>NW_026606877.1:2377500-3113583 GCF_029890125.1 Rhinichthys klamathensis goyatoka
CCAGACAGGAGTAATCCTGTCAATATTTTTTAGAATAACCCAGATAGCTTGGATGCCACCAGTTACATACACGAAATCAAAAAAATAAATCAAAGGGCAGTTCAGATTTAGTTTAGAAATGTCTGTATTTCACAAAAAAAAGAACAAAACAAAAAACAATATGCAACCACTTTAAATTTTCAGTCAGATCATCTGTTCAAAGACCACAGATTCAACAGTTTATCCAGGCACAGAAACAGATCTTCTCAACAAAAAGCAATATCAAAAAATGTCAATTTTGTTTTCAGGCAAAAAATAAAGAAAAGAAAAAAAAACCTCAAAAGCCAAAACAAACCGAGCCAAAATAAAAAAAAGGATTTACTCACTAACTTAGTTTGTGGGGAATCGGAATAACCCGGATGTGGAAAGTGCAGAGGTGAATTTGTGTGAGTGTTTGGGAAAACCAGCCGTGAATCCAGCCACGCCGTAACCTTTTGCAATGGTGAAGATCTGTTGGATGGTAGATGGGAACAACCCAGGATCCAGACGGTCCTTAACACAGCTCGCTTGGGGTTCTTTTACACGCTCCGCGCTGAAGACATCGTAATGGAGAGCGTTTTTTTCTCTCCCGCCTCCGCTCCAGCAGAGGCACAGCGTTTTACCCGCTGACGATTTGGTCGCCGCCTCCCAGGTAAGTGAAAACAACACCTTCCTTTTCGTTCTTATTCCACCGTCCAACTACCAACAGTTCGTTCAGTTCACGTGGTTACTTTCAGTTTGGCGTTCGACTGTTATTGAGGCTTTCCGGTTCTCATCTCGATAAATCGCCCTCTTAACAAATTTCACGTCTTTTTACACTTTCTCCTCTTTCTCTCTTCAGTGTAAATCCCTCCTTTTATGTGCTAACCTCATTTCCTTTTCCCCCACTTAGCAACGGAAATGGGCGGGGACAAACTTGATTTAATTGTTTAATTTGTTTGTGTAATGTTTCAGCTCCGCCACACTCCTCCCCCCTGGGAAAACAACAACTCCAGGTTGTTTAAAGGGTAGCATTGTCAGAAACCAAGAAACTCCTCATCTTCGTCAGTGGATTCATGGAAAATTTCCAAAAGTTTCGACTTTCCCAGGTGGTTTAACTCATCAGCAGTAGGGAAACATGGCTTCAAGTTACATACATGAACGGTACGTACATCCTCACCAGTGTCTTCTAGTGCCACACGATAATTCAGGGGTCCTAGCTGTGTTATTACTCTGTAGGGACCTTTCCATTTGTTGGCAAGTTTTGCACAAAAATGGTGAAGTGCACTTGATTGCGGGAAATTTCTCACCCATACACGGTCTTTTTCTTTGTAGAAGACATCTCTTCGGGTCTTGTTGTAGCTACGAAGCTGTCTTGCTGAGGCCTTTTTGGTGTTTTCTTTTGCTCTAGCTTGCAACTCGGACAGATGTTCTGTGACATCGTAAGATGGAGCAGTTGGAGCAAGATTTTGCCCATGGAGCAGCTTGTCCATCGGACCCTGTAATTTTCTCCCTAGGTGAAGCTCGGCTGGAGACATACCGGTGGTTTCTTGTACCGCTGAATTAATGGCAAACCGTAACTCAGGTAAGTGTTCGTCCCATTTTTTATGATTGTCATCCACATATGCTGAAATCATCTGTTTTAATGTTCTGTTCACTCGTTCGGTTAGGTTTGTCTGAGGGTGGTATGCTGTTGTCATCTTCTGGGTGACTTTCCATTTTGCACAGATGTCTTGAAAGACGGCTGAGGTGAACTGTGTGCCTCGGTCAGAGAGGAGGAAATCAGGTACTCCCCATCGAGTAAGGATTTCTTTTCTGAGGTGAGAAGCAACAGCTTGTGCAGTGGCCTTTCGCAAGGGGAAGAGCTCAACCCACCGGGAATAGTAATCCACGAACACTAGTAGATGTTCATGTTGTTGGGAACTGCGAGGCAGTGGTCCCATGAGGTCTACTCCCAACATCTCGTTTGGACGACTGGTGGTGGTCTGTTGAATTTTCCCAGCAGGTTTGCGGTTCTCATTCTTCAAGGTTTGGCATTTCATGCACCTTTTTACATACTGTTTTACAGATGTCCACATGGAGGGCCAGAAAGCGACCTGACGCACCCTCTGGTAAGTTTTGCTAATTCCTAAATGGCCACTTAAGGGATGTGCATGGTAATGCTGTAGAATTTGTGGGACCAGGGTGGCCGGGATATAGAGTCTGTAATGTACTTGCCCATTAGTCAGATGAGTTCGATGATACAGCTTGTCTTCAATGACCTCATATTGGTCTTGCATAGAGGAATCATTGTCGGCCAGTGACTGGAATAGTGTGGTAATTACCAGATCTTTGTGCTGTTCTTCCCAGATGTCTACTGTGGAAAGTGGAAATCCAAAGTCCTCCTTCTGATTGGAGTATAAGTGGCATCCAGGTGCGGAATACATCCGGGATAACGCATCTGGAGCTTCATTGAGTTTTCCCTTTCGATACTCAACCACAAAGTCAAATTTTTGCAGACGGAGTGCCCAACGGATTAGACGTCCCGTGGTCTTTGTGGAATTCATGACCCACTGTAGAGCCGAATGATCCGTGACTACTGTGAAGAGTTTCGGTTCCAGGTAGTATTGCCATTTTTCTAGTGCCCATACTATTGCCAAACACTCTTTCTCTGTAGCTGAATAATTCATCTCAGCTTTGGTTAACGTTCGGCTGCCATAGGCTATGACTTCTTCCAAGCCATGTGTTTTCCTTTGTGTCAACACTGCACCAAGTCCTGAATCACTGGCATCAGTGTAGATAACAAAAGGAAGTTGAAGGTCTGGATGACCCAGGATGGGGGGTGAGGGGAGACATGTCTTCAATTTCTCAAAGGATTGTTGACACTGTGGTGTCCACTGGAATTTTCGTCCCTTCTTCTTCAAAGCATTTATAGGTTCAGCTATCTGAGAGAAATTGGGCACAAACCTGTGGTACCATCCTGCCAACCCGAGAAATCGTTGAACTTCTTTAAGGTTCCTGGGAGCAGGGTAGGAGCGAATGGCCTCTACTTTGCTGGGGTCAGCCGAGATGCCTTTTGTGTTTACCACATGTCCCAGAAATGTTAACTCCTGAAGGCAGAATTTACTTTTTTTTAGGTTTATGGTTAAACCGGCTGTGTGCAATCGGTCGAAGACAGTCTGAAGATCATAGAAGTGCTGGGTGACAGATGGTGAATAAATTATAATATCATCAATATACACAAAACACATTCTTCCTCGCAGTTCACCCAAGACAGTCTCCATTAATCGCTGAAATGTCGCTGGAGCATTCTTCAACCCAAACGGCATGACATTAAATTGGTATAACCCAGATGGAGCGATGAATGCAGTCTTGGACTTGCTCTCAGGTTCCATTGTCACCTGCCAGTACCCACTATTGAGGTCGATGCTGGAGAAAATACCTGCACCAGAGAGGGATTCCAATATCTCTGTGATATTAGGCAGAGGATAGGCATCTCTCTCAGTGATAGCATTGACCTTCCTATAGTCTACACAGAATCTCTGGCTGCCGTCTTTCTTTGGGACCAGGACAATAGGTGAGGACCAAGCAGAGTGTGATGGTTCTATGACCCCATTCTTCAACATTTCTTTAACTTGCTCTTGTACCACATCTTGTTTCTCTGGTTTTAATCTGTATGGACGCTGTTTGATGGGTACAGGATGGACAGTATAAAGACAATGCTGGAGTACTGTTGTTCTTCCAAGCTGGAGGGTATAGACTTGAGGATTGTTCTCTAAGAGGTGGAGCAGTTGACACTTTCCCTCAGGTGGTAAGTGTGCTGTATCTACCAGGGTTTTCACTAATGTTTTTTCATCCAGCTTATCTGGTGACTGAGACACCACCCGTAGCATTTGCTGTGGAGGAATAGAACTGAACAATGTGAGAGTTCGCTCTGCATTTTTATGTTGTGCTTTCTTTTCCAGATGCTGGATACATCTAGCGGGAACACTAGCTCGTCCAGGCTGAAAAGGATAATTCTTGTTGGGAATTGACTTGAAGGAATATTCTCCATCTGCAACATTGATCTGGAGACCACTGGTGAATATAAAATCCAATCCTAAAACCACAGAGTACGCTAGAGCTTTAGCAGAAAGGATGGCTGCCGGTAGGGAAAAAACTTGGTTATGGAGTGTCATCTCGATGTTTGTCCATCCTACAGGTACAGCGGTCTCACCATTTGCCAAGTAGAGTGGACCAAGAGCCCATGTCCGGAGTGGATCAGAGAATGCAAGCTCGGTCCATAAGCTCTCGTGTAAAAGAGTATAGCTTGCCCCGGTGTCGACTATAGCCTTTCCAGTCCATCTGCCAATGGTCATCGGGACGACCAACTGTTGAGGTATAGACTCAAGTTTAGAAGTAAAAGATGCAGTCACAGTAGAGGGTTGGAATGGAGGTGTGACAGACAAGGCGTTGTTTGATGGTGCTCCTCCTGTTTTTTGTGCTGGAAAATTTTGCTTGTTTCCTGCAGGATTTTGAGTCGATGTGAAAGGTGAAGTGGAGTATTGTGGACAGTTTCCAGGTGGATGCTGACCTTTACATCTCCAGCATTGGACGGCGGGTCTTTCCATTTGGCGGTTAGGGGTAGGTTTTTGTGGTATAGATGAAGTCATGGTCCGCCCTTCATAATGCAGCTGATGAACATAGTCTTTTTCTAGTTGATGCCCAAGTTTTACCAGTTCATCCACTGTACTTACTCTGCTGCGAAGTTGACTGGCAAGGAAGGGTTTAATGTTTTTTAGTATCATTTTAACTAACTCATACTCTGTCAGTGAAGGTTTCCAGCGCTTACATAGAGCTCTGTAAGTGAAAGCGAAATCTCTAATGGACTCCTTTTCCCCTTGAATTCGGGTGCGGACACGCTCAGCTAGCTCGTCTTCATAATCCTCAGAAAGAAACGCTGTGAGAAATGCAGATTCAAACTCATTCCAGGTTGAAACAGAGGATCTAGCCACTTCCCACCAGTCCCGTGCTGTTCCATAAAGGACAGTGCGAAAGGTTGCCAGAATGTCTGTATCCTCTAAGGGGTGTAATGCCATAAAGTCGTGACATCTTGTTAAATATAACAGAGGGTCACTATCATCTGATGGTCTGCCAAAGGTGGGAAAGGTTAGTTTCAAATGATCACTCTTGACCACAGATGCTGGGTGCGAATGAGGTGGAAATACAGACGAGGATGTGTGGGGTTTTGACATTTCACTTTCGGCAGCAGCGGAGTGAGGAGGTGATTTGAGTGTCATCGGTGGAGGGTCAGTTTTCGTTTTACCAGGGAACTTGAAGTAACTGCTTATTTCTGATTTCAGCTCTTTCAAGGAGTCGCTTACGGTATTCAATTGGACGCTACATTGACTGACCTCCTGGAAAAGTTGGCCACAATCCTTTTGAGTAATGTCCTGCATTTTCTGGATGTCTTTCTGCACCTCTAGTTGAAATTGTTCCACCATAAATCGGACTTCAGAGATTAATGTGTGCTCACTTTTCTGTAGTTCTCCTGTCACCATCACCTTCATGGCCTTTGTCAGCTGATCAGTGTCCTCTTCATCATGTTGTCTTTTAGCAGTGATCATGGCCTGAAGCTGCTGATGGTTGGATTTGATCTTAGCAGTCAAGGTTTCAATCTTGGCATCATGCTGTGAAGTGGTAGTTTCAAGTTCCTGGGTGAGTACTTTCAAAGCTTTGTCCTGCTGTTTGAGACAATTAAACAGGACATCCCAGTTCCCTTGTACGTGCTCTGATAAATGATACATTCCTCTGCCAGGTGTTGGAAGAAATGTAGGCAATTCCCGCGGTGTTCCTAAAGGAGGTGTGAATTCCGTGGAAGTGCACAACTGCATGTCAACAGTCGGTGGAGGAGGAGTCCTTTCTCCTGGTGGTGGAGTGGAAAACTGCACATGGGTTCTTGGAGTAAGAGGGTGAAACTGTGTGGGGGTGGAGTAGAAAGTGGGACCAGGAGGCGGCTGTCTGGGTTGCTGTGGAGTTTGTTGCACCAGGGGCCAGTTGGGTGTTGCAATGTCTGGAGGATCAATTGCCACAAAAGTGGATTGTGGTGGAGGGGTATGGGCCATGGTTGAAGTGTATGTGTGAATATGGCAACGGTCAATATGAAATGTAGAAAATAAAATAAAAATGAGAACACTATTTAACCGACCTCAAATTCTTTTGGGCAAATGGGGCACCAAAATAACAAAAGACAGTCGTTGCAATTTCACAATTCAGGAAAGAAAATACTATGGAACCTGTGTCAAATTCTTTTGGGCAAATGGGGCACCAAAATAACAAAAGACAGAGTGGTTACATCACAGGTTTTTTTTTTTTTTTTTTTTTTTTTTTTTTTACAATTTGGCTGTAAACGTTCCAAACAGTCTGTTGGATGGACCACAGTTCAATTCAACCAAAGTTCAAATGACCACAAAAAACGGTTAAATGTCCACTCTGATAGTGCAACGGTTCCCAAGAGCAAATATCCGATGATCACAAGAAAAAACCCCAAAACAAAACAGTTCAAAGAAATAGTAATATATTCAAATTTTCAGGTTTCAAGTCCCAAGTTTAAAGTTCAAGTCCCTGTTCGGGCGCCACTTCTGTAACGGTGGCTCGCCCGATAATAAGTTCAAAAATGAGGTAAGTTCGTTCGGGCGCCAGACAGGAGTAATCCTGTCAATATTTTTTAGAATAACCCAGATAGCTTGGATGCCACCAGTTACATACACGAAATCAAAAAAATAAATCAAAGGGCAGTTCAGATTTAGTTTAGAAATGTCTGTATTTCACAAAAAAAAGAACAAAACAAAAAACAATATGCAACCACTTTAAATTGTCAGTCAGATCATCTGTTCAAAGACCACAGATTCAACAGTTTATCCAGGCACAGAAACAGATCTTCTCAACAAAAAGCAATATCAAAAAATGTCAATTTTGTTTTCAGGCAAAAAATAAAGAAAAGAAAAAAAACCCTCAAAAGCCAAAACAAACCGAGCCAAAATAAAAAAAAGGATTTACTCACTAACTTAGTTTGTGGGGAATCGGAATAACCCGGATGTGGAAGGTGCAGAGGTGAATTTGTGTGAGTGTTTGGGAAAACCAGCCGTGAATCCAGCCACGCCGTAACCTTTTGCAATGGTGAAGATCTGTTGGATGGTAGATGGGAACAACCCAGGATCCAGACGGTCCTTAACACAGCTCGCTTGGGGTTCTTTTACACGCTCCGCGCTGAAGACATCGTAATGGAGAGCGGTTTTTTCTCTCCCGCCTCCGCTCCAGCAGAGGCACAGCGTTTTACCCGCTGACGATTTGGTCGCCGCCTCCCAGGTAAGTGAAAACAACACCTTCCTTTTCGTTCTTATTCCACCGTCCAACTACCAACAGTTCGTTCAGTTCACGTGGTTACTTTCAGTTTGGCGTTCGACTGTTATTGAGGCTTTCCGGTTCTCATCTCGATAAATCGCCCTCTTAACAAATTTCACGTCTTTTTACACTTTCTCCTCTTTCTCTCTTCAGTGTAAATCCCTCCTTTTATGTGCTAACCTCATTTCCTTTTCCCCCACTTAGCAACGGAAATGGGCGGGGACAAACTTGATTTAATTGTTTAATTTGTTTGTGTAATGTTTCAGCTCCGCCACAACCAACAGATAAGGATAAGTGTCACCATGCCTACCAAGAGACAAATAGTCAATTGAAACAGTGTCCAAAGGGTATGATGGAAGCATAGGCACCAAGGGTGCCCTTACCTCTGGTCCTCTTTTCTGTTGAGTGCAAATTGCACATTTGGATGCCTGCACCCATCCCGGGCCAGTGGTCAATTTTGTTTTCAGGCAAAAAATAAAGAAAAGAAAAAAAAACCTCAAAAGCCAAAACAAACCGAGCCAAAATAAAAAAAGGATTTACTCACTAACTTAGTTTGTGGGGAATCGGAATAACCCGGATGTGGAAAGTGCAAATGTGCAATGATCCCGGGCCAGTGACTTCCGGTTGAGTGAACGCTGGCGCGGTTAGCTGCCGCTACTCTCCGGCCCCCTTTTTAATGTTTTTAGTTACTTTTTTACTGATGTTCTTGAATTCTAACCGATGTATTGTGGCCTGATCTCATGCTGCTTTACCTGACTGTTGAAAAGCTTACTATCAAGTTAAAGCTTGGACTATCTGGTATAGTTCCGTGGACTAGCTTACCTGTTTTGGCTTAACACCAGCACTGACAACTATGCGGATCAACAGGATGTTTGTGTGGTCTGTGCTCTTCTGGACTGCCCTGTCTTTCATCCTGGTTCCAACGACGGCGATACTCCAGTACACCGCAGATGAGCTTTTACAGCTATGTTACCACCTATCTGATCCACCCCCGGTGCTGCATCGCTGTCTGGATCCTGCTCGTCATGCCCGTCGGAAGTATATCCACCGTGGATCCCGACGGAGTTTTTACATCGACGACTCCACACCAATACAATCCATCTGGTCTTCTACTCGTCATCCCCCCAAGATCTCTACACGAAAAGTTGACCACAGTGTCATTACCAGGCTAGCCAGGTCGGCTAACGTCAACATCCAGCAGGACTGCAGCAACGTCAGCTTTGGACTATTCAACACCCGCTCTTTAACGGACAAGGGTCCTTTCCTCCAGGATCTTTTAATTGATCGTAAGTTTGATTTTCTGTGTTTGACTGAAACATGGCAACAGCATAACGACTTTTCGCAGCTTAATGAATCTACCCCCCCTGGGTTTGTTTACATCTGTCAACCCCGTGACTCAGGCAGAGGGGGGGGGGTCTCGCCATAATATACCGCGAGAAGTTGAAAATCGCGCCTGTCGCTGTACCTTCTTATGGTTCATTTGAATCCATTGCCTTACAACTGAACGGCCCTAATCCAACTATAGTGGCAACTGTTTATCGTCCACCCAAATTTAATTCTGATTTTATAAATGAATTTGCTGCTTTTCTTACATTTATTAGCTCACAATCCCCGAATGTAATACTACTAGGGGATTTTAATATACATATGGACAATACCACTATTGCATACACAAGGGAATTTACATCTTGCCTGGACAGTTTTGGATTGGCACAATATATTCACTTTCCCACTCACTCCAAAGGTCATGTTTTGGACTTGGTTTGCTGCTCTGGCGTTACTCCTCATGGTTGTACTGCGACTGACCTTCCCATTTCTGATCACATGTTAATCTCTTTTTATGTCAAGTTAACATTGTCCAAAATAAAACCATCACGTATCATTTCATTCAGAAATATTAAGGACATTAATCTAAACTCTCTCACTACTGAAATTGACTGCCTCCCCAGTATAAACTGCTTCTCAAACCCTGATGAACTGGTTTTTAACTACAACGAAGGCCTACAAAACATTTTAAATTCTCTGGCTCCTTTAAAAACTCGGACTGTTTCTTTCACCCATTCTGCCCCATGGTTTACATCAGAACTGCGGCAGCTCAAAATAAAAGGTCGTCGCCTGGAACGACTTTACAAAAAAACTGGACTCATTGTGCACCAAGAAATGTTCAATAATCACATACTTCACTACAAGGACACTCTTTCTATAGCCAAATCCCAGTATTATGCAGATATAATTAGTGCAGGTGAAGGTAACACCAGAACCCTGTTCTCCTTGGTCAACAACATATCACGTCCACCGGACTCTCTTGCGCCTCATCTGTATTCATCTGCTTATTGTAACTCCTTAATGTCATTTTTTAATTCCAAAGTACACAAGATTCACCAGCAATTGACTACTAATACCTGTCACAGTTTGTCTCTCTCAGTTCTTCTGACACCTTTTTCTCGTTCATTTTCAAGTTTCTCACTTCCCTCTGTTGCTGAAATATTGGACATTATCAGAAACTTGAAACCAACTACTTGTCAGCTAGACCCTCTTCCTACCATTTTAGTAAAAGCCTGCTCACTCTCTCTCTCTTCACAAATAACTGCCATTGTCCATTCCTCTCTCACCTCTGGTATTGTTCCCTCATCTCTAAAATCAGCTGCAATAACTCCTATACTTAAGAAGCCTGGTGCAGACCCCAACAATTTGAATAACCTCCGCCCTATCTCTAACTTACCTTTTCTTTCTAAAATCCTTGAAAAGATAGTAGCATCTCAGGTCCATGCCCACATCTCTGACAATAACCTCTATGAACAAATTTCAATCTGGTTTCCGTCCCTGCCATAGTACAGAAACAGCTCTGGTAAAAATAACCAATGATCTTCTCGTGGCAGCTGATTCGGGACTGCTAACTATTCTTATTCTCCTTGATCTAAGCGCAGCCTTTGACACCATTTCTCATAACATCCTCATTGACAGATTAGTCTCAATTGGTTTCACTGGCTCATCCTTGGACTGGTTTAAATCATATCTCGCTGGCCGCACTCAGTTCATCCAGCTCAAACATTTTAAATCTGAGCTAACCCCTGTCACTACAGGTGTACCCCAGGGCTCTGTCCTGGGGCCCATTCTGTTCATCATTTATCTGCTTCCTCTTGGTCATATCTTCCGTAAATTTAACATCTGTTTCCACTGCTATGCGGATGACACCCAGCTCTACCTGTCCACCAAACCTACTGGATCTCTCCCACCCACTTCCCTCTCTGATTGTCTAATGGAAATCAAATCATGGTTTTCTTGCAACTTTCTCAAACTTAACAGTGATAAAACCGAGGTTCTTCTCATTGGAACCAAATCCACTTTGACTAAATCTGATAGTTTTTCTCTTACCATCGACAACTCCACAGTTTCCCCCTCCCCTCAGGTTAAGAGTTTGGGTGTGATCCTCGATAGCACACTTTCATTTCAAGCTCACATTAATAACGTCACCCGATCTGCATACTTTCATTTACGTAACATCAATCGCCTCCGGCCATCTCTCTCACCCACTAGTACAGCCATTCTCGTTCACACACTGGTAACATCCCGCATTGATTATTGTAATTCTCTTCTTGTTGGTCTTCCTCTTAAATCTGTACATAAACTTCAAATGGTTCAAAACTCTGCTGCCCGTATTATCACCAGAACCCCTTCTATTAATCATATTACTCCTGTCCTTCGGGATCTTCATTGGCTCCCAGTTCAATACCGCATAGAATTCAAGGTTCTGTTCCTTACCTTTAAGGCCATTCATAATCTTGCTCCTCAGTACCTCGCTGACCTCCTTCATATTAACATACCCACCCGTACTCTTAGGTCTTCTTCATCTATTCATCTCACTGTACCTTCTGCTCGTTTGGCCACCATGGGATTCAGAGCTTTCAGCCGCTCAGCACCTCGTCTCTGGAACTCTCTTCCACCAGACATCCGCAACAGTGACACGCTTTCCATTTTTAAATCCCGTTTGAAAACTCATCTCTTTAAACTGGCCTATCCCACGTGATCATTCATCATATTTTTATTTCCACTTGTTATGTTCCATGATTTTATGTGATGTAATTATAGTTGTTAATTTTATCGATTTAATGCTGTACTGTTTCATTTTGTTTTGTGCGGTGACCTTGAGTGTTCTGAAAGGCGCCTATAAATAAAATGTATTATTATTATTATTATTATAAAAGGTTTTTCTCAGCAAGCCCTCAATCTTGGCCATTCCCATATGGGCTGAGGCATTGTGATACTTCTCCCACAACGTATGAGTCTTGTCTGTGGGAACCACAATTTGGTAGAGGCTCAACCCTGTATCCCGCTCTTGGGCCCTACGCTGTAACACACCCTCCTGGCTGTGTAGTCCAGGGGTTCTCAAACTTACAGGGGAAAACATTTCCAGGACCCCCTCATATTTCTAACAGTGAGCACAAAGTTAATGTGGGAGCGGCTAATAAAATATTTTTGCACAAATGGTCTCCACCCAGGGTCCTATGCAGGAATTTCTAAATAGCCTACTGAGGTCCCAAAAGTGATCTCGCTAGGAGGGATTTTTGATGTTCTTGATCTACACATGTGCATTTTAAGGTGTTTTAAGGCCCACAAATTGGATAACTATAGCTTTAAAAGCATGTCAGTGGGCAGTGGCATACCTTATTTTGTCAAGATGACAGTTTAAATTTTACAATGAATGATCCATATACAAAATGGAAATGCAGAATGTATATGATTATTGTCCACATGTAGGCTTTATCAAAACTCAATCACATATTCCAAACAGGAATGGCCTTTAATGAGAAATGTTTCAAGGATTATTCTGCAGAAAAAATATAGCCTAGCGGCTAGCCTTAGCCTATATTTATACAATAATAATGGCAATATGTTTAATAGGTGCGTGTGCTGTTAAATTGAGCTTATATCCACTGTAATTAGCTAAAAAAAAACATACAGTATATCTGTGTTAAATAGGAATCCATAATGTTAATCTCATCCTGGGCATGTATGCTTCTCTTGACCTGTAGCTATTTCCTTTCCCAAAGCTGAGCTTTGATGGATACTTTGCAAACTTATTGTTTCAGTCGTTCGTTTAAAACTTCTATCTAAAACAGCTGTTTAGTTTAGCTATTTAGGCCTACATCTTATCTCGCACTTTATGACCGTTAACTGAAGGATCGTGCGGGGATTCGCGCTCGGCTTGCAGCTTCTGTGAACATAAGCCCCGCCTACTTTGAATTAATCTCCGACTCAAACATTTTGACTTGACTGCTGTTGTTGTTAGTCTGCTGAAGCAGCTCAGACGAGAAGGTCAGTTATCATCGCGATGTACAATATCCTTGCAGCACCAAATTAAGTTAATATTAGGCAATTATTTCACAACTTTCATTAGGCCTATATACACAACACACATAGAAAAATGACAGAGGTCCGGACATCGGGGACCTCAATTGTGGGTACGGCCCTGTCCCTATGCACTTTTTAATATTACAGCACAATTTTTTAATTTTCCATTAAATAAGTTGCATCTGAATGTGTAATATGCCTACTTTGTTGCGTTGTTGAGACGTTAGCCTTCCCCTCACTCCATAGCAAACCTTAAATTAATAGTAGCTATTCAGAACAAAACAAGAATGAAAAATAAGTAGGCTACCCTATAAGATAATAATACAAATAATAATAGTATAAAGACAACATTTATTTTAAACATCAAGTCTAAACGAATTAAGTTTAATGAAAACTGAAACTGCACAGACGTTGGGCGCGTGCATCTCTCATTCGGTCCAAAGTTTCCACATTGGCGATGTAGCCTAACATTTGGATGCTTAACTATTAATGTAAAGAAAGCTGCATGCTTCAGTCCCAGTATAGGCCTACACATATCAGCATCTTCATATGCGGATAAATGAAATTGGAATAACAGCAAGTTCACAGTAGGTTATATGAATGATTGACTGCCTTCATAGTGTACAACAAATAAATTAAATTAAGCCGAACTTTATATAAGTTCGGTTGATTGTATTTTATTTTGATAATGATCAGGCTTATAACGTCAAATCTAGAAGTGCTAGAACTGACATATTGTGCGCGCACGCGAGACGCCGGCGCGATTACTTGGGATTTTTTCCTCAGCAGTGGAAACAAAGGAATACTAATTATTTATGGTCATACAGATAAGACAAGAGTACATCATTCAAAATGGTAAAGTGTCCATTGTGTATACATTAAAAATGACTACAAAATGTCATGCCTTTTAAAAATAAAGATTAAACAACAGGATGCGGGTGCCGTCTCTGTCTCCTTTCTGACGCACGCGCCCCAAAATCAACCAAAACACAGCGGATAGTCTACTTGACGCATAGACATACGAAATACAGATATATTATCTATCTAGAAACCTAAGTGTCTACTTTGTATTATTTGACGTTAAATGCATTATATACGTCACTTTGGAATAAATAGCATGTTTTCAGATGATAAAGAAAACACGACTTATAGTCCGGAAAAAACGGTAGGCTGTTATAAATTATTTCGCGGACCCCCTGGCTATAGTTCACGGACCTTAGTTTTCGGCTTCTGTGCTGGCCTCTGACTCCACCACTGCTGTCTCCACTTGGGCCTGTCGGTCGGATCCTGTTTCCTGTTGTAACCTGGACAAAACATCAGCATTACGATTGGAAGCACCAGGGCGATACTTAAGTTCAAAGTCAAAATTCGCCAGCTGTGCTGCCCACCGCTGTTCCGTGGCCCCCAAGTGTGCTGTGTTCAGGTTGACAAGGGGGTTATTATCTATAAAGGCCAGTAATTTATTGCCCCACAAATAGTCTTTAAACTTTTCGGTGACAGCCCATTTAAGGGCTAGAAACTCCAGCTTCAAAGAACTGTAGTTTTGGTCGTTCCTCTCGGTGGGGTTAAGGCTCCTGCTGGCGTAAGCTACAACTCTCTCTCTGCCATCCTGTAGCTGTGCCAACACAGCCCCCAAACCTCCCAGACTGGAGTCAGTGTAAAGATGGAAGGGTTTTGAGAAGTCTGCATATGCCAAGATTGGGGCACTCACCAGAGCAGTCTTCAGAGAATCGAATGTCATCTGGCAGTCTGGGGTCCAGTCGATGGCAGCATTTCCTCTCCGCATACTAGGAGAACCTACTAGGAGAGCATTCAGGGGTGCTGCTATTTTAGAAAAACCTTTCACAAATCTTCTGTAGTACCCCACAATCCCAAGGAATGATCGTACCTGCTTAATGGTAGAGGGGATTGGCCAGTTCTCAACGACAACTGTCTTTTCCGTATCTGTGGATATTCCCTCACCAGAGATGACATGACCAAGGTAGGGGACTTTCCTCTGGAACAGGCTGCATTTATGGGGCTGCAACTTTAAGCCATGGGCTGTCAGGTTCTCAAAAACCTACTCCAGGTGATTGATGTTGGTGTCGAAGTCTGGGGAGTATACAACAACATCATCCAAGTAGATCAGGAGAGAGTCGTGGACCTGTCCACCCAGGCACCGCTGCATCAGGCGTTGAAATGTTGCAGGTGCATTACAGAGGCCAAAGAGCATCCTCTGGAACCCATACAAGCCCAGAGGTGTAGTGAATGCAGTCTTCTCTCGATCCTTTGGGTCCACATCTACTTACCAAAATCCACTGGCCAGGTCAAGGGTAGAATACCAAGCAGCTTGCTTGAGGCTGGTGAGGGATTCTTCTATCCTTGGCAAGGGATAGGCATCTTTGTGGGTTAGGGCATTCAGCTTCCTGTAATCCACACAAAAGTGCCAGGATCTATCCTTCTTCACAAGGAAAATTGGTGCTGCCCAAGGGCTGGAGCTTTCCTTTATGACATCATTATCCAGCAAATTTTGCAGAGGTTCCCTCAATTCAGGGTAAAGGCTTGGTGGAACTGGCCTGTAGCGCTCCCTGCTGGGCGGTGCAGAACCCGTAGGTATGGAGTGGAGGACTGCACTGGTCTGGCCAAAGTCCTCATCACCTGCTGCAAAGATGTCTCTCCATCGCTGTAACAGTGAGTCCATCTTTTGTTGCTGGTCTGTTGTTAAAGGGGTCATATAATGGTACATGCACTTTTACAAGTTGATTGTACTGAAATGTCTGTTGGCAGTGCCTGTACACAACATAAAATTATAAAAATCCATCCAGTGTTTTTGTTTTAATCTCCTTATATGTTTTACCCTGCCTCAAATTGAGCCGTTCAATTTTGTGACGTCACACGCTCGGAAGCCCCTCCCACGATTGTTGATTGACAGCATCGTTTCAACACAGACCCGCCCTCACTCGTGAGAGCTGTCAATCATAGTCTGCGCGGACCGGCGCGGTCATTGTTGATATGCTGGAGCACTGTCTATGAGCAGAATGGCGTCTAAGCGATTGTGGTGTTCTGTTCTTGGGTGTAATAACGAACACAGCAGTCATTTTAATGTTCCTAAATCCGAACCGCTGAAGACGCAGTGGCTGAGTTTGTTTTCGAAAGGAATATTCCCCACGAGCAATGTCAATGCTTTCATGTTTGCGCGAATCATTTCTCACCAGACTGCTTTATAAACGAGGGTCAGTATGAGCTGGTTTTGCTAAGAAGCTGCTCATGAAAAAAGGATCGGTACCAGCTTTTCGTGTTCCTGCTGAACCTCTAGAACAACTGAAGTGAGTGTAACGTTTTATTAAACTTCATATTAATATTTATATTAATCTTTGCAAATCGCTAGCTGCACGCTTCACAATGAATGCGTCTAAGGTGTACACTTAGGGTACATTACGGCATGTTTTCTATGTATGATGTTCTCAATACAATTCATAATACCACGTTTATACTGAACAATGCGTTATGGTTATTGTGTTATTGTGTTACAAACGATGTACACACAGAACAGAGAGGCGGGGTGAGCAAAGCTCATTATCATTTAAAGCATATGCACTGAAACGGCGTGCTAAAAAACAGAGCTGTTTTTGACCAAGTAAAATAAGTGTTTTCTTACAATACTAATGAGAATCTTTAATTAAAGTATATTACAAACTTTTAATTTAGACCCTAAAGAATCATACTAGCTTGTACAAAAATGGCATTATATGACCCCTTTAAGCCATCACCTTTTAGCTGGTTGACTGGATGCTTATCTTTTGTGCTGATGTGGTTGGTCTGCACATCCACTTCCACCACACCTGGATCTAAAGTCTTCAAAACAAGGTCCTTTTCCCTTCGAATCTGCCTTGGGTCAACCTGGAAGACATTAGCAAGGGGGTGACGTTGAGGTATCAATATGGGGTAATGATTGAGGTTACATACCCTTATAGGGAGGCGTCCTTTCGCCACAGTAGTAACAGTCCGGGCCACCTGCCACTCGTCATCTCTTTCTGGGCCCTCCACCAAAGCACAAAAATCCGACCTGGTTTTTGCGCCATAAAGGTGTGTCCACAGCACCACCTCACTGTTAGGAGGCAAATAGACTGGGTCTTGGCGGGTTAACCTGGCCACTCCAATCTGTCCATCGGATGATTCGTCCTGTGAAACCTGTTGACAGACAGCAAAAGCACGCCCCCATTCCCCCTTTGCTTCACGTTGCACCAAAGATAGTCAGGCAAGGGTGGACTCCCTGAAACAGCTATTTCCAGCAATGCGAAATAACATTCATCCCTAGGATACCTCTTTCAGCACTCAGGCACTCATCCTTTACAATGATAACCCCTTTACCTGGCACTGCGACTCCTCTCACTGAAAAATCCAAGATGGTGTAGCCAGTATATGGGATCTGTAGTCCATTAGCTGCTTTTAGAGAAAGCCAGTGCAGATCTTGTGGGGTTCGCTTCTGCTCTCCACTCAGCCATTTTTGAAAGAAAGTTTCACTGAACAGTGTAACTTGTGAGCCTGTATCAAGTAAGCAGGGCAATTTCACTCCCGCAACAACAACTTCAACTCCTGGACAGGTCTCCACCAGGGATGTTTTGTTAGTTTGGTTTCCCTGGTCCCCCTCCCCAACCACCTGGCTCTCAGTGGTTGGGGTTGTTAGTTTAACTGCCTCCTCCCCTGTTGACAGTACCTCTGGATGTGACCAGCCTTCCCACATCCTCTGCAGATTGGTTTGCCCCGTTCATCCCATTCCAAAGTCTGGTGACGCCTGGGGGAGGCAGTATAGCGGCCTTCCCGAACAGCCCCCCTATAGGATAAGGGCGGGTCTCTATGCATCATAGTCTGAGGGGAGACTTGGCGTTTAATCTTGTCAGTTAGGGTTTCTTTAAGAGCAGAAAGTTGGTCTGCAATTTCTTTTCTGAATTCGGCTCTTACTGTCTCCCTCCACTCTTCTAGGCTAGGTGCAACCATGGATTGGTTTGGCTGTGGCACAGAGATACGTGAGGCACAGACAGGTTCCATCCTCAGCTCAGCTTCTAATGCTCTCACTTCACTACATACCTCAGTAAAGGACAATGTAGGTTTTCTACGCACCTGCCTTTGGAGTTCCTGTTGCACCACACCAGGCCTTAAGCCCAGGATAAGTTGGTCCCTAATAGTCATCTCGTTCTGGGCAGAGCCCGCTGGTTCCTGCTCCCTCTATGTGGAGAATAGTTCCCGGAGACGGAGAATGGAAGCAGAAACTGTTTCCTCTTCCTGTTGGTGACATTTAAAGAATTGTGCCCGGAGCTGGGCTACTGGTGTTACACGCCCATACAGCCTTTTAACTCGCTCAGCATGTCTACACTTCGTGAGCTTAGAATTATAAGGTTCTATCTCCACTTTTGGTCGAAATTGAGTTTTTGACATAATCTTATCCATTAGGTGTTTATTAATGCCTGTGTGGTGTTATTTTTGTAAAAAAAAATAACACCACACAGTGTTATTGGAGCTTCGAGCATCACTTTGAGCACAGAGTAAGTCATGATCTCCTGTTTTAATGTTACAACAAATCCACAACTTGTTGGACACAAACAATGACAACTTGACTGCTGTTAGAGAATGTTTCCCAGATAATTAGCATCAGTTTTTCATCATTGAGTGTCTGTAACTTGGCCAACAGTTTTACAGCCTGTTCAAAGACAACACTTCCTCAGAACAAGTATAGGTCCAGTCATATTTTCGTTATCACACGATGACTGACATATTGTCACATTATAAACATCTCTCTCTATATTAAAATAATTTAATTTATGCGTTAAACAGTCATTTGCATGATTCATTTTATGTGGAGAAAGTGAATATTTACAATATTTACAGTTTGATGCAGTTAATATTTACAGTAATGTAAGGAGTTAATTGTGTAATTATCTAAAATATGTGTGGATAATTTAGAGTGTATTTTATATTACATTGGTTATATTTAGGAAATATAGGATTGTTAATTGCATTTTTTATCTTTAACTGCATGCACCTTTAAGTGCTGGGAATACTCTCGCGAGAGTTAGTGAGGAGAGTTAGTGTGCGAGAGTTAGTGAGTGCGAGTTAATAGGCTTGTTTGAGATGCGCCTTGCCTCGCCTGAAATGTAGTCGAGAGTAGGCGGCTGCAGTGAGAGGAGGAGTGAAAAAAGCGCAGGCAAGCCGGACAGTTCTCTCTTCTTGCAGTGGATCAGACACCTGTGAGATCAAAGGCGGATATCGCGGGATTCACGGGATTCACACTCGTGCACGGTGTTGCTAATAAACTGGATGTAATTTAAGTTTTGTTGCTTGAATATGAAAATAAATATAATGAACAAGACACCCAAAGTACTTATTTAATTCCATTTTAAATAGGCCTACATGCAGGGGCGTTGCTAGGGTCTTGATACATTGGGGGCTTAGCCCAGACCCCACCACCCACCCACCCCCGCTTTTGGTAACTACTACTTCTACTCAGAGGCACATAATAATAAGCAATAATAATATAAATGGGGGGTCTGGGGGACCTCCCCCAGGAAACATTGGGCATTAAACACTTAATTTCCTGCATTCAGGTGCATTTTTTGTAGCTAATTTAATTGATAGGTAAAAAGATAGAATGCTTTATTTGTAGAACTGCAACAGCTATTCACAGAAACACAAATAAATAATACATGAATATTAAATATATAAAAAAATGAATATAAAACTATATATATATATATATATATATATATATATATATAGGCTATTCTGTGTAGATATTTATCTATACACACACACACACACACATAAATCACTCCAACAGTGTGCTTGTATAAGTCTGGAAAAGGAACTATAGCAGGCATGAAAAGGGGTCAGGGGTGAAAAAGTTGAGAAGGATATTACCCCTCTAGGGTGGTCCGGGGGCATGCTCCCCCGTAAGAAAATTTTAAATATTCCATATTTTAAAGCATCAATCTGATGCATTTTTTGCCAACCTGGAGAGCTGGAGAAACTTAACTTCAGCCATGAGTCAAAAATATTATGGCCTCCGTAGCGTTAGCTAATAATTTTCCACCGGAGCTTTAGCTAGCCTAGCTGGCTAACGTTGCGTTCTCTCCTGCTGTGTTCAACGACTCAATTCATGCAAGCTAAGCCTATGTTAACAGAGCTCCTGGGTAACTTAGATATAGCCTACCAGAAAATATTAGGGATGTCCCGATATCATTTTTTCTGAACCGATCCAATCCGATACCAAAAATTCGGAGTATCAACCGATACCGGTCCAATACCAGCGCAGTTTTTTTTAAATCAAGTAGAATTTCTATAACTCTGTGTGTTGAACTGATAATCACTCTTTTGTTTGTTAAACACAATCTACTTAATACAGACAACTTCATTATAAATAAAAACAACAAATCAAAAAAAAAATATGATCATAACCTATGACAAAAATTATATTATAAACTAGATTAGTGGATAACTCAGTAAAATTTAGTCTAGAAAAACAATAATTGTATTAAATCTGAACATTTAGTGAAAAAAACATTATTTAGTGGGGAACAAAGAGACAATAAGTGTAGCACTAAATCAGGTAAAACGTTACACATTGCTCTTTGTATTGTTGTAACATACATTCATGAAAAACAAGATAAAAATCAGAAAGATCAATTATTATAGGCTAGCTATATATATATAGTCTACTATAAAATTAAGACATTTTTAAATGTATAGCACAGCTGTTTAATGAGGCAGCAACATATGATAGATAGGACAGAACAGAACAAAAAAAGCTATTAATAATCTTTCATTGCGCAAAAGTATTATGATATAATTATGAAAGACTCATGTGCGGCACACAGCGCTTATGCGCATCTCGAGCGCAGAATGATGCGCTTGAAGCAACACAGAGTCACAGCGCGCAGAAAAGTTCAAAGCACAAAGGAAAGGCATATCGATGCATAGTGTATTATACAGTAACAGTATCTATCTATGCAATAGTTTATTGAGCCTTTTCTTTTAACAGTTTTAAATTTCAGTTAATGTGCGCGTGAAAAACAATTATAGTGCTCTCCAGTGTGATCACGGTAGAAACGAATATTAAGCAATACAGTCCAGCAAGATATAGTCATTTTATGCGAAACCATATAGCTTTATCTACCGTCCGATAAAGTATAATAATAGTAACATTGAATCATCTTGGAGAGAGTTTCATCGTTGACTGTCGTAACCAAACGCAACGCGCTGTTTGATGCTGAATGGAGAATGACTGACAGCCGCAGCGGAGGGAAACGTTTACGTGATCTTGAATTTAACGACTTAAATTTGTATTTCTATCTCACATTATACTATAGTTTTCATATAGTATATAGTATACCTTCCCCCTCTAATGTCCATAATAGCTACCACCACCAGAAGCCACAAACATGGCCAGGGGCGGACTGGCCATCTGTGTGATCTGGAGTATCACAGAACGGCCGGTACTCCAGGACGGCCGGCGGGCCGGCCCACCACCCGCCACACACGCAGTCATCACCTGTTTTTTCCCCCCACTAATCTGTTTCACACTCCAGTACTGTAGGTGGCAGCAATGCACCTTTAAGTTGGATGCCAGCGCGGAGCATTATCAGCTCGGCCCAAAAAAACTGCGATCGCGGCCGAAGCAGCTGTGCGGACTGATCTCGATCACGCGAACATTATTACACAGAGTTGCGCGATCCACTGAGAAGCATTTCAATTCAGTGCAGAATTCTCTATCTCTATTATAAACCCACAGATGGCTGTGATTTAAGCGCTGATATTCTCAACATCTTGACGCAAAAAAACAGGTGAAACATTGTTCCAAGAACAAACCAGTTAGAAGACATTTCACTCCACAACTTATGAATTAACTGTAACTTAGTAAAACAAATTTTTTGGCAGAAATGTGCCTGTATTCATATTAAAAATGCTGTTATATTAATAGTCATGTAGGCCTATAAATGTAGGCTATTAAATGTAATGCAGTAATGTTTTTGTTTAGAAGTTATGGCCGTTTATTTATTTATTTTGCATTAAATATTTATACTAAATGTTTATGCTACAATAGGTTTTTAGAGAATAATATATATATATATTACAATTTTTTCAGGAATTGTTGAACCAGAATATCAAGATATTGTATTATTTCGCATATGGTGAAAAGTAAAAAAGTTAAAGTTAAAAGTAAAGGTAAAGGTAAGGTAAAAAACACCACCATGTTATATGTATAATATAAATATTTTTGAGTATAGCCCTTCTAGATTATTTTATCCCTTTAGCCCTCGCACACAAAAAGGTTGGAGACCCCTGGTATATAGTAACTACGGTATATGTTTTATAATTAGGGTTTCTGTAGCCAGTGACATTTCATTATTTGTATTTTATTTTCAATGCAGATATAATGGCATTGTACATTTTGTTGTTTTTATTTGAAGACTGAGGCTTCATTAATAAACAAAACCCCAATTGTCATCATTGTTTTTGAGATATTACTTGCTGTGAATACCTTGTCGTCTGATATAGGTTACAGTATTGTGGCATAGTATCAGGACATCCTTGGCTAGGGGCGAATGGCTGGATGATGGGCCTGTTTGGGAGAAAGTCCAGGGCTGTTTTTTAGCCCCAGTCCGTCCCTGAACATGGCTCAATTCAGGCTCTCTCTCTCCTCTGGTGCGCACTCTAAATGCAAGCGTGCTGTAACTATAACCATAGTAACTTTGATCTGCTTGAACACATTTTAATCGTCTTTAATACATGATTCCGAAGGATAGATTAAAAGACCCGGTCATTTTTTTTTATATAAATACAAAAGTATTAAAAAATAATAATAATTATCAATAAATTAATTTTTTTGAGTTCCGGGGCTAAAAAAAAAACATCCGGGGCTGAAGCCCCGAATGCCCATGTCTAACGACGCGCCTGCCTACATGTTTATGAATCATTTTGTCTTTAATACAGATATGTGTTTTTTTTTATTTTTATTTTTTTATTACATCACATAGATCGCACTGTCAGATAGTTTGGGGATATCCACACATAATTTATACACATAAAACATGATATCAGAGTTTTAAAATCAAACATTTTAAAAGAGAACAATACATCACGGTTGTTTAAACCAATGAGCATTAAGCTGTGCCGTCAGCAAGTCGTTTCCCATAGTGCTTTTGATCAGCGCAGTCGGTGGAGAGCAACTGCGCGCGACTGCAGAATCCGACACGTGCGCCTTGCGGTCGCGAGAGTTTTTTGACACACGTCAGCATCTCAAACAAGCCTATTGAAGTTAGTTTTCTGTGTGAACAGTCGGGCAAGCAGAGAGTGGAGCCACACCGTTTTTTGACCTTTACTTTACCTTTCTTTCTCTTTAATTAATCGTTTTTATTTTTTGTAATTTTCCTGTGCTGATGTTTTGTTGATATTCAAGTAAACGGATATATTCTTTACGAGTTGTCCTGTGGATTTATTGAAGTGCATGTGGAGGAAGGGAGTGGATAAAGCGTCAAGCTAAGGCTTCATTCAGTGAAAACCTACAGCATCTCGTGAGCTTAGAATTAGGTTCTATCTCCACTTTTGGTCGAAATTGAGTTTGACATAATCTTATCCATTAGGTGTTTATTAATGCCTGTGTGGTGTTATTTTTGTAAAAAAAAAAATTTTTGTTAGTAGTTATTAATAAAATAAAAAGGTTCCATCTCACAAAACAGCAGGGATGTAAAAACTTTGATGCTCAATATCTCAGAACTACCCTAAACGGAGATAGAACCTTATAATTCTAAGCTCACGTTCTGTCAAAGATGCCAGGTAAAAAGCAATTATGCATCCTCTCATTCGCTCCGAGAGGAAAGCCCCCTAAAAAGGCCAGGTGAGAGGATAATTTGCTGATCTTTTTGCAAAAAAAAAAACACAAAAATTGTGGAATACAGTTAATGTGACATACTGAATATGTAATGCAAATGTAAAAAATATAATGGAAATGCAAATACAGTTACTGTGACTGATACTGAATATGTAATGCAAATGTAAAAATATAATGGAAATGCAATTACAGTTACTGTAATACTGAATATGTAATGCAAATGTAAAAATATAAAGGAAATGCAAATACATTGTTGGATTATTATAAACATGGTATTTTGCCTGTTTATGCCTGCAGTGCAGTGCAGAAAATATGACAACAATAAGGTCTAAATGTAACTGGCCCCTCTAACAGTACAACTGGCCCCAGCTTGGCACCCCCAGTTGAAATGGTCTAGAACCGCCACTGTCTGTAGCAAATCTTTGAACACAGTGAGTGCTTTTTAGAGCTCTACAGCTTAATTTTTATTGCTTTTGTTATTCTTTTAATAACAATGATAAAAATATGTGTACCGGTATATAGGCTATATACTTTTGTGTATATATGCACAACAGCACCAAATACTATTGAAGAGTTCTGATTAAGCTTTATCCTTGATTGTCTCACTGGCTAAGGTTGAAATGGAGAAAATGGCTTTCTTCAGAGTGTTTTTGAGATTTGTTCCAAAACCAATGTTCAGGAAAGCGTATACCATTATGATGATAATACAATTAATAGACAATTGGAGAAAAGATATAAACTATAGATGTGGATTTTTTTTTTATTTAATTAAAAGGAAGCAGAGCTGTTTCATCTCTGTCAGACGGCAATAAGATATCAGCATATTTCCTAATAATCCTTTCCTGGACTCCTGGAGTCATGAAAATGTAAATGAAAATGAAAAGGGGTATAAACAGACAGATGATCTCGTATGAGGGTGGGTGATCTACAATGTCAATGTGTCAACCTGCCATCTGGCCTTGATCACAGCAACCTCAGTAAGATTTAACAGTTGCTTCTTTGAAGCTGCTGTTATGAAACAGATAATCTCATGCTCTGTACAGATACAGGACGAGTAAAAGAAAATGTCTGGGGCACATTCTAATAATTTGTTATTTCATTTAAAGGGATACTTCAGGATTTAGCATTAAGCTTTGTATTAGTAGAAAACTTGTTGTATTTTCGAATTACCATGCTTTCCACCCTCATATACCCCTGAGAAGAGAGATTTATGTATTTTTTGTCTGGAAAAAATCCTCAGATGACGCAAAAATCGTCATTTTGTGTCATCGGAGGATTTTTTGGCCAGAGGCCTGTTCCGCATGCTCTCAACCCGCCCATAGAGGGTGGGATCTCACTCACAGAATGTACACATAGTGTCAGCCAGGGCCGGCCCATGGCATAGGCGGTATAGGCAAATGCTAAGGGCGCCACCACTCAATAGGGGCGCCAAAATGAGTGAACGAGTGAATTTTTTATTTTTTTTTACTAATACTATTTTAAAACCATTAATTCGAAATACTACAAAATAAAGCAAAACAACTCCACAAAAACTTAACTAAGTCCCCCGGCGCATCAATCTTCCCCCGCCCAGCGAGTGCTTGAAGTGCGCCAGAAACAGAGCGCGCGCGATCAGTTTACTGTTGGTAATTTGTTGTGTAGCGTCGCCCCTCGCCGCATCCAATGTAGACAGCATTGCTTTCGTTTGAGGGCGCTCAAGCACTAGAAACGGGCCTGGCAGTTCGCGCCAGGTCTAGACACGGTGAAAGTTACCTCATTGTGACGGATGGCCGAATTTTCATGACACATTTAAATTAGCATTATAGCCTGCGATAGATAGGCTACAGTGCCAAAGAGAAGAGGCTACAAGTGGATAAAGACAGAGGTAAAGTGATGTAATGAATGAACAGTTTATCTAATTGCATAGTAGTGAGATACTATAATTTAATGGCAGCTATTTTTACCTTATAACTTTATGCTAACAGTAGTTCTGAGTTCTTCAGAGCCCCCAGACAATGCGATTTGTAACAATCATGTCAGTCCTTTTTAGACGCATTTATTATAACTTTTATTAATTAATGTTTTACTATACAGTTGTGCAGTTTTGAGGTGAATATACGGCATTTTTTTAAATTTATTTGCCAAAATTATTAACAATATTTATAGGCTACAGGTTTATTATGTTTTATGTAAAATGCACATTAAAGAAGACATTTCGCAGTTTCATTCATGTTGAAAACATGAACCGTGCCATAATTTAGTGCAAGATTGCTGCCATCAACTCCCAAACAAACACTTTTGCTAGTGCTCAATGAATAGTTTGTGCATGAATGACATTTGGACGATGACATCACTGTTTTATCCAGAGCAAGCTATATATAAATTAGAAAAATTAATATTTTTTTTACAACAAAATAAACCATCACTGAACAATACTTAAGCTTGATTATGACACTATTTTCTTCTAGATCTGCTGTACAGGAGAAGCAAACTGCATTATTTTCCAGTTATCACTAAAGCTGCCTTGAAATAATCTGTATTGTAGGCTAAAAAGCGCTATATAAAAATAAAGGGGACTTGACTTGAATGCTAGATGTAATGCTCTTGCTATATATATATATATATATATATGACTAAATAATCACCAACACAATGATGGGGTGAAATGGGCTGTAATGCATGGGGCACCAGGTAAAATCTTGCCTAGGGCAGCAAATTGGTCAGGGCCGGCCCTGGTGTCAGCCATCTTTTTTTGGAAGCTAAGCTAGCAGGCTCTTGTTCTGTGGAGAAAGCTGAGTAGTAGGGGTTACCATCCTCTTTTTCTCGGACATGTCCGCCCGTCGATGTCCGGGATTCAGCTTTTGCTTTCTGCAGTCGCCATTCATTGTTTACATGGACACCTTTTGTTTCAATCTAACTGAATTCATTCCGATTGGTGAATCTGAATGTAGTGTTTACATGAGCGCTAAACAAGTGATTGGTTGATGTGCGTTTTAACATTGCTAAGAAAATTCCCGCTCCTCCGTGAGAGATTCGAGACCGGTGCGTCTCACAGGTGTCGCTCATCAGTAATCACGCCACCAGCCTCGCGCCGTTCTCCCACGGCCCTCAGTCTCGTCCTGCTTGCCACAGTAAACATGATGAATGCTGACTGTAGAACGCAAAAGCCGAATCCCGGACATTTTGGGCGATCTGAAACACATTTTCGGGCAGACTCATCACGGAGACTCACTAGTAGCCTAGACTTGTTGTTTAACTACTGCGCTCTGTTACCGGTAGGCGTGGCCTCCTAGGGCAGCGAAGCAAGTGTATTCTGGGAGTTGTTGTCTTTCATCCACATAAGCCAAAAATACATTTTATGGCTTTTCTCAGTCTAGAAAGCTCTAAATTCAAAAATAATTTCACATTTCTTCTACATAAATGACCCATTTTAAATACACATTCATCTTTCCAGAGGTGAAGTATCCCTTTAAATGTTTACTAGTCCCTATGCAAAGATCAGCACTGCATCACATCTAAATGGTTCTTTTCTATCGCTCCTTTGTGGAAAGCATATTAACTTTTTGTTCCATTGCCTGGTATTTTACATTGTCAATGAATAATAAAAATAAACTGCATAAGATAGTTAATCTGTCCAGCAAGATTGCCGGGGTACAGCAAACTAGCATGACAACGACCTGTGAGTTCCGATTGGTGAAGAAGGGGCAGGCAATTACTAGAGATGTATCACATCCCTTATTTGGCGAGTATGAGCTGTTACCATCAGGTAGACGGTACAGGGTGCCATCTCTCCGAACCAGCCGGGCCCGCAGGTCATTTGTGCCTACTAGTATTGGATTTCTTAACAAGCGATGAGATGAGATAATAAAATAGAGTTGAATCTTGGGGGGTCGGGCAGTTGCACCTGTAACGTCCGTCAGAGTTTGAAGTCTGCCCAGATGAATATTAGGAAAAACAGTGCAAACGAACTGGTTGTCCCACGAGTCTTTTATAGTTTCCTTTCAGTTAACCCTTTCACGTGTACGATCACACCGGTGTGATCAGTCTTGGCTGGTCCCTGGAGCGTACGATCACACCGGTGTGATTAGAATGGTCAGTGCATCACGTGATCAACTGCTAAATTCAAACGTGCTTTCGCGCGTTGGCTGGCACTGAGCCAGAGACGGACGCACTCAGTGCTGTCATATATCACAACTATTGAGTATTTTAAACCACATAATGTTTATTTTAGGTTTCAGACATTTAAATACACATAAGTACTAGCAAAACAGTGATTTTGAATTAGTAAAATAGACACTGATGTCTATAGAAACGGCTACAAAAATCATTTCCATTATAATAAGACAAAACGTTTTATTCATATCAGATACACATTGTGTAAGTAGCTTTACATTTTACCCTATTCTTCTCCTAGTTCACCGGCCACTTACTTTCATGTATTTCGTGAGAAACAACAGATCCGATTCTCTGAACTGTGAAACAAACTAACATGGCGCCGCCCATCGCGCATCCAGCTCAACCAAGGGGGTAATCCATCGACCGGATGTTGAAGCCCGCCGGGTGCCGCCATGTTGTAGCAGAACTTCACTTGCGTTAGCATTTCCATTGAATCCCATTCATTTTGGCGTCACTTTGACAGCGAATAACTTTACATCTGAGGCGTTTAAAGACTCCATTTGTCCATTATTTATTTCTAAAGAAACACGACAATGTATAAAGGGCTCCATTACCTTCTATGTTACATTATGGCCCCGTAGAAACAGATTTAGTAAAAATAAGCTAACGATTGCGTCATAACCACTCGACTCTCTGTCGCGCTGTACAGAAATTACCGTACAGACAGCAGGAGAAGCTCGCAGGCAATCGGGGGGACGTCCCGTCAAGGGAGAAGCCCATAGATAATGAGTCCATAAAAGCAACGGAATACTTACTCCTGGTCACTCACGCCAAAGAACTCTTTGCTCAAGTTCCCCGTCTCTGCAAGATTAACGTTGGCAATTTTCACGCACAGCTACTAGAAGATTCACGTCTGTCAGACAGGTTGCTCACGTCATCAAGCTTAGTTTGAGTCGGTTTGAGTCTGCGCGTCAGGAACGGAAGTGCTCAAAAATCGCTAAAAATGGGCTTCAACTGTCTCAACTGAGTTCCAATGAGATGGCTCTGTCCATTTCTTATACTGTCTATGAGCTCAACTAACGCGATCGTTATAAAGACGTTTAAACAACAAAACACATCCACTTGCACATATTTGACAATCGGAATATCAGTGTTTCATGCTATAGCTAATACATGTGTGAATATTTTGAATAGAAAAGGAAAAAAGACATAAAAGCAGATCATCACTCATTCAGCTCTGTGTTGTGATTGCGCTGTGTCACGTGACAAGAAATGACGCGTCACCATGGAAACATTAAAGTGGCAGGTTCTAAATAACGGTCGCCTTGAAAAACTCACGCTGGGGGGTCAGTTAGAATATTTTAAACGTACGTGCGAAAGGGTTAAACACACTCTTCACATACATGTCAAAGAGCGAAAGTTAACAGTGAAAAGAAAACACTCTGAAAGCACGTCACAAATCAAAGTAGAAGTAAACAGATAGTAAAACAGCAGTCAGCGATAGAGCGGTCATCTTTCTCCTTTCGCAAGCATTCTCACTCTCCCTCTGCGTGCGCGCTCACATAAGAACAGCACGCATACAATAACGTACGCCATAGAAGTCATCTTAAAGGCATATTAACATGTCATGAACACTACTTAACACTAGGTGGCCGTTACAGATCCCCCCCAGGAAGGTAAAGGCTGCCCTCAGCCGTGCACAACTGAGTACAGCATCACTTTAAACAACCTCATACATGAAAAGTTGTCAAAATAACAGAACCATACAGGAGTATGTATTATTAAGGTACACACTGGCATACATGACAGTACATATGGACCAAAATACATTGTCTACAGTGGCATTTTGCAAACAAATGAAAACAGCATATAACCAACCAGAAACATAACAAAGAACATTTTTTTTTTAACATTTTTCTTTTTTTTGTGTTCAACAGCGTAACCAACAACATGTCAACAGACTAATTATTAATGCAAATCCTCAATTTTCCTTTTTTCCTTTTGTTTTTGACAGTGTTAAACCTTCTCCCTTTCACAGAGTCAAATCAAGCATATGAACACACATTCACATAAATTGAACACTATTTAAGGTCCAGTCTGTCCGTGTGGTACACATTTGTCCACTTATTACTCGACCAGTCTGAGGTGATTCTAGGTGCACGTCGAGGTCTCAAGTCATAGTGGTATCTGTCAAGATCATTTTCACTAACAGTCAAGTCATTGTTCTGAGACCCAATGTCAACCTGCAGGTCAGGCAACCAGGCCCCTGTACTCACATCTATGAGTCTGTAGTTCACTTCCGACAGTTTTTGTGCAATTCGGTAAGGGCCCGCATATAGAGGTGCTAGCTTAGCCGTGAAATTTGCAAGCGCATCCGAACGGGGATGAGTCTTTACTCTTACCAACTCATTTACAGAGTAAGACACAGAACGACGTCTCTGGTCATAGTACTTCTTCCTCTTGTCATGGTTTTCATTCAAAGTGGACCTAGCATGATCATGTGCTTCTCTGATCGATGACTCCAAGCTTTCTGGGTACGGGATACCAGGCTCATCTCCACCATCACTGTTTGGCTGAGTGATAAGGTCGAGATAAGGTCTCATCCATACAGTAACATGGATGGGCTTTGGCCAGTGCTTTCGTGTGGTGCAGTCCTCAAAGCCAAACAAATTTGGGGCAGGTAATGATCCCAAGCTGTGTGCTTGCTACCGATGTAAGCACGGATGGCAGTTTTCAATGTCCGATTCACCCTCTCCGTTGCATTTGTCTGGGGGTGATACGCAGTTGTAAGTCTGTGTTCTGACCCCAGTGTGGTGAGAACATGCCTGAAGAGTTCACTCACAAACGGTGACCCTCTGTCCGAGATCAGGTAATTAGGCACCCCATGTCGTGCAAACACCTCGCTAAGCAACTTGGGCAGTCGCTTCTCTTACTGCACTAACCTCCACCCACTTCGAAAAATAGTCCACAAAAACCAGTATGTATGCATTACCGCAGGGTGTGCGCGGTAAAGGACCCACAAAGTCCACCCCAGTATACTCCCAAGGTCTTTAAGGGGGGATGGGAACCATAAACCCAGCAGGTTTCCTCTGGCTTGGTTTTGTGAACTGGCAGACAGTTCAGGAGGCGACATACTACTTAGCGTCAGACGACATTTTCGGCCAGTAAAATCGAAGTTTCAGCCTCGCTATCGTCTTTGTCATACCCAAGTGACCAGCCATCGGGTGATCATGATAATATTCCATCAAACTCCTTTTCATAGCCGTAGGTGTGTACAGTTTAAGGCGCGTCATAGGGTGAAGATTACATGCCACTTTGTCATCCACAAAGTACAGGAGTCCATCCTGGATCTCATACTGAGACAACTCCTCAGTGACATTCTCATCCAGTCCCTCTAACATCCGCAGAAGCTTTCCAGTCTCTGGGTCTTTAAGCTGCAGCTGCCTAATGTGCTCTCGATCCGAAAAAATGACAGGTGGTAAAGCACGCAGGTCAAGGCCCCCAATTATGGCATAATCAGGGAGAAGTCCAAAGGGTACACTGCCAGAAGGAACAGGGTTACGAGAAAGTGCATCAGGCACTTTGTTACTTGTCCCTGGCTTATGGACAATGTCAAAGTCGAAGTCCTGCAATCTGAGAGACCACCTAGCCAGCCGGCCAGAGAGGTTTGGGCGCGACATAAGCCATCTCAGACTGCTGTGATCAGAAAAGATAGTCACGTGTAGGCCCCGCAATATAATGCCTGAAGTGTTCAAGGGCCCAGATGACTGCTAAGCACTCTTTTTCCGGAGTAGAATAGGGTTTTTCAGACTTATGCAGGGCACGACTTGCATAGGCCACCACAACATCCCTGCTACTGCTGTCCTTTTGCATGAGTGCGGCGCCAAGTCCACTGTCGCACGCATCCGCATGGATAGAGAAAGGAAGAGAGAAGTCCAGGAATGTCAAAACAGGCGCGGAAGTCAGCTTTTCTTTGAGAAAATTCATGGCTGTCTGACATTCATTTGACCATACAAAAGGAACATCCGTCCTGGTTAACGCAAAGAGTGGCTCAGCATGGCGGGCATAATTATAGATGAAACGCCTATAATAGCTGGTCATTCCCAGAAACTGTCTGACTTGTTTCACATTAGCTGGGGTATGGAAGTCCATCACTGCCTTCACTTTTTCCTCATTTGGCAGGATACCATTTGGGGTAATCTTATAACCCAGAAAGGTGAGTTCGCTCCGGCAGAACTGGCACTTTGAAAGCTTAATAGACAGTCCTGCAGATTCCAGCCTGGTAAGAACATCCCTCAGGTCCACAAGGTGCTGCTCGAAAGTAGGTGACCCCACCACAATATCGTCTAAGTATACGACACACGACTTATAGATGAGACCCGCAAGGACTGTGTTCATAAGCCACTGGAATGTGGCGGGCGCATTGGACAATCCAAAGGGTAAGACCTGAAACTGAAACAACCCACAGTGGGAAATGAAAGCAGTCTTTGGTTTGGAGTCCTCCGCCACCGCGACCTGCCAGTAGCCTCTGGCCAAATCAATGGTGGAAATAAAAGTCCCTCTAGCCAGAAAGTCAAGAGATTCATCAATCCTCGGGAGGGGATACGAGTCTTTGACTGTGAGCTTATTCAGTGCACGATAGTCGACACAGAACCTTGGCTCTCCTGAATGTTTTGGGACAATTACAACTGGGGCAGCCCAAGGACCAGAGGCAGGTTCAATTATTCCTTCCTTCAACATGTCCTTGATTTGAGACTCGATAAGTTCCTTTTTAGCAGGAGAAGTGCGGTACGGGGCAAGGTGAACCGGTTTTGCATCACCCGTAACAATTTCGTGCTTCACTAGAGAGGTGCGTCCTAAATGTCCATCAAACAACCCGCTAAAGGTCTTGAGCATTTCAGTCAATTTGTTTTTCTGCTCATTTTTTAGGGATGATTCTTCAACCTTCTCAGACAGGGCAGAAGAATCAACATCCAGGCAGGAGAGATCAGGACTAGGTATAGTTAAGTCAGCGCCCTCTAACTCCTCAAGGGGCACCGGCTCATTGCCGAGCACTACCGTCCTGGACGGAACATGAATCGAAACTGAAGATCTCAACATAAAATCCATTCCCAAGATAACGGGAGAAGAAAGATTATGGACAACAGCAAAGCGGTGATAGAAACGCTGGCCCATGAAACCCAAAGACAACCAAATGACACCCAGCGGGCAACAGGATGCTCCATCTGCAAGCTGAACCGGAGGTGCAGACCACGGTTTTAATCGCACATCCCCCCCAGGAATAGTCTGGACAACTGCTGATTGCACCGCAGAGAGAGAAGCACCAGTGTCAAGAGTTGCATCAAAAACTTGTCCATAAAGATTAACCTTCACTCTGAACGGGGTATTCCAATAGGATGTGGAAACAATATCCTCCACATGACACAGCTCAGGTTGATCACTCATGGAATCATCAGGTAAGCGAGGCACATCTATCTTCTGGAGGGAGGGTTGCCCTGTCTGAACGTCCTCCCTCCCCTGAAGTTTCCCCTCTGGTCAAAGTCTGGAACCACATTTCCTTCACCAATGGCTTGGTCAGAGTCCCGCGTACGACACTCTATTGACTGTATCTCTTGGGAGTTCTGGGGGCTCCATTGGAGATAAACGCGGCTTTGCTCCTGGACTACAATTTGGGCAAGTATGAGTGGTGAATCCTGGCAAGGAGCACTTAAAACAGTGAACATCCATCGTGGGCGTACTGCTAGCTTGTCTCTGAGGTGGACAGCCAACACTTGGTCCAAAGACTGCATGAAGCTTGTGAGCCCGCAAAAGAAGGTCCATGACTGACGGTATGGGTGTGCCATAAAGAGCAACTCTATATTTCTCAAGCACATGCTTCCGTATCAAGTCTATTTGGTCTAGTTGAGGTGGAGGGGACTTTAGCTTACGAAACTCACCCAATATGAGCGACGAAAGTCAGCAGTGGCTCATTAGGCATCCGCATACGGTCCAAAATGCCCCTCAGGACAGGTTCTTGATTGTCCGAAGGGAGAAAGACTGTCCTAAAGAACTCACAGAACTGATTCCAAGTGGTTAAATGTGTGCTAAGTGCTGCAAACCATTTTCTTGGCTCTTTTGACAGAAAACGTGGGAGCTCAAGGAGAATTTGGGCATGATCCAATGAGGTCCTGTATACATTGAGTGACTGAAGCCATTCCTCAGGATTCAGGGAACCATCTGCAGCGAACATGGTTGGCTCGAGCCATGATTGGTGAAGCATAGTAGTAAGTGCATTTGTTGTTGCACTCATATCCACAGTGAGTGGCTGAGCGAATGTAGGTACATTACTATAAGCTACATTGACTGGCACTGACCTTGGAGCCGTCGACTTAACCTGCGCCAAACTGTAAGGCGTCGAGCTAGCTCGGGGAGCTGGTTGTGGGGTAACAGGTACAGTACACTCTTGATGTGCCAAGCGGTCCATCATGTATTTTTGTAGGTCGATCTAGTCGCGAAGGCACCGCTGCAGCACTGCCACTTCTGCTTGTAACAGCTTGACTTGAGACCGTAAATCTCCAACAGTATGCTGCGACGCCCCCTGTTGTAGAAAAGAGTCTGCATCTGTGGGCCAGTCAGTTAGGTTAGACTGAAAGTCAGGGTGAGTAGCCATTATGTATGAAAACACAACTCAATCAATTAAATCAAATAATAAATCGAAATACAGTAAATTTACACAAATATATGAGTCAAAAGCAGTATTAGCTCAGTAAAATGTTACTCTTCCACACCCACACGAAAAACAGCGTATTCATGTAAAAAAAAAATTCTCAGAAAATTAACGTGTGCCTTGATTTTCCCCTTTTACTGCAAACCAATATGTTTTGCATATTGGTTTTGCATATCTTCCCTGCAGCCCTGCCGAGCCTGAGCTTCCCTGCACCCCTGCCGAGCCTGAGCTTCCCTGCACGCCTGCCGAGCCTGAGCTTCCCTGCACGCCTGCCGAGCCTGAGCTTCCCTGCACGCCTGCCGAGCCTGAGCTTCCCTGCACGCCTGCCGAGCCTGAGCTTCCCTGCACGCCTGCCGAGCCTGAGCTTCCCTGCACGCCTGCCGAGCCTGAGCTTCCCTGCACGCCTGCCGAGCCTGGGCTTCCCTGCACGCCTGCCGAGCCAGAGTTTCTCGTCACGCCTGCCGGGCCGGAGCTTCGCGTCACGCCGGCCGAGCCAGAGCCTTCTCCGCTGGTCCCGTCCAGCCCTTCAGAGCCTTCTCCGCTGGTCCCGTCCAGCCCTTCAGAGCCTTCTCCGCTGGTCCCGTCCAGCCCTTCAGAGCCTTCTCCGCTGGTCCCGTCCAGCCCTTCAGAGCCTTCTCCGCTGGTCCCGTCCAGCCCTTCAGAGCCTTCTCCGCTAGTCCCGTCCAGCCCTTCAGAGCCTTCTCCGCTGGTCCCGTCCAGCCCTTCTGAGCCTTCACCGCTGGTTCCATCCAGCATAGCCGGGCCTTCACCGCTAGCCCAGCCAGAGACTTTCCACGTCCCGTTTGTCCACGTCCCAGAGCCTGTCCCAGAGCCTGTGATTCCCCCCAAGAAAGTTTTGGGGGGGGATATAGGCCACCCGAAGGTGCGTCTCCGCCATGGCCGCCCGAAGGGGATTCTCCGCCATGGCCGCCCGAGGGGTGGTCTCCTACTCCGCCATGGCCCCCTGACCAGCCTGCTCCGCCCTGGAGGCTTCCTGCTCAGGGTAGGCCACGCCCTCGTCAGCCTCCAGGGCGCTCGCCCCCCCCACCCCTATTGAAGTTATACGGCGCGAGGACGCGCCTTTTTGGAGGGGGCGTTATGTTACATGTGTGTCCTGTGTTTCCCCCTGCATTGTGTTTTGGTTCAGTCCTGTATCTCAGTTTTCCCGCTCCTCGTTTGTGTTCAGTTCATTCACCTGTTTCTAGTTAATTTGCCCCAGCTGTGTCTTGTTCCCATGATCCGTTCACTGTGTATGTAAACCCTGTGTTCTCCTTCACTCCTGGTCGGTTCTCGTTTATGTAACGTTTGTATTTGGTGTGGTAAATGTTTCCTGGATTCCTGTGTTAAGTTTTATTGAGTAAAGTATATTTGAATTGGACCTGTTGACTGCTGCTTCTCCTTCAACCTGCACCACACCCGTAACAATATTCTATTACTGTATACACAGAGAAACTTTTTATGACAGTTTTATCCTGGAAACCTTTATGACAGTTTTATCCTGCATTGAAGCTCATAATCTGTCCACCTTCTTGTGAACAATATTTATGTCTATTTTAAGTTTAAATTACACTCACCGGCCACTTTATTAGGTACACCTGTCCAACTGCTCGTTAACACTTAATTTCTAAGCAGCCAATCACATGGCGGCAACTCAGTGCATTTAGGCATGTAGACATGGTCAAGACAATCTCCTGCAGTTCAAACCGAGCATCAGTATGGGGAAGAAAGTTGATTTGAGTGACTTTGAACGTGGCATGATTGTTGGTGCCAGAAGGGCTGGTCTGAGTATTTCAGAAACTGCTAATCTACTGGGATTTTCACGCACAACCATCTCTAGGGTTTACAGAGAATGGTCCGAAAAAGAAAAAACATCCAGTGAGCGGCAGTTCTGTGGGCGGAAATGCCTTGTTGATGCCAGAGGTCAGAGGAGAATGGCCAGACTGGTTCGAGCTGATAGAAGGGCAACAGTGACTGAAATAACCACTCGTTACAACCGAGGTATGCAGCAAAGCATTTGTGAAGCCACAACACGCACAACCTTGAGGCGGGTGGGCTACAACAGCAGAAGACCCCACCGGGTACCACTCATCTCCACTACAAATAGGAAAAAGAGGCTACAATTTGCAAGAGCTCACCAAAATTGAACAGTTGAAGACTGGAAAAATGTTGCCTGGTCTGATGAGTCTCGATTTCTGTTGAGACATTCAGATGTTAGAGTCAGAATTTGGCGTAAACAGAATGAGAACATGGAACCATCATGCCTTGTTACCACTGTGCAGGCTGGTGGTGGTGGTGGTGTAATGGTGTGGGGGATGTTTTCCTGGCACACTTTAGGCCCCTTAGTGCCAATTGGGCATCGTTTAAATGCCACGGCCTACCTGAGCATTGTTTCTGACCATGTCCATCCCTTTATGGCCACCATGTACCCATCCTCTGATGGCTACTTCCACCATGTCACAAAGCTCTAATCATTTCAAATTGGTTTCTTGAACATGACAATGAGTTCACTGTACTAAAATGGCCTCCACAGTCACCAGATCTCAACCCAATAGAGCATCTTTGGGATGTGGTGGAACGGGAGATTCGCATCATGGATGTGCAGCCGACAAATCTGCGGCAACTGTGTGATGCCATCATGTCAATATGGACCAAACTCCCTGAGGAATGCTTCCAGCACCTTGTTGAATCTATGCCACGAAGAATTGAGGCAGTTCTGAAGGCAAAAGGGGGTCCAACCCGTTACTAGCATGGGGTACCTAATAAAGTGGCCGGTGAGTGTATATTGATAAGCTTAAAAAATAAATACACACACACACACACACATACATATATACATATATACATATATATATATATATATATATATATATATAGCAAGCCTGTCATTATTCTGAAATAAACCTTACAGCGTGATCAGTCTTGTATAATGCCGAAAGCTCAGGGGTTTATTTTGCAGTTATGCCCAGCTGACTGTACATTATTCTGCTCATTACATGACCAGTTTATCAAATAAGTAAATAAATGGAAATGAAATATTGATTTGGTTTAAAATTATTTATATGAAAAGATTGCTACAAGCGACATACAACTTTCACAACATGAAGGATTGGTTGCCATTGTTGTTTACAATATAGTGAAATATAGCAGCCATTATACAAAAAAAAAAAATTGCCTGTAGAATGCAGAGACTAACCAATTAGAATTGTGTATTCCAGACAATAATACAATTATAATCACCCTGTATTAAGAATTCATTCGCTGATCTTTTATTGGGAAATCTGAGAGTGTGCACACAAACCGTTCAGGCTTAACCCAGACTCGGGAATGCATTACTGGAGAACTCCACAGATTTCTCTTGGTTCTAACATACTTTTATCAACTCCTCTAGCAGATTTTTAGTGTGCTCTATCCAGGGCTCTGTCCTATATTGCCTGTTTATTTATTTAGAGTCAGCATGGAAATTGCATAAATGTGCGAATTACATTTTTCAAATGACGCGTTTAGGACATCAGTGGCAGCACTGGCACAGATGGTGATTTAATACATCAACAATTGGACCTGGTTTTTAAATTCTGATATAACATACTTAAAGTATTTAATGTAATCAAGCAAATGTGCAACTGTGCTAGACATCCATTGATCACCATGCATTTTTGTTGTAAAGAGGCAGTTTTAACCTTTTATAGATTTATTTAACACTGTTCCATTTAGGGCATTTATTGGCTCCATTCCTAGCTGAATTAAAATCTAATAATATGTGATATGTAAATGTGAGGAAAAAAGTCTTATTCATTAAAAGGCTCAGCAGGGGCGAACACATTGATAGTGACAGACGTGAAGCACGGCATGCAGGATTATAATTTCTAACATAAAGTGTTTAATTGAGGTAATAGAAGGGTCCAGTATATGGCTGATCTGAAATACAATGCAGATGCCCTCAGATCCTAGCCTGGTTCCGCCCTCCTACGTACTTCCGCTCAATTTTCATTTTCCTTCAGTACTACGTCTGGGATTATGGTGTATTCTTTGATCAATCAGCGAAAAGACAGTGGCGGCTGGTGATGGAAAAAGTAGGGGGGGCTGAGGTGCAATGTGGTTTTAAATTTTTTATTTTAACAATTAAACAATTGCTGCCGTTTATTTATTACATTAACACCAAAGTAACGGCTCAAAAACAAGTAGCATCTAATGTAATTATTAAAGTATGAATTTAGAACGTCCTTGTAGATTTCAAATATTGTTCTTTCAAAGACGTGCCAATTTGAGATTCATTTGGAAACCAAGTCATACAAGGTGAACTAATTGCTATAATTTGCATGAATTACAGTAAGTGCACAGAGTCAATATTCAATAAACACAAAGAGTTAAATAATCGCTGTTATTATATGGAGTAACCACTAGATGGAGAAGACTGTACATTAATTGGAATGGGGAGCAAGTCAATAAAAAATGCTATACATTGTCTCCAGTGTTCACATGAGTCAATCATGAATCTTATCCTTCAGCAAACCACCTCTAAGGCAGACACACACAAAAAATAAAATCAAAATCCTTCAAGCACTCAACATCTCCTATGCTCCTCCAAGCACTCAGCATCTCCTCTGCTCCTCCAAGCACTCATCATCTCCTCTGCTCCTCCAGAGACACAACAGCATCTCCACTACTCCTCCAAGCACAACAGCATCTCCTCTGCTCCTCCAAGCACAACAGCATCTCCTCTGCTCCTCCAAGCACAACAGCATCTCCCCTGGAGGAGCAGAGGAGATGATGAGTGCTTGGAGGAGCAGAGGAGATGCTGAGTGCTTGGAGGAGCAGAGGAGATGCTGAGTGCTTGGAGGAGCAGAGGAGATGCTGAGTGCTTTGAGGAGCAGAGGAGATGCTGAGTGCTTGGAGAAGCAGAGGAGATGCTGAGTGCTTGGAGAAGCAGAGGAGATGCTGAGTGCTTGGAGAAGCAGACGATATGCTGAGTGCTTGGAGAAGCAGAGGAGATGCTGAGTGCTTGGAGAAGCAGACGATATGCTGAGTGCTTGGAGGAGCAGAGGAGATGCTGAGTGCTTGGAGGAGCAGAGGAGATGCTGAGTGCTTGGAGGAGCAGAGGAGATGCTGAGTGCTTGGAGGAGCAGAGGAGATGCTGAGTGCTTGGAGGAGCAGAGGAGATGCTGAGTGCTTGGAGGAGCAGAGGAGATGCTGAGTGCTTGGAGGAGCAGAGGAGATGCTGAGTGCTTTGAGGAGCAGAGGAGATGCTGAGTGCTTGAAGGAGTAGTGGAGATGCTGAGTGCTTGAAGGAGTAGTGGAGATGCTGTTATGTCCCTGTAGGAGCAGACGAGATGCTGAGTTCCTGATGGTGAGAAGCAGCCGAGATGATTATGCACTGTCACTTGTAAAGAAATTTGGCTCTCCTTTCTTTCTGGGTTGCAAACCTATCAATAACTTTGTTGTTGAAGTTGGGCATGTCTTTCACAATCTTTTTCTCCATAGAAAGCATGGCAAGGGCATTCAGTCTTTCTTGAGACATTGTGCTCCTTAGGAACGTTTTGATTCTTTTTAGAGTGGAGAAGCATCTTTCAGATTCTGCTGATGTCATTGGAGTAGTGATAAGGATTTTCAGAAGATTAACAGTTTCTGAAAATGTGCACTGAAGGTTGTTCTCCATAAAAAACTGATACAGAGGCACTGCACCACTACACTTTTCAAACTCCGGGTTTTCATAGACCAAGGATAGTTCTGTCTTCAGTCTAGCCTTGTTCAGCATCGGATAGGCCTCCACAGTGGCATTCAATGCAGCACTTGGAAAGGTTTTAGCATGCTGTGAGAACAGCTCTCCCTGCAGCAGTGTTGAACTCACAAGGTGCCCAGTGAACGCAAAGCGCTCCTTTGTCTGAGCCCAGATGGTATCACACACCTGTAAAACATAGAAAATAAATAACATATTAATTGCTTTACATATAACTTTATTATATTATGTCACAATACTTTGAATATAGTTGTAAATGTGGATATGCAAAAATCAAGTATGAAATACTGTTGTCTAAACCAAAACTAATCAAGGATCTACAATAGAACTAAATCATTGGTGAATTGAGATTAAGAGGAAATCCAAAATAAAATTATTGTAATGTACAGTACATGTGCTATGTTTTTATCTGTAGTGGCACTTTCTCAGCAAATGAAGTCCCTAACGGATAAAGTGAATTTGATTTGGCAAAACATTAGTAACTGCTCCCAAACATAACACAAAATTAAAACTATAGAACAACAGAGGACCTTTGAGTGGCACCAGTAACCGTGCAGCAGTTTGTGAAGCACTACTGTAGACTAGAGCACAAGAGGAGGCCTATGAAAGTGAAATAAGCTGTACCTCAATAGCAATCCGATGTTGTTCTGCGGGCCCCAGTGTCCTCTGTCGCTTGGCAGCTGGAATCTCCTCTTGCACAGTGAATATGGAAGACCTTGTTTAAACATAAAACAATTGCTTAATACTACATTATTCTGCATTCATGTTATTTCTATGATTTTTCACATTTTTCACATTTACCTGATGTTTCTAATGCTGTCGGCAAAATTACAGATGGCAGCTTTGATGAAGATGGGGTCAATGTTTCGTTTCTGAAGCTGCTGAAAGAGCATGTCGACGTGTGGCATGATTTTGTGAAATAGTTGGAGAAAAAAGCAAAATGTACCATCCTCCAGCATCCTCACAAACCCTCCTGCTTCTCTCACAGTCACAGCATCAAAGTTCCCAGAGTCCTGAATGGTCTTAAAACACTTCAGAAGATCATCCCTGTGCTCATATACAGTGTTCACTGAGCGACTGTGAAAGTTCCACCTTGTTGCACACGCTCTCGGAAGTCTGCTGCCAACAACATCATCAAGCACGCTGGTCCGTTTGGGCGACCTTGAAAAAAATGCACAAAATCCACCTAGCTCCGAAAAAAATACGGAGACCTTGGGTATCTTTGAGGTGGCTTGCTGCATTACCAGATTGAGCTGATGTGCGTAACAATGTACGTAGTGTGCGTTTTCATACACATCCATCACTTTACGCTGAACTCCTCCAGTGGCACCCCGCATAACGCTCGCTCCGTCATAAGCTTGAGCTATTAATTTTGTCTTGTCTTTGGGTGGGATCAATGCACTCATCCTTTCCAAAAGTGCTTGAGCGATGTTTTCAGCATTCGCGTTTTCAATCGGTATGAACTCAAAAAAGCGCTCTTGAATGACATTGTAGCGATCGATGTAGCGAAGTACAAGGGCAAGTTGGCACTGGACAGACACGTCAGATGTTTCATCGGCTTGAATGGCAATATAATCCGCCGCAGTCACCTCCTCGTGAATGTACTCCTTAACAACAGTCAGCATACAGTCCAGCAGCTCATTCTGAATCGTTTTGGACGTACCTCTGAACACAGTAGCTCCCTCCAGGTGCTCCTTCAGAGCAGCGTCCAATGACGAGGCGAAGTTAACAAGGCCCCTAAAAATGCCTGGGTTCTCAGAGGCTTCAGTCTCGTCGTGGCCACGCAAAGCCAATTCAAAGGCACCACAAAATTTTACACAGTCAATCAGTTTAGAAAGAATATATCGATTCTTGTCCACTTCCTCATTGTGCCTTCTTATACAAAGACGATGGCCATCATCCAACTGAGTAGCAATGTTAGCCTTCCCCAGCAACGCAAATTTCAGGCAGCTGTCAATATGAATCTTTGTGTGTTCGTGTTTTTTTATTTTTTCCGAAAAAATTTTTCATATCCTGAACACCGTTTTCACACCAGGCTCGATCGGTCGCTGCAGTTTTAAAAAGCAAACAAGGGAAGCAAAACAGCGAGTTAGCTACTCCGCAGCCGGTTAGCCACGGCTTCCTAGTGTACCATGTCCGCGAAAAGCCTCTAGTATAAGACGCTTCCTTGTCTTTCACCTGCTGTCTGATGTTAATTTGTGGCTGGTCCGGTCCCATTTCTTTTATTTTTATTTTTTCAGCCAGTGGTCGTCTTTCAAACGGAGTTTGAAGAAGAGATTGCACGGTCTCTTTCTCTCGTGCCGCCGGCGCCGCCATTGTCAACTTGTCAAGAAAGACTGACTGGCTGGCTCCGCCCGCCGAATCTCACTGCCACGTGACCACACCAAGTAGAGTAAAACTCCATGTTATTCTCCGATGGGCGCAGAGGCAAAGCGCCCATCGGAGAATTATTACTGCGCGTCACTGATTGGTTGAATTGATCATATTTAGTGACGTTTTAATAGCGTATCAGAGCTCCATTGGTTAGATAGCGAGGGCGCCCTTTCTCGGTGCCCCGAGCATAAAACTACACATTTATGATGTTATGCGGCACACGATGAAGCTGACAGACAAAAATACCCCCCCCCCCCGCGTCCTTGGTGTATAAAACACGTACACCTGTACAGAAGAAAGTCATGTTTTTTGTCAAACTTAAACTTTTTTTTAATTTTATTTTTTGTTAAACTTGGTAGGAGGGGCGGCGCCCCAGCGCCCATAATAGACCAGCCGTCCCTGCGAAAAGAGGGAGTGGCTGAGAATGATGACTTTGATGTCGTGCGCTAGTTTGAGTGGTTTGAGTCGTCATACGTCACGACCAAACGTCAGCGATTGTTTATGGCAGATCCAGAGTGACTCTATTGAAGTTTAAAACTATTGAATCTGCCCAGAGTACCCGCCTACAATGAAGTTAACGCTTGTCAATGGAGCGAGGCCAGACTCTCTGTACAAATGAAATGTACGAGAGTCTGGTGGGACCAGGCTACTCAGATCCATGATATCATGAGCAAAAACAGCCATATTTATGGTAAGGATAGGATATTAATATGGCATGCATGTAATTGCTCCCCAAGGGTGAATAAATGTGTTTTGACATTTGTACTGATTGTTTTAAGAGATGTGAAGTGAATTAAGAGTGGGACTAGGATGTTAGATTTGAATAGGAATCTATCACATAGAGCATATGTTAGAGCATGTGTTCTGACAACAACCACAGCCCAGACAGAAATATTTTGAAGCAACAATCCTAAAAAAAGTGCTTCGTGACACATAATACTCAAAATTAATTCAACATTAAAGGGTTAGTTCACCCAAAAATGAAAATTCTGTCAGTAATTACTCACCCTCATGTTGTTCCAACCCCGTAAGACTTTCATTCATCTTCGGAACACAAATTAAGATATGTTTGATGAAATCTGAGAGCTGTCTCACTCCTTCATAGGCTTCTAGGCAATTTCATTCTGCCGGTCCAGAAAAGTTAGTCAAAACATTGTTAAAATAGTCCAAGTGACTACAGTGGCTCAACCTTAAGTTTATCAAGCGACGAGAATAATTTTTGTCCGCAAAAAACAACATAAATAACGACTTTATTCAACTATTTATTTTCTTCTGTGTGGGCCTCTGAAGTGAGTTCACAAGAGCGCCACGACGCATGCGCGAGAACTGAGAAGATAATTACCATGTTGACACAAAAAAAGCAACAAATGGCACGAACATGGTTCCAGAGACCAGATAGTAGGCACAGGTGCATCAGAATTATATATATATATATATATATAAAACAAAGGAGAAGTCGCAATGAAGGATGAAGGCACAATTGCTAATCAGCGTCACCTGCGTACCACACCGCCCTCGAGTCTCACTGATGGAGATCTGGATGAAAAAAGGGAGGAGCGACAACAGTGCAGAGGACCAGGTCTGGATTTTATGTTATGTTTATTTATGTGTGTGTGACATTCGTCCGTGAGCGGCTGCCACTTTTACTTTTGTTTTGTGTTTGTTTATTTATTAAAGTGTGTTTGCACGTTCGCCGGTCCCTGCCTCTTTCTTCCAGGAACACTAACCTTGTTACATTGGTGCCGAAACCAGGGAGGAAGGAGGAACACGCTGTCATAGAGCCCTCACCGCTGTGGGGAATCCGCGGTGCCATTGAGCATGGCTGAGCAGAGTATGCTGCCATGGACGCTCGAGGCGGTGGCCTGGAGTGAGTTGCCGGAGGGACGAACTAACTCGCTGCTGGCCACCTGGGTTTTGGAGGGGCGGCTGCCGTCCGTGAGGGAGCGGAGGAGTCGCTGCCATTTGCCTGTGGCCGGTGCCAGGTGGCAGATGGAGTTCTTCCGGCTGGGTGAGGACCGAGTGGCAGTGCGTTTTAGGAAGCGGCGAACGTGCTGTCGTGGAAATTCTTAATACGTATACAACCTACTTAATCTGACTTCTTTACCATTAACAAATTAAACAACTTGCAGTTGTTAAAATAATAACTACAGTATATTGAGGTAATTTCCTGAATTAACTGAATACTTACAATACAATACTTCCCCGAAGTAAGGTGACGGCGTCCGGTCAAGAAGCTACTATCACTACCTCAATCACACATAAATGTTCTATTGTTGTCTTTTGAGCGTAGAATCTTTAGTACTTCTCAGGGCCGTCCATAAGGGGGGATAAAGGGGAACGTTTTCTGGGGCCCAGCCGCTAGGGGGGGCCCATGCAGTCCAGCAATAATTATGTTCATCCTAAATATAAGCAAAGGTTACCATATTTTATTTTTAACCAAAATAGCACCATTTATTGTTGAAAGTGAGAAAAAATGCATTTTATTTAATGTTGCTTAAGTAAAATGTAGCCTGTGTCATAATGAAACACCCCTCTCCTGAAAATGGTCTGATAGGCTATTTTTGTTGTACGTAAGTCAAAACGCCAGTGCTTCGCGCCAGTTCGCGGTCAGCAGCGCAAGTGAGCAATAATAACCAAGTGAGTGACACACGATGGAGTGCGCGAATTGACACGGTAAGACCATAGACAATAAAAGAAAAAGTAAGACCTATTGCTCACCATCTCCCCAGTGTGATTGAAGCAATCGATTGCCTAAAATCGTCCTGTAAATTATCTAATGAGGCCTTATCAGATGCGCGAGGACTGAGAGAATATTTCATGTCATTTACAGCAGTTGTCATGTGCACTGTCCGGCTAAAACTACTACAACATATCGAATATAGGATGGAATTTGCTTCTGCAGAGTGGCAGCCTTATGGTGTGTTCACACCGAACGCGAATAGAGCGTCAAATACGCGTTTATCGCGTCTAGTTAGATGCTTGAACATTCGCTCGAGTTCAAATTTTTCAACTTGCGCGGAAGACGTTCGCGGCAAACACGTCGCCCAATTCGCGTCATTCGCAACGCCGGCGCGAATGATGCGTCTATTCGAGTCTTTGCATTGACTTTGTATGTAGCCTAATCTACTCGCGCAAATAATTAAATATGCGTTCGGTGTAAACACACCATTAGATATTGGACAGATAGGTCGCGGGAATGGGGTTGTTTCATGACAATTTTCTTCTTTTTTTTTTTATTGGTTGTTGCATTAAATCATACCCAGATACAATAGTGCTATTTTCTGATTGGCTTTTGTGTAGCTCGACGAACAACACAGGGGAGACGCGCTTGATTCCTGCCGGGTCCAAAGTGACAGCGGCGCGGCCAGAGACATTTTGGGCGCTGCGGCATATTAAATATATTATAAATCATTTTTCCGCGTGAGCAATACAATGTGTGGCGGGAGTGCGTGACAAAAGACCGAAATGAGTGACTGTCATGCTCAATGCGTGACACTTGAGAGCCCTGTGTGTGTGTGTGTGTGTGTGTGTGTGTGTGTGTGTGTGTGTGTGTGTGTGTGTAAATAGACCCCATCACTGAGTAAGTCTAAACGTATGTGTTAATGTAGGAGAGAGAGAGAGCACACGCATGATATGAGTAGCCTATTGCAGATTTGGGGAGGGCCCATTCACTGGACCTTTTCAGGGGCCCAGTCATTTCTGTGGGCGGGCCTGGTACTTCTATTACTACCTCAATCACACATAGATGTTCTGTTGTTGTCTTTTGAGCATAGAATCTATTTCTCAGCTGCACAGCATATACCTGACACGACTCCCAAGTTGCTCTTTATAAAAATGAAGTTTTATTCACGGCCGGGAGATCACTGGCCACAACAACCAAGTGAGTCTCCTGAATAGAAAGATACATGTACATTTTTATCATACAGTTGAGTAGAAATCAATGTCACTCAAGACTTCTTCACTGTGATTTGTTCTGGTGATTGGTTTGTAATGATCTAGGCTAATCATATGACTGTTAGTTCTACTGTGTTAAAGTCCCCGTGAACCGGAGGTTGCAAACAACTTTTCTCCAGTGTTGTGACGGATTTCCGAGAGAAACGGAATACTAAATGAGGCAAAATAGTGGGCGTGGCTTTTTTTCCAACTAGCACCTGATTGGATCTAGAAAAGTAGGTGTTTTCATTCAGCCTGTCTACTGTCAGTTGGAGGGGCGTGATTACGGATGTTAAGCAGACACCCAAACCGTCAAACCTACGTCATCAGGGAAGGTCCTCCAATGCAGAGGGGAGGGGAAATTTCAGATTTTGATTAAAGATTACGAAGCCAAAAAATTGTGTGGATTGACTTGCATGGATGAATTGTTTACCACAAAACGATCAATTTAGGCAAACAAAGTAAGTATGGCCAATTTTGAATTCATGGGGACTTTAAGCACTTTTTGGTTAAGTATATATAGCCTTTGACCTAAGCATCCTTAGTCTGCATTTCTCTGTACATTTAATGTTGAAAATACCCATTACATAAAATATTTCTACCACAGTGCACAAAATAAAAATAATAAACACAAAATAATAAACACAAAATAAAAAAAAACTTGGAAATACATATTTGATTGGGACTAGTGATGCGCGGATCACGGTTATACCCACGGGTGCTGAGGATAATCCGCGGGTCGGGTAATAAAAAATAACATTTCAATTAATTGTGAGGGTCGCGGGCAGATGAGAGATAAAGAGTGTTTTTCCATCACAATGTAGGCTAAATAATAACGTGTTTATAGCGCAAATTTTTGTCAGGCAATAATTTGCAGACGCAATTGCGGAGTACACTTGTTAATCAGAAATGGAGGCAAACCAGATCCAAGAGAAATTTCAAAAAGTAGAATTTAAAACAAAGGAAAATATAGAAAAGTAAAGTACAGTGTGGGAGCATTTTAGTGAAGCAGTTAACCATGACCAATCAAGTGCTGGGTATGTGATATAACAGCTGTGAAATGCTTTTTAAAAAACGAATAAAGCCTATATCTGTTACAGATCAGCCAGGCTCTCACACCAGCCAATCACAGCACACTCCCTCATCTGAGTTCTAATCACTGTTACGTCCCAGATGTAAAGTTGTCTAGGTTAAGGGAGTAAACAGTGAGAAGAAGATAAATGTTCCTGAGCCCCTTCCCAGCCCTGTACGACAGACACATAAAATTTGCAGCTCAAAAATGTATTAACAGAATATATATGTATAATTGACTAAATGAAACAAAAAGAAAAAAAACATGCAAACCTCAGGAGGTGGTAAAGCCAAAATAACAAACACAAGTACCCTCTGACTAGTTGGGGAGTAAAACTTCTTAATCTGCCAAAAGGAAACAAATAAACAGAAAGTTACACTAACTCCCTAACTAGCCAAAAACAGGAGAAAAGGTATTACAAAAATAAAAATAGGCACCCACCTCCCTACAGCTTCCAGACCGTTTGGTATTCAAGAATAAAGCCACAACAATAAACACAAAGAATAAGTGGTAGTAGGCTACAATAAGCCTTAGCTTGGTGAACAATAAGAAGTCTTAATGTTATACAACACAACAGCAAGTAAACCAACAAGTGAGGGACAGTCGCAACACTCTGGAAGACAGGCATCAGTTTGAATCTTCTTCTTCTTCTTGTTGCTATTTTACAGCGGTTGGCATCCAACTTATTGGTGCCTTTCCGTCACCTTCTGCTCCGGAGTGTGGAACAGAAAATAGGTTTACAGACTAAATCCCCCTCTCCCACTCACACACACACCTCCTCCCATTCATTCTGCATGTTAATAATTATAATAGTAATAACAACAATTACAACACCAATATTTATACTTTAACCCTCATCCATACTACCTTTATTTATATTCTATTAAAAACCCCTATTTCTCTTAAGAAAGTCATAAGAATTCTAGTCTGAACCCTATCACTACTCAATAACCCTTTTAATGTGATATTCTGAACTCCCATCTCCCTCAGCTTATTCCTCATCATCTCTCTCTGTGCTCCATACCTACTACATCTCAAAATAATATGCTCTACAGACTCCTCTTCCTGGCATCCTTCACACAATCCAGTATTATGTTTCCCTATTAACTTAAGCGTTTTATTTAATAAACAATGTCCCATTCTTAACCTAGAGATCACAATTTCTTCTCTCCTATTTCCACTTCCAACCCTTGTTTCTTTAACTTCCCTTTGAATTTGATATAAGTGTCTCCCTGTCCTCTCTCTATCCCACATTTCTTGCCACTTTTGATTTATTTTCTCCCATATCACACTTTTAACTTCTGCTTTACTAATACTAACTTGCATTTCTATATTTCCTTTTGTTAATGCCCTTTTTGCTAATTGATCAGCCATTTCATTCCCCCTTATCCCTACATGTCCTGGTGACCATATAAACTTTACTTGTCCACCTTGGTTAACTATTCTTGTTACTGACTGAAGTACTTCCCACAGAATATCTTGACGACTTTTGGATTCTTCAGTTTGAATGTCCTCCGAAGCCTCTTTTGAATGTGTAGCGTCTCCAGTATAACAAGCAGCAGGTGCGATCAATCATCTCTCTCTCTCTTCCCCACCTGGTAGAGCTGCAGAGTTACAGAGAGAGAAAACAAACACAAAACCCCAGCACAGCCATAACACAACCACGGAACGTAACATCACACACCTGCACCTCATCATCACCATCATCACCACCACTATAGAGGCAGCGTTTACACTTGGCATTAACATGCGATCACCGTGATCCGATCATTAGCCAATCAGGACATGGTGCGTTTATACTTGCCAAGTGTAAACGCACTCTTCACTTCAGTTCACTGTCTCATACTGATGCTTTAGTCAAACTCAGTAATGAAATAGAAAAGACATTAATTATGAAAGAGGTTATGGTGGCAGTGTTTTTAGATATTGAAAAAGCGTATGACACTATGTGGAGAGAGGGACTAACCTTCATGGGCCTGCAGGCGGGCCCATTTGCCATTGCATGTTTAAAACAATAATATCTTAGTAAAAACCTAAAGTAATATTGCCAAACTATATATCATTTGAAAGCTTAAAATCTCTAGTTTTCATATTTGGTGGCTGTTATCTAAAATAAATTACAGAGGAGCAGTAATTTATCAATTTGCAACAAGAATATTTCATATTCATTAGGAGTATTTAGGCCTTTATTTTGAAATAACAATAAACACAAAAAATCATGAAAGATTGGTAGAAACCTCAGTTTGTTTTCATGCCATGAGTTCAAAAGATAACACCAATTCCATTTTATGAGAAAAAAAGGTCTGAAAATGTTTTAAATTTAAAGAAAAATGTATGGATTCTCGATTTGTGATTGGCTGCGAGCTATAACGCTTTAACATAGTCTTTTTATACATTTATTAGAGGTTGAATTCAAATCAAATACTGCCAAACCACCCATACTACTTCTGAATAGGATGTCTACTTCATAAATTGTATGAAAATTATGGAAATACATGGTTCAGATCACTCAAAACATATATGAAAATGGAGGCGCCCTTATATGGGCAGTAATGGAGTCTAGAGAAAAAGTTGGGTACTGCGCCCAAATAAAATCTTACTGAAAGCTCATTTGTTTAGATATCAACCTAAAATTTGGAATACAACTTGTTCAGATTTTTGTCTTTAATTTTCTTGCAGTTTTAGAGTAAAATATATTTTGTAATATATATATTTTATATAAAATATTAATAATTATATTTTTACATTACACAATTTCATAAACTCAAACTTATATAACTTTTTTTCTGTTTCATTTTTTATAATTTCTAGACTTCTACAATAATCTGGAAAATGTCTTCTTTATAACAAGACCAGCCATATGTCTATATTCCAAAGCATTCCTGAATTACAACCATTTAAGTTTGGATAGTGATTTTTATGTCTATGCAAAAAAAAAGGGGGGTGACAGTTAACAGGCTAATTAAATTGGATAAAATGGGAATCAGTGGGAGAATGCATAATTATATATTAGACTTTGTCACAGCGATCAATTAGGGTCAGAGTTGGGAATGGAATAATTAAAGGTGCCCTAGAATGGGGTTATTTTATTATTTTATAATGTTTCCTGGGTTGCCCTTATAATGTTAGTATTTTTTTAGATCAAAAATAGTAATAATTTAGAAATAAAAGGCATTTTTCCTAGCCTGATTTTAGCCTCTGATTTGAACGCTCTGTTTGAAGGGGCGTGTCTGCTGTGGGATTCAGTGGAACCGGCCACTGCTGTGATTGGTTATTTAGAGTATTTAGATCTATTCCCATCACATAAAATGTTGCCGTGATGAGCATTGAGCAAGCAGATGACAGTCTGTTGATCGCGAGAATGAAGATCTTATCGTTGCAAAGCAGTTTCTGTAGCCTGGGAAAACCCAGACAACTGGCAAATTTAGATTTGTTCTGCAAGTTAGTCTGGCAAAGAGATCATTCAAGGCCATTTCTAATCCGTCGAAATCGCGGCACCAATCAGAAACGTTGGGGCGGGCTTTACACGATGATGACAGCACAGCGACAGTGAAGCCGATTTTGTACATTTACAAAGATGGATGCCGCCGTGGAATTAGGGGTGTGACGGTTATAGTTGAACACCGTCATTAGAACTCTATAACCGTTATAATGTTATAATGTTATAAAAATATTTTTTTCACAATTTTTTTATCATAGAGAATGTTTAAATACTAATATCAGCTTATGCGGGAAACGTAGGCGGAGTTAGTGGTGCTTCGGAGGCTGCTACTGCTGGAGATGATTCGGGAGAGGTCTGTTCCCCTTTACCGATCAGAGCGCGCCCTGACACGGAGTAAAGCCTTGTTTATACTCGACGTGTCCGCACAAGTGCGAAGGTGCACGCAGCAAAAATGACGCGTTCGGTGCGCAAGACTCCATTTCGCTTGGCTGTGTGCATGTGCACGGCTTTTTTTGTAACAGCACGCCGCGTCCGGGGATGAACAACTTCAAGCCGAATCTGCCCGAGCATGTACGTCTCACCGCACCAGTTTGCGCGTCTAAATTGCAAAGTTTTTTTTGTTAAGGTTTTGTTTACTGTGTGTGATTTATTTTTAATGGAAAGCACATTCACTTCTAGTTGTCTTGCTGTTCATTTTAAATAAACGTAGAGCAAGTAGCTAATCAGTGTCTGCTCGTTTATTCAAGTTGTTCTATAACAGACAAACGTCGCTCTGCATACGTCATCTTCTTCATCGCTCTGGGGTGCGTTTCCCGAAAGCATCGTTAGCCAACTATGGTCGCAAGTTCCGTCGCATCATGCTGTAACAGTGAGTCCATCTTCTGTTGGTTGTTAAGCCATCACCTTTCAGCTGGTTGACTGGATGCTGATCTTTTTGTGCTAATGTGGTTGGTCTGCACATCCACTTCCACCACACCTGGATCTAAAGTCTTCAAAACAAGGTCCTTTTCCCCTCGAATCTGCCTTGGGTCAACCTGGAAGACATTAGCAAGGGGGCGACGTTGAGGTATCAATATGGGGTAAGGATTGAGGTTACATACCCATATAGGGAGGCGTCCTTTCGCCACAGTAGTAAAAGTCCGGGCCACCTGCCACTCGTCATCTCTTTCTGGGCCGTCCACCAAAGCACAAAAATCCGACCTGGTTTTTGCGCCATAAAGGTGTGTCCACAACACCACCTCACTGTTAGGAGGCAAATAGACTGGGTCTTGGCGGGTTAACCTGGCCACTCCAATCTGTCCATCGGATGATTTGTCCTGTGAAACCTTTTGACAGACAGCAAAAGCACGCTCCCATTCCCCCTTTGCTTCACGTGACATAGTTGCACCAAAGACAGTCAGGCCAGGGTGGACTCCCTGAAACAGCTCTTTCCAGCAATGTGAAATAACATTCATCCCTAGGATACCTCTTTCAGCACTCAAGCACTCATCCTTTACAATGATAACCCCTTTACCTGGCACTGTGACTCCTCCCACTGAAAAATCCAAGATGGCGTAGCCAGTATATGGGATCTGTAGTCCATTAGCTGCTTTTAGAGAAAGCCAGTGCAGATCTTGTGGGCTTCGCTTCTGCTCTCCACTCAGCCATGAGTGAGAGGTGGGCAAACAGAATGATGACAGAATTTTTATTTTTGGATGAACTGTCCCTTTAACTTTTATTGAACCCAGAATCTTGCTTTTAAGTCTTACAAGTTATTTGTAGTTATTTTGTGACTGATTTTGAAAAGATTTTCTGTACTTGGAAAAAGTAAAGTCTTTGCAGTAATTTGCTTATTATTTTAATAAATATTTTTCTACAACAGCTTTGACTTTGTGTTTGTTTGTTTTTTTATGTTCAATATAATGGTAAATAATAGAGTACAGTTTACTGTTAAAATGATTATTTTCAGCTTTTTAAATGTTAAACTATTACAGCATCTTCTTGAATTTTGTGGGTATTTACAGGATTTTATTGGCAACTTTATTGCCAGGTTAATACTGTACTTTAGTGAAATTACCAAAAATTGCTGTAAAATATATTTTCAGGATTTTATTGGCAACTTTATTGCCAGGTTAATACTGTACTTTAGTGAAATTACAAAAAATTGCTGTAAAATATATTTTCAGGATTTTATTGGCAACTTTATTGCCAGGTTAATACTGTACTTTAGTGAAATTACAAAAAATTGCTGTAAAATATATTTTCAGGATTTTATTGACAACTTTATTGCCAGGTTAATACTGTACTTTAGTGAAATTACAAAATATTGCTGTAAAATAAAATACAAGTTTAATTCAATGTTACTGTAAAAAAGCTACAAATTACTGTATTTCATATACAACAATTAACTAAGTTGCTTTACAGTATTATACTGTAATCAATTTTACAGCAAAAGCTGGGTTTCAGTCACGTGATTATGATGACGCGTGTAACGGTGGCTTTACCAAACCAGTATGGGTTTTCAATAAGGCTAGGTTTGGTTTAAAATCATTCGGGCACCAGACAAGTTCAACTTGTCAAGAAAACAAAATATATATGCTGGATAGCTCCAACCACTGTTACATACAAAAAAATAATAATAAACTGATACCCACAATTCAATTTTCACAGAGTTTGTATTATTTTTTTGTTCACACGACAAAACCAATGAAGCAAGTTCAAGTTCACATTTCACATATTCACACTAAGAGAAATCACGAGAGTCCTTGGATCACAAGTGTCCAATAGTTTGCTATTTGTTTGAACTCAGTCTTTCAGGTTCCACTTCATCAATAAAGAAAACGCAATAAACAAAACAAAGAAAATAAATAATAAACAAATATATACGTATTTGGTGTATGCGCGTGCGTGTACGGAGCGTTTATGTGTGTGCGGGTGTATAATGACCACATGAAGCAGTCTGTGCAATGGCCGGGAATCCCTTGGCCAGGAGAAAAGAGCTTTGAGTTTTTTTAGGTGAGGTTAAAAAGTTCGGAGGAGAGTTCGAAGGCTTTGACGTGAGGTTTAAAAGTGATGGCAACAAGATCTGTACCTGAAGCAGGCGAATCAAACTGGATAGTGTTGCTCCAGGCAACGCAACGAACCAGGACAGAGCTGTATTTCTCTGTCCCTTCAGCAATGGCTCCCAGCAGCACATACACAGAATTTCCTGCAGACAATAGCAGCAGCTTTCTTCAGGTAACCTGGGTCCCACTTCAATCTCCTACACGTGTGTTTCCTCTTTTTCGTTCTCTCACTTCCGTTTCTTTCTTTTTCTCCCCCTCACTTCCGTTTCTAGCTCTCTTTTATCTTCCATTTCCCCATTGGTTTCCACCCATAAGGAAATGTGGAAAAGCCGATATGGAACGCTTTTCTCCATATCGCCACACTCTCCCTCCCTGGAAAAAACAACCCATGGTTGTGGCAATGTGTATCATTTAAAATCCAACGAACTCCTCTTCATCAGAAGATTCATTGAAAAGTTGACTGAGTTTTTTCGTCTCTTGATAGTCTAACTCTTCAGTTGTGGGAAAACATGGCTTTAGGTTGCATACATTCACGATGCGAACATCTTCGCCAGTGGACTCTAGTGCTACCCGGAAGTTCAAAGGACCGACCTGTATAGACCGGCCAGTTTCGCCGTAAAGTGACGTTGGGGACTAGACTGGGGAAATGTTCTCATCCACACACGATCCTTTTCTTTGTATGTGACATCTCGCCTGTTTTTATTATAGTTTCGCAACTGTCTCTTCTGTGCTTTTTTACAGAATTCCATGGCTTTGGACTGAAGCTCAGCTAGGCGGTGGACTGTGTCGTAAGATGTGCAGTCTGGAGTTAGATTCCTACCATGTAACAACTTGTCCATGGGACTTTGCAGTTTTCTCCCCAACTGAAGCTCTGCAGGGGTCATCCCAATCGTTTCCTGGACAGCTGAATTAATGGAAAAACGAAGTTCGGGTAAGTATTGGTCCCATTTTGTGTGATTGTTGTCCACATAGGCAGAAATCATACATTTGAGCGTACGATTGACTCTCTCTGTCATGTTTGTTTGTGGATGGTAGGCTGTTGTTAGTTTGGGTTTGATACTCCACTTTTGGCAAAGTTCTCTGAACAATGATGACACAAATTGCGTACCTCTATCCGACAGAATGTAGTCCGGCACCCCCCAACGGGTTAGAATTTCCTTCCGGAGAAGTAAGGCAACAGTCTGTGCGTTGGCGTTTCGCATGGGAAAAAATTCCACCCAGCGGGAGTAGTAGTCTACAAAGACTAGGAGGTACACATTTTGCTTAGTGCTACGTGGCATCGGTCCCATAATGTCTACTCCAAGCATTTCATTACAATGTGTGGTGGTGATTGGTTGAAGTTTTCCAACAGGTTTCCGATTCTCTCCCTTAAGTGTCTGACATTTAATACACTTTTTAACATGATGTTTTATGTCAGTCCACATCCCAGGCCAGAAGGCAACATCATGGATCCGCTTGTAGGTCTTATAGATACCTACATGACCGCTTTAGGGGTCCGAGTGGTAGTGATGTAGAATGGATGACACCAGGCTGGAAGGAATGAAGACTCTATAATGAACTTGATTGTTCGGTAAGTGAGTTTTTTGATAGAGTTTATCCTCCAGTACCTCATATTTATCTTTTAGAGGAGAATCCTTTTCTGCAAGTGCTTGAAGTGTGTTGGTAATTACAGAGTCTTTGTGTTGTTCTTCCCAGATCGTGGCGGGAGACATCGGAAATACAGCATCCTCCTGTTGGCTAGTGTACAGGTTACAACTGGTGTGAATCCGTGACAGAGCATCAGGTGCCAAATTCAGTTTCCCTTTCCTATATTCAATAATAAAATCAAACCTCTGAAGTCGCAAGGCCCATCGGATGAGGCGACTCGTGGTTTTTGTGGAAGACATTACCCACTGTAGTGCAGAGTGGTCCGTGATGACAGTGAACAGTTTGTGCTCTAGATAGTGCTGCCATTTCTCTAAGGCCCAAATTACAGCCAAACACTCTTTTTCAGTGGTTGAATAATTTGTCTCTGCTTTGTTCAGGGTCCTGCTTAGCATAGGCAATAACTTGTTCCAATCCTTTTTCCTTGCGCTGGGTTAGCACAGCTCCCAAACCGGTGTCACTGGCGTCTGTATACACAGTAAAAGGCAGTTGAATGTCCGGATGGCCATGAATTGGAGGAGAGGTAAGACAGCATTTTAAATATCCAAAGGCTTGCTGACATTGTGGTGACCAGATAAAGGAATGTCCTTTCTTTTTCAGTGCATTTATGGGTTCAGCGATACTGGAGAAGTTTGGTACAAACCGGTGGTACCACCCGGCTAACCCCAGGAAACGCTGGACCTCTTTGACATTGGTAGGCACGGGGTATTCTCGTATAGCCTCCACCTTACTTGGGTCTGCAGTGATGCCTTGGACTTTGACGACATGTCCAAGGAAGGTTATTTCCTGAAGGCAGAACGTGCTTTTCTTTAAGTTAATGGTTAGGCCCACTGTTTGCAACTTGTAAAGGACAACCTGGAGGTCGATGAAGTGCTGCTCTACAGATGGTGAGTAGATAATTATGTCATCGATGTAAACGAAACAAATGTCTCCACGCAATTCTCCTAGAACACTCTCCATCAGCCTTTGGAAGGTTGCTGGGGCATTTTTTAACCCGAACGGCATAACATTAAACTGGAACAGTCCTGATTGAGTTGTGAAAGCAGTCTTTGGTTTACTGTCCTGATCCATGTTTACCCGCCAGTAGCCACTGTTAAGGTCGATGGTGGAGAAGATGGCTGCTCCAGATAATGATTCCAATATTTCAGTGATGTTGGGTAAAGGGTAGGCATTATTCTCTGTAATGGCATTAACTTTCCTGTAGTCTACACAAAACCTAAGACTTCCATCTTTTTTAGGGACTAAGACAACAGGTGAGGCCCATCCAGAGTGTGACGGTTCTACGATGCCAGCAGTCAACATCTCTTCCAGCTGCTCTTTTATGACAGCTTGTTTAGTAGGAGATGTGCGGTACGGTCTTTGTTTTATAGGAACTTGGTGGGTAGTATATATGTGATGCTGCATAACGTCAGTACGTCCTGGACGCATGGTACAAACTTGAGGGTTTGACTCGAGGATCCGCCGTAACTGTTGCTTGCCTTCCGGAGGTAAGTGGGCGTCATGTACAGCAGTGTCAATCAATGTATTTTCATCTAGGTAGCCTGGTGGTTGAGTCGTGTTAAATTGAGGAGGAACAGAAGTTAGTAAGGAGAGGCTGTTAGGGTTTCCCGTCTTTTCCTTTAGATGTTGGGCACTAATAACTGGTACACTGGCATTGGTTGGCTGGAAAGGATAATCTTCTTTAGGATTAGACTGAAATGAATATCTTTGGTCTGCTACATTAATTTGCAGCCCACTGAAGAAGATGAAGTCCAAACCTACTACATCTACATATGCCAAGGCTTTGGCTGAAAGAACAACAGCCGGTATGGTGAATACTTTTTGATGTAGGGTGATTGGCACATTTATCCAACCTAATGGAGCTTCTGCTTCTCCATTGGCTAGGTAGAGAGGACCCTGGGTCCATGGATGGAGTCTTTGTGAAGTGAACTCCTCTTTCCAGAGGTACTCATGGATAACGTATCATGGATCATGTAACTAGCTCCAGTGTCAACAATAGCCTTTCCTTTCCAGGTGCCAATACCAAGTTGTATAACTAATTGTTGTGGAACAGCAATAGGTGGTGGTTTCTTACCAGTTGCTGGCGTCTTGCGAGAAGTAGTAGCAGACACAGAGCGATTTCCAGGTGGACAAGTACCTTTAGAGGCTGGAAATGTTGTCTGCTTGCTACTGGAAGAAGAGTGTTGGTTGGTGGACTGAGGTGACTGGGACTGAGAGGTGACAACAACTTGTGGTTGAGGTGAGGACAACTGCCGGGTGAGTGATGTCCTTTACATCGCCAACATTGCACTACAGGTTTCTCTGCTGGTCGGTTGGAAAGAAGTATTTGCTGAGTAGACATGGGTTGCTTAGAACTCACATGTTTTTCATATTGCAATTGTTGTTCATAGTCTTTTTCGAGCTGTTGCCCTAATTTCACGAGTTCATCGACAGTGTTAACTCGACTGCGTATCTGGCTTGCGACGTAAGGGTTTATATTTTTTAATATCATTTTCACCAATTCTCTGTCCGTCAAGGTGGGTTTCCACCTGTTGCAGAGGGCTCTGCAGGTGAATGCAAAGTCTCTAATACTCTCTCTTTCTCCCTGTGTTCTTGTCCTTACTCTTTCAGCCAGCTCGTCTTCATAATCCTCTGATAGGAAAGCAGAGAGAAAAATGGATCTAAACTCCTCCCACGTGGTTATAGAGGATCGTGCAACTTCCCACCAGTCCCGGGCAGTACCGTAGAGGACAGTATGGAAAGTGGCCAGGATGTCAGCATCAGCAAGAGGATGTAAAGCCAAAAAATCCTGACATCGAGTTATATAGAGCAAGGGGTCTAAGTCATCTGACTGTCTCCCAAAGGTAGGAAAAGTAATTTTAAGATGATCACTTTTTACAGCAGGAGCAGTGAGAAGAATAGGAGCGGTCACTGGGGATGCAGTTGAATCTGAAGTGGTCAGAAGCATTGGGGCTGCAACTGGTGCTGTAGGTGAAACTGGACTGGTCAGCGGTAAGGGTGAGTAATCTCTGGTCTTCAAATCAGTCATTTGTTTCTCTTGTCTTTCAAACCTTTCCTCGAGTTCAGTTTGTAAGCTATTTACAGCTGCACACAGTGTGTTAGTGGTTTGGGTGCACTGGGTGAGCTCTGTAGACAACTGGTCATGATTTATTTGATGGGTTACCAGATAGGATTTGATGTCTTGCTGAATCTCCATTTGAAGTTGGTCAATCATGAACCTCACTTCAGACACATAAGTCGTCTTAGCTTGGTTAAGCACTTCCTGTTGGTTGTACTTGAATGTATCAGCGAGGTTAGAGATCAGACTCTCGTGATGTACAGACATGGTTTTCAGTTCTTTAGCGAGTTCACCTATGGATCGCTCATGGGTTTGTATATGCTGTGTCAACATGTCCCAATTTCCTTTCACTTGAGTGAGTTGATGCATTCCTCTTCCAGGAGTTGATAAGATGCCAGGCAAGTCCCGCTGTGCCACTGAAGAGAGAGTTGAAGGCGCAGGTGACGTACATATCTGCATGAAGTCGCCATTCGGTTCCTGTTGCCATGTGAAGGGTTGATCAGGAGTACTGCCAGCAAGTGATGAAGTTACAAACCGCACTTGGGTTCCTGGGAAGTCAGTGGTGCTGGCTTGCGTGGGAGTGAAGTGGAGAGGAGCATGAAGGAGTCCATGTGAAGAAAGTGGAGGACGGAATGCTGGAGGCCAGGCTGGGGTAGCAACGTCTGGTGCCGGTGGTTCCATCTCCACAAAAGTGGATGGGGAGAGAGGGGGAGTGGCTGCCATCTTTGTTTGTCAGTGTGTCAGTGTATGTATAGTCAGTGAAATAAATAAATAAATAAATGCAAGTAAAATAAAAAAACAATGTACAAATGTTTGAAAAAAAAACCTACAACAGAATACACTTAGTTAGTTAGTTAGTTAAAACCTTTATTCATCCCCACAGGGGAAATTCAGATGTCCAGCAGCATATAATGTGTGTAGACTACCAACAAGCATTCTCACCGCAATACACTCATAAACACACAAATTATAACAGTTAAGAATAAAAAAAATAAAAAATCACAAAAACAAACTACTATCATTAGTAGTAAATAATGCACTTCACACAGATCCATTATACAGTCTTATGGCGGCCGGAACAAAATACCTCCTATATCTCTCAGTCCTACAGCTCATGGAGAGGAATCGGTCACTGCGGCTGCTTTGTTGGGCAACCACAGTGTCATACAGTGGGTGGCTCCCGTTACTAAGGATAGATTTCATCATGCTCCTCATTCTTCCCTCCACCAAATCTCCTACAGAGTCCACCCTCCTCCCCAGCACTGACACACACTTCCTAACAAATTTGTCAAGTCGGTTCCCCTCCCTGACTGTCATACAACTGCCCCAGCACACCACAGGAAAAAACACAGCACTGGCCACAACAGACTGATAAAAAAGGTACAGCATCTCATTACAAACTTTGAAGGATTTTAGCTTCCTTAGAAAAAAGAGTCTGCTCTGACCCTTTCTGTATGCTGCATTAACATGTACTGACCAGTCCAGTTTATGATCCAGGTGGACTCCCAGATATTTGTAAGTCTGGACCACCTCAATGTCCTCCCCCTCAATTACCACAGGCAGATGTTTTAACTTACGCCTCCCAAAGTCCACTATCATCTCCTTGGTTTTTGATGTGTTGAGGATGAGACCGTTGCATCTGCTCCAGGTCACAAACTCCGAGATGACCCTCCTGTATTCCTCCTCGTCTCCTCCCCTTACACAAGCCGCCACCACAGTGTCATCAGAATATTTCTGTATATGGCATGATGATGTTCTGTATGAAAAGTCTGATGTATATAGGGTGAAGAGGAAAGGGGATAGCACAGTACCCTGGGGGGCCCCAATGCTTGTTTCCACAGTGTCTGACACCATGTTCCCCAATCTGACATATTGTGGCCGCTCTGTAAGGTAACTGATGATCCACTTGATGAGAGCAGGCTCCATTCTCAAGTTCTCGAGTTTCCCTCTCAGAATCTGAGGCTGGATGGTATTAAATGCACTCGTAAAATCAAAAAACATCAGCCTCACATACCCTCCTGTACCATCAAGATAAGAGAGGGCTCGATGAAGCAAGTAGAGGACAGCATCCTCCACTCCCATGTTCGCTCGATAGGAAAACTGCATGGGGTCAAGTGCCTGCTGTAGGTGTGGGCCCAGGAGCCGGAGTAGTAGCCTTTCGAGGGTCTTCATAATCACAGAAGTCAAGGCCACTGGTCTGTAATCCTTGACCCCGGAAGGTCTCCCCCCCTTAGGCACTGGCACAATGCAGGATGTTTTCCACTGCTTCGGCACCTGACTCTTCTGGAGACTCCAATTAAAGAGTATGTGCAAAGGAGCCGCCAGCTCTGCCGCACAGTCCTTCAGCAGCCTCGGGGGTATTCCATCCGGTCCTGCTGACTTGCCAGGGTGCAATCTTCTGAGCTCCGCCCTCACGTCCTCCATGCTAAAATAAGCACCATTGGGTACTTCAGCCAGGCCTGAGGCAGCAGCAGCGATGGAACAGCCGCTGAGTGAAGCAGGGTAGGAGGTAGCAGTAGAGGTGGAACAGCCACTCGGTGTAACAGAGCAGAAAGCAGCAGCAGAGGTGGAACAGCCACTGAGTGGAGCAGGGCCGGGAGTAACAGCAAAGGTGGAACAGTCACTGAGTGGAACAGGGCAGGAGGCAGCAGCAAAGATGGAACAGTCGCTGAGTGGGTCAGAGCAGAAGGCAGCAGCAGAGGTGGACCAGCCACTGAGTGGAACAAGGTAGGAGGCAGCAGCAGAGGTGGACCAGTCGCTAGGTGGGACAGGGTTGGAGGCTGCCGCAAATGTGGAACAGCCGCTGGGTGGAACAGGGCAGGAGACAGCAGCAAAGGTGGAACAGCCGCTGGATGGAGCAGGACAGGAGGCAGCAGCAGAGGTGGAACAGCCGCTGGATGGAGCAGGACAGGAGGCAACAGCCGAGGTGGAACAGCCGCTGGATGGAGCAGGACAGGAGGCAGCAGCAGAGATGGAACAGCCACATGGAGGAGCAGGACAGGAGGTAGCAGCAAAGATAGAACAGTCGCTGGGTGGAACAGGGTAGAAGGCAGCAGCAGAGGTGGACCAGTCGCTGGGTGGAACAGGGTAGAAGGCAGCAGCAGAGGTGGACCAGTCGCTGGGTGGAACAGCAGAGATGGAACAGCCACAGGGTGGAGCTGGGCAGGGGGCAGCCGCAAATGTGGAACAGCCACTGGGTGGAACAGGGCAGGGGACAGCTACAAATGTGGAACAACCGCTGGGTGGAACAGGACAGTGGGCAGCAGCAGAGGTGGAACAGCCCCTTGGAGGAGCAGGACAGGAGGCAGCAGCCAAGGTGGACCAGCCACTGAGTGGAACAGGGTAGGAGGTAGCAGCAGAGGTGGACCACACGCTGGGTGGAACAGCATAGATGGAACAGCCGCAGGGTGGAGCTGGGCATGAGGCAGCCGCAAATGTGGAACAGCCGCTGGATGGAGCAAAGCAGGAGACAGCAGCAAAGGTGGAACCGCCGCTGGATGGAGCAGGACAGGAGGCAGCAGCAAAGGTGGAACAGCCACTTGGAGGAGCAGGACAGGAGGTAGCAGCAAAGGTAGAACAGTCGCTGGGTGAAACAGGGCAGGAGGCAGCAGCAGAGGTGGAACAGTCACTGAATGGGACAGCAGAGGTGGACCAGCCGCTGAGTGGAGCAGGGCACGGGGCTGCAGCAAAGGTAGAATTGCCGCTGGGTGAACGTGGTGGAGGGGCAAAGACAGGAGCAAACCTACTATAAAAGTGGTTAAACTCGTTAGCTAAAGAGACATCTCCTTCAGTCACCCTTCTGTTCTCCTTATAGCCAGTAATCACTCTCATTCCCTTCCACACTTCTCTTGTGTTGTTGTGCTGCAGTTTTTTCTCCAGCTTTTCCTTATAGTCTTTTTTAGCTTGCCTTATAGCCTTCTTTAAGTCATGTTGGGCATCTCTGATCCTTTCCCTGTCCCCAGCTTTGAAAGCCTCCCTCTTCTGATTCAGTAAGTGCTTTATACTGCTCGTAATCCAGGGCTTATTATTTGGGAAACATCGCACTTCTCTGACCGGGGCCACCACATCCATGCAAAAGTTGACATAATCAGTCACACATTCAACTGCCCCATCAATATTGTTGTCTGACCTGTGAGTGTCCATAAGTGTATTCCAGTCAGTAGACTGAAAGCAGTCCCTCAGAGCTTCGCTGGTCTCCGGGGTCCACCTCCTATAGGATCTGATGGTTGCAGGCAGTCTCATTATACAAGGTCTATAGGACGACTTGAGATGGATCAAGTTGTGGTCTGACTTGCCGAGCGGGGGCAGCGCACATGCACTATAAGCATTTTCCACATTGATGTAGCAAAGATCCAGAATGCTGCTGTTCCTCGTATAACAGTTGACATACTGTGTAAAGCCGCTCACAAATGAGCTAATGTCAACATGATTGTAATCTCCCGAAATGGCAATCAGCGCATCTGAGTGTTGTGACTGTATTTTTGCAACCGTGTCCTGAATGACGTCACACGCTACTGAAGGGTCTGTGCGCGGTGGAATGTAAACAGTGATGGCGACGATGTGAGAAAACTCCCGCGGCACATAGTAAGGTCTTAAACTCACCGCTAATACCTCCACATCCCGGCAACAGATTATTTCTTTAACAGTTATATGACCGGAGCGGCACCATCTATCGTTCACGAGCAACACCAGTCCTCCTCCTTTCATCTTTCCACACTTCTCCGGCTGTCTGTCCGCCCGCACTATGGTAAAACCAGGTTTGTTAACAGCTGAGTCAGGGACATTATCGGTGAGCCAAGTCTCCGTAATACAATATAGACAGCATTCCTTATAGATCCGATCAGTTTTTATCAGGGCCTCCAACTCCTCACACTTATTAGGCAGTGAATTAACGTTGCCCATGATGATCGATGGCAAAAAAGGCTTAGACTTACAGCTTAGTGTGAATAAAGAATACGCTGTCTGTCACACCAATTCACACTAGTGTTCACTTATCTCACCAAATCAATTAGGTTTCAAAACACAAAATGTTTTCCCACAGTTTAGAAAAGTATTTTCTCACAAAACCGTTTTTTTTTTTTTTTTTTTTTTTTTTAAACAACAGTTCCCGTTATATGTATATAGTATATGGGAAAAAAAATATTCACAAACAAAAGTAACAATAACCAACCTTTAAGTATTCCTCTAGGGAAACTCAAATTCAAAGTTAAAGTTTTTTTTTTTAATATATATCTGAGGGTCCAGGCCAGGGTTCAAGTCCCTGTTCGGGCGCCACTTCTGTAACGGTGGCTTTACCAAACCAGTATGGGTTTTCAATAAGGCTAGGTTTGGTTTAAAATCGTTCGGGCGCCAGACAAGTTCAACTTGTCAAGAAAACAAAATATATATGCTGGATAGCTCCAACCACTGTTACATACAAAAAAATAATAATAAACTGATACCCACAATTCAGAGTTTGTATTATTTTTTTGTTCACACGACAAAACCAATGAAGCAAGTTCAAGTTCACATTTCACATATTCACACAATGAGAAATCACGAGAGTCCTTGGATCACAAGTGTCCAATAGTTTGCTATTTGTTTGAACTCAGTCTTTCAGGTTCCACTTCATCAAAAAAGAAAACGCAATAAACAAAACAAAGAAAATAAATAATAAACAAATATATACGTATTTGGTGTATGCGCGTGCGTGTACGGAGCGTTTATGTGTGTGTGCGTAGGCCTGTCACGATAACAAATTTTGCTGGACGATAAATTGTCCAAGAAATTATTGCGATAAACGATAATATTGTCGTTCCGAGACCATTTACATCTAAAATAATGATAATGGCATAATAATGCAGGTACACCTTTTCAAAGATCAATAAACTTTTATTTCTAAAGACTATTTAACACTGAAAATGGAAAACATTTTAAATATCCACAATAAATGAACAGTGTCTGTATTGCGCAGTGCGTGCGAACTCGACTTGAAAACGAATGCCTTTGCCTGCCTTATTAGACTCAGTTAAAAGATGCTTTCATAAATAATTGGTCGCTTTGCGTTATCAGAAATTAATTGAGAAAAGAAATTCGATTTTGCCGCCTTTACTGCTGTTTGATAGTTAAACAGACTTGATTTTAAAATGTCAAAAGAAACCTGTAGCCTATCTTTTTTCCACTTTCGCCAGCCCAGTCTCATCCCAAGACGTCATATGACTGACGCTTTTGACCATACGTCAACATTCGACGTTTTAGGGTACCCTTTAACGTCAGTTAGATGACGCTATCTAATCCTAACCCTACCCCAGACCTAAACCTACCCGCGTCATCTAACTGACGCTAAAGGTAAAGCGTCAGTTAGATGACGCCCTAGGATCGTCATCTAACTGACGTTAAAGGGTACCCTAAAACGTCGGATGTTGACGTATGGTCAAAAGCGTCAGTCATATGACGTCTTGGGATGAGACAATAGGCTTGTTCGACTTAAACCGGCGCTGCACAGAACGATCGGTTAATGACATCAAAATACCGCGAGAGCATTTCAAAAGCATACGGAGCTGTATGCTCTCTAATCACTCTCGCGGTACTTTGGTGTCATACACTGATCGGTCTGTGCAGCGCCGGTTCAAGTCGAACAAGCCTTGTGTTACTTTCGCTCCGCTTTTCGACACTCTTGTCTGAAAGCGCGGGTGACATCATTTAACCACGGCTGACCAGCAACCTTCGTCTTTTTACACTTAAGCGAAACAACAGCGTCCATAGATATAGAGGATGCTTTATAAAATATCTCAGTCAAGCAAAAATGTTCAGAAAACAAATTTGCAGTGTTTGAATGAATAGCTCGAGAGAGACATGAAGGCTGAGGACAACTAGAAGACGGGAGAAAGCACTCCGATTCAAACAAAATATGAAAATGGTCAGACACACATGCATCAATAATCCCAAGGGGGTGGGATATTAAAGGGATACTCCACCGGTTTTTCATATTAAACTATGTTATTCCCTTAACTAAGACGAGTTGATATACCTCTCTCGTCTCAGTGCGTGCACTATAAAACTAAATGCATTTGATTATAATTGACATGACAATGTGTACAAGACCAAAGTACCCTAAATTCACGTTTATTTTTACGTTTCTGTCAGTCTGAGGTGTCGTTGCCATAACGCGTTGCTGTGGCGTTACTTGCATGTGACTGTCTTGCTTCGGACTTGACTCACTGAAGAGGTCAGTCTCCGTTTTCGAGGGTCGAAAACTCTGTGGACGGCAGGCGCAACCGTAGCGAAAGTTATGCGTTTTAAAATGAAAATGCACTGGTATACACGTATAACTTAGGTATTCTACAGTCTGCTCGGGAACCGATGCTCGCGATCCAAATACTATGGTTCTTTCAGTGAGTAACGTTAGGCCTATATGCCTCGACCGCAATTTTTTTTAACTTTTTTTTTTCAATAATAAAATGTAACGTTAGTGTGTCGATTCAATTAAAAATCAACATATCACATATTTTAAAATATGACATAATTCATTGAAGCCTGTCATGTGTAATACACCGACCAATCGTCATCAGACACAAAAAGTTCAAATTTCATTGGACAATGTGAAATGGAGCGGTAATTTTCAGGTCATTCATAAATCGTTTGAAAATTACATGGACAGACGAATTTACATTTATGAAGCGATCTGAATCTGCGTCGTTAAATCAATGGATGTTAATTGACTACAAAGCACTGCACAAAACCAGCACCAAAAGTAGCATTAATGGTAAGTAATAGGCCTACTAGTAGCCTATTCAAGTCACTTGTATTTTGTCTATGTAAATTGATCCAACACAATTATGCATAGATAATGCAGCAATAGTATAATAGTACAGTACCTGGTCAAATATTTGGACACTTCTATTTTAATGTTTTTTTTTTAAATATTATTTTCAGGATTCATTGATGAATAAAAAGTTAAATAGAACAACATTAAATCTTTACTGTCACTTTTTTTTTAAATCAATTTAGCACATCCTTGCTAAATAAAAGTATTAATTTCTTTAAAAGAAAGAAAGAAAGAAAATTACTGACCCCAAACTTTTGAACGGTAGTGTATATTGGTTCAAAATATTTATATTTTAAATAGATGCTGTTCTTTTTTTAACTAAGAATCCTGAAAAAAGTATCAAAGGTTATGAGTATATTATAACAGAAAACAATTATTTCAAATTGTAGTAATATTTCACAATATCACTGTTTTTTTTCTGTATTTTAGATCAAATAAATGCTTAAAAGTTTGGTGTCCAAACTTTTGGCCGGTTGGCTACTTATATACTATTATGCTTATAATACTACTATATATATATATATATATATATATATATATATATATATATATATATATATATATATATATATATATTTGCCCCTTTTTTACATTTGAGTCCCTGCCCCTAAAGAACTCTCTGCACGTCCCTGCAGGCTACAGTTTCTGCGCTCTCTCTAATGCTTTCACCAATGCAAACACGATGATGTACATATAGTAAGAGCTTCGTTGTGCAGTGTAACGTGCGTCATTGATTTCATAACGAGTTGTCCAGATAAACTCGCGCAGTGTGGAAAGATTGTTCTTTGATCGCTTTCTGTATATTATAATTTATTCACAATTTAAATAAGGTTTTTTTCATCCTACTAAAAGAAACGATGTGAAGTTGATATTTTAGTCACTGGCTTGACTTACTGATGCATACACAGTATTGAACAATTTTGAGAGAAAGATTACCTGTCCGAACTTGAACAATTACACATCAGAAATTGTTGCTTGGTAGCTCGATCGATTTATTTTCAGACGTTCATCGAGGCCAGCTCTGTATTGGCCCAAGTTGAGGAAACAGTCGTCGGCGGAATGTTTGGACCATACACAACTTTGGGAAGTTGTGTCGGCGCATTTCCAGAGAAAATAAAATTAACCCATTGTTTCTTCACAGGCTCGGATGAAGGAACTAAAGAATACTTTTGTGTTCATGTGTACATCCAAACACTGAGCAACTGCTATGCTTCGGCTGCGCAGTTCCGCCTGTCATTGAAGGAGAAAACAATGGTGTTTGAGACTCACTGTATGTCATATCCATGTACTGAACTCTTGTTATTTAACTATGCCAAAATAACTTCAATTTCACATTCTAGGACACCTTTAAAGAGTTTATGGTTGACAGCGGAATTCACCAAGTGTTATTAGTCCCATATTATTCAATTACATTTACATTTATTCATTTATTCATTTAGCAGACGCTTTTATCCAAAGCGACTTACAAATGAGAACAATAGAAGCAGTTAAACTAACAGTAGGACAACAATACGTAAGTGCTATAACCCCTCTCAGTTTAATTTTAGTGCAGTTTTTTTTTTTTTTTTTTATAGAATAGAAGAGAAGAGAAAGTGTTAATTCTACTGAATCAAGTGCTGCCGAAAAAGATATATCTTCAGCAGTTTCTTGAAAGTGGCTACTGACTCAGAAGCTCTGGTTGAGTTAGGCAGATCATTCCACCAACAGGGAACAGCCATGGTAAAGGTCCGAGAAAGAGATTTTGTGCCTCTTTGAGATGGTACCACAAGAAGACATTCGCTAGCAGAGCGCAGGTTTCTGGATGGCACATAAGTCTGAAGTAATGAGTTTAGGTAAGAGGGAGCAGTGCCAGTGGTTGTTCTGTAGGCAAACGTCTGTGCCTTGAATTTAATGCGGGTGGCAATTGGCAACCAGTGCAATTGTGTGAGGAGAGGAGTGACGTGTGCTCTCTTCGGCTCATTGAAGACTACTCTGGCTGCAGCATTCTGGATCAATTGTAGAGGTTTGACAGAGCAAGCTGGAAGACCAGCCAGGAGAGCATTACAATAGTCCAGTCTGGATAAAACAAGTGCTTGGACAAGGAGTTGTGTGGCATGCTCTGTAAGGAAGGGCCTGATCCTCCTAATGTTGTGCAAGGCAAATCTGCAGGACCGGGCAGTTCTAGCAATGTGGTCTGTGAATTTCAACTGATCATCAATTACAACCCCAAGGTTCTTAGCTGACCTTGATGGAGTTATGGATGACGAGCCTAGCTGAATGGAGAAGTTGTGATGAAGTGTTGGGTTGGCCGGGACCACAAGTAGCTCTGTCTTCGCAAGGTTTAGTTGAAGGTGGTGGTCCTTCATCCAGCCAGAAATGACTGTCAGGCAGGCTATATTGTGGTAAATGACATATTTGAAAATTTTATGTTATATGCAGATGATGCTGTCATATGGAAACGGGGACGTAACATATCATACATAACCACCGCTGTTCAAAGGGATATACAAGTAATAGAACAATGGGGTATTGACTGGGTTAAGTTTTCCATACCTAAAACAAAAGTTGTGTTCTTTACCATAAAGAAGATACCAGAAAGTTATAAAGTTATGTTATACAATCAATCAATTGAAAGAGAGAAGAAATTTTAATATTTGGGGACGTGGTTAGATGAAAGAAAAATCATATAATACATATTGAAACAAGAAGGTTCTTAACCTAATGAGGATGATCACTGGACAGTGTTGGGGAGCAGATAAGCAGTCCTTGATGTACATATATAAAGCCTTAATAAGATCTACCATAGACTATGGATGTGTAGTGTATAGCTCAGTATGCAATACCTCTTTAAGAAAACTTGAGAGGATTCAATTTAAAGCTAAGAATTTCTTTAGGAGCTATAAAAACCCCTACGTGTGCTTTACTAGTTGAATCGGAGGAATCTCCACTCTGTCTAAGGTATGTTAAATTGTTTCTAACATAGGCTATATAGGTTGTTGGGAAGTATTAATAATCCAGCAAGTTCAGTTCTAAATGATTGCTGGGAATATCAAACAAAATCGAAAGGGTTTGGTTGGAACATCAATAGTATAGCAGAACAATATGGAATTAAAGAACTGAAATGTAGTCCTTTATTGGTTCTAAGTGCTATTCCCCCATGGAATCTTCCATCACCAGAGGTTAACAGTGAATTATTGGAAGAAAAGGAAGAGCATCCAAATGAACAAAGTTTTGCAGCATATTGCCAGGGATATATTAAAACGTCATTCTATGGATATGTTAAAATATGTACAGATGGATCAAAAGATCCACAAAATGGGCATTGCGGGATTGGGATATATGTCCCAGAATTTAATAAAAGAGATGGCTATAGGTTAAATAATTTTCTATCTATAAACTCTATTGAGAAGACTGGGATAATAACAGCTCTTATGTGGATTGAAGAGGTTAAAGTGTGTATGTCAGGTTAAATTTGTAATTAGGATTAACACAAAATAGTTAGGGGAAATGCACGTTTGACAAGTTGTTGTATTGCTTTGTATGATTTTCGATACCTAAAGGCAGAATATAAGATGAAAAAGTTAGTTATTTTCAGGACTCACTTAAAACTGCTCCTCCGCCCAAACGGATCGCTTGACGTCATAAGAGGGAGACGTCTCCCCAGGTCGCTGAGAAAGTGAGTCTGTGTTGATAATTGTACGAGTGATAGAGCGAGAGAATTAGTGATTAGGACATTTATTTATTTAGTTAGCTAGCTATTTAAGTTAGGTAGTTAGTTAGGTATACGCAGGCGTATTCTCACAATGGTGAATTACTGCGGTAGTGCTGGGTGCTAAAACACAGTTAAAACCGGTCACAGAGTCCACTTTTTCCCAAAAAGCAGGTCTGTGTTCCGTGCCTGGGTCAACTTTGTTCGGACCAAACGCGCTGACTTCAGTGCTGCTTCGGTATCCAAGACTTTGGTCATTTGCAGCGCACATTTCTTCCAGTTTTTACGTTTCCACTGTTCGTGTTCGATCGCGCCCGCGTGTCTCTCTCTCGCTCTCGCGTCTCTCTCTCTCTCTCGCGTCTCTCTCTCTCTCTCGCGTCTCTCTCTCTCTACTTTAGTGCTGCTTCACACACACACACACACACACACCAACATATTCCAGCATTGCAATCTTGACATCGAAGCCTGTTCATTATTGCCACGGAGCTTCAGAGCTAAGGCGGAGCTACAGATCATGTGTCCCTAAATAACCCGCGTATCTAACAGTAGTTCCGCATTAATTAATTTGCACGCGAGTTTTATTTATTTTTATACTCGTGTATTCATGCACTGAACCGTGACGCCCGTACCGTTTCGGTATACATGTACCGTTCCACCTCTAAGTTATGCCTATATGCACCTGCCCAACTCTCCACTGGTTATCTTCACACCAGATATTTATGTTTCTTCGATAGGAATTATTTAAATTTCTGTTTGCCTCCTCATCTGTCTCACGCCTGGGAGGCTCAAAAGTGTATGGCTGTGGGGGGATTTTGAGGGGGATTTGAGGGGGATTTTGGATCTGCTCAGACTCAAAACTCCCCATACTTGAATAGAACGTTTGTGGCACGACTCCCTCTTCTGACGTCACAGCTCAGCTGTGTTTTAAAAATATGATCTTGACAGAAATGGCTATAAAGCTTACTGTAGGGTAATTACAGTAATAATTTTAATGATAATTGCATTTTCACTCAGACATCTAACCCTTATTTAATATATCTAAAAAAATTTTTTTACCTGACATAGACACTTTAAACCATTGAGAGCTGTGATTTGTACAGATTCCATGGCAGCTATTCATAGCCTAGATTCAGGTCACTCGTTAAGGGAAGATTTGATTATTGAAATATTAAACATTTACTATTGCATCTCAGGAACCTTGGGATCATTATTCAGTTTTGTTGGGTTCCAGCTCATACAGGTATTGAAGGAAACGAAGAGGCTGATAAAATTGCGAAAAAGATGTTGAAAACCAAATATATAGGAATTAAAGTTCCACTGGGAAGGGTGAAGCCAAATCCATAATTAAATCTGAAAGTATGCAAAGATGGCAAACTGAATGGGAGGCAGAGATTAATGCCAGACACTACCATCAAATTCAGAAGAATGTGACCGGGAAAAGGGTTACTTTGCTGAGTTTACACAAAAATAAGAAGTGGTCTATACCAGACTTAGATTAGGTCACACAGGATTGAATGCTACTTTACAAATAGTATGTAATAGGTTTATGCATAGAATGCCAATACAAAGAAGATGTAAACCATGTACTTTTTTTATGTGAGAAATATAATGATAGTAGAAGAAATTGGCAGGAAATGGAAGGAGAGAACTCAATACATTATATACTTGAAGAACAGGGTATAAAAAGGGACCTTTATTTATTTTTCTTAATAATACTGGCATTTTTTAAAAAACTAATTCAAGCCTAGACTCTATGAAGTTTATGGTATTACACACTCCTGTCCAGTTGGTGGCGGTATAATACAAAAGTAGTAATCTGCCAAAAAAACAAGAAGAAGAAGAAGAAGAAGACAGTTCACTGTCTGACCAAGGGGGTAATCCATCGACCGGAAGTTGAAGCCGGCCGGGTGCCGCCATGTTGTAGCAGAACTTCACTTGCGTTAGCATTTCCATTGACTCCCATTCATTTTGGCGTCACTTTGACAGCGAATAACTTTACATCTGAGGCGTTTAAAGACTCCATTTGTCCATTATTTATTTCTAAAGAAACACGACAATGTATAAAGGGCTCCATTACCTTCTATGTTACATTATGGCCCCGTAGAAACAGTTTTAGTAAAAATAGGCTAACGATTGCGTCATAACCACTCGACTCTCTGTCGCGCTGTACAGAAATTACCGTACAGACAGGAGGAGAAGCTCGCAGGCAATCGGGGGGACGTCCCGTCAAGGGAGAAGCCCATAGATAATGAGTCCATAAAAGCAACGGAATACTTACTCCTGCTCACTCACGCCAAATAACTCTTTGCTCAAGTTCCCTGTCTCTGCCAGATTAACGTTGGCAGTTTTCACGCACAGCTACTAGAAGATTAACGTCTGTCAGACAGGTTGCTCACGTCATCAAGCTTAGTTTGAGTCGGTCTGAGTCTGCGCGTCAGGAACGGAAGTTCTCCAAAATCGCTAAAAGTGGGCTTCAACTGTCTCAACTAAGTTCCAATGAGATCGCTCTGTCCATTTCTTTTACTGTCTATGTGTCTGACTCGTGAGATCCGTTTTTGACTATGGATGTGTAGAGTACATGTCAGCAGCTTAATCAAATCTTAAGAAGTTAGATGTATTACAAGCTCAGGCTTTGAGAATTTGTAGTGGATCATTCAGAACATCTCCGGTATCAGCAATGCAGGTGGAAATTAGAGAAAGGCCGTTAAGAATCAGGCGAGTAAAGTTAATGCTGGCATATTGGGTTAATCTCCAGGGGCAATGTGAGTCTCATCCTGCCAAGAGTCTTTTAATAGATTACTGGGAACATAATGAGACAAATGTCACAAGTTTTGGGTGGATTGGTGATGCAAAGGCAGAAGTCATAGGATTAAGACAATTAGATTACAGCCCAGCAGTGTCACAGTCTTCCATTCCTTCCTGGTTATTCCCAACACCAAGTGTAAACCTAAACATACAGCAGGAATTGAAGGATTATGTCAAAGAAGATTCCAGAATGCAGCAGAGTACAGAATTATTTTGATTTGCATTTTTCAGACTTCGTGTTTATATTCACAGATGGCTCTAAAGATCCTTATACAGGGCATGCAGGTGCAGCAGTTTATCCCAGCAAGTGAGTCATACTGTATATTAAGAAAAGAATATCAGATCTTGTGTCAGTATATACCACAGAATTGACAGTCCCTCCAGAAAAACGCGATTATGCGATCGCTGAATTCAATGCAAAATCAGTCAAAGTCCGCATATTTATGCGGGGGTCGCATTTTTTCAAATACTCCGCAATTTCGCCGCATAAATTGCTGATTTCCGCGCAAAATATGCGGGGCCTGCATGATTTCATAATCCCCACATTTTCGCCGCAAAAAAGTCACATATATCTTAGCAGAAAGTTGGAAAATGTTGCGTTTGCTTCACACAAGACCAGCCGTTTCCCCCTCTTGCCATGGGAACGTTATGAAGTGAAGTAATTACGCGACGTGAACATCATTGAAAAGCTGCACACTTTATTTTTTTAATATTTCATTTATTCATTTTTACTGAAGTTGTAGCATATTCCTCTAGTAAAGCTACAGAACTTGTTTGACTCATCAATGTTTTGTAAGTTTGATGTGTTTATTAAGGTCTTGTAACGCGTTGTGTCGGGAAGAAAAATAGGGATAGCTCACAGCTGAAGTTATTGCAGAGGCCAGACAGACTCACGAAGGCGATTGGCATCTCACAACTCGCACTTTATTCCCAAATCGAACTCGTAACTGTCTGTCACACGTTCTACCGTCCACGTCGTTACTTAATAAACAAAAGATAAAAGAAGTAGCATCAAACAGTTCACCCGCACACATGGGGTGTTCGAGGCGCATGGCACATAATACTGCAGACAGTTAGACAGGGAGCGCGCAACTCTTAAAGGGGCCACACCTTATTTCCACTCGATACAGTCTGAAATAAAACAAGATGAGAAATTAAATATTTCCAGAACTTTCTGTGATGTAGTATGTTTGCTTATCATAGGAAGTAATAAGAAAGGACTCTTTACATTAAAGGGGTCATATAATGGTACATGCACTTTTACAAGTTGATTGTACTGAAATGTGTGTTGGCAGTGCCTGTACACAACCATCATATAATGATAAAAATCCATCCAGTGTTTTTGTTTTAATCTCCTTATATGTTTTCCCCTGCCTCAAATTGAGCCGTTCGTTTTTGTGACGTCAATAAAACGGACGCCCCTCCCGCGATTGTTGATTGACAGCAGTGATTCAACACAGACCCGCCCTCGCTCGTCCTGTCAATCATAGTCCGCGCGGATCGGCGCGGTCATTGTTGATATGCTGGAGCACTGTCTATGAGCAGAATGGCGTCTAAGCGATTGTGGTGTTCTGTTCTTGGGTGCAATAACGAACACAGGAGTCATTTTAATGTTCCTAAATCCGAACCGCTGAAAACGCAGTGGCTGAGTTTGTTTTCGAAGGGAATATTCCCCACGAGCAACGTCAATGCTCTCATGTTTGCCGAATCATTTCTCACCAGACTGCTTTATAAACGAGGATCAGTGTAAAGCTGGTTTTGCTGAGAAGCTGCACCTGAATAAAGGATCGGAACCTATTCGTGTTCCTACTGAACCTTCAGAAGAACTAAAGTGAGTGTAACGTTTTATTAATCTTTATATTAATATTTATATTAATCTTTGCAAATCGCCAGCTGCACGCTTCACGATGAATGCGTCGGTTTACACTCAGGGTACATTACAGCATGTTTTCTATGTACAACGTTCTCAATCTAATTCATAATCCCACGTTTATAATGAACAACGCGTTATGGTATTGTGTTATTGTGTTACAAACGGTGTATGCGCAGAACAGAGAGGCGGGGTGAGCAAAGCTCATTATCATTTAAAGTCATATGCACTGAAACGGCGTGCTGAAAACAGAGCTGTTTTTGACCAGGTAAAATAAGTGTTTTCTTACAATACTAATGAGAATTTTTAATTAAAGTATATTACAAACTTTTAATTTAGACCCTAAAGAATCATATTAGCTTGTACAAAAATGGCATTATATGACCCCTTTAAGGTAGTAGCCTAGTGAGAACAGGGTGTTGGGGGGGATCACTTTTTTTCCCTCTTTTTCATCAAACCGCAGTTTTTGCAAGTTCCCGCAATTTTTGCAAGTTCCCGGAATTTCATCGCAAAAAATTGCATAAATATCCCGCATATTCCATCACATTTTTAAAGAAAACGGGCCGCGTAATCAAGGATTTTTGCCCGCAACAATCACAAAATACATTTCCCAGTTGGGTGCTTGCCTATTTTATATAACGAAAGGTTTAGACCTGTATGTCCTATTCTCAGACGAGTGATTACATTTTCTTCCCTACATTTCCAGCCCACCATCCTCCCAGCACCAACCTGTCTCTGTACACTATATACATGCCTTCCAGTTTCACTATTGTCCCAATGCTCCAGCCAAACTGACTGTGCATACATCCTGATAAATGTATTAGCTTCATCTTTAGTTAATGGGGTTTTTAGGTCTACATGTTTGATTTTGAGTGTTCCTTTGGCCAGACTATCCACCTGCTCATTTCCCTCCACACCAACATGAGCAGGAACCCAAAGGAACCATGTGGATAAACCCTTTAGCTCCATCCTGTATAAGGAACATGTCATTGATGATATTGGATCTAAGTGATGATTTTCCAGATTTAATACTCAAAAGTGCAGACAAGCTATCAGATGCAATAACAGAATGAATTGTTTCCCTCTCTTCTATCCACTGCAGGGCCAGTAATATTGCAGTCAATTCAGTCCTTCCAGAAAAACGCTTTTTATATTGTAAGCAACCAGAAACGGTTGAACATGTTCTCCTTCAGTGTAGGAGATACACTATCAAGAAGGAACACCTCTTTCAGTCATTACAGAAGGCAAAACATAATGATGTCTCATTGTCAGGTCTTTGGGGAAAACAGCAGGCCAGATATATTGTCATATAATTAAGTTTCTTAAAAAACTGATTTAGATAAAATATATATATATATTTTATTATTATAATAATTTTTTTATTTCCTGCTTAATCTCTCATTCCACACTCCAGTCCAGTTGGTGGCGGTAATGCACTGTTGAACTGGTTTGCCAACCGCCATTAAAACCTAAAGAAGAAGAAGTTCACTGTCTGGTCTTGTTCATTCGAAGAGGACTACTTACCCCGTTATCGCTAAACTTGATTCTCCAACAACTATAGGCCCACTCCAGTGTCTCCAGCGTTCTTCGTTCCAGTCATCCATCTCACCCACGATCTGTCTCCATACCTGTAAGAAGAACCATTCCACTCATCGCCTGTACACTGCTCTCCAAAGTATCTTTGTTCATATCACTTATCTGCATTCTGTCTCCACTCGTTGTTGTTAATAAACTACCGTTAACTTCATTATCCATCTCTTGAGTCTGCTTCCGTAACAATATCCAGCCTTTGCTTAAACATACTGTATTTATGACTTGTGTGTGTTCAGAAAGATGCAATGACAGAAACAATGACATTCCAATTTAAGTTTGAAGGTAGTAAAGCCTCTATTAAAGACGTGTAATTTTGCCAAAGAAGACCTTTTTCCTTTAAATGGCTAAATGTTCATTTAAAAGCAGCCTAGTTCAGTGTATTATGTTATGATATCATCACGCTTAACACTGAGAATTTTAATAATTGTGTAGGAAGTGAAATTTAAGGGTTATAATGTTCTATGACTTTAAATAGGATAATATCGTGAGAACAGCGCCCCGTTTAGTTGTGATCAGAGAGGGAGAGAAATGAGACGCACTCTTCAATAGGCTGCGGCCAATTCATGATGTTGAGATTGTACAATAAACAAGTGTTGTAATCACCGGAGCTCCTTGTCATTGATCTCCCTACTGTGCTGATAACAGAATGAAGCCAGGAACCCACGGAACAGCGCTGGGTAAGAACTAAAGGCAGAGGATAACTCACGTGTTACACTGGTGGCAGCACTGGTTGGCTTGTTTTCTGTTGGGACGCTTGTTTTTCCCCGTATTGAACCACAGGAATATCGCCGCTTTAACCTGCAGAGTCGTTTAAATACTTTTTTTTTTTTTTTTTCACGTGCTCTTTTTGCAAGTTCGGATTATGTGCATTTTTCTTCCCTCGCTTAAAATGGCGGACGACGAGAATGACGCAGCTGCAATGCAGAGAGACAGACATGCTGCAGATGAAGCAAGTTCACATCTGCCATTTAACATGTATCTTCCTGCTCTTTTTCTGGAGATGGAAAAGAGCCTTTTAGTGCATGGATTCAGAGATATGAGGTAGCACTAATTGTCTCAGCTGTACCACTGGATAAGGCCAAACTTCTCCCAGTAAAGCTTACTGGTCCAGCATTTGCATGACTATGAAAGCTGACTATGATTTGACTAAAGCTAGTTTGAGCACTATTTTTGGACGTTCCTTTTTTGGCCACATTTCAGACTTGTTTGAATGCTCGTCCCCTTAAAACACAAGAACCTCTTGAAGTCTATGCTGCTGAGCTCACAAATCTAGTGACTGAAGCATTTCCTCATTATGATACAGCAGCACGGAATTGTGAAATTTTTCGCAGATTTGTGACCAGCTTAGATCCATCACTTCAACTGAAAATCCCTGAGCACGGGGCTGCAACTTTAGACAGTGCCTTGAAAGTGGTCACTCAGTGTGAACATGCTCACTTGGCCATTAGTGTTGCTAACCCTTCAGCTGTTATGCCATGTGACAGTAAATTCACAACCATCGGCCAACACAGTGACTGCAACTCACATCACTGAACTAGCATCAGCCATTGCTGAACTCCGAACTGACCTGCATGACTTACGTCAGTCTCACCTGCGACGAACTGATAAACGCATGGACCAGCTCTCGCGGCGGATTTCCAGCCTTTAGCACGATGTGACGTCATCCACACACTCTCTCCATCAGACCTGCGCAGCCGTGGACTACGACATCACAGCACGCCATCGCCAGCCTGATTGGGACGATCATCATTACCTCCAGGACGATCATCACTACCGCCAGGACTGCTGCTGTACTTCACAACGTACACAGCGAGGTCGACAACAACACACTCAGGATGAATGCTGTCCTCCACGACACTACCATGGCCGTTCAGAAACTGATCGAGTACTTCCAAAGGATGACTTCTCCTGCCAAAGACATTCCAGCTACTCCCCTTCCTCCCGCAGTCGTGAGTCACAAGTTTCTCACACTACACGATCCGACCAACACCTTCAGCATCCGCGTGAAGTTTTTCAGCGATTTCGTACAGCTGGACTCAAACTTAAGCCGTCCAAGTGCCATCTGGCATGTTCTTCTGTTACTTTCCTGGGCCACCGTGTTTCGAGTGCCGGTGTCAAGCCAGACCCATCTAACATAGACAAAGTCAAGACATGGCCAATTCCAACACCAGCCACGGAGGTCAGGGCTTTTCTGGGTCTGTGTTCATACTATCGACGATTCATTAGACACTTTGCATGCACAGCTGAACCCTTGTGCCATCTCACACACAAAGGAGTATCATTATCTTGGTCATCAGAAGCAAATTAAGCTTTCAGTGTACTGAAGCAGGAACTGACATCACAACCAATTATGGCATTTCCAAATTTTTCAATTCCCTTCATCCTTTACACTGATGCTTCCCTTCATTCACTGGCCTCTGTTCTTTCACAACAAGTGGAAGGAAAAGAGCATGTCATTGCATATGCCAGCCACATGATGTCTGCTTCAGAAAGAAAATGGGCTACATTTGATATAGAATTGTATGCCATTGTGTGGTTGGTCCGTCATTTCCGACACTATATTGCTTATCATCCGTTTACCATCATTACTGATCATAAGCCTTTGGTCGGTCTCAAGAAACTTCCTTTAGATCATGACCCTACAGGTAGATGAGCACGTTGGGCTATAGAATTGGACCTTTATGACTGGTATGTCATTCACCGTAATGGAGCTAAACACCTTAATGCAGATGCCATGTCTAGACGGCCAGAGACCGATCCTCAGGAACTGGACAGGTGTCTTCAGAGTGACGTGTCTACTGTCTCGGCAGCAACTCAGACTACATCAATAGCTTTGCAGGCAAAACCGATGTCAGCACACTCCCAAACACTGCCCATGGGCAAAAATGCCCCTTTGCCCATGATTGTTCCAAACCACACAACATCAAATCTTGTTCAAATCCAAAGTGATTGGAACGTCATGGGACAACAAAGGTCAGATCCAGATTTAGCTGTTGTGCTCTCTTGGATGGAAACAGGACGTAGACCACCCTTATGGAGGCTACGTGATGCTTCATCATACCTCAGCAAACTGTAGGCACAGTTTAGTCACCTCTTTATTCATAATGGAGTGTTATGCCGACATTTACGCAACTCTTTTGGGGACAATGCCTTGCAAGTTGTCATTCGTATATCGCTGATTCCTAAAATCCTCAGTCACGTCCATGAACACCCTTCAGTGGGTCATTATGGTTTGGCCAAAATGTTGGACAGAGCCATGCGGTCCTTTTACTGGCCTTACATGTCGTCAGACATGGCCAAACATTGCTCCCAGTGTGCTGCTTGTCAGTCAAGGCGTTCTCATTTGCCCCGACCACAGGCACCACTCATTCCTATCTCTCCTGACCGTCCATTTCAAATAGTGGCCGCAGACATAAGAGTTGCCTATTTCTACCAAGGGTAACCATTATGTTCTAGTAATGATGGACCTGTACACTAGGTTTGTCCATCTCTACCCATTGAAGGATGAAACAGCTGTCTCAGTAGCAGGCTGCATCTTTGACCACTACATTCCAAAACATGGTGTCCCTGAGGCCCTACACTCTGACCAGGGCAGACAGTTTGAATCAGACCTCATAAAGCACCTATGTAACTTGCTATCAATCAAGAAGCTTCGTACGTATCATGCTCAATGCGACTGGGCAGTTGAGTACTTTAATCGTACTCTAAAGATGAACTTTCCGAACATCTTTTTGCATCGGGCACAGAGTGGGATGAGCACCTCCCGCAGGTTGCATTGGCTTATAACACCACCAAGCACACTAGTACGGGATTGACACCCTTCTTTTTGGCTCATGGCTGTGAGGCACGCATTTCCCTGGACACACTGCTCCAGGATAATAATGCTTTCAGTACAGCGACAACGGGCCCGCCAGCAGCATATGCTAACAAGCTGTGCAAAAGATTGACCTCTGCTTACCGTTCTGCAACTGCTCACAGAGACAGGGCACAAGATCAATAACGCCTGAACTACGATTCTCATTTAAAATACACTCCTTATAACAGAAGTGACTTGGTGTTAGTGGATGATCCTGCCCACCACCACAACAAAGTGTGTCCACGTTGGGTGGGTCCCTATGAGGTTTTGCAACCAATATGCTCCTCTGGTATTTCCACCCCTGTTAAAGTACGTGATGTATCCAGACCTTGTGCAAAAGCAAAAATCATTCACTACAATCGAAACCTTACATCACAGACTCAAAGAACACCATGCCCTCACTCCCCCTTTCTCCACTGTTAAACCAAATACCCTGAATACATTATCAGGACTCCTCCCACCTCCCACTACACCGGTTCCACGGGGACTCCCTGCTGCACCACAGGTTCCATTGGAGCTCACACCATTGCCCCAGTTGCAACCTCACATTCAACAACATGGCACCCCACAACCCTCCAGCTCTACGCAAAATGCACAGGACAGCCGTGTTACCCTGAACCCTGAACTGTTTCCTCTAACACGGTACACACCTGAAGCTGGACGGGCAACAGGTGCTTATGAGTTTCCTGACACTCCAGTGTCCACTCGGGATGTCCTCCCCAGGACACGTTGGTTGCCTTACCATTTGAAGGACTTTGCACTTTACTGATTTGCTAAATGTTCTTTGTTCTCATGTGTTCTTTATTTTATGTGCAAAGTTGAATCAATGGGAATCTTTATTTAGAGCATGCTCATATATATTGATGCCTTTTAGGGGTCTATTTGATTTATTATATGTTTCAGTATTGCTAAACATGTTTTTGTTCATTTCGACCTCTTTTGATACAGATGTTGGGGAATTTTTTTTTACTTTTTTTTGTGTGTGTGTGTCTTAAGGACTGTGGTATAGAAATGAAGACATTTCTTGTTGGGTAAGGGAGTACATTTATTCATTTAGCTGACGCTTTTATCCAAAGCGACTTACAATTGCTATATATGTCAGAGGTCGCACACCTCTGGAGCAACTAGGGGTTAAGTGTCTTGCTCAGGGACACATTGGTGTCTCACAGTGGATTTGAACCCGGGTCTCTCACACCAAAGGCATGTGTCCTATCCACTGTGCCATCACCACCCATAATACATCACCACAGTATTATGTAGGAAGTGAAATTTAAGGGTTATAACGAGAACGGCGCCCCGTGATTTAGATTATAAACAGCATGTTTACATTAGAGTTACTACAGTAAATCCGTCGTAAATATTTTTGATTTGTGGATTGAAAAGTATTCTAACTGGATTACACAACGTTCCTCCTGTTTTCCGTGTCAGTATTGTTGAGAATGTCAGAGCTGGTTTCATCTGGCTTTAAAAAACACAAAGACGTCTGTGTTTGTATGGGAGACCTCTGAGTAAACTCAACGATTCTCACTGGAACTCAGTGGTCGCGTGATCGTGACCAGTCAGCAAGTAAACGCTTTTGTTCTGAGCTTGCGCTGTCTTTGGACAGAACTAATTTATACAGAGTCCTTGTGTGGCGCAGATCAATTAAACGACTCAATGAGTAGCGCTGTTTCGTTACGCTTTTGGTGTGTTTAATGTTTCTTATAGGTAACCGTAATGGCAGAGTTTATTAGTTAACAAATTTTGTTTCACTCACTTGTGGTGACACTGTGAAACTGTATGATTTGTAAATGATGCATGGCGGGCCACATAATGTATTTTAATAGACACAGAGTGGGCTGTAAAAATGAATCCCCGGGTCGTAATTGGCCCACAGGACAGCCTTTGGACACCTGTCCGATAGTGTCTAAGTCCTGTGGAGATGGCCTTTAGAACATTTAAAAATATAATAAGTCAATTAATCTATTTTGTCACACAGGCTTGATCATAATGAGATCTCCAGTAATTCGACTGTATGCCAAAATCATTTTGAGTCAAATAAATAAAGTTTGATTGTATTCTTATGTTTTCAATTATTTATTATAGAAGCTATAATGAATACAGCATGAATTTGAGGTAGTATCAGCTATCAGAAGGGCATATTATCCATGTACACAAAAATTACAAGTAAAACTGATCTTCACCACCCTAGTTTTTTGGCAGGCATTTTGATGTTCTAATTTCATGCAACTGTTACTAAACTGTTTTTAATTCAGCTTATACCACCTGACTGAAAGGGGCTTCCAAGCTCTTAAAATTCCAATTTAATCCCTGTCTGTCTTTTCACAAGGAACTAGAAAATGAATAATTTATGATACACACAATTGTTCAATGCACAGCGTGTTTTCTATATAAAGAACACGAATGCACAGCTTATAATGTAAATATAAAACATCAATGGACATATGCCTTATTACAAAATACTGACACAAGCAGAATTCAAAGGACTGGGGAAACTAACAAAGCAGTTGTGAGTCATGTTGATGCATTTCTTATTGAACATAGCGAAAGGCTTTTACAAAAAAAGAGAAGATACTTCTCATTCACTTTCTCATTGTGTAGAATCCCCAAGAGAGTCATCCTTTGAAGGTAGTTCAGTTATCCTACAGTGCACTCAAATAAATTCAGTATGTATTTGTGACTCAAACCTTTGGCTTTGTGAAGAACCCCAGTGGTCCCCAAGTATCTTTCCATGTCTACATTGTACATACAGTTGCTGCATTTTCTTTGCATAATTTTGTAACACTGTGACAAACTGTCAAACAATCAGCAGCCTCGAACAGAGCACCACACACATTCATCATTTATTGGAAAAAACAATGAACATGCTTGCAATTTTGTATTGTTCAACTTTTCACAAAACATGAAGTCTATCACAGTTACATGAAGGCTTTTAAATCTCTAATCGTGGCTTCATTTCACACTCTGTTAAATTGTGTTATTCTAACCTCTTTTGAGGTGCATGACCATACTGCATCAGAAAAGATTAGCTGAGTCTTTGCAGAACCTAAACTATGCTTATCTCTCCTATTTCAAAACAAAATGCTCCAGTTTTTTATTGTATGTAGATTTACTACACACATACCTGTTATATAAGCCTTCATTAGGCCACAGAAGAAAATGGCAATAAAAATGGGCCCCACACCCCTAATTTAGGTGTTACTGCACAGGCCTTTAAATTATTCATAATCCCACTGACACTGTCCCATTGGTACAGAGCACATAAAATCAAACAGAATCTTCATTAAACAATATACCCGAAGCCCTGAATAAAACGCTGATTTTTATCACATTATCATATTAGTGCAGTGAGGCAAACATTGGTACAGTATGTCCATTGGGATTGACTTTGAACATGCACCTCCTGAACATTCATTTGCAACCAGACAAATCATAAATCTTAGAAATCATAAATCTTAGAAACAATATAGAGAATGAGATTTATGCTGTATACAGTATATACTCACTCACTTGCCCACTTTTAGATTATTTGGTATGAATCAACATAACTGATGTGTCTGTCTCTCTCTCTCTTCTTTGGAAGCCCATCTTCAGCTAATTTCACTGCACTGACAGGCACTTAAGACTTAAAGGGATAGTTCACCCCAAAATGAAAATTCTGTCAGTAATTACTCACCCTCATGTTGTTCCAACCCCATAAGATTTTCGTTCATCTTCCGAACACAAATTAAGATATTTTTTATTAAACGTTGTATCACACGTAGGCTCACTATTGGCCAACACTGGTCATGTGTGTGATGTGTGTGACGTAAAACCAGTGTTAATTTTGTCAGCAAATTTTGATTTAGTTTTAGTCTTAGTCTTTTGACTAAAATGCCATTTAGTTTTAGTCATATTTTAGTCATCTGAATTGTTTTAGTTTTAGTCTAGTTTTAGTCGACGAAATACAATAACATTTTAGTCGACTAAATCTACAGTAGTTTTAGTCGACTAAAATATAATGGGTTTAGTTCAATTGTAATGCGTTAATTTAGAATTTCTCTAAAATTTCCAAACCCATATACTCCCGGAGAAAACATCTATTAACCTATTAATATGAATGATTTTTAAGTTTGAACATGCAATACAGATACAGATTTAACTGCTGTTACTTAAAAAATATCTTAAAATGAAATAAAACCACTTTTCCTAAAGTACAACACAGTCTTCTTTACAATGAATGATATATTCATTCCTTATAACTACTTACACATCATTCTTTATTCTTTCAAGCAGACATATTTATTTGTATGAATTAAATATAATTAATCCTTATTAAAGCTATTAACAAACAGTGAATGCTTTTCTCTTTTTCTTTTGTTGCTTGATCAAAATTAAGGACACGGACCGCATTAGGTTTATTGCCACTGTCACTTTAAGACGTCGGATCATGTCCAATGACATGCGGATACAATTGCACTGATGCACATCCGACACACTCACAGTTTAAGACATAACCAGCATAGTTTACATGAATACTCTCCAAAAAGGACATTTAGACATACTGTTGTGTATTTCTCCATTCAGACACGAAAGAGAGCTCAATTCAGTAGCCTACTCGCGCGCTGTAGGTGTATTGTGCATGACTGCACGCTTCGGGTTAGGTGTGTGCGCACAGAAAACCGCACCGAATAGAGCTCTTTTTTGCATCGTCACTCTTATTCAGAGATCTATATGTCTGCTCTACTCATTCTCCCAGACGTTCACATTTTTTAACGTTTTATGACCGCGGGGTAGATCACGTTACAGTAGCCTACAAATGTGCGCATCTACCACACACGCAGGACATCAGCTCTGACGGATCGCTTCCCAAATCGTCACTATCTAACATTTTCGTCTAGTTTTTATTCGTTGACGAAAATGTCAATAGATTTTCGTCATAGTCTTTGTCATTCAAAACTATAGGTTTTATTTAGTTATCGTCTCGTTTTCGTCTGTGAAAAAATGTCGTTGACGAATAATTTTCGTCGTTATTTTCGTCAACGAAATTAACACTGCGTAAAACCCAGAGGCGCTGCGCAGTTACACGTGAACTAACTCGAGGCCCACAGCTGATCCAGCTCTCAGATTTAATCAAAAATATCTTGTGTTCCGAATATGAACGAAAGTCTTACGGGGTTGGAAACACATGAGGGTGAGTAATACTGACAGAATTTTCATTTTTGGGTGAACTATCCCTTTAAGTTCCTTACAGACTGTGAATGATGTAGAACACTTTTGCTCAATATTTATATATTTAGCACATTCTATCCCTCTATTCAGTAATAACTATGTTTCCACTTTATTTCGATAGTCCTATAGGCTACTATTTACTTATTCTACAAACAGTAACTTTGCAATATATGTCAACTAACTCTCATTACGCTGTGTCCTAACCAGACGCGATGCCATAAGATTCCAGCGACAAATAATGTGTCTGTCCACACTTAGTCTCAGCCTCAGACGTCACGCCCACGGAACGTTGGCTAAACGTCTGATGCATATGGTACACTTAACTGGAAACACTTCAGGAATGTCGAAGTCGTCATCTGATTGGTTGAATTTTATCGGATTTCCCGGGGGCGCGAGTGTCGCGTTTATTTTCGGTCCGCCGAGAAACAAAGCGCAGACGTGTGATTGCGGAAGAAAAACTGTTGTGTTTACATGAGTGACAATGAGCATTTATCAAGATCAGCTAAACGTAGGATTCTCAAAAGTATGCGAGCTTCACGGCATAGACTATTTAAGAGATGTCCAGGAGTTTTGTTTGAGGCACTTAATGGAGACAAAAAGAGATATTTTAGCCTGTTTGCCGACGGGATTTGGGAAGAGTATTATTTTCCAAGCCTGGCCGACCCTTTGTCAGCATTTAGAAGGATTCCCAGCAGATCCAATTTTACTAGTTGTGTGTCCCCTCCTATCTATTGGCGCTTTTCCACTGCATGGTACGGCTCGGTACGGCTCGGTACGGTTCGACTCGGCGCGGAACGGTTCGGCTCGCTTCGCTTTTCCACTGCGTGGTACGACTCGACTCGGTACGGCACGGTTCGGTTCGCTTTTGCTCGGTTGCTTTTCCACCGCAGTTAGTACCCCTTCAAAGTGGGTGGGACTGATCGTTATTTTGTCCCTACACTGTTTGTAGGTCCGGTGATAGCCGTGTGCGGCTAAGAGCTGAGCTACTTCTTGTTGGAACACTTTTTCATTCCGTTTTGCCCCATCCAGCTCTCGCTGGATCCGCTCCTCGGCAACCAACGAGAGGAACGTCTGCACCTCGTCCACTGACCACGATTCAGCCATTTCTTTTTTAAAGTTTTGATCTCTTTTTTTCCAAGAAAGTAAAAAACAGATGCTACCGCGTTGGCTGTTGTCTACTGGTTATTTAAATCTAGCGGGTTTAGTGTCTCGTGTCGCAAATCCAATGACGCTGGTAGTGACAATTCTGTCTGACCAATCAGTGATCTGCAGTGTTTTTACGTCACATTTTAGTACCGGTACGGTACGCTTGGAACCTCAACAGACCAGGTACCATTTAAAGCGAGCCGAAGCGAGCCGTACCGTACCGACCATGCAGTGGAAAAGCACCACAAGTGAGCCGTACCGAACCGAACCGTACCGTACTATGCAGTGGAAAAGCGTCAAAGCGTGACGTACCGAACCGAACCGTACCGTACTATGCAGTGGAAAAGCGTCAAAGCGTGACGTACCGAACCGAACCGTACCGTACTATGCAGTGGAAAAGCGCCATTTTATGCATAGACATACACAGATACTGCTTGTTTTCTTCTCCTTCTTTGATTTTTATATGCTGACTGACTTGTTGCACGCCGGTCTGTTGTTGTGGGGACATTTCCACGCCCCGAAACGTGACGCTGAACGAAACGAACTGTAATTGGTTGTTTAACATATCGGTCAAACGGCCTTATGGGCGGGCCTTGGCCAAAGAAAGCTGCTATGAATTCCAGACCTTCACCTGTCAGTCTGAAGGTCTGGCTACGCGAGACTAGTCCACACTAGACGCGACGCGACTGCGAGATGTGTCAAACTCAATCAAAACCCACAGCCAATCAGAACAGCGTGTGGGCGGAGTCTTGCGGTGTACTTGAAGTGCACAGCACCAGAAAGTAATCTTGACGGCACTTGCAAGAAAATGGATAAGTAATCAAATTCACAAATATTACACCATTTAAACATTACATTATAAACATTGAAAGTAAACATTAAAAATACATAGGCTACTAAAACAATCTTTGTCAAAGAATACACTTGTTTGTTCACAGTTTGAACTTTCTTGTTTCCATTTGTTTAATTTGAAGATCTGAGGTGAATTATCCATTGTTGCTTTTACAGCTACAAAGCTGGGAGAACTAAATGATATTCAAAGTCACATCACATGCTTTTAACATTAAATAAAGCACATAAACACCTGAGATTATCATTGCCACACTTTGTGTTTGTTGTTCCAGCCGCGACGTCGCAGAAAAATAGAAACCGTGTCTAAAATAGAATCATCGTGGGTGTTAGGACAAAAACTCAAAAATATATTTTATCGTGCGTTGTGTCGCAAGGCCTTCTCTGCTGGCCTAAACACTATCAGAATCACTGACTTGCACTTTAATATATTTTTTACATGAATGAGTATTAAATTATTCCCAATAGTCCACTATCTTAATTTCATAGCTTTTCTCTTGGTTGCACTGCTTCCAGTAGTGTATATTTATTTTAGCGCTTTTATCCAATCATATTTCAGCCATCATGCGTTGCCAGGGTCAAATAAATCTGCCTTCAGAATCGACTGTGCCTGCGCCTGTAGCTTTAAATGAATGCCAATGAAACCGTTGCTTTAACCAATCAGATAATCAGTCAGATTTAATCAGCCAATCAGATTTCAATTTGACTGCAGCGGGGGCGGGGCCATCTAGCAGGCGTACAATAACGTCTGCATTTTCACGTCCGTTGATTGGATGGTCAGAGCGCGTAGTATCACTGGTAGTCAGAGCCAGAGCCATAGAGACAAAGAGTTGCGACACTCCCATAGACCTCCATTGTAAAAAATGGCGGCGCTTTTAACCGCCTACTTCTGGGATTTGAAGATCTGATTAGTTCCAAACACTGTCATTTGGGCGTTGGACTCCATTCACTTACATTGCTGCGCGTCGAGTTGTTCCAGAGGTAAGTTGCTGAAATATCGACCTCTTTTGAATTTTCAACTGCCTTGTATCAGAGGCCCTTTGCGATTGTAATCACCCCAACTCGTAATAAGGGTGATTTACAGGTTCTCTACTGGACCAATTATTTTCTGTGGCTCAATAACCAAGGAAAACTCTCAAGTACACAATTCATTAGATATAAATATAACAATTTTATTTTTAGACAATCATTGTATCAAAACCCAAGGGGGGACAACAGGTTAATGCAAATCAGTTGCAATTATAATCATGTATTTGTAATGAATGATAACATTTAATCAATAAACTTAACGAAGAATAAAGCATCAACAAACAGGACAATATATTCAGCACGGGGTCTCAAAGGTTGTTAAATACATGCATTAAATCAATTCATGTGATCACCTAGCATGCATAATTTCATTGCACTGCACTGCAAACATCAAAGCCACATAAATCACTTAAATACCACACCAATAAATACACACCAAATATCAGGACATACCATCAATACCACTCACGCTAAATACATAGCCGTCGTCAATATACAGTATAAAAGGCATATGGAACCTGCTCTCCTACCCCCTTACTAACACACACGCTCACTTTACACACAAATGGCGCCAACACAATTCAGTACCAGAGAATGTCTAATATGGGGAGAACTTTCACTCTCAGTAAACTTCCGGGTTCTGAACTGGTTGCAGTTCCACTCTGGTTCCATATGAGGGCGTTCACATGACGAGTGCAGAATGAATGGAGGTCTATGGAGATATACCCCTCAAATTCCACTTTTCTCAGGATATAATTTTTTGTCTAGTAATTTGAATGTTGTTTTCGAAAGGAGATGCAAAGAAATTACAGATTACTGGGTGTTAGATTTTTTAGAGTCACTTAGTTGCTTTAAAAAGTATTTTAAAATGTCAATGACGTCATACACATCGTACGACCAGAGATACTGCTTTACGGCAATCCTTCAGTCACTTTGGTGCTTTCGCGCTGTGCACTTTCCTTTCTCTCGAGGCATCGACAACACAGCTGACACAGGTAAATACACGTGCTAGAAGAGTTAAGTCCGCCTTAACGTTCTGGTCCCGCTTTGGATGCCACGATGCCATCAAGCGGTATCTCTGGTCATAATCAGTCCGTCACTGACCAATCAGCGTCCATTAGCAGAATGCTAGCGTGTTATGGGCAACAACAACTCAACCTGTAAGAAATCGGGACATATTGTACTCGTTCATTCAACTTTCGACCTATAACCCATGTTGAACTTGCAAAACCTACATTCAAATCTGAGATTTCGCAACGGCAATCGGGTGAAAGAGACAAATTTAGCCGTCCAGCTCCATAGACTCCCATTCATTTTGCACTCGGACGATCGCCCCCAGTGGAACTCAGGTGGAACTACAACCAAAATTCAGTACAATAGGACTTAATAGGGAGTGTCCAGGCTTTCCGTAGACGGGCTTTGACAATACCAACACACACATCAGCAACAGTCAAATGAGAGTGTGCTGCTGGCTTCCTTACCCGCTACCGGACGTGGGTTCCCGCATTCAAGGAAATCAACGGCGGCCGCCAAACTTAAGAGGGGAAAACCCCAGCAAAATATCCCTCCCAATCGCTATTCGCACGCGTCTATCTCCAACCCACGTCCCGGCACGGTAGCCTCGGCAAGGAACTCAGCAGCAACCACAGAAACCCCCAGCAAAACAACAAATACATCATACCTTTATAGCTTTGATCCCTGATTGCTAATGCAACACAGGTGTTTCTCTTCCCCGGCACATCATGAGTAAAACACTGTGGACGCTACTAGCGTTGCCACTCCCCTTATTTGGGATGCGCAGCTTACACGATGCTTATACTGGTCTTCATTTGTACATGCACAGCGTAATTATTCATTACTAATACAGCCTAGTTGTGCTAAAATAAATATCACGGGACGTCCATCATCAGATGAATGATATGGAAAAGTTAAGGCTACGTCCACATTAATCCGGATACATTTGAAAACGGCGTTTTCGTTTAAAAACGCTCTCCGTCCACACTAGCATTTTCAGGCGTTTTCCGACATTTCAGTGTGGATGAGAAACTTCTAAATTCACCTTACAGCGCATGCGTGAAACCTCACAAAAGCTCACTGAGATGATACAGATGGAAAAATAAATAATAAAGTTATCGCACAACTCTTCTAACAGGATCATTTTATTTAGCAAAATATCTCACCATCACTGATGCGTCCAGGTCGCACTCAGTCCATATGTTTGGTCTAAAACGCAACTGCTCTCCTGTATTGCCGCAGGACAGCAAATGTGAGTACATTTTCTGTCATCTTTGCAGTACTGTGATATGAAGAGTGTGCAAAGTAACATATTTTAGCAACAGTGTAAAAGTGAATAGCACATAACAGGCACAATACCGGTAAACATGAATATCTATTGGTACAACATGGATCACATGACTAAACTTACGTCATCATTTTCAAATACCTCCGGCTTCACAGTCCACACTACAACGCGAAAACGGCGTTTTCAAATTTATCCGCTTTGGAGAGCATATTCCAAAGATACGTTTTCATTGAGTTAAAACGCCGTCTCAGTGTGGACGGAAGGCCAAACCGTAGGGAAAAATATACGTTTTCAAACGAAAACGTATTAGTGTGGACATGGCCTAAGTTAGAGCCGCTAAAGCCAGTGCTACTACCCATGTGAACATGAAAACTAAGCTTCTCCCTCCAAAAATTTAGCCTTATTAGCCTAAAACTAAGTAGGCCTAATCTACAGTATTTTGTTGTCACCCTGCCTCTCCAAATGCAAAACTGACATTAACAAAATGCAATAACAGCTGAAAAAGTACTTGGGTGTGTGTTTTATTTTATATTTACCGTTCTATAATGTAATCGCTGCTGTCTGTCCAACATGACAGCCAGCGTATGTTTTGGAACTATTGGGGCTTACATGAACCACGTGACAAACATAGCGGCGACATCAAAGAGTGTCACAACTCTTGGTCAGAGCTAGCTAGCCGCATCTGTAGCGAACTGCATAAACTAAAATATATTCCTGTAGATTTAATAGTTTTTCAACCCACAAATTAATGTTTCTTTCCCTCCTCGACCCCCAGCAGGTTCAAACCGGAAAATAAACCCTTATTCAGCCTTATACAGCGATCTGTCCGGGTAAAAACAAAACTAACAGTAATGCCACGAATGATTTTGAAGGCAAAAGTCCCGCTGAGAGCATGGGTCAGCAGCAGCTGAACATCGTCATGTTTTGCGGTGACTGTCCCTGTGGCCACTGCTTCTGTCGAGCAGACACTCTCAGCCCAGACGACGGGACAGACTCGACTTTCAGCAATAGCCTCGATAGAAAAGACTTATTGTTGTAACTGAAACTCATAGATAGCCTGTACAACAGAGTATTTGTTTTTTTAAAGAAATAAATTAGGATGGATTTTGTGCAAAAAATAATCAGTAACAGTTTTGGTGAGTAGGCTATAGCTAATGCTTTTTTGCCCCTGTTTTTTCCGTGGTGAATATGATTTTCTTCTTAATTTGTCTTGTAAATTTATGATCGAATGTTTATTTTTCAAACATTCAAACTATAACGTCTGACAAGTGACTATTGTAACCCTTGAAGGACAAGACAAGCGAGGCTCCGTTTCTGAACTTAAAATCGGAACCCAAGAACCACTGTAGGCTACACTAGCCGAACTCACTCGCTTCTCTCTACCCGACCTTTTCCGAACTCACAGCATTAACCCTATAACTGCCGGTGCAAAATAAAAACCGCAATTTCACAACAATTATAGAGAGTCTGTGCGCTGCTACACTATTAGGCCTAAACGTTATTAATTCAGGCAGGACACCACTGAAAGCCTAGGTGTGAAATGCACGGCCCGCCACTGGGGTTCGGGTTAGTAGGCTAGAATAAGTTGACTTGTAGGCTAGTCAGAATGTCTGTTGGGGGAACATCACAATAAAGTGTTAGCAGATATTAAGCAGACAGTCTAATACTCTAATGAGAGTTAGTTGACATGTTGGAAAGTTACATAGGCCTATAGTAGAATGTCTAAACTATTATTGCGAATATTATTTTACAATTGTTTATTAAGTTTCCCTTAAAGTCACAATGAAATCAAAATTGACAATTTTGTTAATGGAATGTATCAGTATAAATGATATAGGCTATTCCTGCATGTCATTTTTTTTTTTATTCATATGCCCTCATAACTGCATCCCTCTTGCAGCTACGTCTCTTCTCTTCTGATTACATGGGTAATTCTATAATTACAGGTAGCCTACATTGGTGTCCAGTCATTTTTTCCCTGCAATTTTCAATTGGTTATATTTTTTAATTATTTTAAAAATATGTTACTCATTGTCATGGATCATAAGATTTACAGACCATAACAATATAATATTTTCTGTAAAAAGCATCTTAGGCCTAGCTGAAAATCATGATTTCTTGACATTTCTTGGTAGTGTATTTTTTTTCCATCATGTATCATTGTGTAAATCAAAATATTTTATTTTACTTTTGGTAATATTTCATTTATTTTATTTTATTTATAAAAGCCCTAACTAGTCATTTTCCTAATTCTACAACATAGTTTTTTTTAAATAACTTTTATTTTATAAAAATGTGTGCATTAATTCTATTACTGTACCATACTGTGCGTTTACTGTGTGTTTAGTTCAGTTTTGCGTTCCTGTTTCCCCCTGTCTTTTGTGATTTTGGTTCAGTCCTGTTAGTTTTCCCGCTCTGTCTAATTAGTTATTCCCGTCACCTGTGTTCAGTTCATTATCCATCAGTCCCCGTTCATTTAAGCCCTGTGTTTTCCCTCAGTGTTGGTTGATCGTCGTTGATGTGGTTGTGTGTTCCTGAGTTCTCCTGTAACCTGAGTTTGTGAATAAACCAGCTGCATTGAAATTCTGTTCCCTCTTCAGTATCCTGCACCAACCCTGACACATACATTGAATTTAAATTGGTACAATTATCTCCCACAACTAAGATACAGGAAATTACATCATTACCTCACTGATCTGAAGAACAATAAAAAGGTCTAAAACAATAAAAAGGTATGTGTGCTCTCTAATAAATAGAAAATATTTTAAACTAAAAAGTTCTTACATCAAGAGTTATTTTGTAAAACATGAAAACAGTTACCACAATATCAAAAGGACAACATAATGTATCACTGATCACAACATGGGTTGTTTAAAAGTCTTTTAATCGTGATTTCATTAGTGCCATGCGCTCTTAGCATTTATGCTTGCAAGTGGAGGTATTGGCTAAAAGTTTAACATTGTCAATTCTGTTACCTTGGTTACTATGTTGTCATTGCCTAATTTGTAACAAAGCTGACAAACAATACTATTCAATAAGATACTAAGAATTTCTGATAGTGAACAGTTTTTTTTTTCTTAACTTTTTTGAAATGCAAAATGTATCTCCAATTATAGAATCACTCACATGTTTTTCAGTGTGAGAGAGGGACAACCTGTCACTTTTCACATGAGATCACAGCAAATCATACCACAACGGTCCAACGATCCATGTTACAAACTTTTGAATAGCCTTTTTTTTTTACTTGGATATAGCGAAGAAAAGACCATTGCAACTTCTAAACAAAACACAAAATCAGATGTTAGATAGAAAGCCATTCCACCGAAAGGGTGACATTCTGCACATTAAGCTAACTACAAATTCAAAATGTATAATTAAAAACTACATAGAACACTAAAAAATACTGTAGCATTTTCTGCATGTCCCCACTTCTCTATCTCTAAATTTTCCATGAAATATTATGATTCAAATCCTTCAGAAATCTTAATGAAGTTCCTAAACGTAAGTTAGGGAGGAGCGAGCCCATCCAATCTTCCAATCAACAAACAGAGTATATAAGCAGCCGCTTACCTCTACTAGTATCAGCTGTTCCAGTATGCATTACTGCCGCAAGGAATAATGTCCGACATCCCGGAAATCCAGCTCTTTCCTTCAGACGACGAACTGACAAGCCTTCCTGGGACACAGCCAGTCACACCCCGCGTGAGATCGAATCTTACGGATCATCTTCAGCGTTCTGAATTCAGGGACGGCTGGTCTATTATGGGCGCTGGGGCGCCGCCCCTCCTACCAAGTTTAACAAAAAATAAAATTAAAAAAAAGTTTAAGTTTGACAAAAAACATGACTTTCTTCTGTACAGGTGTACGTGTTTTATACACCAAGGACGGGGGGGGGGGGGTATTTTTGTCTGTCAGCTTCATCGTGTGCCGCATAACATCATAAATGTGTAGTTTTATGCTCGGGGCGCCGAGAAAGGGCGCCCTCGCTATCTAACCAATGGAGCTCTGATACGCTATTAAAACGTCACTAAATATGATCAATTCAACCAATCAGTGACGCGCAGTAATAATTCTCCGATGGGCGCTTTGCCTCTGCGCCCATCGGAGAATAACATGGAGTTTTACTCTACTTGGTGTGGTCACGTGGCAGTGAGATTCGGCGGGCGGAGCCAGCCAGTCAGTCTTTCTTGACAAGTTGACAATGGCGGCGCCGGCGGCACGAGAGAAAGAGACCGTGCAATCTCTTCTTCAAACTCCGTTTGAAAGACGACCACTGGCTGAAAAAATAAAAAATAAAAGAAATGGGACCGGACCAGCCACAAATTAACATCAGACAGCAGGTGAAAGACAAGGAAGCGTCTTATACTAGAGGCTTTTCGCGGACATGGTACACTAGGAAGCCGTGGCTAACCGGCTGCGGAGTAGCTAACTCGCTGTTTTGCTTCCCTTGTTTGCTTTTTAAAACTGCAGCGACCGATCGAGCCTGGTGTGAAAACGGTGTTCAGGATATGAAACATTTTTCGGAAAAAATAAAAAAACACGAACACACAAAGATTCATATTGACAGCTGCCTGAAATTTGCGTTGCTGGGGAAGGCTAACATTGCTACTCAGTTGGATGATGGCCATCGTCTTTGTATAAGAAGGCACAATGAGGAAGTGGACAAGAATCGATATATTCTTTCTAAACTGATTGACTGTGTAAAATTTTGTGGTGCCTTTGAATTGGCTTTGCGTGGCCACGACGAGACTGAAGCCTCTGAGAACCCAGGCATTTTTAGGGGCCTTGTTAACTTCGCCTCGTCATTGGACGCTGCTCTGAAGGAGCACCTGGAGGGAGCTACTGTGTTCAGAGGTACGTCCAAAACGATTCAGAATGAGCTGCTGGACTGTATGCTGACTGTTGTTAAGGAGTACATTCACGAGGAGGTGACTGCGGCGGATTATATTGCCATTCAAGCCGATGAAACATCTGACGTGTCTGTCCAGTGCCAACTTGCCCTTGTACTTCGCTACATCGATCGCTACAATGTCATTCAAGAGCGCTTTTTTGAGTTCATACCGATTGAAAACGCGAATGCTGAAAACATCGCTCAAGCACTTTTGGAAAGGATGAGTGCATTGATCCCACCCAAAGACAAGACAAAATTAATAGCTCAAGCTTATGACGGAGCGAGCGTTATGCGGGGTGCCACTGGAGGAGTTCAGCGTAAAGTGATGGATGTGTATGAAAACGCACACTACGTACATTGTTACGCACATCAGCTCAATCTGGTAATGCAGCAAGCCACCTCAAAGATACCCAAGGTCTCCACATTTTTTTCGGAGCTAGGTGGATTTTGTGCATTTTTTTCAAGGTCGCCCAAACGGACCAGCGTGCTTGATGATGTTGTTGGCAGCAGACTTCCGAGAGCGTGTGCAACAAGGTGGAACTTTCACAGTCGCTCAGTGAACACTGTATATGAGCACAGGGATGATCTTCTGAAGTGTTTTAAGACCATTCAGGACTCTGGGAACTTTGATGCTGTGACTGTGAGAGAAGCAGGAGGGTTTGTGAGGATGCTGGAGGATGGTACATTTTGCTTTTTTCTCCAACTATTTCACAAAATCATGCCACACGTCGACATGCTCTTTCAGCAGCTTCAGAAACGAAACATTGACCCCATCTTCATCAAAGCTGCCATCTGTAATTTTGCCGACAGCATTAGAAACATCAGGTAAATGTGAAAAATGTGAAAAATCATAGAAATAACATGAATGCAGAATAATGTAGTATTAAGCAATTGTTTTATGTTTAAACAAGGTCTTCCATATTCACTGTGCAAGAGGAGATTCCAGCTGCCAAGCGACAGAGGACACTGGGGCCCGCAGAACAACATCGGATTGCTATTGAGGTACAGCTTATTTCACTTTCATAGGCCTCCTCTTGTGCTCTAGTCTACAGTAGTGCTTCACAAACTGCTGCACGGTTACTGGTGCCACTCAAAGGTCCTCTGTTGTTCTATAGTTTTAATTTTGTGTTATGTTTGGGAGCAGTTACTAATGTTTTGCCAAATCAAATTCACTTTATCCGTTAGGGACTTCATTTGCTGAGAAAGTGCCACTACAGATAAAAACATAGCACATGTACTGTACATTACAATAATTTTATTTTGGATTTCCTCTTAATCTCAATTCACCAATGATTTAGTTCTATTGTAGATCCTTGATTAGTTTTGGTTTAGACAACAGTATTTCATACTTGATTTTTGCATATCCACATTTACAACTATATTCAAAGTATTGTGACATAATATAATAAAGTTATATGTAAAGCAATTAATATGTTATTTATTTTCTATGTTTTACAGGTGTGTGATACCATCTGGGCTCAGACAAAGGAGCGCTTTGCGTTCACTGGGCACCTTGTGAGTTCAACACTGCTGCAGGGAGAGCTGTTCTCACAGCATGCTAAAACCTTTCCAAGTGCTGCATTGAATGCCACTGTGGAGGCCTATCCGATGCTGAACAAGGCTAGACTGAAGACAGAACTATCCTTGGTCTATGAAAACCCGGAGTTTGAAAAGTGTAGTGGTGCAGTGCCTCTGTATCAGTTTTTTATGGAGAACAACCTTCAGTGCACATTTTCAGAAACTGTTAATCTTCTGAAAATCCTTATCACTACTCCAATGACATCAGCAGAATCTGAAAGATGCTTCTCCACTCTAAAAAGAATCAAAACGTTCCTAAGGAGCACAATGTCTCAAGAAAGACTGAATGCCCTTGCCATGCTTTCTATGGAGAAAAAGATTGTGAAAGACATGCCCAACTTCAACAACAAAGTTATTGATAGGTTTGCAACCCAGAAAGAAAGGAGAGCCAAATTTCTTTACAAGTGACAGTGCATAATCATCTCGGCTGCTTCTCACCATCAGGAACTCAGCATCTCGTCTGCTCCTACAGGGACATAACAGCATCTCCACTACTCCTTCAAGCACTCAGCATCTCCACTACTCCTTCAAGCACTCAGCATCTCCTCTGCTCCTCAAAGCACTCAGCATCTTCTCTGCTCCTCCAAGCACTCAGCATCTCCTCTGCTCCTCCAAGCACTCAGCATCTCCTCTGCTCCTCCAAGCACTCAGCATCTCCTCTGCTCCTCCAAGCACTCAGCATCTCCTCTGCTCCTCCAAGCACTCAGCATCTCCTCTGCTCCTCCAAGCACTCAGCATCTCCTCTGCTCCTCCAAGCACTCAGCATATCGTCTGCTTCTCCAAGCACTCAGCATCTCCTCTGCTTCTCCAAGCACTCAGCATATCGTCTGCTTCTCCAAGCACTCAGCATCTCCTCTGCTTCTCCAAGCACTCAGCATCTCCTCTGCTTCTCCAAGCACTCAGCATCTCCTCTGCTTCTCCAAGCACTCAGCATCTCCTCTGCTCCTCCAAGCACTCAGCATCTCCTCTGCTCCTCCAAGCACTCAGCATCTCCTCTGCTCCTCCAAGCACTCAGCATCTCCTCTGCTCCTCCAAGCACTCATCATCTCCTCTGCTCCTCCAGGGGAGATGCTGTTGTGCTTGGAGGAGCAGAGGAGATGCTGTTGTGCTTGGAGGAGCAGAGGAGATGCTGTTGTGCTTGGAGGAGTAGTGGAGATGCTGTTGTGTCTCTGGAGGAGCAGAGGAGATGATGAGTGCTTGGAGGAGCAGAGGAGATGCTGAGTGCTTGGAGGAGCAGAGGAGATGTTGAGTGCTTGAAGGATTTTGATTGTATTTTTTGTGTGTGTCTGCCTTAGAGGTGGTTTGCTGAAGGATAAGATTCATGATTGACTCATGTGAACACTGGAGACAATGTATAGCATTTTTTATTGACTTGCTCCCCATTCCAATTAATGTACAGTCTTCTCCATCTAGTGGTTACTCCATATAATAACAGCGATTATTTAACTCTTTGTGTTTATTGAATATTGACTCTGTGCACTTACTGTAATTCATGCAAATTATAGCAATTAGTTCACCTTGTATGACTTGGTTTCCAAATGAATCTCAAATTGGCACGTCTTTGAAAGAACAATATTTGAAATCTACAAGGACGTTCTAAATTCATACTTTAATAATTACATTAGATGCTATTTGTTTTTGAGCCGTTACTTTGGTGTTAATGTAATAAATAAACGGCAGCAATTGTTTAATTGTTAAAATAAAAATTTTAAAACCACATTGCACCTCAGCCCCCCCTACTTTTTCCATCACCAGCCGCCACTGGTTCTGATCGAGAAATCCAGCGCTCACATAAACCACTTTCAAAAAGGCAACGCTCTCCTCCATCTTCAAGATCACCAGTTTTAACTGAGCCTCGTCCATCTCATCTCCATTCTTCTGCTGCTAATACACCGATTCCACCCATTTCAAAATATTCAGTCAACAGCCTACGTCAAGTCCTCTCCAGCTCCGGAATCCATTTCTCCTGCAGATCAGCAAAAGCTCAACTCTACGATCTTTTCATCAGTTCTTACAGTTCCAGCATTCCATCAAACACTTCAACATCTTATAAAAGCAAGACTCGCACCTCTTCTACCTCCGTTTCTCTCCCGGTTCGGCGTTCTGAACCCACACAATCCCAACGCGCCGATCTAAAGGCCGCCGGCGCCGCCGCGGCTCACACTTCCTTGTCCGCCGGTATTTCCACCCGGCCAGCAACAGCGGCCGCAAAAAATAAATAAAAAAAAAGAGTTCCGCTTCTTCTCCAGCTCTCACAAACTTCATGCAGTCAGCCCCACTCCCCAGGCAAGAACCAAACTCACAAACACATTCCTCCGACTTCCCTCTGCTTCTCCAGTTCTCTCTAAACTTCTTTATGATAACCCTTGTGCCAGGTCACCGTTACATTTCTCTCACCCTCAAACCAACCTACTAAAAGAGCGGATCCTAGCGCGAGGTTGCCTTCGCTAGCCATCTTCCCTCTTTCCTTTCATTCCAAATCGCCTCACCCCTTTTTCCCCTTCTATCTTCCAATTGTCTCCTCATATTCTTTCCAGTTCACATCAGAGCGTGAGGTTGCCTCAGCAAAGGATTTCTACACTTTTCCACACAAAACCTCCCCTTCCTCTCACTTCAGGCCATGCCAGCCATCTTGGACACCAGCAGTGTTCTTCTTCTTCTTCGTCTTTTACTGGCGACTTGCAACCAATTGGAGCATTATCGCCACCTACTGTATCTTATTTACTTTTGCTTAAATCCTTAGGTTTAGTCCAGTTTGTTGTAGATAAGATGATATGATTTTAAGCACCATCTTTCTGGATTTATTTGAGAAGATATTTGTAATGTTCATTTGTTTGATTCCTTCATGTTCCAGTCCATTCCTTAAATCCGTAATTGCACAGGAAGATGTTACCACCTGCTGGGCATTGCTGCCTGTCGCACCTCCTCCAGTGCCCATGGGTCAGCTGCAGGGTCATCAGCCAGAAACCACCGTTCACCGACGTTTCGCTCCTTTAATTCTGGAACGTCTCCAGGTGGCGGAGCAGTGACAGGGACGTCTCCCTGTCACCCCCTGCAGCTGATAGCTGTTCTCCCTGCTGCTGTTATCTGGGGTTAGATGTTCTTCCCCCAACACCTATCTTTCCTCCTCAGCCAGAGCCAAAAGCTACCTTTCTCTGCCTCCTCTGCCAGATCCTTTGTTGCCCTCCTTAGCCTCCCTCCGGCCACTCCTGCTTCCCTCAAGAGGCGTATGGTTGACACCCCAAGGAAACCTCGGCATCCGACCTCCACTGGGTGGATGGTCGTCTTCCAGCCAGCCTCCCGGCACTCGGCAGCAAGCTCCGAGTACTTGGCCTTCTTCCGTTCGAAGGCGGCCTCGATCCCCTCCTCCAGTGGTACAGTGAGCTCAATGAGGTGCGTCGATCTCGCCTTGGTTGACCACACCACTATGTCTGGCCGGAGAGATGTGGTGGTTATCTCCGTGGGGAACCGGAGCTGCTTATCTAGGTCAACCCTCATGTCCCACTCCTGGTTGGGGGAGAAGAGCCTTGCTGTTTCTCTTGATCTGGTGCTTCTCCTTACCCCTCCTTCCGACACAAAGATGGTGGGGTCCTCTGCTGATGGTGGTTGGTTGCCACCCTGTCGACACTCCTCAAGTACTTCGGCTAGCTTTCTCAGGACCTGATCGTGGCGCCATCTGTAGCGTCCCTGTGAGAGAGCGATCTTACAGCCTGCCAAGATGTGCTGGAGACTTGCGTTGGGAGCATTGCAGAGTACGCAGGATTCTTCATTTCCAAACCACTGGTGGAGGTTCCGAGGGCAGGGAAGCGTGTCGTAGGTTGAACGAATAAGGAAACTAAGTCTTGCCTGTGGGATCTTCCACACGTCTGACCAACTGATGTTCCGGTTCATGATTCCCTCCCAGGTTGTCCAGCTTCCTTGTCGACCCTGCGCCACGGCCTTGATTTTGTAGCGATCTTCCTCCATCCTCGTCACCTCTGCTACCACCATCTCCTTCCTTTGCTTGCGATTGGCCTTGGACCAAAAGCGTGGCGTCTCTCCCCATCCTAGACCTGCTCTTCCTACCTGAACTCTGCCCATGATCTCCCGGTGTTGTAGCCGACCGACAGCTTGATCGACCTCGGTTTGGGCATTCCACTTGCGGCCAGTAGGAACCTTGGCATTTGCGTTCTTTACTGACTCGTCTGTGGACTCCCTCAGCTCGAGAACCAACCTGGTCTTTTCTTGCATGTAGCCCAACTGTATGGACTGCAGTGGCAGCTGCAGCATGTTTTTTCCAAATAGACCGGTTTCAGATAGGCACCGTGGCAACCCCAACCACTTTCGGATGAATGAGTTGGCTTTTCCATCCATCTTACTTACAGTTGATGAGGGAATCTCACTCATTTTCAGGGGCCACATCACCCTCCTGTAGAGTGTAAACTGGTAGCACCAGACCTTAAACTTCCCAGGGAGTTGGCTTTGGTCGATCCTTGCCAGTCCGTCGGAGAGCTGCTTCATGACGGTTTTCCCCATCTGTTTGTCAGATAGGTCTGCAGTGTACTGCCTCCCCAGGCTTTTGATCGGTTGCTCTGATAGAAGTGGGATTTTTTCCCCTCCAATGACGAAGATGGTATTGTCATTTCTGACTCCTCTCCTGAGGGACAAGCTCCGAGACTTGGAGGGCTTGATCTTCATTCTTGCCCATGACATCAATTCGTCCATCCTCTTCAGCAGTCTTGATGTGCATGCTGCTGTCTGAAGGAGGCTGGTGACATCATCCATGTAACTCCTCAGTGGGGGAAGCCTCTTGCCAGTTGGCAGTTTGATCCCCCCAACCATTTGCCTTGCCCCGATGAGGATTATCTCAAAGGCTGCTACAAACAGTATTGGAGAAATAGTACACCCCATCGCAATTCCTACTTCGAGCCGCTGCCATCCGGTGGTGAAGTCCTGGAGGGAAAAACACATCTGCAAGTTGCTATAGTACTGAGCTACCAGGCTCTTGACGCAGGTGGGCATGTGGAAGAATTCCATGGCATAGTTGACCAGCTGATGCGGAACTGATCCGTACGCGTTGGCAAGGTCAAGCCAGATGACATGCAGGTCGGTCTTCTCCCGCTTGGCCTTCTGGATCTGGTCCCAGATCATAGTGGAGTGCTCTACACATCCTGGGAAACCTGGAACTCCTGCCTTCTGGCAGTTGGTGTCAACATAGCCATTCTCGAGCAGATAGTTAGTCATCCTCCTGGCTAGCACTGAGAAGAAGATCTTTCCTTCTACATTCAGTAGTGCAATGTTCCGGAATTGGCTGATGTCTTTGGAGTTCGTTTCCTTAGGTATGAAGACTGCTACCGCTCTTTGCCACTCAGATGGAATTATTTGCTTTTTCCAGGCAGTTCTCATCAGATACCATAGTAGCTCTAGTACCTTGGGGCAGTTCTTATAAAGCTTGTAGGGGACCCCATTGGGACCAGGTGCGGAAGAGGACCTTGCCTTCTCCACGACTTGCCTGACTTCGCTGAGCTTGAGGGGCATGATGTTGAACTCAACTGTTGGCTTTGCCGGCTGGGGCACGTATCCTGGAGTTCCTAAAGGGACGCTCCTTTGTGGATCACTGTACTGCTCTTTGACATACTGCTCCAGTTTCTCCTTGGTGGTTTCGAGCCTGCCACTCTTCTTTTCCTCCAATAGTTGTCTGGCATGCTTGAAGGGATCCTTGAAGAAGTTGGCTCGCTCTCTCTGCTTCCGCTGGTTGCGCTTGCGGATGCGTTCAGCTCTGCGAAGCCCGGCTAGCCTTTTCCGGACCTCCTCCCACAGGACTTTCAGACCCTCTCTCTCTGCGTGGGTTGCCTTCCTCCAGTTCTTGCGGAGTTGCCGACGCCTTTGCACAAGTTGGAGGATTTCCCTTTCCCTCCTTCCCTTCTCTCTCCTGGCGGTCCTCTGTTTGGGGACAATTTCGCCAAACTTGTCTTTGCAGGTCTGGTATATTATGTCTCCAATCAGGTTAAGCTTAGTCTCGCCCCCTCCTCGCAGTGATCCCTCTAGGGTCTTGATCAGGTCCAAGTCCAAATTGCGCCATGCCTCTGCTTCATTTGACTTCGGCCACTTCAGCTTACTCCTTCTGGCTGGTTCTTTGGTCTCTTCATTTGGCTCTGTTCTGTCTAACGTGTTGGGGACTGGGTCTTCATGCACACGTGGAGGCTCAGCCTCCACCAGGGGACCTTCCTCTGTGACTCTCATGCCTTCAGCAACGTTAGGTCCTTCGGCTCTGTGGTTTTTTCCCTGGCTTTTGGTCCTTCTTGTCTCACCTGCTAACGCAGTGCAAGGTTGCTGTTGGCCTTTCTGTCCACACTTCGCTTTCCCCTGATGAATCCGTAAGCCCCTAAACGTGGTCACTTTCTCCCATCCACATGCACACTTTCTGAGGATCTTCTCCTCGTTTACTGGAGTTCTGGTGTTCTCGTTGTCCATGTTCGTTGCCGTCGTCACCGTGTGGTCTGTCCTGTTGGGCCCATCTTTCATCCCACCTCTCGGAGGGCCCGCGGGTTGTTTCTCGTTACGTTTCTTTGTAGTTAGGTTTGGGTGTCTCTCTCGCAAAAGACTAGTGGGTTAGGTAACTAGCCACCCACTCCCGGTGCGGTCTTTCCCTGCTGCCATCCAGTCTTTCCTGGCTGTCCTCCAGTCTTCCCTGGACTCCAACTGCCCTATTCACAGTAGTCACTGGGTTCGCCAGAACTTCAGTAATTGCACAGGAAGATGTTACCACCTGCTGGGCATTGCTGCCTGTCGCACCTCCTCCAGTGCCCATGGGTCAGCTGCAGGGTCATCAGCCAGAAACCACCGTTCACCGACGTTTCGCTCCTTTAATTCTGGAACGTCTCCAGGTGGCGGAGCAGTGACAGGGACGTCTCCCTGTCACCCCCTGCAGCTGATAGCTGTTCTCCCTGCTGCTGTTATCTGGGGTTAGATGTTCTTCCCCCAACACCTATCTTTCCTCCTCAGCCAGAGCCAAAAGCTACCTTTCTCTGCCTCCTCTGCCAGATCCTTTGTTGCCCTCCTTAGCCTCCCTCCGGCCACTCCTGCTTCCCTCAAGAGGCGTATGGTTGACACCCCAAGGAAACCTCGGCATCCGACCTCCACTGGGTGGATGGTCGTCTTCCAGCCAGCCTCCCGGCACTCGGCAGCAAGCTCCGAGTACTTGGCCTTCTTCCGTTCGAAGGCGGCCTCGATCCCCTCCTCCAGTGGTACAGTGAGCTCAATGAGGTGCGTCGATCTCGCCTTGGTTGACCACACCACTATGTCTGGCCGGAGAGATGTGGTGGTTATCTCCGTGGGGAACCGGAGCTGCTTATCTAGGTCAACCCTCATGTCCCACTCCTGGTTGGGGGAGAAGAGCCTTGCTGTTTCTCTTGATCTGGTGCTTCTCCTTACCCCTCCTTCCGACACAAAGATGGTGGGGTCCTCTGCTGATGGTGGTTGGTTGCCACCCTGTCGACACTCCTCAAGTACTTCGGCTAGCTTTCTCAGGACCTGATCGTGGCGCCATCTGTAGCGTCCCTGTGAGAGAGCGATCTTACAGCCTGCCAAGATGTGCTGGAGACTTGCGTTGGGAGCATTGCAGAGTACGCAGGATTCTTCATTTCCAAACCACTGGTGGAGGTTCCGAGGGCAGGGAAGCGTGTCGTAGGTTGAACGAATAAGGAAACTAAGTCTTGCCTGTGGGATCTTCCACACGTCTGACCAACTGATGTTCCGGTTCATGATTCCCTCCCAGGTTGTCCAGCTTCCTTGTCGACCCTGCGCCACGGCCTTGATTTTGTAGCGATCTTCCTCCATCCTCGTCACCTCTGCTACCACCATCTCCTTCCTTTGCTTGCGATTGGCCTTGGACCAAAAGCGTGGCGTCTCTCCCCATCCTAGACCTGCTCTTCCTACCTGAACTCTGCCCATGATCTCCCGGTGTTGTAGCCGACCGACAGCTTGATCGACCTCGGTTTGGGCATTCCACTTGCGGCCAGTAGGAACCTTGGCATTTGCGTTCTTTACTGACTCGTCTGTGGACTCCCTCAGCTCGAGAACCAACCTGGTCTTTTCTTGCATGTAGCCCAACTGTATGGACTGCAGTGGCATTCTTTGATTTGAGTATTTAATACACTCAAACAGCACATGTTCCACAGTTTCCACCAGCAGTGTTGGGGAGTAACGGAATATATGTACCGGCGTTACGTATTCAGAATACAAATTATGTGTAGGCCCATCTGTATTCCGTTACAGTTACAATTTAAATAGTTGGTATTTAGAATACAGTTACATTGTTGAAATCATTGGATTACATTACGATACTTCTGTTTCATGAGTTTAGTCACTCTCTAAATAAATTAAGGCAACTCAGCATTTCCCAGAAGCTCCAATGTGAAAACGAAAAATGCGCGGTTTGCGTGATCAGTCACAATGAGTCGGAAGAGGAGCAGCGGGAGCTAGAATAGAGATGTAGCCGGAACTACAACAGAGACAGGGCAAGAATGCGTTTCGATCTCGGAAATTCAAACAGCATTTCACATTAAAGAAAGAGAAGGGAGAACGAAATATAGCCTAACTGTGCATCGCAACCTCTGCTTGCCAGCAACCAACCTCCTTTCAGCGTCCAAAGCAAGGGGGTAATCCATCAGCCGGAAGTTGAAGCTGCCTCCGGGGGCCGCCATTGTCGCTGGCTATCACCTGCTGTTAGCATCCCATTGACTCCCATTCATTTTGGCGTCACTTTGACAGCGAATAACTTTACATATGAGGCGTCCAAAGACTCCATTTGTCCATTATTTATTTCTAAAGAAACACGACAATGTATAAAAGGCTCCATTACTTTGTATCTTACACGTTATGGCCCCGTAGAAGCCGTTCTTGTAAAAATAGGCTAACGATTGCGTCATAACCACGGGACGCTCTGTCGCACAGTAGAGAAATTACCGTGTAGACAGAAGTAGAAGCTCGTAGGCAATCGTTTACTGTCTATGAGGCAATCGGGTGGACATGGAGGCATAAAGTCAAGGGAGAAGCCCATAGATAGAGAGTTCTTAAATGCAACGGGACAAAATATTTCAACAACAGATTTCTTTCAGATTTCAATTGAGATTTGTCCCGGCACAGCTACTAGAAGGTCAGATTTGTCCCGGCACAGCTACTAGAAGGTCAAATTTGTCCCGGCACAGCTACTAGAAGGTCAGATTTGTCCCGGCACAGCTACTAGAAGGTCAGATCGTCGTCAAGCTCAGTTTGAGCCTGCGCAGTGCGCTTGGTTATCAGGAAGTGAGTGCCCATGTTGGGCTTCAACTCTCTCCGTTGAAATCAACTGTGTCCATTTCTTTTACTGTCTATGGTCCAAAGACTCCACCTCCAACCTGAAGAAGCATCTTAAAGTACAATCTGCTTGCCAGCCCATTCACTCTCAACAGCAGTCCATCTTCCAGCTCCTAACAATGCAATCGCCATGGAACCACTACCAGTCCCAGCCCATCTCCGTTCCCTAATTCTATCAGGTGCAACTATCGATCTTCCTTCTCTACTGACATTCGCCCCTCTCAATGAATCCCACCGCTCGTTTGACTTAAATCGTTGATCTTACAAATTCTGTACAACCTTCAAAACGAGTTCTCACACTTTCAGAATTCTGCGTCGCTTTTGCCAGATACACAGAAGTAATTTGCTCTTCATTTCCAGCCAGACGCAAGGAATTAAATGACTACCTCTCTACCATAGCAGAGCTCAGTCTCTCTTTCGGAGGTAGTAATTTTTATACATACCATAAGCTTTTTCCAGCTAAATGCTCCGCCCGCGTCACACCCTGGAACCAGTGTCCTTACTGGGGAGCCTTGGACCTCGAACTATATAACAGAGTCTTCTTAGGCGTTCGAAGCCCTTCTTGCGCCATCTGCAGGTCTATCATTCATTCTACTTCAGAATGTCCCCAAACCAACTCAGATCTTCCGAACCATCCAGCTCCTTTCCAAGAAAAATCCACTTCATATGTCCCTCAATCAAGGAATGACCGTAACCAGATTTCTACCTCAGTTCCAGGCAGACAAGTGTGCAACAGCTTTAATTCATCACGTTGCAACAGACAACGATGCCACTTCCTCCATGTCTGTAATTTCTGTGGCGGAGTTCACGCCCGTTCTATGTGCCCTGTGCGCCGCTCCTCAGCTAACTTTAACCGTCGACATTCTTAGCGTCTGCCTAACCACTCTCCGCCCAGGTCGTGTTCTCCTAACAAAACAAGAGCCCCAGACGCCATGTTCAATTTGGCTTTCTTCCGATCACCAAATCAAAATGCTAGGTCGATGGTCGTCCCTCGCCTTCGAAACATACGTTCGTTCAGATCTGCATAACATTAGACAAGCACAGCAAACACTAGCATCCCTCTAAGTCTGGACCGCTTCTCCCTACTATTTTAGTTTTTAACCATGGAGGCTCTCCCGTTCGGATCGCAGTGTGGGCCCTCCTATCCGAAAAAATCAGGACTGGAGGTACCAAGGATCGTACGTCCCTCGAACGCGACGGGCCATTATGTCTTTATGTGATCTTCGCCCCCTGCGTCAGAAGGATAGTAGTTCTGCATTTCCTATGTATACCGTAGGCTCCCTCTTGCTGCGTAGGGAGTTTCGCTTCAGACACCGGTGGCCCGTTCGCCTTTAGGGACGAGGACCTTCTTCCCCATTTGTGACATCTGGAAGCCCCATGTTCTCTAACTCCATTAAGCTCCATGTCATGGATGTGGCAGGGCGTTCTCCAACCTCGTACTCAAACCTCCAGTCCCAAGATACTCCCGCAGGAGTAATTTCTGAAAGTCACTGCCGCAGCAGTGCAGCGGTGAGATGTACCCCAGTCAAATTTCCACAAGCCCATGTCGTTTCACTCCACAACGAACGCAGGCACACTCTTTAAAACAAAGCTCTCGCCGGAGCTCCACTCCACTCATGGTGGGCATAGTAGGGAGACGCAGTTCCAGCCAGGAGCCCCATTAAACATATCACTGCCGCAGCAGCGTTCATCCATGCTCCATACACCTTTAAATTTCCACTCTTTTTGGGGGGTAACATACTTTAAGCTCTTAGGCATCCTGTATTTGATCACGTTATTCTAACTTGCTGTCCCAAATATTTATTCAACACTTTTGGGGGGTATATCAGAGCTCGAGTTGAAGCTGCTTCATCGAGCCCCTCTCCAGCGGACAGCAAGCCAAATAAGTTTAACCTAATATCTTAAAGATTTTATGGGCAAACGAACTCGTTAAATGAAGTTCCTAAACGTAAGTTAGGGAGGAGCGAGCCCATCCAATCTTTCAATCAACAAACAGAGTATATAAGCAGCCGCTTACCTCTCCCTAGTATCAGCTGTTCCAGTATCCCTCCACCTCCCCAAACTCCACCTTCATCTAAGGTACCTTGCCCTTTAATTAACAGGTTCTACATTTAGCCACTGGGGGGTATATCAGAGCTCGAGTTGAAGCTGCTTCATCGAGCCCCTCTCCAGCAGACAGCAAGCCAAATAAGTTTAACCTAATATCTTAAAGATTTTATGGGCAAACGAACTCGTTAAATTCTTTTTGCATTGTTGTGTGACTTTATATCCAATCTATGCTTTAAAATGTTGTTGTTTTTTCATGAGAAAAAATATTTTATCTAATATTTTAGATAATATACACATTTTAGTCGGGTTTTCACTGTTACCCTAACACATCCCCTGCTCTGACAAGACACATTTTTCCCCAAGACACATTTTCAACAGGAAGTTGCATCATGTTGATCTTCTGAAGGCAATGGGAAGACCATAAGTAAGTCCTCTCATTTTAATTTCAGTATATTTTATGAAATTTTAACTACGACTTAGAAGGTCAATCTCTGCATATTGAGATTAATAATTTAGGTTAATGTTACGTAAATAATTTCTTAGATTTTATTTGTTTCCTTTAAAAATATTCCCTTTTGGTATGTAAGTCACTAGAATTTGCTCCGTGTCCTTATGCTATTAGCATGTATGCTATGTGGCAATATGCCATGTATTTAACTTTTTGCTTAAAATCTCAATCCTGTTACTACTTATATGAAAAATAACAGGAGTGAGTTAAAGTAACAGGAGTGAGTAGAGTCCTCTGTTTTGTTGATTTAATAAATATTAGTAATACTATTGAAGGGGGTGGATTGGAATCCACTGCTGCTTCAATGTAAATGTAATGAATGAGTGATTATAATCAAGGTATTAATCAATATTTTTCCTTCTAAATATCAAATGAGTTGAATGATTTCTCTGGAGATTTTACTTTGTTATAGAAGTTACCAGTGTGATTACTGAAATGTTCTTTTCATGTATTCTTTAATGTCTGTATTTGATATCTGAATGCAGTAACAGTGCTTGCTTTAATTAGCCCGGCTTCCAGGAATGAAATGGGGACTTGTTTTGTGTTTGAGAAAGGTCTTCAACGTGATAAAACATATAGGGGTCATTGAAGCCAATAGTTTAAGGGACCATTTCTTTGTTAAAGCCTTACTTTTCAGTTAGACTAAAGTGTAGCTCTCCTTGAGAGAAAGAACGCATTATCTTGATGTTTTGGGAGGACTCTCCTGTTTATAGTTAGAGCCGTGCCAAATCCAACCTTGGAAAAGCTGTGTCTCGGTGTGTGTGTGTTAGTCTTTTTGGTTACAGGTTAAGGAACAACTCGCATTATTGGAGATTGACTAACTTGTTTTTCTGGACATGCTGGCGCCCAGCAATCCAAATCTGCGACCTGGAAGGTCACGACTTGCCTAACTTCAGGGTCACCTGAATTATGAGTTTTAAAGTGGCAATACTTATATTATAGACATTAGTTTTACAATGTGAACACCATATTTCCAGAAAGCCAGTCCACCACGAAGTGACTAAAACGTTTTGTCTTTGTCTTTCTTTTGTAGAAAATGGAGAAACCCCATACTATACAGGTGCCAGAAACATCCTGGGATGTTGCACGGAAAGGAGCAAGACACACCCGCAAACCTCCCTTTTCTCCCTTGTTTGTCTTAACTTACCTCTTTCTTCCTCCCTCTCTCTTCTTCTCTCTCTCCTTCTTTCTCTTTCCACCTTCTTCACTGTGAAGTACTATTAGCACATAGTGCATCACTTCAACACATAAATATTATGCACACATAATATTATGCACACATTTTTTTCTTTTTCTAAAAAAATTGTTAAACCACTGTTTTTATCAGTTTTGTTTGGTCCATCATTTATACAATTGTTTAATAAATTAAATTGAAAAAAAAAAATGGCTTTGTGTTTTTTATTAAAATACACCTTGCCTTAATATATAGTGATTTTTTTGTCACAAATATCAATTATTTGAACATATAACCAACAATTTCTTTAAAATAAACACGTTATTGTGGAGAAAACAAAGGATTTAATTGACATGCTTTTAAACATGAGTTTCGGTAACAGGACTGAGAAAACATGCTTCCATCTTCTGCTTAGAAACCTTGTAAAAAATTAAATAAAGTTGCCTGAGATTGACCAATACACATTTTGAATAGTTAAATGTGTAGTATTAGATTCAGTGTTGAAAAAAAGATAAAAAAAATAAAGTTTAATTTTGAAGAGTAACAACAAGCAAATGTCACCCTTCGGTGGAATGGCCCAGTTAGGCTACTATTCACTTTCATTATCTGGAAACAGATCCAGTAAAAGTGAATGGAGACTGAATCTGTCAGTCCCCAACTTTCTACTGAGGATCTTATTTTGTGACCCACGGAAAAAATAAATTCATACAGGTTTGGGACAACATAAGGGTGAGTAAATAATAACAAAATTTCATTTTTTGGGGAATTATACCTTTATGTAGGAAGGAACCAGTGGGAATGGGTGCCCTATTCACAAACACTAGTGAATGGTGCCCCCTATTGCTGATACACATAGCTATTTCAATATAAATACGATCCCAGAACGGTGATAACATGGCTATATAGAACTTTGAAAAGCACTAATTGTAAATTAAATTGAAATCAATTGCGCCAAATACCGCGGCTTGATTAAATAAAGCAAGAATCTCAGCTTCAATGCAAAAGGTCACAGTGCAAAATAAATAATAAAAACACTTTGTGCTGAACACTTTGGGTGTCCTGTAGTCCGAAGCTGAAACTATCACAATGGACGCAAGTAGATCCAAGAGCACAATTCAATGCTGTGTCCATCACCATGCGCGCTGTGACGCTTAAAAGCGCATCATCACTCCGCCGGTCTCTCTCTCCCCTGCTTCATCTTGCCCGCGCATTGTTCACTGACAGTCCGCTGAAGAGTGTGGAACTGACACCGGCAGCTTTGCTTCGCTTGGAAAACTTGTTGAAACTACGAATTATGGCACGCAATATGTCGGAGTTCTCTTTGAGAGGAAATGAAATTCATTCGTAAACAATAATTCAGATGTTACTCGTTTAAAAAGCTTTCAAAAGACTCCTTATGTCTCTCTGTGGAGGACCAGGCGAACGTGTTGTTTGTTTTTACCTGGGAACAGGTAGTACTTTTGGGAAACTGGGTATATAAAAAGGTAAGAAAGACTGTTATTGCCTGGTTGGCTACAGCACTCTGTCTGTGTATGTTTTTATTATTATTTGTTAATATATTTAAAAATGACACAATGTGCAATGCTGTGGTAAAAATGAGATAATATCAGTAGGGATATGCAAATGATTAATAGACTAGCTCTAGTTGCTACTGTGCATTGTAGTATTTACAGCTGAAGCCCATACTGTATAAATACTCTCATTGTAATTTTCTGGTAGATAAAACGGACTATTATTAGTATTTTAAAGCTTTATTCCATTTGATTTATCCTCTGTGAGATGATGATTATTTAATTGATAAAATAAAATAAATAGAAACTTTACTTAAGTTGCATACCATATAAAAAACAATGTGAGTGCGGATGATTATTTGATCCAGACTGTATCTCACGACTAGATGATTTCTGACTCTGTTAATTGTGTGCTTCACAAATGAACTCCTGATACAAATGAAGTAGCCAATAACATATTTAAGATTACATATAACCAGGCTCAAAGTCATCTGAAGTGTTGATGTGTCTACATTCTTATAATTTTTGAGTGATTACAGAGGCAAATGTGATTGCAGAGTGTAGATAACTGCAAACCACTTTATAAAAAGTAGGCTATTATGGTAGGGCGTTATTTGTCAATAATCTATCACTTACAATATGCATAGTTAATTATACAGCTGGAAGTCGGAGAGATAAATAGATAAACAGATTTGTTCAGTACAGTAGTAACTGCAAGCGAGAGAGGTTGAAAGCAAAAAAGGGAGACAATACCAGAAAGACAAAGGCTTGATATTGTTTGAGGAGAACTGTGGGAATAAAGCCCATCTCTTAACTCTATTCTATTATCCTCAGATCTAAAATGAGTGAAACCCTGGACCTGAACTTTACCCTTGTGGATGATGGTAACTGGACTTTTCTCAATGGCTCTGGTGAATTCTTCTTACATCAGAACAACATTACATATGTTGGATATTACCTGCATCAGCCATCAGTAGCAGCAATCTTTATAGTGTCCTACCTTCTCATTTTCCTGGTCTGCATGGTCGGAAATGGAGTGGTGTGCTTCATTGTGTTGCGGAGCAAAAACATGCGCACTGTCACCAACCTTTTCATCCTCAACCTCGCCATCAGTGACCTTCTTGTTGGGATTTTCTGCATGCCCACAACTCTTCTTGACAACATTATTACAGGTCAGTGCAATGCCAGGAACCATATATGTAATTATTTGCATCTTCTTTAAAGTCCCTTGTTCTAGCTAAGGTTATACATGCTTGAATTTTCAACTGACATTTATGAATCTCCGTAGGGCTGTCGTGACCAGAAAAGTGACCATTTATTCTAGTAGTAGGCATCAGTTAACACTGAGTTCATGTTGTGTGTGGCAGTAGAGGATGCTGTTCACCATTAGAATGACAGATTTAAGTTAGGAGGACCATGAAAAGCTATTCATGGCAAGCCGGACCACAATTTTCATAAAAATTAACATTTAAGTGCTGCTAGACTATAAAAAAGGTTTTTGGTGCCACCCATTAGTGAAAGGGAGTCACTATCAGTTTCTGAAATATAGTCATATGTTCTTGCATTTGTATCACATAACCATAGCCACAAGACAAAACTGCTACAAATTATGCATGCTGAGATGAACAAGAGATATACAGATAAAGTTGGTTCTTTACATAGTCTGTTTATTTCAAACAGACTGTGCCATTGCTTGAACTGCATTGATATGTATATCTTACAGATGTGTCTATGAGCTATTCTGAAACAGCTTAAAAAAGATCCAGCTCTGAATCTAAAATAAAATGCCATTGCATCTTGATTATGAGATTGTTGCAAGTTATGCAAGATTTTTTTTTGTTCTGGCAAATTGCTAATTTCTCTGGTGAGTATGAAGTAACCATAACAAGTTAGTTAATTAGATGTGAATGGATAATACCAAATCATAATTGACAATCTATACTTCTGTCATCTACTGCCACTATATTTATGTGAACATTACTTTTATGTAAATCAATTTTGAGTGTATATAAATTAAGTTGAGGTGGTAATTTACCTCCAGCACAAAATTAAAGGACCCCAAGTGTCATACACTTGATGTTATGTGTAACAACACAGCTGGTACATTGCCTTGGCTTTTGGCTTGCTTAGTTGGGGACATTTAATATTCAACAATATTATTGATCTGCCTTAGCCTACTTAAGGTGGATGATTATGCAATTTTCTTAGAAACATACTTTGTTGTATTATTTTCATGTTATCCCTGTGAAGCTGCTTTGATAAAATCTGTATTGTAAAAAGCGCTATAGTCATAAAGGTGACTTGACTTGACTTAACTATATTCACTCACTGTCAAGAATGTTGCCAACAAGAACTATTAACATCTATAAGTCTCACACATTTTTATTGAATATGCCATTTTGGTTCCAGCTATTTTATGATTAGCTATTTATACTTTTTTTTAAAAATTATTATTATAAAATGTTTAATCTTTTTGAGTGGAACTTCCCCAAACCGAAAGTGCCTCCCATAGTCTAAAACGCTGTAGGCTCGGTAGGGAAAATGTGGAGAGAAGCGCAATCTGCACTGCCATGTCTCTCACTCACACGCGTCCTGCAGCAGTCTAGCCTATTTGCTCTTGATGAGGTTATTATGAATGTGAAATGCGATCTTTGAAAAAGTGTGTTGGGGACATTCTAAAATGCTTAATGGGAAAATAAAAATGTACCATCGTTCAATGTACTGAAATTGGCGGACCAAATTCAGTATGCACCTTATTGGTGACCCATGTCATTATATGCATCTCTGTCAGTGCGTGATGTAGATGTGATAAAACTACAGCTCGTTAATAATCAACATTTTTTGTTTGATCCATTTCATACAGTCCGCCTTCATTTAGTGAGTGCACTTGCACAAAAACATATTTCAAGATTTTTTTTCCAGTCAGTTATTCGCTGAGAATGCCGCGCCCTGAAAAATCTTCTCTGTTGGATATGAAATAGTAACTGTTGGAGGATATAGTATTCTTAATTTTTTTTTCTGACAAACAGCAAAAGAGAATGTGAATTAGTACAGTGTTTTCTACATTTCTAAATAGCAGTGTTCATTGTTTCTTATAATGGGGTAGAACCTGCAGCTCAGTACTCACTACTGATGAGTACTTTAAAATAAGCTTTTCTTTTTCTCTTACTCAAGTAGTTTCTTTTTTTTTTTTTTGGACAAGTACCTTTACACACTTCCTTTTTTGGGGTAAAGTAATGGTACTTTTACTTGAGTAGATTATTTTTCTAGTACTCTTTCCACCCCTGGTGGCTGCAATCAGTGACATATTCCAGAACATAAGCTTGCCTTTGCTGTATAAAATTGGCACAATTTCACCAAAATGTATGTAGAAATCTACTTCACCTTATATTAGAGCTGTCTTTACTTCCCTGTTGTTGTACATCCCATCAACATCATGCTATTAAGGATTATAACTTACAGTATCTTGTCATTTGTGGGGAATGGGGATGGGAAAATTACTCGAAATCCAGGAACTTTTTCCTTAAAGGTCTAATTTTTATATTGAAAAACTTAATTTATACTTTCTTTAAAATATTGTGAGGAAGATCACTAGGATTTATCACTAGGATGGATGACAGTAAATACGAAACGAATCATTTTATTTGCCAGTCTTTGTAAAGTCACAAATCATTTTTGAATCATGGTAAAAATATGATTATTTTCTGTGTGCTATTGTAACTTTCTGAAATAATGACTGTTTCTTTATAACATCTCTGTGTGAGATGCTCCATCCTAAGGTTGATTTTAGGTTGTTGTAAATTAAGTTTTCAAAAATTTGCAATTTGAAATGTATTAGGTCAGAACTGCAAGAATTTAGTGCATTTTTCAATTAGCATCACAACACTTTTGTGAAAATTCTTTGAGTTCCCTTTCAAGGGAGCTCAATGCTGTGTTATGGCGTTGACACTATGGGAACGCTTTCAGTGTGCGCTGGTGTCTGAAGCCTGTGCTATTAGCCGACGAAGGTAGACCATAAAAGGGCACCTACGTCACCGAATCCCCAGCTTCTTTGTCTTCAGAAGCCACGTTTGTTTCAGTGTGATTGTTTGTCAAAATGTTACATCCTGTTTGACTAATTTGGTACTAAAAGAAAATATGAAAACCAGCAATTAGGAGATGTGTGATGCTGTGTGTTGTGTTGTTTTACTGGTGACGATTTGGTGTTGTTTGTTTGGGATGGAGCACGCTCAGTAAGTTCTGGAGGGGGCTAACTGTGTTCACAATAAGAAAGCTCCGCTCTCGTCTGGCTCTCTTCTCGAGGGATCAGAGTCAGACATCTGTGCCCCATGGTTAATGTCCTGCATTTTCAGACGTGGCGTGGTTAGCTTTTGATCATGAGGATTGCAGGTTGAGTTGGTTAAAGTGAAGCTTGAGCTGAGTGTCCCCCCTTTCTCTTGCTCTTTCTTCCGACTCTGTATCCCATTTTGAATCTGGAAGCTCGCTCTGTAAATTATTCCAATCCCAATAGAGACCTATTGATAAAATGAATAAATAAATGTAAGATTTGTGCTGCCATGCCCTTTCTAATTTATGGATAATGCTTACAATATGTGACCTGATCCAGCAAAATGAGTCACAGTGACCCAAATTTAAAAATTGAGATTTTGGTATTAATGGAAAGAGGAGACCATAAGCTTTCAATTGATATCCTAGTCAAAGTCATACCTTGAATGGTTGTAAAGATATACACATTTGAATTATGGTCGTCTGCCCTCTTTTTCCAATTGAAAACCTGAGAAAATCGCTTTTAAAGTTTTTTGCCCGTTTTTTGTTGATATCTTTCAAAATCCATTACATTTAAAGGGATAAACTACTCGGTTACTATCGTAACCTCAGTTCCCTGAGATAGGGAACGAGTATTGCGTAGCTATACGCAGTGGGGAAACTCATTTTCCTCGATTTACTGAAGCCTATATGTAAAACGCATTTGCAGCTGCACAGCTAGCACACTGAGCGTCTGACCCGCTCATAGGCTGTGCTGCAGCAACTGCACATCCAATGGCGCGGGCGAATCTGACGCACGACCAATGAGCTAGCCCAACGTCAGAGCCCGTCGAGGGGGCGTGGCCCAGCCTATATTGACCCCCGAATTCGCCATTATAGCAGGTTTATACGACTGAAGCGACAACTTCCCTAGTTACCATAGTGCGGCCGGCTACGCAATACTCGTTCCCTATCTCAGAGAACTGAGGTTACGATAGTAACCGAGTAGTTCCCTTTCGAACGGTCACTTCGTATTGCGTAGCTATACGCAGTGGGGACACCATGAAAAACGCCGCACCCTGAGTAACTGGTTGCCCTGCCACTCAGGACCCCTGAGCTAACAGAACAAGCCAGAACCCAATAACATATGCATATACATGTATATATAACAGACCAGACACAGTCGGGTCTGAATAATATATATATATAAGTCAGTAACAACTAACAGAATATACTAACAAAACCAGACACCGTCGGGATTATTAGTATAACCTTACTACCGGCCGAAGCGGGTTTATATAATATGTATGTGATATGCACAGTAATTTTTGTAGATAAGACCAGCCACTGTCAGGTCTCAATCATACCGAAAGCACCTTCGCCTGCAGGGAAGGTACCTCCATATTATAGAACTTCATAAATGTGGAAGGCGAGGACCAGCCGGCCGCATCACAAATATCTTGAATGGGAAAACCAGATGACCAAGCCCACGACGAGGCCATACCTTTGGTCGAATGGGCCTTGACACCTATGGGGCAAACCTGACCCACTGCGGTGTAAGCCAAAGAGATGGCATCCACTATCCATCTAGACAGTCTTTGCTTAGTGACTGGATCACCCTTAGATCGGCCCCCAAAGCAGACAAACAGCTGTTCTGATTGTCTAAAAGACGCAGAACGCTCCAAATAGATTCTCAACGCCCTGACAGGGCAGAGAAGATTAACCTCCCCATCCTCGGCAGAAGGGGGAAGGGCTAATAGCCTAATAACTTGTGCTCTAAACGGCGTTGAGAGCACCTTGGGTACATAACCATGCCTGGGTTTGAGAATGACTCTGGAGTCATCCAATCCAAACTCCAAACATGCAGGACTCACTGAGAGGGCCTGCAGATCTCCCACTCGCTTGATAGATGCCAATGCCAACAGGAGAGCAGTCTTTAGCGAAAGTGGTTTTAGATCAACCGACTGGAGCGGCTCAAAAGGTGGTCCCCTCAGGGCCCTAAGGACCGTGGAGAGGTCCCAAGGCGGCACCGAAGGGGGCCTGGCGGGGTTAATCCTCCTAGCACCCTTCAGAAACTTTACCACCAGGTCATTCCTTCCTAGTGATTGGCCAGCCACCAGAGCATGATGCGCTGCGATGGCTGTCACATACACTTTGAGCGTGGACGGGGTGCGGCCCGCGTCCAGTAGCTCCTGCAGGAAGGAGAGCACCACCGAAACCTCACATGACTCTGGGTCAATATGATTTCTCGAGCACCAGCTGGAAAAACCCGACCACTTTAAAGCATAAAGGCGCCGAGTAGATGGGGCCCTTGCTTCAGAGATAGTGCTTAAGACCCTGTCAGGAAGGTCCCCGGATACCCGTTTAGGGGCCACACATGGAGGGCCCATAAATCGGGTCAGGGATGCCACATCGTTCCGTTGGCCTGTGTGAGGAAATCCTTCCTCATCGGAACAGGCCAGGGGGTCGTGTCTGACAACTGAACCAGTTCCGGAAACCAAGGTCTGGATTTCCAGAGAGGAGCCAGCAGAAGGACTGGGCATCCGCTCTCCCTGACCCGCTCGATAACCTGTGGGATCATCGAGACGGGGGGAAACGCGTAAAGGGGGCGGGTGGGCCAGAGATGAGCCAGCGCATCCCTGTTTTTCGAGAAACACACCCTGCAGTGGGTGTTGGCTCTCGAGGCGAAAAGGTCGACTTCGGCCTCGCCGAACCTCTCCCATATTAGTCTGACCGTCTGAGGGTTCAGGGACCACTCGCCTAGGGGAGTGTTGCCCCTTGAGAGCATATCCGCGCCCACATTCTGGACGCCCGGGACATGCGCTGCTCTCAGAGAGCTCAGATTGGCTTGTGCCCACATGAGGAGGTCCCTCGCCATAGCGTACAGGTTGCCTGACCTGATGCCACCCTGGCGATTTATGTAGGCCACCACAGACACGTTGTCTGTACGGACCAAGACGTGGTGACCCCTGAGGTTTGACAGAAAAGCTTTCAGGGCCAAACCAACTGCTTTCATTTCCAGACAGTTGATATGTAAGCTCTGCTCCGTGCTCGACCAGAGGCCGGAGGCAGGCTTGCCCTCGTGCAGCGCTCCCCAACCCATGTTGGATGCATCTGTAAAAACCACTTTCCTCCTGGAAACTATCCCCATGGTCACCCCCTTGCGGTACCAGTCCTGAGCCCGCCAGGGAATCAGTGTTCTCAAACACCCCTGATTCACCATAATGCGCAGGCTGCCTGACTGCCATGCATGGGTTGGCACACGGCGTTTCAGCCAGTGCTGCAGCGGGCGCATGTGCAGTAATCCCATGTGGAGTACTGATGATGCAGCTGCCATTAGACCAAGCAGTCTCTGAAACCTCTTCAGAGGCGCGCGCTCGCGCGCCCTGAATGCGGCTACCCGCGTCTGCACAGAGAGCGCGCGCTCTTGAGTGAGCCGCGCTTTCATTGTCACCGAGTCTAAAACCGTGCCCAGAAAGACCACAGTCTGGCTGGGGTTCAGTTCGCTTTTGGCAACATTGATTGTGAGACCCAGGCACTTTAAATGGCTGAGAATCAAATCCCTGTGAACTATTAGTTCGTCTCTCGACTGCGCTAGCACCAGCCAGTCGTCGAGATAATTCAGCACACGCACTCCCTGGCTTTTCAGCGGGGAGAGCGCTGCATCCATACATTTCGTGAATGTACGGGGTGCCAGAGCCAGACCGAACGGCAGAACGGTGTATTGATATGCCCTCCCCTCGAAGGCGAATCTCAAAAATGGCCTGTGACGAGGGTCGATCTGAATATGAAAGTATGCATCTTTCAGATCCATTGAAACAAACCAGTCCCCCGGGCGAACCTGCGCGAGAATTTGTTTGAGTGTTAACATTTTGAAAGGCCGTCTCATGAGAGCCCTGTTCAAACGCCTCAGATCTAGTATGGGTCTGAGCCCGCCGTCTTTCTTTGGAATTAGAAAATAGCGGCTGTAAAACCCCGAATACATTAGCGCGGGAGGGACTGACTCTATCGCTCCTTTTGCTAATAATGCCTGAACTTCGGTGCGAAGCACATGATTCACGCCGCTTCTCACCGATGTCTCGATAACCGCCTGGAATTTCGGGGGTCTGCGAGCGAATTGGAGCGAGTAGCCTCGCTTTATAGTGTTTATGACCCAACTCAACACACCAGGGATGGCTTGCCAGGCCATCACTCGTGTGGCTAGGGCGTGACACACTGAATGGGGGGGACCGCCTAACATAGGGGGACCTGACACCCTTATAATGTGATTTGTGCACATACTGAGTGTTTGACTGACTGTATAGGCTTTTGCCCGGGGGGAAGTCAGTGTTACAACAGGGCGGGGGCCGCCTAGTGAAGGGGGACCGTGAACCCGTGTGTTGTGATTGTGAAACATGCTCTTTTTGTGCTTTATTTGGGTCGCCGTGAAAACGGCGTTTGTTTGCAGAGACGCGCTCACTGCTGCGGGCCTGTTTACAATAATAAAATCCCCAGCCGCCTGAACTGAACAGGGAGCTGTGGGAAGTTTTGCTGGTTTCTTCGAGGGTGGTCCGGCAAGCGCGAGACACGAGCCCTCTCTCTTTCCCCTCCGTGCTAGGACAACTTCCGAGGCGCCTGGTCGGCCACGGCGCTGGGTCGAGGGCCTTGACGCCTGGGGAGCGGGTAGCGCTTCGCGGGCCTTGACTGGCGCTGGCTATCAGCCGCAGGGCGGGGCTGAGAGGCCTGTTTCGCAGCGCTAAGTCCGTAGCACTCCTCAGGTCCCGAAAGGTCTCCGGGTCCGGGCCAGCCTCGTCCATGGACCGGAGGAGTTTGGCCTGGTAGACCTGCAACACGGCCATCGTGTGCAGGGCCGATGCAGCCTGACCGGAGGCGGCGTACGCGCGTCCAGCGAGGGCTGAGGTGTTACGGCAGGGTTTGTTGGGATGAGCGGCTCTAGCTCGCCAGCTAGCTGCAGTGTTCGGGCAAAGATGAGCTGCCACGGCCTCTTCGAGGGGCGGGAAAGACTCATAACCCTTTTCCGCTGCGCCATCCACGGAGGAGAGCGTCGCGAAAACTGCGGATCCCACACGTGCTGAGTATGGAGCGCGCCAGGCCTTGGTTAGCTCCTCGTGGACCTCGGGGAAAAATGGCGCCGGTTTGTGACGCGGGGCCTGCTGGCGCCCCTCCAGAAACCATCCATCCAGCCGACTACGAGGCGGCTCCTCGGGCGAGGCCCACTCGAGGTCGAGGTCCGCGACGGCCTTCGTCAGGATCCGAAGCATTTCGGCGTCGGAATTCGTCCTGGTCGCTAATCCACTGGCCACCGATTGAGAAGCGGTGAAGGAGTCGAGAGAGCCCGGCCACTCGTCCTCAGAAGCGGCGATGGATAGGCTGTCGTCGCGCTCGAGAGATCCGCCGAAGGAGACGAGGCCCGCCACGTGTGGGGGGGGCGCTGGTCTCCTGCGAACAGGACCGGTGATGGCGTTTGAGTCGGAGAAAGTGAAGCACGCGGGGACGCGGCCGGCGTGCGTTCACAAATCTCCATACCCTCCGGTTGCCGTTGGCTGCGACGCTTCTTCTTCCTCGGAATGGAAAGCGTGGTTGAAGCGGCCTCGCCGTCCCGGGAGAGAGCTAGCCGATTGCGCAGCACGGAGATAGGCATGCAGTCGCAGGCCTCACATCCGCCGGCAGAGAGAGCATTCTCTGCGTGGTCGACACCCAGACAGGAAATGCAGCTCGTGTGCTGGTCTGCCTCGTGCAGACGGCCTCCGCACGTGGCGCAGGATGAACGAGGCATACTGAAAAGAATTCACAAAATAATAATGCAAAGGATATAGGATGTCGCCGGATAGCCACAGGTGAGACGGCGTCAGGAGACAATCGACGTGCAGACGAAGTCTGCTGAAGAGATAGCTCGCTCAGGCTGAAAGGCTTGTTCGACGGGGAATACTACAGTAAAAAGCTCAGGGACATGTGTACTGTCGCTGAAGGAGTAAAATCTGCTATAATGGCGAATTCGGGGGTCTATATAGGCTGGGCCACGCCCCCTCGACGGGCTCTGACGTTGGGCTAGCTCATTGGTCGTGCGTCAGATTCGCCCGCGCCATTGGATGTGCAGTTGCTGCAGCACAGCCTATGAGCGGGTCAGATGCTCAGTGTGCTAGCTGTGCAGCTGCAAATGCGTTTTACATATAGGCTTCAGTAAATCGAGGAAAAGGAGTTTCCCCACTGCGTATAGCTACGCAATACGAAGTGACCGTTCGAAAGGGAACTATTTATTTTACAGCTTAATTTGACCAAAGTCATTAATATATAAATGCTATTAAACCAGGCTGAAGCTCAAATTATTTTAAAAGTTTTTGTTTGAATAAATAATTTAACAGTAGGCCTACCTTTTACAAAAATGTACTAAAATCAGAAAGATTGAACAGAGGTGCTACATTTTTGCTTGAGAGAGAGGGTGTGTGTGTCTGTGTGTGTCTGTGTGTGTCTGTGTGTGTGTGTGTGTGTGTGTGTGTGTGTGTGTGTGTGTGTGTGTGTGAGAGAGAGAGAGAGAGAGAAAGTGAGAGGCAGAGAGACAAGGTAACAGAGATCAAATAATGCTAGTCTATGCAATCATATCTTAGTGTAGGCTAGTTGACAAAAACAGCGTAACAAATTCATAACGGAGATACCAACAGTTAAATATTGGGTTAATCAAACACATTAATGGATTCTCCTTGCAGATAAATAGCTACACTCATTCACATTTGTCAATCACGTTATGTCAATCACGTGTGCACACTACGAAACTTTCATCCGTTATATAAAAACAATCATAAGTTTTTCGCATCCGTAGCAAGCAGTTTGAATGGTGTTTTGACAATTCGGAGCCACCGAATCAATACGAAAAAACGCATACGAAAAAAACGCGGACTCAGTGTGCAATGGCCAGGGGGCTTGATGACGCTTTGGCAACTTTGCTCACTTTTGACAGCGACATTTCTCAAATTAATAATATTTAATCTTTCTGAGGAGATCTGCTAGCTTGTTTATTACACAGAGCGCTCGCTGCGAGTCTGACAGGAGGGTGGCTGGACCAATCGCGTGCCGGTCAGTCGAAATGGCTTCCCATCGACAAATGATCAGCATTTGTGTAGATTTCTAAGCTTTTTGATTGGTTCTATACTACGTGTAACACCATTTAAAGAGCAGAGATAGTGACGTTTCAGGGGATACCCGGGAAATGCTCAGAGGTGACGAGAGGAGTTGAGAAAAGCAATGTTCATTTCCAGCGAATTTAGTAAAACTTTGTACACTTTAATAGTAATTTAAATACCTTTACTCAATTATCTGGACTACGAAACTTTGGGAGATTATTTTTGAATGTCTGTTCTTTGAAATTAGCAAAAAAAAAAAAAAAATCTATTATTTCATTGTTTTTCCACATAATCGGCCCATATCTTAAAATAGAACGTTGCGACTTCCGACTCATTTCGCCAGATCAGGTCACATATGATGTTTTATTTTACAAAAGTTCGGGATAGATAGATAGATCTTGCGCGCTGTTATCAGTCCTCAGATCTGATCTGTGGTACCATTTGTCTCAAGGTTAACATTTAGAATTAGAGCTGCATGACTGACTGGAGATGACGCAGATCCAAAATGGGACGCAACCCCCATCCTTCTTTGGAACTGTAGAAACTGGTTTCTCTGTCGGGGGGGGGGAGGTACACACTCTATGGCTCCCTTCCCCAACAAAGTTTTGATGACCAGAACCTGCTTGGGGCCTACCACTGTGGGCAGGACCCCAATAAATCTGGGGAGGCGAGACCCGAACTGAATTGTGTAACCCTTTTCAACTGTGTGCAGGCCCCCAAAAAGATATATTTGGCAGCAGCTTCCACGCTGCCAGAAAATCTACTAAGGGAACCAGTCTCTCGAGACTGGCCTCTAGTTTTTTTCGGGTGAACCGGCAGGGAACAACCGAACTGGTCGCTCTGGGACCCTCCTCAGAGGGGGCGACCATCCCAGGACACTAAGATATAGGCTCGCCGGAGACTGCTGTGCCCTGTAGCACACGAGGTGGCGGGGTTTGCAGAACGAAACCCTTAAGGCACAGAGGGGAAATGGGTACAATATAATGAGGTGTTGACAACTTCCCCCTGGAGGGGACTGCCCTCAGAGGACTGCCCTCTTTCCTATAGCCTTCTTGGCGATAATGACGGTCCTCAGATCTGACTTGCCCTGTGAAGGCTGCAGTTGAGACCACCTCCCGATCCCCATTCTTTCTGAAGGGGAGTTTGGATGGTGAAGCTCTGTTTTTGGGTGGCACTGTGTGAGGAGCTGGCTTTCTATGATGTTTGGGGCTGTTCCTGAGAGCGGCGGGGGAGAAGTTTTTGTAATGCTGCTGGCTGTTTGTTGGCCTCCTGAAACCTCTCGACGTCTATGTTGACAGCATCGCCGAAGAGGCCAGAAGGTGACAGTGGGGTGTCCATGAGAAAACTCTTATCTTTATCTTTGATGGCACTGAGATTTAGCCATACATGTCTTTCCGTGGCCACCAGGGCTGCCATAGCACAGCCGATGGATTTGGCCATCTCCTTGGTGGCCCGGAGAGAAAAGGTCGTGGCCCAATGCAGTTAGCTAACTCTATCCGTGCCAATACCCCCACCCTCATCCAGGTCTCCTAACAGGTCAGCCTGGTAGACTTTCAGCCATGATATTGTTTGAAGACATGCTGCAGCCTGACCCGCTGCTGAATAAGCCTTACCCACCAAAGGTTTGGTTGGTTACGTCGGGGCCTTTAGGGACGATGCAATCTGAGAGGAGAGATAGCTGGCCAGCGTCTCTTCCACCTTGGGCTTCTCCACATTACTGTGCTCTTTGTAGTCTAATATCGATGAATAGTGTGATGTTTGTGCAGTATTCACACAATAAGAGACTGGCTTCTTCCATGATCTCAACGCCTCGGCAGTCCCAACTAGGAGGCTGTGACCTAGAGGGCAGGAAACGTGCATCTAATTTACTTTTGGGATGCATGTACTGTTTCTTGGCTGGTCAGTCGATGTTTAACCTGGCAACAGAGCAAGTCACAAACTCCACCAGCTCCTCACATGCAGGAGAGTGAGGTGGCGAATCCTCAGCATCTCCTGCATCGATGCTTACCATAACTCCTCAGAGCTAGATAATTGCAGCACCGGTGCCTTACTTGGGGCAAAAGACACCACAGCACATGCTTCCAAACCCTGAGAAAATCATTGGACTGATTTATATCACACAGAGCGTTCCCACAGCGTCATTCGATGCAGCACGAGTTCCCTTGAAAGGGAACTTCATTTAATATAAATTTTAAATATAATACATATTCATTTAATTCAAGTGTTCAGTCTGCACTTAAGTATATTATTTTAAAGTATATTAGTTCTGTAATAAGTGCTCTTTTTAAAAGTGTGATAAACTGTACTTTTTCACAAGCGGTATGAATGACCTCATATAGATGACTTTAAAGATAGATGGATGACATAGAGACTAAAAGCTACAAAACTCAAATTCTCAAATTCTGAATTCTAAATTCTGTTTTTATAAACATTTAAAATCCCCATGTAGTCAATAATTGTATCACTTAAAAGTCATGTTTGATCACCAAAATTATATATTTAAATGTTTTTTTTCCTGTGAAAATAATTTTTTCATGCCTTAAAATAGCTTGAATATAACTTGCTTCATTTAGCCTCCACTCAATCACAGCAGCTCGGACTACCTGATCGACTCGGTCAACTTTACTGTAGTAAACGCTGCAATACTGGTTTAATTTAGCCTTATATGTTTGAACCATAAACCGATTCAGAAGAAGAAGAGTGAATTAGGCTCGTCTACAAGTCGATGTTTCAGAATGGTAACACGTTTTATGTATCGCTCTCTACAATGTCGCACATATGACTAATTGATATGATTAGACTGACTACATTATCAAACCGAAAGTAATGTTTTGCTAATGTTACACAAACGCTCTAAACAATTTAGAACGTCAGTGAAGAAAGGCACATGGTTCATCATAACATCATTATATACATAATATACATTTTATACCAGCGATATTGCTAAATCCCAATTTTTCAGATCAACAGAAACATATAATGGGATAACCTGGCTTCTCTTGAGATAGGTGAGACTGGCTTCTCTTGAGATTCTCAAATATACTGGGATAACCTGGCTTCTCACTTACACTTACATAATGAGTTGTTCTGCAGTAAACTGTACTAACGGTTTCTGCGAGAGTGAGGGCGGGACATTGATATTGCGGCTCCACTTCACGCTCACTACTGCGCAGACTTGGGTCCCGCGTTCACTACCTGTGAATCAGGTCCCAAATATGCGCAAGATGTCAGCGCCATATTATGAGTTTGGTTGCTTCACTTTTCACCAATGGAAGAGAGTGAAGGGGCGTCATCCATCTTTTTTTACAGTCTATGATTTGCACATAATTTGTCTTAATTAAAATTAAAATTTTAAATTTTAAAAACACCACATAGTCATTTAAACAATGTTAAAAACATGACCACAGGGGGTCTTTAAAAAGCAGTTCTATCATAACAACTCTCAGAGTGTTTGGTCTTGGAATATATTTGCCTACGCTGCTGCTGCTGCTGTTGATTATTGCTGCTCCAGAGCAAGTATGGGACTTGCGACTGCCAATTCATGCGCTGCTGTGAGGAATTAATACATGCTGTTGCTGTACAATATAGTGTAAATGAATTGCCCACAGCAGATCTATACAGGTGCAGCTGGGGAATATGGAGGGCTTCTGAAAGCACGCTGCACTGCTAAGGCAAATGCTAACCAAGTATTTCAAGGTTTAGCGTGTGCTGTGTATGGCAAGCCATTTAAACCTACTAGTCTCTATTTTCATGCTAATAGTACTTATTTTTTAGATACAAGTATCTATTCCATTAAGTACTAGTACTTATTCATTAGCTACTAGTGCTTATTATTTAGGTACTAGTGCCTATTCTTTAGATACTAGTGCTTATTCTTTAGGTACTAGTACCTTTTTAAAGATACTAATTGTAGCAAGGTTCAGGGAAGAAGGAGGCGGGAACCGGAGAACAATCAAATAAAACTTTATTTAAATGAAATAAACAAACAAAATACCTGCCAGCAGTCCCTCACGGAACTGCTGGCTACCGAAAATAAAATATAAATACCTGCCAGCAGCCCCTCACGGACGACTGCTGGCTACCAAAATAAAATACAAACAAAAGCAGGCCTGTTCCTCTCTCGATCATCCACTCCGTCGCTCCTCCTTTATGCTTCCGCTCCTCCGTGAGAGATGCGAGACCGGTGTGCTTCCCAGGTGCTGCTCATTAGCAATCGCACCACCGGCCTCGCGACGTTCTCTCACGTCCCTCGGCCGTCCTGCTCACCACACTAATACTAATTCATTATAATAATAATAATAATAACCTTTATTTTCTATAGCGCCTTTAAATGTACATCTCAAAGCGCTGTACAAAAACAATTAAAACGGCAAAGATACAAGACACAAAGAGACATAATACACAGTAAAATAAACAAAATACAATAAACATAAAAGACAATAAATCAATTAAAAGCTAACCTAAAAAAATTAGTTTTAAGCTGAGATTTAAAAATACCAAAAGATTTGGCTTGCCTGATCTCAATCGGTAGATAATTCCAAAGTTTTGGAGATAATGAAGAAAAAGCCCTATCTCCCATTAATCTCAAACGAGTTGAGGGAACAGTTAAAAGACCAGTTTCCGAAGAACGAAGATCACATTTTGGAGTATATGGAGTTTAAAGCTCGGTCAAATATTGAGGTGTCAAACCATGCAGTGCCTTGTAAGTAAGCATAAACATTTTGAAGTCCACCCTAAACCTAACGGGAAGCCGGTGCAAAGACTCCAAAATGGGAGTAATATGGTCTCGTATATTAGTTCTAGTAATGATTCTGGCAGTCAAATTTAGCAAAACCTGCATTCTGTTTAAGGTAACTTTTGACACGCCAGCTAACAAGGCATTACAGTAATCAATACGCGAAAACACAAAAGTGTTTATCAATCTCTCAGCAACAGTAAATGACAGCATTGGACGCAATCTGGCAATATTTCTGAGATGGAAAATTGAAATTTTAACAGTATTCAAAACATGTGCCTCAAACGTTAGATTCCCATTAAAAATTACTCCTAAATTCCTCAATTTTGTTTGAAACTCCATAGTAGAGCCATCAAGAGTTAGAGTGACTGGCTCTGCTTTGCGTAGTTGGTGGGGTGAACCAACAAGCATAATCTCAGTCTTTTTACTGTTAAGACAAAGAAAATTATCTGTCATCCATTCCTTCATCTTAGAAATACACTTAGAAAATTAACTGAAATGAAATTTTAGACCAAGTGATCTCAAAAGCTGGCCAAGAGGATAAACATAAATATTAAAAAGTAGAGGGCCCAAAATTGACCCCTGAGGGATGCCAGACTGCACAACATTAATCTCAGATCTAAATCCATTCATGGCAACGAACTGCTTCCGATCAAAAAGGTATGACTTAAACCAATTAAGCACAGTATTTGAAACCCCAAAAACAGTTTCAAGACGAGTAATTAAAATTGAGTGATCAACACTGAGATCAAGTAGGATCAAAACTGAAAGACAGCCAGAATCTGAGGAAATTAACCCTCTGGGGTCGGCGGTATCGCTGGCGATACCAGCTAACTTTTTTTCTTATCAGTGCAAAAGAGACTCAAATAACTCTTCGATTTTTGTGATACAGGCAAGTGTTATACATCATTCAAAACTGTTAAATGTCTACTTTTATTTGTGTACACTAATAAAAAAAAGAAAATGTGTTTTTCGTAAAATAAAGAAAATAAACATGCGCGTTCTGTCGTCTCTCTTAATGTGAAGTTCATTCTGAAACGCAACAGAAAATGATCTGTAACTCAGCAAATAATTGCCACCCACACGTGAGAGTTATGTCTTTACAAAGCTTCAAGTCTCCATTTTTAAATGATGTAAATCATATCAAAAACAAATAGTCTATGTTTAAGTAATCCGTATGAAAGCAACGACATGTACAGTTTCTTCAGCCCGAGCTCATTAACTCTAATGTGACCACGCCCAGACGCACGCGAGCTGTTCAAATTCAAATGATCCATGTGAAGGAACGCAAACGCCCTCATCACCTCTAAACAAAGAATCAGCGACTTCAGCCCTCCTCTGCTTTTCATCGAGTTTGGAAGTGTTTGGTCTGTGCGCCTTGGATTTACCTCAGAAGAATTAGAAGAACACGATTTGATTATGAGAACGGTTTTTAAGGTAAGACACATAATAAGCGTCTTATGGTTGTATATACTTTACATTGTAGCTACTAGTTAAACTGGTGCCAGACTAAAATGTTATGAAATGAGATTGGAGTGAAAACATGAAGCCTAATGCTAAATGAATATACATGTACACACAATAATGTTTTTATCTTCAATAATTAAACACAGCATGATATAAAGTAGGCTTATTATTCAATGGTGAATAATGTTTAGACCCGTGTTTACTGTTAAATACTGTGTTTGTGGATATCTGCTCAAACGTTGATATGTATAATGTAACAATAATGTTTCATAGTTTGGAGCGGCTCGATCGATTCAGTAAATGTTCTCGAAGTTTGAGTCACTCGCGCTGTGCGTTTGAAAAGCAAAACACGCCAAACATTAGGCTTCATGTTTTTACTCCAATCTCATTTCATAACGAATGGAAACGTTTGAAGTAACATAATATGATAATTCATATATTTTTGTCTAGTGTAGTGTTACTGAAGTGTTCCTTTTTAACGATATATAGGCTGCCTGCTATCTATCTGTTATTATTTTATGCAGTCCTACACATAGGCTATAACAATGCACAACAAACTTGGTGTTCATATATATTTAATATAATTTAAACCAGAAAAATCTCAAATGTATTCCAGTCAGCCCTGTAGTTTCTCTTGATATCAGCATGTTCACAGTTTTTTTTTTTTTTTTTTTACAGGGACCAGATGCCCCACCGATGAGTCCTGCTGACTTCAACATTCACAGGAGACTCTGTACATGAACATGGTAAAATGAAAAATCAAACACCTTGGAAATGACAGGTATGTACTATGTTTCAGGAATGGCACAAAGTTGTGTGACTGTTCAAGCCTCTGTCTTTAGATTTGTCCTTTGTTGTGTATATTTGGATTATGTTGTGTTGTAAATAAATCCAAACAATTTAAAAGCCATTCTTTTTTTAAATGTCATTCTTTGTGCAAGGCTCCTCATAATGGTAGGGCCTGATAGCACCTAATAGGGCCATTAGGGGAGGGTCTTTGTCTTTCTCAGGTGTGAAAAGCAGTAATATTAATGAGATTCCCCCCCTTTGAATAAAGCTATCTTACACAAAACACGTCATACACATTTTAAAAGACTTTATTGTCTTATCTGAATGAGTAGTCAGGATTATTTTCACATAGTTTTGGAGCAAATACTCTAGGCTATGTGATACAATTTTCAAAAGTCTTGTGAAGAAATAATCAGTATGGGTTTCATGACCTTATTTCAGAGACAATTCTTTTTAGTTTTTTTTCACAAACCACGCATAAACGTCATTATCTCAAAACTACAAACCTTTACATACATGCTGCTGACATATTATTGTAGCAGAGTTTCTTTGAGCCTGATTGCAGAGGCTCAAAGAGATTATTCTCAGTTAAGTGAAAAAATCAACTGAGAAGCAACCACTCGTTCCAAAAGTTTAGCAAAAAAAGGGAGATTAGATATGGGATAAAAATTAGTGAAGTTCTCATAATCAATATTTGACTTTTTAGGCACCGAGGTAATTGCAGCTGTTTTAAAAGTTGCTGGCACAACCCCAGTACACAGAGAGTTGTTTGTAATACTCAGAACAAAGGGGCACAAGGAAGCGAAACAAGATTTAAACAGACCAAATGGTATGGGATCTAGTAAAGAAGTAGCTGCTTTCATTTTTTAAACCTCTGCTAAAAGAGAATATGAGTCAATTGTACAGAATTTAGACAACTTACCATAATAAAAAGGAATAGCAGTAGAAGACAGTAGAGTAGAAGTGCAAAAACCTCTACAAACATTTTCGACTTTGGTGACAAAAGAATCGGTTGACAAAAGGTTGCATAAAGCACCTTAAGTTTTCCCCTTAAGTATGAAACTTAAAGGATTAGTTCACTTTTAAAAACAACTTTTGCTGATAATTTACTCACCCCCATGTCATCCAAGATGTCCATGTCTTTCTTTCTTCAGTCGAAAAGAAATTAAGGTTTTTGATTAAAACATTCCAGGATTTTTCTCCATATAATGCACTTTGCTGGGCACCAAACGGTTCAAGGTCCAAAAGACAGTTTCAGTGCAAACTGCAAACTGTTCAAAGGGCTTTAAACGATTCCAGACGATGAATAATGGTCTTATCAAGCGAAACGATCGGTCATTTCAAAAATAAATAAAAAAAGTTTAAGTTTAATAATGTCAAATGTTTGCCTTGCTCTGTTCTGTGATGCACGTTCGTGACTCTCCTGTTCGAACTCGTTCATCAAAATGAACAAATCTTTTTTCGAGTCATTTGGTTCATTTAACGAACGAAATGAACGAATTGACTCAGAAAAAGATTTGTTCATTTTGATGAACGAGTTCAAACAGGAGAGTCAAACAGAACAGAGCAAGGCGAGCATTTGAGCTTATAAAACTTAAACTTTGTTATTTCTTTTTTAAATGAGCGATCGTTTCGCTTGATAAGACCCTTATTCATCGTCTGGTGTCTTTTAAAGCCATTTGAACAGTTTGCAGTTTGCACTGAAACTGTCTTTTGGACCTTGAACCGTTTGGTGCCCAGCAAAGTGCATTATATGGAGAAAAATCCTGGAATGTTTTCATCAAAAACCTTAATTTCTTTTCGACTGAAGAAAGAAAGACATGGACATCTTGGATGACATGGGGGTGAGTAAATTATCAGCCAAAGTTTTTTTTTAAAGTGAACTAATCCTTTAAGGGGCGATTTCCCCATACCTAAGAGAATACCTTAAGGGTGTTGCATATAATCTCTTAAACGGTTCTCTTAGGTAAGGGAAACATTTAAGTGTTTCACGACAGCGATCCTGGATTCACGTTATAAAAGTCTGTTGTTGCCATAGATACGCAAAACCCTAACACAAGCAATTTCGCGGTTTCATCAAATAAAGTAGGCTAGGATTTCAATGGATAAAGAAAACAAAAAAAGAAAGCCTAATTGGACAGAGGAGGAGAAATGTATTCTTCTTGATGAATATGGTAAAATAAAAACCATTTTGAAAAGCAAACTACGGGAAGGAAACTTGACCGTTGCGTTTAAATGATGGGAAAGAGCCCCCGCAACCCGGTTAACCACTCTGCTGACAGACGATTTATGCACGTGGAAAACATCTCCCACTATCGTCTGAAAACTCCCAGTTGCAAAAAAACGCAGTGCTATAAGCAGTTGTAACACCGCAGGTAAAGAGTGGTTGTGATGTGTGAATGCATGGTCAAGGTCGCCGTCTAGTTTGTTAGCGATGACAAATATTCGATATACCGGTCGATCAAACCGGTATTCTTGCAACAATTTTTCATTGCTAAGATGGTATTAAATAGATACTAGAACGTATTCATTAGATACTAGTACTTATTTTGATAGTGACTAGTAACTATTCTTTTGTTACTAGTAACAAATTAATTTTTTTTGCCATTGACTTCTATGGGGATCTGTCATTCAGGTGTCAACTATTCAGTTCTGACTAGTATGTATTCCAATTGTGACTAGTAGCCTACATATATATTAGAAACTAGTAGTTATTCATTAGGTACTAGTACTTATTTTTAGATACTAGTACTTATTTTTAGATACTAGTACCTATTACTAGATACTAGTATGTATTCAATAAATACTAGTACTAAGTCATTAGATACTAGTACCTATTAAATATATACTAGTACCTATTAAATAGCTACTAGTACTTATTCAATATATACTAGTACTTATTCATTAGATACTAGTACTTATTCAATAGATACTAGTACCTATTTATTAGACACTAGTAACTATTCTTATTTTACTAGTCACAACTGCTTTTTTACTCGTCTTATGTTATGACTAGGCAGAACGGCCACTGTAGAGTTCAATTAGAAATCTTACTAGTAAAATAAAAAATCTTACTAGTAACATTTGGAATAAATACTAGTATATTTTGAATAAGAACTAGTAGCTAATTAATAAGTACTAGTATCTAATTAATAGGTACTAGTATCTATGAATAAGTAGTAGTATCTAATGAATAAGTAGTAGCTAATGAATAAGTACTAGTAACTAATGAATCAGTACTAGTACCAATTTAACCCTTGTGTTATGTTGCGGGTCAATTTGACCCGTTTCGATTTTCAAGTTGTTGGAAATACTGGTTAACTTTTGTTTTTTTACTTGATATTTTGTGACTTTTTCTCATTTATCATGATGAACATGCATGCAAAGTTTCAACATCGTGATGTGTTTTGACATATACAAACAAAATTACTGTTACGTTTGTGATGTTCGCGGGTCAATTTGACCCTCATAGACAGCCATTCAAAAGCAACTGTACAGACACAAAATAAAAACATTTATTTTCTGTATGTAAGGGCACTTCAACTCCAGTTCTAACGTGCAAGTGCATCTAAAAGTGCTCTAACCCTAACCAAACACACTTGAAAAAGCTAAAATCACAGTGTTTAGAATTATTTGCAAATTACAGATGAAAATCTTTGTCAGACACAGATAGTAAAATAAGCTCTCATTTCAATATTCAAGATATCTAAAATACCTAGCTTTTACCCAAAACTTTTATGTAGGATTTTCAAAGGCAGCTTCACAGAGCCAAAAAAAAAAAAAAAAAAAAATTATTTGATGAATGATTTTGTTATGTTTGGTTTCTCACTTCCCTGTGAGTGAATAAATGAAACTAGGAAAATAGGTCTTAGGAAACTAGGGAAAGTTAACTTAGGAAAATGAAAAAATTTCATTAAACAGCTATTTTTTTTTGTTCAGTTACGATGTTCAAAGCATAAAATGTAAAAAAAAAAAAAAAAAAAAAAAAATATGCAAAAAAAATCAGTATACTGTTTATTTTCCAATTTTATCAAAACAAAACTGTTGTAAAAATGTTTTAAAAACATTTTCATAAATCATATTTTCAGATATAATGTTTTTGTAATGTTTGACAAATGTTGATATTAAAAGTTTACAGTTTGTATCTAAATCTTTGTTGTTTTTCATAGTGTGATTTTTGAGGAATTGTATTGAATCCAATTAGGGTCAATTTGATCCGGTCCATAAAGGGTGTACACAGAATTCGAACAGAACACAAGGGTTAAAGGGGTGGTAAAGTATGATTTCACTTTTCTAACTTTAGTTAGTGTGTAATGTTGCAGTTTGAGTTTAACATTATCAAAGTTACAACGCTCAAAGTTCAAAGCAAAGGAAGATATTTGGTTTTAAAGAAAAGGACTACAACAAATGGCTGGTAGGGACTACACAACATTCCTCCCGGGTTAGTGACATCAGCAACCCTAAAATGTACATAAACCCCTCCTCCGGTCCATGTTGAGAAGAGGAAAAGTTGTTGTATAAGAGTACATTTGTGAGTCAGCTCAAACTTTAGCATCCATTTTTTTTCACATGCAATAGAAAGTCACTCTGTGTGCATCTCACAACAGTTCCTATAGGAGAGATTTATAGATTACCATGACAGAATATCCTAATTGAAGATAGTTAACTTCACATCAGCAGCATAAATGCATCAACCATTCAGAGACGTCCTGTTGCATTCTACATGTTGTCACTTCTTCTTGAGTCTCTCCATCTTTGACTGACTCCGTTTTAACATTAAAGGGAGAACAGTTTCTGTCATTTTAGTGTGTGTCTGCGTGAGGTGATCGCAGCTAGGCCTGGGAATCGATTCCGAAAAGAATCGATTCCTCGATTCCGAGGCGTTAGGAATTGAGAGTCAATTCCAAAGGTTGGAATCGATTCCATTAAGGGGAATCGACTCATCCAATATTTTTTTTAACACAAACCGCGGCCTGTAATCGATTTTATTTGTCAACACAATCACGTCCCCTGTAAATAAATAAAGTTCAAACTAAATAAATGGATCCAGTCATGACACAGAGTATGGTTTGGGTAGGATGATTATTTCAGCATTGTGTAGGCAATCAGTGCAATGACTGACCCAATGAAATCTTTAGAATCGGTTGCTTGGCGGGGTTTGATCTTACTCGTTGTAATTTAGGACAAGTAATAAATCTGATTTATGAAATCAATCGACAAAAATCAATCACACTCACGCGACAAAGAATGCCTCCAAGGTCAAGTCTGGCGCTACGTTACGTGAGATTCGACAAAAAAAGTAAATGCCAAATTTGCGATAAATTTAGCAAAACAACATCCCCAATGATAAAACATTTTAGGACCGTTCACAAAAATAATATATGAAGACGCGACAATGTTAGACACGGTGTTGGTATTAAAAAAAAAAAACAGTGCGGAATCGATTCTTGGAATCGATTATTTTTGATTCCAGAAACAGGAATCGGAATCGATTCCAAAAAATCCGGAATCAAACAGCCCTAATCGCAGCTGCTAACACACGCGAGCTCTTGAAACCCCGCCCTCTGCTGCAGCTCATTTGCATTTAAAGGGCCAGGCACAAAACGGTGCGTTTTTGCAAACCCTCAAAAAGTGACAACTTTAACATGCTATATAAAAATATCTGGGCGGTATTTTGTGCTAAAACTTCACACACACACTCTGGGGACATCATAGATGTATATTACATCTTGTGAAAATGGCATTTTACCACCCCTTTAATAGGCACTAGAATCTAATGAATACGTACTAGTGTCTTTTTAATAGGTACTAGTATCTAATAAAATAAGAACTAGTTTCTAATGAATAAGTACTAGTATCTTTAAAAAGGTACTAGTACCTAAAGAATAGGCACTAGTACCTAATGAATAAGCACTAGTAGCTAATGAATAAGTACTAGTACTTAATAGAATAGATACTAGTATCTAAAAAATAAGTACTAGTAGCATGAAAATAGATACTAGTCGGTTTAAATGATTAAATGTTAAAACAGCTTGCCATACGCTATCTAGAGTTTCATGACAGAACTTTGTATTTCAGACTGACGCAAGAACATATCCTGTGTGAATGGTCACTATAAAACACAAATTAATTCTGTCTACACACACACACTCCCCACCCCCACAGTGAAATATAGTTAAGCCTTTCCCTAAGCCAATTCACCTCCTCCAATCATACACAAAATACATCAAATCCCACCAGATGGTAAGTGTGATTGCAGCAACTGACCCACATGCTGTATACCGAGGCAAAATTGAAGGCATCTTGCTGTTCTGGCCCACAGCAGTGCGTTGTTTAAACCCCAGTCAAAAATGTACTGAATTTTAAAGTCAAAACGTGCCAAATAAATTGGAATGATATTCAGCAACGTTAACCATGAATTCGATTTTTTTTATTTTGTTTTAGGCTTATACGTTTTTTCAATAAGTCATAGTTTCCACACAAAATGTTACTTATTATCTCAGTCAAAAATGGATTTCTAATATCTGTATTTCTGAATTTTTTCCTACATAAAGTGGCATTTTGTCAATCTGCAAAATACCATCCACTGTAATTGAAATTTAGTACCCCAGCTGCTTGGGTGACTCAATGTGTGCCAGATAAATGCATGTCAAATGACACTCAACATGATGAACTGCATAATTGAAAATGCTATGAAAGTTCAGCAGTGCATACATTATTGGACACCATTTACAATCATTTTAGCAGACATTAATGTTATCCAATTAATGTGTATATGCCTGTATAATTTAGCCAAGATTATCTCTTAGTATGTGATCTCACTCTTCTCCACAGGTTGGCCATTTGGGAGCATGGTCTGCAAAATGAGCGGTATGGTCCAGGGCATATCAGTCTCAGCATCAGTTTTCACCTTGGTTGCCATAGCGGTTGACAGGTAATGTCATGGTAATATCACCTTGTCCCTCAGCTAAGGCATTAATGATGTTCTCTAAAAAGTTCAAATGACATAGAATGACAGTTGCTATTTAAAAAATATTTAAATAGCATTTGAGCTTGAATATTTAAAGAGTGGTTTCTTAACCTTTGTGACTCGAAGGCCCCTCATTATCCAACACAATATATATAAAGGCTGTGATATTTCTGGCATTTCTGCTGTAATAATGACAAAGCGTGAGTATTGATGTATTAAATAAAATAACTGAATTGTTTTGTGATTTTATCTCTTTTTTTTCTTTTCATTTAATTAAGATTAGTGTTAAATTCTTTGGATATATTAATAATAATGTCTTAATTTAAATACTTAAAGTTATCCTGCTGCCCCCTTGGTGTAGTGTGTATGTTTTGTTTAGTTCTGGTTAAGCCTGCCTGAGTTCGTAGTTTGTTTCCTTGGTAACTCGTTAGTTAATAATTGTGTTCAGCTGTGCCTGTTTAGTTTCCTCATTTAGGGCACGTTTACGCACCAACGATATGCTTAAAACGGGGAAGTTTTTGCTTTGAGTTTTTTTGCATACAGATGACACCATTGTCAAAATGATCCCCATTCACACGGATTTGCGAAAACGACTAAAAACCCTGTTTCAGTCAGGACCACTTCGCCAACTATATAAATGTATTGCAATTAGAGCATACAGTTAGTGTTGGCAGTATGGATCTGTTCTGGGCAAAACTCCCACGCCTGTCCATGCAGCTATGGCTGGACAGAGCGGGGAGGGCAGCAAGTCAAACCCCCCTGGGGTAACAGAACAGAACCAGTATATGCATACTACATAATTACAATTCTCAATTACATGAGTTGTAAAAATATAAATACATGATAGAAAAGCTTGCAATGTATTGAACTGTATGGAAAAAACTAAATAGTCAGAATGATTAAAGGTTCGGTTGGGTGGAGTTGGGGTTGGAGGAGGGAGTTTAAATGCGAGCAGCGATGCTATGAATAAAATGCTGAAGGAATGGGAATTTATATGTGCCGCTGTGATAGATGTCGACACTGGATTGGTACACGTCAGGAACAGCTGGCTATCAGCCAGGGCTGGACTGGCCATCGGGCACACCGGGCATTTGCCCGGTGGGCCGACGTGCTTTGTGGGCCGATACATCTCATACTTTTTTTTTTTTTTTTTTTTTTTGTCTGAACGGCCCATAAAACTCGTACATCGGCGGCCCATTGCGTTTAGTTTTGTTTAATTGGCGGCTCTGGGATCTTTGTGCCGGTGTAATGCATTGGACAAAAAAGTCAGCGTAGGTTTTTCTTTTTCTCACAGACCGGCGCATGATGAAACGCGTAAATCAGCAGCCCATTGGTTATTTTCTTGATTGACACTGGGCTGGTCCAACATCTTTAAACTCCTCCCCCTTTGAGCTCTGAGTGAGCGAGCAGTGTCAGTGTGTATCTGTCAAAATAGTCAGAGCGATGGAGAAGAAACGCAAGGAATGTGCAGAGAAATAGCGTGAAAAAAGAAACTTCAAAGGCCCTTCAAGTGTCTGAGGAGGATAAGGAGAGAGATGAGTGAGTGCAGAGAACTGTGGTAAGCAGAACTAGGCTACTGTCACAACACTTATGGTGTGTTCACACCGAACGCGAATAGAGCGTCAAATACGCGTCTATCGCGTTTAGTTAGACGCTTGAACATTCGCTCGAGTTCACATTTTTCAACTTGCGCGGAAGACATTCGCGGCAAACGTGTCGCACAATTCGCGTCATTCGCAACGCCCGGCGCAAATGATGCGTCTATTCGCGTCTTTGCATTGACTTTGTATGTAATCTACTCGCCCAAATAATTAAATTCGCGTTCGGTGTGAACACACCATTAGGCTATGTAGGAACCCACTACCCAGTTACGCATTATTTACACATCTGCATATTTGACGATTACGCATTTGATTAGAATTGTAATGAGACAATAATGAGTAATGAGTTTGTAAACCATATTATTCTTCAAAATAAAAGCTCGATGCCGTTTCCGTCAAAATAAAAGATAATGTGCTTATCTCTGTATAGAAATTAGTACGAAACTATTTATGAAAGTTGCTTTTATTTTTCAGTGCATTTGTTTTACAACATATGGCTATTACTGTCATGGGATTAATATTATAACTAGTATTATGTAGTAGTGTAATGTAGACAGACACTATATCACAACTAAAAGAGTTTTGAGTTTTTCTTTGTTCAATTTGCACACTGAATATGGGTTGGAGCTCTTTATTTTTAACTCTCAAAGTGCACCAGATTGATGAATTTAACATTAAAAAGCACAAAATCTTCTTACGCGGGAGCATGCCCCCGAACCCCCCTAGAGGGACAGAGGTGCACTCACCACAAATTTCACAAAAACCTGTGGGAAAAACCGGTATTGCTATCCCAGCTTATAGCTTTCTTTAGGATTCATCACTGTGTGGAGTATAGTTCAACTTAGTAGTTATTTCATCGGTTAACTCTTACTCACTCCTATTCACTTATGGCATTAGTGGTTTTAATAGGAGTTGGTATACATATTCAAGGGCGTGCAAAGTTCGGTTGTGTTAGTGGGCCAGTCTGGGCCAAAATGCCCGGGCCGATTTTTTGTCCCAGTCCAGCCCTGCTATCAGCTGATGCGAGCTTGGCTGACATGGCCTGCCTGAACTAACCAATGCTTGATTTCAGTCAGGACCACTTTGCCAAGTATATCAATTTATTACAATTATAGCATACAGTTAGTGTTGGCGGTATGGTTCTGTTCTGGGCAAAATTAAGCAGCAAGTCAAACCCCCAAAACAACCATATATGCCGAGACCCCCCAACAGAACTGAAGCATTTGAATGGTCGATAACGTGAAATGTTGGGGACGGAAAAAAAATCAAAGCGAGGAGAAGCCTTTAGCTAGATTTAGACATATCACATAGATTTTTGAGCATCTAAAATGTCCTTAAGTCCAGGACGAACGTAACGTTCGTATGCGCCAGAAGACCATCTTCCTTTCAGTGTATGAATCGTTGTGACAGAGGCCGCTGATGTAGCTGCTCCGATGTGAAAGGAGTGAGTCGTGTATTGCTCTGGTGAGAGGCCACAGGATTGGCAGACCAAACGGAGACGAGTGGTAAACCAGGATCTGGATATGGCTTTTTTTGCCTCAGTGACGAATAGAGGTCATCAGGATAAGCATGAGGGCGAAAACTCAGATACTGCTACATGGAATAAAAAGGGCTAAAATCTGTGTTAGGACGAGCAATGAAATACCTTTAGATTCTTTGTCAGACTTTGAATATTTAAGGAAAATGGAAAAAAAAAAATTAGTCAAAAGTAATATCAGACAATGTGAGATTGTGAGAGGGATCAAAATTATGATTGCGTGTGAATTCACACACCCTGAGAAAACCATAAAAAGCACATAGGAAACCGGCTTCTAAAAGTGAATCCACATAAGGACTGAAGCACCCCTGTCTCAGTTTAACAACCAGTTTTTTAACAAGATAGAAAGTAAGAGGAAGGCATTTGTCTTTGCCATCGAGGAGCAGATGGATAGATGGATGCCCCAAAAGACTGCAGACGTCTGGATCCAAGCATCTTAGATGAAACTGAATGCCTGAAACCTGACTTTTAATGGAGGAGGGCTGCATTTTTTGTGCTAAATGACAATGCATTATACAAGAACATACAATAGCGATGTTAACAGGCAAGACAGAAACTGAAAAGGTGGAGCAAAAAGTAGAAAATCGAATCCAAGCAGAGTCATACACTTTTAATGTAGAATTGGCTAGACTGGACCTTATGTACAGAGAAGCTGCGGAAAGATAAGACTGCAGTGTGGCGTTTAGTCAAGAACAATCAGGGTGAATGCTGGGCAAGGCAGGCTCGAAGGAGAGGCATCTGGGCACATAGTTTTGAACTCCTGAAATTTAAAACGAGACAGACAGTCAGCTATTTTGTTGTCGAGGCCAGGTATGTAAGCAGCGCGGAGAATAAAATTGTGCTTGTCCACATAAGATGCCTCAAAATTGTATTAATGAGTGAAACTGAGGAGCGCCCTTAATTAATAATGAAAACTGTTGCTGCATTGTCGCAGTAAACGAGAATTTGTTTTCTGGACCACTGATTGCCCCAAAGAATACAGGCAACGACGAAAGGATATAATTGTAACAGCGCTGTTTATAGTGTGTTTGTAGGAAGTCGACAATTATTTTGGCCAACCGCTAGCAAACCAATGATTATTGAAAAAAACTCTGTATCCGATAGAAGGAGCGGCGTCAGTTTAAAAACCTAAGGTCGATAGAAGTCTCTATTAAATCGTTAAAAGAAATCCCGTTCCACCCTTCACATAGAAGAGACCAAAAATGCAGCTCGGATTTGCAGCCTGAATCTAGATTGATAAAATCGTGCAATTTCTCAACTGTTTTTGATAAATCAATACGCCTTGAAATGCAAGAGCGACCTTGCGGTATGATTTGCATCGCAAAATGTAAAGCCCCGTTCACACTACACACGACTTTGCCGCTGCAAGTCGCCAGTCGCTGGCGATGAGGTCGCTAGTGGGCGTTCCCACTACTGGTTGACTAGTATGACATCCAAAAGACAGCGAATCAGCTTTCTTGCCGCTAAAAAACACAATTTCTGGAGGGAAAATACTAAATATAAATATACTCCATACATAAAAACGTCTGTAGTGAAGCATGAAGATGAACGAGACACAGAAGTCGATTTTTCTCGTTGCGGCCGTTTATCTACGGCATAAGCGCAAACGCCGGTCTATCTGGGTTCACGAGACCATTCGGGCTCGGAGACAGCACGGCGACTACCACCGGCTGGTGCAGGAACTGCGGCTGGATGAAGTCCGGTTCCAGCAGTACTTCAGGCTGGACAGGACCCAGTTTGATGTGCTGCTGCGGAGGGTGGGTCCCCTGATTTGCAAGGACAATACACGGTTCCGCCGAGCCATTTCCCCTGGTGAACGGCTGGCAATTTGTTTACCAGGGGCTGAGGAGAAGGATCACGTGCGCTCCACTCCTATTGGTTGTCGCTCGCGAAAATCGCTCCTCATTTGCATAAAGTTAAAAATTTCTCAACTTTGTCGCGTCGCCAGACACGCCCCATCTAGTCGCCAGAAGTCGCCCGCTCACCATTGAAATGAATGGTATCGCGTCGCTTGGTCGCGTGTAGTGTGAACGGGGCTTAAATGCCCTAACAGACAGAGTAATTCTTTCTTAGTGGTGGAATTGCGATTTAAAAATGTTTTAAAAACCTCCCTGATATGATCAAGTTTATTAAAAAGGTAAGGAAGCTTGCATGAGATTGCTATCTAGGATGATGCCAAGAAATTCTATTGTAATTAATGGCCTCACATTTTTTTCCTTCTGAGAAAGGTATACCTTGTGTATTAAAAGTTTCTTTCAGAGTATTAATACATCGCTCGGGTGTAGATTTTGGATAGTCCACGACCAAGAAACCAAGAAAATGAAGCACAGAAGGCAGCTTCTACTTAAAAGAATCCAATAGAGTGCTTCCGATAAAGTATCGAAAATACGAGGGCTGCAGCGGCAGCCGAAAGTAAGTCTAACAGAATTAAAAAAATGTTTACGCCATTGAACTCCGAAGAGGTACCACTGAGACGGGTGAAGCGGCATGATTTTAAAAGCATCGATGATGTCGGCTTTGCCCATCCAAGCGCCCTTACCAGCTGTTTTAATTAACTGAATGGCATGATCTACTGAAGCATAAAACAAAGAAGATTATTGCAAAAGAACAATGTTTTTGGAAGAAGTGGTAAACCAGCCAAGAAACCTTGAATAAGTCCAGTTATCAAATAATGCACAAAACAGCGATTGGGATGCTTTCTCAAAGCTTTTTCAAGTTCAGGAACATTGACAGGTGTAGAAGGCTTTTTTTCCTCTTTTTTGATGTGTGTTCTCCGAGGACACACGGACTTGGGATGTCCGTCTCCGCAATAACTGCAAGTGTAAATAAATTTACAATTAGAAAACCTACACACATTTCCGTTAAAGTTATGACATGATTTCCATTACACGAGAGTAGATGTTAAAACTTCATGCTGATTTGTACTCCTCTTTCGCCAAGATAAGCAACACTAAGACGTAGCTTTACAGTAAACTATGCTTCACCCATTTACGCTTCTTTCCATATGGTGGTGTGACTCCCCTTCTGTCCGGTGTTAACGACTGCAGTGTACTTGGTGCGTCAGCACACACGACGGCTGCACCTACAGTGTGGTCTCCCTAGTGGACCAGCACGACAACTGTCTGGATTGAGCCAAGTAGGAGACATCTCTAGGGTCTTCAAGTGGGCACCTTCCGTCCTCAGTGTTTCGTCGACTAGCCCACGACACCTCAAGAGGGCTCGACAGTGACTCTGGCGTCTCAGAGTCACCCCCCTCCGTCCCCCACTCAACTCAGCCCAGCTTACTGACCTCTACATCCCTCCTGCTGCTGAAACCTAACCACAATCTCACAATCTCTCCGCAACCCAACCATACGCGCCAACCCGTTTGACTAAGGCTGTCGAGCCCCACTGGTGCGTTAATATGCAGTTTCAGTGGCAACGGTTCCGTATGGCATACCACCTACCGCAAAACACAATATCTGCCCAACCACCCGTCATTCACGCAATATACGCAGGAACGTAATGACTGTAAATACTATACAACCTCTACAAATAAACCAACAGACTCAAGTTTTCAAGAATTCTACGAAACCGTAGCGTGGCGTCCTGTACACAGCCAGCTAGAATCTTTCCGTCTCAACCACAGCCAGTTGCTGCTCCTTTCTGGTGCTTCAGATAAGTTCTTTACTGTGCGACACAACTCTTGGCCACTGAATCCGACGTCTCTGAGGAACCGGGTTGTAGAGTGTGCCACAAAACCTCGACAACCCACTTCCACTGGATAAACCTGGACTCTCCATCATCGCTGTTCTGCTTCAGCGGCCAGATGAGCATATCGCAGTTTCTTCCTCTCATATGCCTCTCATATGCCTCTGCAACTCTATCAGTTGAACAATGCGTGCTGATCCAGACCACAAAACAATATCTGGTCGTAGGTTAGTGGTGGCAATCTCAGGTGGAAAAATAAGCCGTTGATCAAGATCAGCCAGCATCTTCCAGTCCCTAGCAGCTTCCAGTTGTCCTGGGCGAGAATTGGTGTTAGGACCTTTTCTTGGTGGTTGCTTGCCTGGGTGGAGGAATATTGTCTTCTGCGTGTAATGTTTTGCTAGAACAGGCGGCAACTTATTGGTCATACTACGCTTGCCTTCCAATGCTAAAGCCAAACATCGCAATACTTGGTCATGGCGCCAAGTAAACCGACCTTGGCTAAGAGCCACTTTACATCCTGTCAAAACGTGCCTTAATGTGGCAGGTGATGAACACAAAGGACAAGAGGGATCCTCTCCTACCCAGAGGTTTAGGTTCTGCGGTGATGGGAGAACATCATATGTTGACCTAATAAGGAAACTGATCCTACTCTCTTCCATTGACCAAAGGTCTTGCCAGCCCATTTTGCGTTGTTCCACCCTCTCCCATCTCATCCACTCTCCCTGCTTGGCCTGGGAAATGGCCTTTATACACCTCATCCTCTCCTCCTGCTTTTGCACCTCGTTGACTACCAGCTTCCTCCTTTGAGCTGGGCCTGCCTTGTGCCATTTAGGAGGAGCTAAACTGAGCCCAAAACCCCCCTCTTCCATGCTGTACCTGTCCCACGATATCCCCAATTTGAAGGTCAGCCTTTGCCTTTACTACAGATTTCTTTGCTGACCACTTTCTACCAGTTTTTAACTCAGGGGCTGCCTCCCTTACATATTTGTCACGTGACTCTACTAAGGTCATTTCCAGTCTGACCTTGGCACACTTAAACTCCTCGGTTAAAACTCCTCGGTTAAAGCAGAGACTGTCAGCTGCAATATTCCTTTACTATAAAGTCCCACTCTGCTGAGGCAGCGTGGAACTCCCAACCATTTCCTGATGTATGAACTTATTAACGCTTCCAGCTTATCCACTGTTGTCAAAGAAACCTCATACACGGTCAGTGGCCACAGTAACCTCGGCAGTAGACCAAACTGAAAGCACCAGAGTTTTAGTTTGCCTGGTAGAGCACAGCTGTTTATGCTCTTCAACCCTTCCACTGCTTGTCGTCTAACTTCTCCCACTCGAACTGTGTCCTTTAGATCCCCATCGTACCATCTCCCAAGACTCTTCACTGGCTTCTCAGAAACTGTTGGTGCCTCACCATTAATGAAGAATGTTTTATCTACTACCTTTCCTTTAACTATGGAGATGCTCCTTGATTTAGAGGGCTTAAATTGAATTCGTGCCCATTCAAACTTATCTGTTAACCTCTTAACCGTCTCCAGAGCGTCGGCGCACTGAAGCGTTTTTTTTTTTATTTAGTTCAAATATACTATCAGATTTAATGTTATACCTTGACAAACTATACATCATTAAAAAGATATAAGCCTCAAGATTCAGTATTTGACCACTATTGTATTCTGAGAAACTTATAGTGACAGTTATGTCTTAATTTGTGTCAGGAGTTATGAAATGAAAACAATGAGTCGATACCTTTAATATGAATTATGAGCGTCAGCTGGTCCATTCATAAAAAACACTCCGTGCTGTCGTCATGACAGCGATTCACAAAACAACGTCCCTGAGGGCTTTTAGCTCAACAATGTGCAGATGTGGAGAAATATTGATATATTCTCATAGATTCACATCATATTTCTATAGACAGGAATAATATTTATTGAATTTATACCCAAATGCGTCGATGTAAGTTATGATCGCTTCTTACTGAGATGTGCTGTGTTTTCCATTCATACCAATGGCATGGGGGCGCTATTATGTCCAATAAAAGTCCATATATGGATCATGAAGAAGACCCATAGTCATGTGACATTCCAGGACGTCACTGAGTGATACAGAAAGTAGCTGACAGAGATCGCTGTAACATGCAGATAAAGATGTTTTGAAAACAATAAACATGATTGCAATGATATTTGAGTTACCTGTGTTCTTCAAGCCATGCCAGGTATTTCATAATAATAGATTATATTTATAATGTAATGCTAATCGATATAGATTTCATCATCGTTCAGAACACTAAATAATACATTTTCTGTCGGATTTTTTTTTAATATGAAGCCAAGTTAGATCACAGAAGATTATTTAAAACACTAGACTTGCGTTATATAGTAAGTTTGGAGCACAAACATAATTTTAATCTCATAAATGGTCGTGTATTGATGGTGTGCTAAGCTAACATGCTAGCGAGCCCAGGCGCACCTGCCACGAGCAGTTATTGTTTTATGATTTTTTTCTAAATAGGAATGCTTACTGAAATGTTTCAGTGCATTTGATACCAGTTTCAAATATTTAGTGAGAATTTTGATAAAAGAAATTAGGGTTTGAAACCCTATGAATAGCCTGTGAATAGCCAGTCGTTAGTAGCTATAATGCAGACAAAAGAAATGCATATTTAGATCCATAATAACCAGTCTGGAGAGGTGTGAATGTGTACAGGGGAGACTGACACTGAATGGGGCACCACAAAACAATAGAGACAATAGACTGAATAGATGACTCAGAGGATGACTAAACATCAGTTTGCTAATAGAGTCTAATCAAAATAAAGTAATTTGACATGATCTTGAAAAACATTTAACTAAATACAGAGTTTTATACTTATCATTTTCAGATTTTAAATATAAAATGGTCAGACATGTGGCTTTAGCTGCAGTGCATTTCTAGATTGCTCCAGGGCCAACTTCCATTTTATTTTCATAAAGATGTTTCATAAAAATAAATTTCTAATAACTTTACAAAACTTTGAAGCTATTTAAAATTGTTTTTTTCATTATGACAATAATTCATTCTACATTTACAATAAACAACCAGGTGTCAGCTTTCAAATGAGATCATACTTGTGCTTTTAGTGCAAAGGGTTCATGAACTGTATCTGTTTCAGTTTGGGTATGTGATTTCTGGGGATTTTTCAAAAGTGGGCTTGAAGCTTAACAGGTTAACTTCCCCAATAACCGATTAGTGCAGGCTACTGTTGTAGTCATGGTTGTCATGTCATCCATGTATGCTCTGATTGGTGGTAGTCGCAACCCAGAAGCCAAGCGCTCTCCTCCTACTACCCATCTTGATGCCCTAATGATTACTTCCATTGCCATGGTAAAAGCCAGTGGAGAAATGGTGCATCCTGCCATTATTCCAACCTCTAAGCATTGCCATGCGGTGCTGAATTTTGGAGTTGAGAAACTAAATTGCAAATCTCCAAAATAGGCTTTCACTAAATTTGTTATTGACATTGGTACTCTGAAAAAATCAAATGCTGCCCAAAGAAGCTCATGTGGCACTGAACCATATGCATTAGCCAAATCCAGGAATGTCACATGGAGCTCCTTCCTCTCCTTTTTTGCTGACTGAATTCGTTGCCAGATAACATTGTGTGTTCTAAGCATCCTGAGAACCCTGGAATGCCCGCTTTTTTAACTGAAGTGTCAATGAAGCCATTCTTTAATAGGAGTATATACACTCACCGGCCACTTTATTAGGTACCCCATGCTAGTAACGGGTTGGACCCCCTTTTGCCTTCAGAACTGCCTCAATTCTTCGTGGCATAGATTCAACAAGGTGCTGGAAGCATTCCTCAGGGAGTTTGGTCCATATTGACATGATGGCATCACACAGTTGCCGCAGATTTGTCGGCTGCACATCCATGATGCGAATCTCCCGTTCCACCACATCCCAAAGATGCTCTATTGGGTTGAGATCTGGTGACTGTGGAGGCCATTTTAGTACAGTGAACTCATTGTCATGTTCAAGAAACCAATTTGAAATGATTAGAGCTTTGTGACATGGTGGAAGTAGCCATCAGAGGATGGGTACATGGTGGCCATAAAGGGATGGACATGGTCAGAAACAATGCTCAGGTAGGCCGTGGCATTTAAACGATGCCCAATTGGCACTAAGGGGCCTAAAGTGTGCCAGGAAAACATCCCCCACACCATTACACCACCACCACCAGCCTGCACAGTGGTAACAAGGCATGATGGTTCCATGTTCTCATTCTGTTTACGCCAAATTCTGACTCTAACATCTGAATGTCTCAACAGAAATCGAGACTCATCAGACCAGGCAACATTTTTCCAGTCTTCAACTGTTCAATTTTGGTGAGCTCTTGCAAATTGTAGCCTCTTTTTCCTATTTGTAGTGGAGATGAGTGGTACCCGGTGGAGTCTTCTGCTGTTGTAGCCCATCCGCCTCAAGGTTGTGCGTGTTGTGGCTTCACAAATGCTTTGCTGCATACCTCGGTTGTAACGAGTGGTTATTTCAGTCACTGTTGCCCTTCTATCAGCTCGAACCAGTCTGGCCATTCTCCTCTGACCTCTGGCATCAACAAGGCATTTCCGCCCACAGAACTGCCGCTCACTGGATGTTTTTTCTTTTTCGGACCATTCTCTGTAAACCCTAGAGATGGTTGTGCGTGAAAATCCCAGTAGATTAGCAGTTTCTGAAATACTCAGACCAGCCCTTCTGGCACCAACAATCATGCCACGTTCAAAGTCACTCAAATCAACTTTCTTCCCCATACTGATGCTCGGTTTGAACTGCAGGAGATTGTCTTGACCATGTCTACATGCCTAAATGCACTGAGTTGCCGCCATGTGATTGGCTGCTTAGAAATTAAGTGTTAACGAGCAGTTGGACAGGTGTACCTAATAAAGTGGCCGGTGAGTGTATATTTACACATTAGAGTATGAATCACTTGGTAACCTTATCTGCTGCTTAATCTCTAGGTAAACGGCCTGCCGGAGTTTTAGCACTTCTCGGGCACAGAGAAGGAGTATGTGCAAAAGAACCACACAAGGAGCTAGACAAAACGTGGTGACCGGTAAAATGTTTGCTTATTAAAGCCAAATCTACTACAGACCAGTCCAGTCTTTGGTTGAACCGTTGAATGTACATATCTGCCTTTGCCGAGAAAGATTTATGCTACTTGCAGAAAAGAGTCCAACCGAAGTTATGGCGAGGTCTGAGATAATAGATATACTTCACAGATTATGTCTCTAAAGACTCCGAAAGCCATGTTAAACTCGGGCATAGTTAGACAATTAGACAGCTGTTGGTCATTATCTTTTAACATAACAAATATGTCTCCACAGTCAACTATGCATTTATCTTGACTCTCTGAGCACAGCAGGATTTTTACCAGATTAATATAGTTACCTGCGAGGATCTGGGCGTGCAGCTGGGAAGAGATAGCAGCGGCTGGTGGAAAAAAACGGGGCTCCGGTGGTGGACGCTGGGAGAGCCGTGGCTAAGGATCTGCGTGGTAGAAGGTCAGCAGGTCCCATGATGAATGATGTGGAGATAGCAGCATCTGCAGCAGCAACGGGAGCCATGGGAGCAGGCGTCGACAAAGTTGTGTGGAAAGAAGAAGGCTCATTTTCGAGCGGTGCGATGTTGCCGGGTCTCTGTTCCATCCATTTCTTTGGAGCCGGTGGGTTGGTGGAACGGGAGGAGTGCTTTCGTTTGGCAGTGGCTTTCCTGGATCCGGATGGTGTTGGAGTCGATGGAGTTGCGGGCGTTTCTGGGATGTTTTCCAGGAAGAATTGACATTTTCATTTATTCATATAGCAGACGCAAATGAGAACAAGAGAAGCCGTTAAACTAACAATAGGACAACAATATGCACGTGCTATGACCCTTCCCAGTTTAATCTAACGCATTACGTGTACTTTAAAACAATTTTTTATAAAGATAATACATATAGAATAGTAGATAAAGTGTTAGTATTAATGGATCAAATGTTGCCGAAAAAGATGCGTCTTCAGCCGTTTCTTGAAAATGGTCACGGACTCAGCAGCTCTGGTTGAGTTAGGCAGGTCATTCCACCAGCATGGAACAGACCCGAAAAAGGTCAGAGAAAGAGATTTTGTGCCTCTTTGAGATGGCACCACAAGACGGCATTCACGTGCAGAGCAAGTTTCTGGATGGCACGTAAGTCTGAAGTAATGAGTTTAGGTAGGAGGGAGCATAGCCAGTGGTTGTTCTGTAAGCAAAAGTCAGTGACTTGAATTTGATGCGAGCGGCAGCTGGCAACCAGTGCAAGTTTGTGAGGAGAGGAGTGATGTGTGCTCTCTTCGGCTCGTTAAAGACCACTCTAGCTGCAGCAGTTTGGATCAGTTGCAGAGGTTTGACAGTGCAAGCTGGAAGACCTGCTAGGAGAGCATTACAATAGTCCAGTCTGGATAGAACAGGTGCTTGAACAAGGAGTTGTGTAGGATGCTCTGATAGGAAGGGCCTGATCTTCCTAATGTTGTATAAGGTAAATCTACAGGACTGGGCAGTTCTAGCAATGTGGTCTGTAAAGTTCAATTGATCATCAATCACAAGTCCAAGGTTCCTGGCTGACCTTGATGGAGTTATGGATGACGAACTTAGCTGAATGGAGAAGTTGTGGTGTAGTGTTGGGTTGGCCCGGACCACAAGCAACTCTGGCTGGATGAAGGACCACCAGCTTCAACTAAACCTTGCGAAGACAAAGTTGGATGAAGTTCAATTGAAAGAGTTCTTCGTGAAAATTGATTCCGAGAGGAGACTGGATGTTGTGGCTGTACAGCGTTGTGAGAATTTTCTCAGCAGGCCAGTCAGCTAAAATAAGCAGAGGAGTTGTTTTGTTGGCCATTCTGCTGCCAGGCCATTAGATGGTGATGTAACTCTACAGAATGAACACGTAATACGCACGTGCATATCGTCATCAGAGATTCACGTTTTTGTTGTTTACACTGAGAAAAAAACTTGCTCTTTGAAACCTGTTTTCAGGCACCCAAAATGCCATTGTCGTATAAACGAACGGCCGAAACACCTAAAAGGTTTTACGTTTTTAGTTAAAAACGGTGTTGTGTAAACAGCCCCTTAGTCTGTGTATATATTATCCCTATTTTGTGCAGTTCTCTGTCCGTTCTCGTCAATGTTAAGTGGTTGTCTTATCTCCTGAGTTTCTACGACCTGTTATCTGTTGGATTATTGGATTAAATACTGATCTACTCCTGTGTTGTGTGATTTATATTCGCAACCCACACCTGTGACAGAAGTACGAACCCATAAAGATGGACTTACTGGCAGTCCAACAGCTTTGCCTCGAGCAAGAGCAGCAAAGCCTTGAGGACCACTTTCGTGGATTTCTCCATCTGGCGAGCCTTACAGACTATCCCGATCCTGTCCCCGCTGGTCCCGTCCAGTTCTCCTGCGTCTACGCTGGTTCCACCCAGCTTAGAATCTCTTGCCTCCCAGCTGGTTCGGTCCGCTCATCGAAGTCTCCAGAGTTCCCACCCAGCCTCCCTCTCCCTCATCCTCTTCAAACTTCAGGCAGCTCCTCCTTCTCTGCCTCCACTCGGTGACATGGATCCACCTCGGGCCTTCCGGCATCCAGCTCCTCCTGGATGAAGGTATCCCCTGGCTCTGCCTCCAGCCATCAATCCCGTCACTCCACTTCGGCCCATTGTCCAGACGCCTCCTCTCTCTCCGTCGGCTCCACCTTTGACCATCGGACTTATGGCTCCACTGGGCTCCCTCGATCCTCTGGCTCCACCTTGGTCTGACATTGCGAGCCGTCCACTGCACTCCATCTCTCCACCCCTATGGCTCTGTCTGGCTCCGACTGCCCTCATTTTTACTTAAGATAAGAAAAGAAAACCTTTATTTGTCCCACAGTGGGGAAATTCCGGTAAACAACTGAAACAAACGAGCCAACTCCCATCTCTATATGATATTCTGATGCAGAGATATAGGTCTTGCTAAACGGTAATTTCTGTAATTTTCAGCAATTAAACTGTTGAACTTGGTTCACAGAGATAATTTAAGAAAGAGTGATTTACACAGAAATTCAGCTTGTTTCATGAATGAGGCTAGTTGATTTTTAAGAATAATTGGGATGTAGGTAAGATATTACCTCTTTGTTGATTCTACTGTACTCCATATTAGGGGTGGAACGGTACATGTATTCGTATCGAACCGAAACGGTACGGGCGTCACGGTTCGGTGCACGAATTTACACGGAGAATACACGGTATAAAAATAAATAAAACTCGCGTGCAAATTAATTAATGTAATGCGGAACTACTGTTAGATACGCGGGTTCTTTAGCGCGTCCTATTCGCTTTCGACTAGCGTCGATGTAGACGCAAATTTGACGCTCTATTCGCGTTTGGTGTGACCGTGACCGCATAATGAACAGGCTGCGATGTCAAGATTGCAATGCAAGAGAGAGAGAGAGAGAGAGAGAGAGAGAGAGAGAGCGCGCGAGAGAGAGAGAGAGAGAGCGCGCACGCGCGCGATCGAACAGTGGAAACATAAAAAACATACTCCGTCATTTTGTACAGATCATTAAACCTGCAAAGTGTTTACTTATATTTGTGTACACTCGCAATAAAACACAACATTGTGCTTTTGTCACACTTTAAACTCTTGTCAAACTGTAACCTACAACTGTCACCCAACCAAAATCACACACACACACACACTGTTTTAAAAGCAAAACATATTTATCCAACTCCATTTCAAAACAGTCTGTGGGTCCCATCTTTTGGACATTCGTCATATTGCATTGGTTTTCATTTCTTGTCCTCGGAGCACTAATCTTACACATTCTACATTGATTAAAAAAGAAAATCGAATGTTTTTAATGGTACTATTATTTTATACAGAAATCAATTATTTATAATTCAGATGAGAATAATGTTACATTGTCAATTAATAATGTTAATTAAAATTAAGGAAAACAAATATATTGATCTGAAATATAGCAAAATAATTTTAAATTAATAGTACAATTACCAAACATATCGCAAGGTCTTTTTGTATTTTTATTAATTTAATTAATAAACTAATTATATAAAACTATTGTCAGTGCACTACAAATAAAATGGTTCTATGCCTTTATTAATAAAACTTATTTAAAAAATACAATGCCTTCTGCATTTTTGTTTTGCTTTTCCCTCCATTGTACCGAAATCGTACCGAACCGTGATGTCTGAACCGAGGTATGAACCGAACCGTGACTTCTGTGTACCGTTCCACCCCTACTCCATATACATCCTCTGTATACTTCAACAGCAAGCTAAACTCCCCCTCATCAACTTCACAGACACGGAATGTTCTTTTCCATATTTTAATAAGAGTAGGTTAAAACTATGAAATAAGGAATAAACAATATGAATTTACATCCACAATGTGTATATAAATAAATACTTCTTACAAATGTCTTTGTATTCTAGATTTAGCTGTTCTGCTTATCATACAACATTAACAAAAATAAATGTTACTACGGTGCAGGAGCAACACGCACTTGTGTGCTTTCACATATACTGCATTTGCGGAGCTCAACTGATCTGCTCTGCTGTATACCACAAACAAACCATTTATTCATTATTTTTATTTCTAATCCAAAAGTTGTTACTGAATTTTTTTTCAGAATTGCAATTCTCTTTGTACACAGTAGCCTACAGTTATACAGTCTTTCATAGACTTATTCACGTTTAAACACACTAAATTTAAACAACTTATTATTCAATGTATTACCTCTATATAGGTTTATATTTAACCCTCTGGGGACCAAGAACGCACCCTTGCGTTTTGGCAGATTTTTTTCACATAGCAGAAAAATAGACTTAAACTACTCCATCATTTCTGGTCATACAGAGTAATGAAACATATTTAAAAAAAACTGTTAAATGTCCTTTTTATGTGCCCACCTACAATCGAAATAAAATATTGTGCTTTTGTAAAATAAAGAAAATAAACAGGGTGTGCGTTCTGCCTCTCCGTGTCCGTGAACTTTTTTTCTGGAGCAATTCTCTGAACTTAAACAAAACTCCGCTAATTCTATTCACTCAGACATGAGCAATATATGTTTATGATCATTTAAGTTTGTACTTTTAAATTATCTAATTTAAAACTAAAATAAATATTCCCTGTTTTGTGTAATCTATATAAAAAGAGAGAGGTGTCAGCCGTTCTCATTATCGTTCTCGCATCTCATTATTCCACTAATGTGACGCCCACGGAGAGCGCGCGCTATTCAAACGCTAATGATCTGAAGCAACACATTGAGGCGTGTAAACGCCCACATAAACTTGGTAAACACACTATATTTAGTCAGATTAATGTACTGTCGTCTTGTGCGGCTGTGAGGAATAATCCTGGGACATTTACCTACCTCAGAACAAGTGCTGGTTTATTTTCACTTCGAGGAACGAGCTGAACTGTAAGTGTTTTGTTCTTGTGGTTTGTTCTAATCGCGATATATAACAACATTTAGTGTCTGTAAACGCAAAAATAGCCTACTGTTTAAATTTGAATCATGTTTCTCTGTGTGTGTGTGACTAGTTTAGGATAGATTATAAAGTTTTAACTCTAAAATAGACATCAAATAAGCTTTTGTTAGCAGTTTCTGCTCATATGTTAAATATATAGTATGTTTTGTCAAAAATAAACTTATCAACTGTTATAGTGTTTGTTCCAGCTATAGGCTATATCAAAATAATGAATCCTTAACTTTGAAATATGTATAATAAAATGTATTGTCCTACTTTAAAAAATAATACTTTATAAGAGATTTATGGAAAAAGACAATTTTCTTTTCAAGATGTTTCCAACTCTAACTTTGAACCAATTCTATTGAATGGCCCATATAACCTATTTGAACAGGATTTGTTTCCAGGTATGACTAAAAATGTGCTTTTGACTTTCATTTATATTTTGATTATTTATATATATATATATATATATATATATATATATATATATATATATATATATATATATATATATATATATATATATATATGTATATATATACACTCACCGGCCACTTTATTAGGTACCCCATGCTAGTAACGGGTTGGACCCCCTTTTGCCTTCAGAACTGCCTCAATTCTTCGTGGCATAGATTCAACAAGGTGCTGGAAGCATTCCTCAGGGAGTTTGGTCCATATTGACATGATGGCATCACACAGTTGCCGCAGATTTGTCGGCTGCACATCCATGATGCGAATCTCCCGTTCCACCACATCCCAAAGATGCTCTATTGGGTTGAGATCTGGTGACTGTGGAGGCCATTTTAGTACAGTGAACTCATTGTCATGTTCAAGAAACCAATTTGAAATGATTAGAGCTTTGTGACATGGTGGAAGTAGCCATCAGAGGATGGGTACATGGTGGCCATAAAGGGATGGACATGGTCAGAAACAATGCTCAGGTAGGCCGTGGCATTTAAACGATGCCCAATTGGCACTAAGGGGCCTAAAGTGTGCCAGGAAAACATCCCCCACACCATTACACCACCACCACCAGCCTGCACAGTGGTAACAAGGCATGATGGTTCCATGTTCTCATTCTGTTTACGCCAAATTCTGACTCTAACATCTGAATGTCTCAACAGAAATCGAGACTCATCAGACCAGGCAACATTTTTCCAGTCTTCAACTGTTCAATTTTGGTGAGCTCTTGCAAATTGTAGCCTCTTTTTCCTATTTGTAGTGGAGATGAGTGGTACCCGGTGGAGTCTTCTGCTGTTGTAGCCCATCCGCCTCAAGGTTGTGCGTGTTGTGGCTTCACAAATGCTTTGCTGCATACCTCGGTTGTAACGAGTGGTTATTTCAGTCACTGTTGCCCTTCTATCAGCTCGAACCAGTCTGGCCATTCTCCTCAGACCTCTGGCATCAACAAGGCATTTCCGCCCACAGAACTGCCGCTCACTGGATGTTTTTTCTTTTTCGGACCATTCTCTTTAAACCCTAGAGATGGTTGTGCGTGAAAAGCCCAGTAGATTAGCAGTTTCTGAAATACTCAGACCAGCCCTTCTGGCACCAACAATCATGCCACGTTCAAAGTCACTCAAATCAACTTTCTTCCCCATACTGATGCTCGGTTTGAACTGCAGGAGATTGTCTTGACCATGTCTACATGCCTAAATGCACTGAGTTGCCGCCATGTGATTGGCTGCTTAGAAATTAAGTGTTAACGAGCAGTTGGACAGGTGTACCTAATAAAGTGGCCGGTGAGTGTATATGTCTGTGTGTGTGTATATATGTATATATATTTTCCTTGCATTCTTTCTTGTGACACACCTGAATGAAATGAATGCATCTTTGTCTTCTCAGGTGAGAATCACCTAATTATACATGAGGGGGTTGGGCCGTTCACACCCATTCGCATATTGCCTTTAAAAAAAAAAATGTTTTTCACATTTTAAAGCAATCTGGTTTTATGTGAATGGTTAGGCAGGATGATTTTCAGATCATTTGTGAGGCGCTATAGGCTATGCCTGGTTTTATCTGTGGTTATCATGATCTAAATGCATTATACTGGGTAACCAATGTTCATTTTAATAAAACTCAAACAGTCAGAATATTACATTTTACCAAATAAAAATGTGGTTGTTAATTTTTATTTTAACAGATAATACTGTCTTTGTTAATGAACATACATTTAACATAGTATTAGCTTGAGTTAGGATGCAGATTTACTGTCAACTCACTGTCAAATATGCGTTTCGAGATAAAACATGTAATATTAACATTGCAGCCTGCACTGCAAACCGTGCTGAAGATACGTGCCATCAAAGTCAGGCAACACAAACCTGTTTCAAGACTTGAAACAATATCCCCCATTAGCACATGCAGAAACTAAGAAATATATGTTTGGCAAGTGTTTGTCATGATATGTTCTGACAATAAAGAGTAGTTTAAAACCACAATGAACACACTGGTTTCTAAAACTTTCACTTAGGAGCAAAAATCTGCCATTAAACTAATTATCGATATCGACTGATATAAAAAAATTATCGTGAGGCCACAAGATTTGATCCCTCATTCGTTGGTCTGTGACACAAGCTGCGGGAGGAGTAGCGCGCCAAGTAAAGTAAAAAAAAGATATCTGTGAAAAATAGTAGTATAATTTAATTAAATGCATTTATGGTGAGATTACTACATTTTTATGTCAATCCGCATTCATTTTGACCATGAACCATGAGCTGTCACTTTAATTCAGCGCATGTAGCACAGGAAACGATCACTGCACTGCTGTACACGCACCGCTCCTTGAGCGCATTGCCGGACCGCATCAGCTTGCAGTGGGAAAGCTCTAACCTGCCAACATGGGTACGGAAAAAATATGCACCGCATACACACTCCAAACGGAGTAAGTGTGAAACAGGCGTTAGTCCACTGGAAGGTCCAGATCCAGACTGTGTCCAGAGTCAGACAGACTATTGTTCTCGGATTGGTTCTGTTCCTTTAGATTGGACAGTTGGGCTTCCATACCCACCTGATGTCATTGTTATATCATCACGACATGGGGCCTTTGGGGGAAGCAGTGAAATGAAAACATATCACTGCTGGATTGGGTGTCTATTTATGTGTGTGTGTGTGTGTGTGTGTGTGTGTGTGTCATCGCTGAAGTGCATCTGTTCCTGCTTAATACTACCAGACGGTGAATCAGAGTGTTAAATTAACCCTCATCTCCTCTTACATTTTTACACATGGAATCACATTTAATTGTGTGTTAAGTAGTCATCTGAGGTCATGTTTTACAGTTTCGTTGTATGTTTCCTGTCTATTTGATTCCTTCCCTGCAGCATAGTGAGTAGCCTGTCTGTAGTTTGTAATTGATTGTTCTGGCCATCAATATAATGTGGATATCTAGACAATAAGGCATTATACCAAATACTTCATAGTACACCAAAAAGCTGAACTATTTTAGATTCATCCAATACTAAGTAGTGCATAAAATCAATTATACACTCATTAAGGCAAACATTTTAGTCTGACCTCAGTTTTCAAGTTAGTTTTTTTATTTTTATAGACAATAAGGCATTATAACAAACACTTCATAGTACACCACAAAGCTGAACTATTTTAGATTCATCCATTACTAAGTAGTGCATAAAATCAATTATACACTCATTAAGGCAAACATTTTAGTTTGACCTCAGTTTTCAAGTTTTTTTTTATTTTATTTTTATAGACAATAAGGCATTATAACAAATATTGCATAGTACACCACAAAGTTGAACTATTTTAGATTCATCCATTACTAAGTAGTGCATAAAATCAATTATACACTCATTAAGGCAAACATTTTAGTCTGACCTCAGTTTTCAAGTTATTTTTTTATAGACAATAAGGCATTATAACAAACACTTCATAGTACACCACAAAGCTGAACTATTTTAGATTCATCCATTACTAAGTAGTGCATAAAATCAAGTATACACTCATTAAGGCAAACATTTTAGTCTGACCTCAGTTTTCAAGTTTGTTTTTATTCTGACCATTAATATGAAATGTGAAGGATGTATGGATAAGTCATGGACCCCCTCAAAAAAATAGACTTCATGGCCAATGTGCCTGTAATATGGTGTAATAATAATACTGTAAACATGCAACTGGTCAGAATTGATTTCTTTGAAGGTTAAAAAGTCAAAACTTTTAAATTCAATTCAAAACCAATCTGCATAATTTTGGTTTGTAATATATCTTTAAATAGTTTTTTTAATCAACCAGTACAAAATAAAGATTTCAGTCCTTTTGCAATAGGGGTAACACTGTATTGAAGCGAATACATGTGTGCTATTAATCAGAGTGCATTATGGGTATAAATGATTATGCATTATATAGGGAATGAAATTGTCAACTAAAGGCGGGTGCACACTGTGCGATTGTTGCCACGATTTGGCCGTCTGAGACCAATTGTGCAAATCCTAAAAGAATCCTCTGATCCTTGGCTAAAATCTGAAGTCTTTGATAGTTAGTTTGAAATGTTCACCGACAGCCGATTAATGACCATTGCGATACAATTTTACATCAGACGAAATTCTGACAGTGTTAGAAGATTTGACTCACAGTCCTGCAGTGTGACTTCTCCTATGACGACCATCACATTGTCTTTGTTTTTCAAGACAAGCCGTGACCAAAATTAACGTTAGAGATTTCTTTGTAGCCATCATTTCAATCCAGCGTGTAATGCAGCTCACTCTCACTGAACGTGTCGTTGATTGATGATGTAAAACTCTGGACAAGTTTTCTTGGGTGCGTCCATTTTTAACGCGTCTTCTTAACTGTCCTACAGTCTGACATTAATGACAACTGAGATCTTACAGTGTGACATGGCTTACAGCGATGATCATGTTCGTCTGACAAGCAACAAAACTAACAGGGTGGTTTCGGACACAGCTAGAAAATATAGAAAATATAGGCTACATAAATGTTCCAGGTGTGCAGAGGAGTATGTATTATATGCTGTACATAATATATTCATGGTAAGTACTCCCACTTACCACTAGAGAAGCTGAAGAGCCTGGAAGGCAGGCATTCAGGCACTTAATAAATACGGTGTACTTACTTTTTGTAGTACTTTTGTAGCGTAGTTTGATTTATATCCTACCCAGCATTTATTTGGATAGTTTGGGAAAACACAAGGGTACACTTTTTATATTTGTTGTCTATTCTGCAGACAATAACACTTTACAAATATAGCTGCAAGCAGCAACACGGGGCCAATCCCTGCAAGGCACCGCAATTAGAACAAGTACAGCAAAGTTCAAAGGCTTGGCACCGCAAGCAGAACAAGTATTGCAAACTGCAAGTACAGCAAGCTGCAAGTACAGCAAGCACAGCAAGTACAGCAAGTACAGCAAGCAGAGCAAGTACAGCAGCGCATCAAGCATTTAAGCACCAATGGCAGTGCAGAGCCGCAAGAACAAAAACAGCACAAATTGAATATACATGTAAATGAACCACAGCGAGCATTTAAGCACCAACAGCAGAGCAGAGCCGGAAGGAATTGAAATGACAACTTTATACACAATTTTAAAGTCATCCCACATGGGACTCGAACCCACGACCAGAATGGTTCGGGATTCGTTCAGTGTGAGAATGAGTTCACAAAAAAGTTCCATGACATGTTAACCAGATTAGCATGGTAAGCTAGCTTAATGCTAATTTAGCTTATGACGTGGTACATCCAATCCTGGCAAAATAGATATCATCGACATGATGCAATGAATCGATAGACACCAATTTTATGATTTTGTGACAAACTGTTCACAAGTTTAAGCCTCTGAACCAATGTTGGGTCGAACTTGTTAAATTTACGACAACTTTTTTTTTTCCAATATAGCAAAAAAATCGGGGCTAACACTTTACTTGAAGGGGTGTGCATAAGACTAACATGACACCTTCATTATCATGACATGACACATGTTATGAATATGAAGGAAGTTTTATGCATGTTTGTGACAACTGTCATTAAGTGTCATTCACTCAATTATGACATTTTTAATGCAAATATGACATTGTTTGAGATGTCTTTGTTATGACACCTTGACATAAACCAATACATCATAACCTGTCAGTATCTTTGTCATGACAACTTGACATTACTAAGACAACACAACCTGTCATAAACATGACATAGCAGATTAATTATCAAACTTAAGAAACCACTTAGCTTTATTGGTTAACATTACATTAAACTGTCAGGTGGTTGCTTTTGACATTGGCTGTCATGAAGCCATTATAACTGTTTAATGACAAATTCAATTTGTACCACTGTAGTTGAGGTCACGAAAAATATTCATGACACAGTTATAATGGCCTTATGACAGCCAATGTCAAAACCAACCACATGACAGTTTAACTTAATTTAATGTCAAGTTGTCATGACAAAGACACTGACAGGTTATGATATTATGGTTTATGTCAAGGTGTCATAACAAAGACATCTTAAACAATGTCATATTTCCCTTCAAAATGTCATTATTGAGCGAAAGACACTTAATGACAGTTGTCATAAACATGCATAAACCCTACTTCATATTCATGACATATGTCATGTCATGGTTATGAAGGTGTCATGTCAGTCTTATGTACACCCCTTCAAGTAAAGTGTTACCAAATCGGGAACAGTACTTCTGTGCGGCTCGGTCCGAAGATCATTTGAGCAAATTTTGGACAATTTTGGAAAATTTTTGAAGGAGGAGTAGCGAAACAACTGTTTTACATTCGCTCCAATATGGCGGCCAGTCACATTGTTGAAAAATAGCAAATTAGATATCGTTGAAATCGGCATAAGCCAAGGAATATATTGACATAATATCAAATTTCAAAAGAAATCAAATTTCAAGCAATGTTAGCAAAAGTTATATGCGTTTTTTCAAAAAACAATGATATCTCTGGAACACTAGGTGGCGCTGTGATCAAACTTCTCAGGTACCTTCGGGCCATGCTAATGATGATCCATACCAAATTTGGTGAAGAAATTTCAAATAGTTTAAAAGATATTGCAAGTTATGACAAAATTCAAAATGGCGGACACGTGGTACATCCCATCATGGCAATATCCACGGATTCGGCATGATGCAAGGAATCCATAGATACCACAATTATGATTTTCTGACAAACTGTTCAAAAGTTATTGGCCAAAATAGCAATTTGTCATATCTCATGACCCGTAGGTGGCGCTATTCCCAACTTTGGCATGGGACCTCAGAACATGCTTCCGATGAAGTGTACCAATTTTCGTTTTGATTGATCAAACTTTGGCCGAGATACAGCCTCTTAGCCAATTTTGGGTGGACCTTGTTAAGTTTGAGATATTATACATTTTTTTTACAGTATAACAAAAAAATCGGGAACAGTACTTTTATGTGGCTCAGTCCGACGATCATTTGAGCACATGGTTGGAGAAAATTGGACAAAATTTGAAGGAGGAGTAGTGAAAAAACTGAATACTGTACATTTCAAAATGGCCACTACTGTAATGGGCGGGGTCTTAATGTAAGGTATTGGTTGTTATCAGAATGATGAGAGGAATCAGGTGTATCAAGTTTCATGTCTCTAGATCAAAGGGTTCAAAAGTTATAACCATTTCAATGTTGAATTATTGAACGGGTGGTGGCGCTATAGAGTTGGTTCTAGAGACTCAAAATTTGGCTCAATTTCTTTTCATAACCATATCTATAAGTGTGCCAAATTTCATCATTTTCCTACTTACGGTTCATAGGGCTGCCATAGACTTCCATTTACGGAATAATAATAAGAAAACTAACAGATACAATAGGTGCCTCAGCCCCTTCGGGGCTTGGCCCCTAATGACAGTCACTAGTTGTTACTCTTCCACATTAGAGATATCGTTAATATTCTTTCTTCTCATAAAGCTTCTCCTTTGGTTTTGTTTCCTTTCTTTCAAGTAAGTGTCTTTTTAAAGACTTTTTTTTAAAGAGTAGTGTTCACTGAAGAGCATCTCTAAAACATCAAATTAGTATATATCCTTGTTTTTAAACAGTTCTCTTAGAGAGTTTGTTTTTTGTTACGAACCAATTGTACTTTAGAACTATTAAGAGTGCTAAAAAATCGAGTGCACTTTTCATTTGTGTTTAACCGAAAAGGCCAATCAAAGGTGGTGTGTATTTTATTTTATTTTTTACACTATTTAACACTATTAGGCTGACCACTTCTGTTGCGGGTCAGCAGATGTGATTTTGCGGGACAAAGCAGGACCTGTGGGAGAGCAATTACAGACTTTGTAAATATTGATTTATGTTCGATGGAAATCCTATTTGCATTAACATTGGATGATAATATGATAATTGTGACCAGCTCTGTGTGATTGCACTCAATTTGCAGAGATTCTACCAATTCAGTCTACTAAATACAATAAACTGAATATAAATTGCATGAATTTAATCGGATTCAGTGCATCTTGAACTAAGAAGAGCCTTCTTGTCCAGTGTGTGTCTGTAGAAGTCATGGAAAGTGTAACTGAGGCTAACCTTCACCAGTTCACTTTTGATGAGGTCCACACTGGCTTTGTTCCTTTGCTCCATCAACCTAGATGTCATCAGTGAAAATACCCTCTACGAATGCATTAGTTGCAGACAGAATTGCGCAGAGGTGGAAAGAGTAATAAAATATTCTACTCAAGTAAAAGTACTACTACTTCAATTCAATTTTACTTAAGTACAATAAAAGTACCGGTCTAAAAATCTACTCAAGTAAAAGTAAAAAGTAGCTCATTTAAAATTTACTCAGAGAATAGTTACTGAGTAACTTTTTTAACAGCGGGGGTGGGGGACTCTCCCGTGTAGGCTTGTAATGGTATGAGATTTTCACAGTATGATAACGTCTCAGAAAATATCACGGTTTACAGTATTAATGAATTATTAACTCACTCACAGAATGGACACATAGTGTCAGACATCTTTTTTTGGAAGCTAAGCTAGCAGGCTCTTGTTCTGTGGAGAAAGCTAAATAGTAGTAGTTTACAATCCTCTTTTTCCCAGACGTCGAGATCGTCCAAAATGTCCGGGATTCAGCTTTTGCTTTCTGCTAGCCATTCATTGTTTACAGGCACACCTTTTGTTTTAATCTAACTGAATTCATTCCGATTGGTGAATCTGAATGTAGTGTTTACATGAATGCTAAACAAGTGATCGGTTGATGTGTGTTTTGACATTGCTAAGAAAATTCCCGCTCCTCCGTGAGAGATACGAGGCCGGTGCATCTCACAGGTGTCGCTCATCGGTAATCACTGCACCGGCCTCGCGCCGTTCTCCAGCGGCCCTCATTTGTCCTGCTCGCCGCAGTAAACATGATGAATGGCGACTGTAGAACGCAAAAGCCGAATCCTGGACATTATGGGCGATTTCGAAAAACCCGGGCAGACTCATCTCACTCAAACAAATGCTTTTATTATAACAAACTTGAAACCATTTGTTTGTTTTGTTTATTAAAATTTCAATAAAACATGTCTAATCAATTAAATTTGATAATTGATAATGAATTAGATTAACAACTTATTTTTTAACATTAATCATTTATTAAAATGTTTAAGAAAAATATTGTCCTATGAAATGTATTTTATTCAGAAAATTACGGTTTCTTTTTATGATTTAATCCAAATATATTATCAAAAACGGTTGTAATCAAATGTAAATTTAAAATTGTGTCCTTTTATTTTTTGGGGAAGCGCTGCAAAAACAGATTTACTAAATTAAAACATGGACAAAAAATTTATTCCTTTAAATAATGTTTAAATAAAATGTATTATTATTATTATTATTTAGAGAAGTAGGCTACGTTCTATTGTATGCCTATAGTAATATATTTCTGTCCTAATTTCTCCTAGTAAAACCAAACTTTTATTTTGACGGGTTGTAGTGAAGACCAAAAGTGTAAAAAAGTGTTTCAAAGTGTATTTGACAATGGTTTATCTCAAATAAAATTATGAAAATGCTCATTAGGCGTTCTCTCAGAGCAGCTCTGGAAATGTTCATGTATTCATATCCTCAAATTGTTTGTGAGACTCTGAATGTCACGCTTGAGTATGTAGTTAGTAGACAAAGCGGCGCAGCTCAGCAGAACAAATAGGGTTATATTTACATGCAGTATTTTTGTGCTTAGCTTAAATATTCACAGACCATGTCGCGATTGGATTTATTGCACAGTTCTACTTTCCATTGTTTTACGTGACATCTGCGTTATGTAAATTTCATTTTCATGACTGGATTCCGGGGTTCCCTCTGCATCACGTAAATCGGGACATGCCTTGGCTTTATCTGCAGGAGGGATGGTGTCCTATATCCTCCTTTTGCAGCCACTTTGCGTCCACATTTTTTGCAAATTGGATATCTATCCTCGAGGACAACCACGCTTTTTTCTACAAAGTATTTTCATACTGGCCATAATTCGCTTGGCACTTCGGTTTCAGCTTCAGCTGGTTCTGCATCACCTTTTTTGCGCGTTTGTTCTCCCGCCTTTCAATCAATGCAGTAGTTTCCGGAGTGTGTTTTTTTTTCTTTTCTTGTATTATTATTTTTTACTCAGTAACGGATATGATTTCAAATGTAGCGAAGTACAATACTTCAAAGAAAACGTACTTAAGTAAAAGTACAGATTTTAAAAACTACTTGAAAAAGTAGAAGTACACAAAAAAACTACTCAATTACGTAACGCGAGTAAATGTAATTCGTTACTTTCCACCTATTCCACCGAATTGCGAGATAATACATTGTAATTAACATTTATATTTTTTATTCCATGGTGTAAATGGGCTTCCATCATTGAACCTACTAGTGGTACAGATACAACTATAAATAGGTTATTTTAGTTAATCATACTAACCATCTATCAGTGTTGGGGAAGCTACTCTGAAACTGTAGTTTGACAAGCTACTCGTAAGTTAAAGTAGTTAAACTACAGTCAAGCTACCCTTTTGGAAAAGTAGTTAGCTACACAACAAGTTACTATCAAAAAGTAGCTAGCTACATTGAAACTACTTTAGCTTTTTTTGAACAACGTATATTATAAATAACTGAATAAGTGTCTGGGGAATGTTTTAAGTAAAATATTTAGTGTTTAAAACAATGCAATGCAATTATGATTTCAAAGAGTATTGTTTTATTACACACAACACTCAAATATCTCAGACTGTTTGTCAAAAGTGCAAAATTGCAACAAATACAACATTGCAAGAACAAAATACACATCCAACGTAAATTGCATGTAGAACATTTTCTCAAAAATAACGATTGTGAGATGGTTAATAGGCCATGGGTAATTAACGTTAGTTGTTTCTCCATCCTCCAAATCTGCCGCCACGTCTGGCTCCATCATGGATAATATGGGTGTGTCAACCCACTTCTGTACGTCAGTGAACCGTTAGCCGCAAGATGCGTGATTAAACAACAGGTGGCGGTAATGGCAAAAAATTAGTTTGTAATCTAACAAGAAGAAGAATATCCTTGCATCGTGCTGATTCACGCAGGCTCGACAAAACGCAATGTAGCTTTTGCTTGCGCTACACCGCTACTTGCTGCAAAAAGTAGTTAGCTACTGGAAAAGCTACACTGTTTAAAAAGCAACTGAGCTACTGCCAAGCTACTGAAAAATGTAGTTAAGTTAGTAGCGTCGCTACTTGTAGTTAACTACTCCCCAACACTGCCATCTATAGTGAAACAAACAATCTGGTCTTTAGAAACCTTTTTCCGATCAAAATTATTCAGCAAGTTTAAAGAGTGTTTTATGTTCTATTCAGGTGTGATATAAGTGCATGTATGTTCTTTTCATGTGTAATGTGTTCTGTTTGTGTGGGGCTTTAAGGGGTGGGGTGTTCTCCCGAAGAACGAGCCTGTGCAGTTATGTGTGGGCGGGAACTGGGGGAAATTTTGGAGTTTGCTGTCTGCGAGGCAGGAGCATTGGCCACACAGGTGCTCAAGTTAATAAAACCAGTCCATCATTTTTTCAGTTCGCTACAGTACTATTAACCAAGACATATTGAGTTGAGAGAACAGGAAATGAGAGCGAAACATCTTTTGAAAAACTGTCATTGTTCATCTCCAAAAATACTGAAAAGAAGAAACTCTGAAATAGCCTCAGTCATTAGTGTGACGGCATGATAAAAACACCGCTGTTTCTTCATAGAGCTGTTAAATGTTTAACTTGTTGCTTTCTTTTGCAGATTCAGATGTATTGTATATCCCTTCAAGCAGAAACTGACAATATCAACAGCCACCTTCATTATTGTGATAATCTGGGTCTTGGCAGTGTCCATCATGTGCCCCTCTGGCGTCATGCTTCAAGTGACTAAAGAACAAACCATCCGCGTGTTCCTGGGAGATGGCAACCGAACGAGCCCTTTCTACTGGTGCAGGGAAAACTGGCCCAACCAGGAGATGAGGAAGATCTACACAACCGTCCTGTTTGCCAACATTTACCTAGCTCCTCTGTCCCTCATAGTGATCATGTACGCAAGGATTGGGATCACTCTGTTTAAAACGGCTATGCCAGCGGGGTCCAAACCTGGCCACGATAACCGTCACTCTGTGTCAAAGAAAAAACAAAGAGTGATCAAAATGCTCCTCATCGTGGCCTTGCTCTTCATCCTGTCCTGGTTGCCTCTGTGGACGCTGATGATGCTAACAGACTATGTTAAACTTACTGAACATCAGTACAGGCTTATTAACATCTACATCTACCCCTTCGCCCACTGGCTAGCCTTTTTCAACAGCAGTGTCAACCCTATAATTTACGGGTTCTTCAACGAGAACTTCCGCCGTGGATTTCAGGCCATCTTGAAGTTCGGCCTGTGTCCTGTCGGTGGTCAACATCGGACCTATTCTCACAGGGTGCAGGGTAATTCTGTGCAGCCGGTAAACCTGCAACCCTCCACAGAGCCGATCTCTCTTAATAGCCTGGAGAACAACAGCTCGAGGAGGATGAACCACGTCAACGAGCAAGACTTGGTGATGGAAGATTTAGAGAACGTGTCTGAATGCAGCATGGAAGGAGCTTCTCTCTAAGTTTTTAGATGACAATGATGTATAGGCTACATAACAGGCTCATTATATCTTAAAATAAAGACTATTATTTCATTAAAAAAATTTAAAATTACATTATTTGTTAAGATTATATAATTGTGTATAAAATGAATTTTACTCACATTTGTTTTGAACAGTCATTTGCTGTTAACATGAATGTACTTTCTGGCACATCTGGGAGTTTATCAACTGTAGTCTTGTAAACTGCAATTTGTAAAGATATATTCAGTTAAAAAAACAAGATTATTGTAAAGTTATGTATAAACAGAATCATTTTGTGTATTCACTACTGTATACTGATGTAAACATCTGGGATTTAACAGTACATCATTTTATTTATTTATTTTATTTTATATGCAATCTGAAAGTATCAGAACTGCCATAATCCAGAATCATTAATTGTTTCTGGATTACAATCTGGGATTTTAGGCACAGCACAGGCACATCATAATACTAAAATTAAAGCTGCAGTCCGGCGTTTTTCCTCTTTGTCGCCATCTCTGTTCGAAATCTGCAATTGCAGTCATTCGCGGAATTATCAACTTTACGTGAGTTGTACTTCAACACCCTCGACACGGCACAGCGCGGATGAACACAATGTTTGAGGAGAATGTGAGGCTATCAGTCACCGCGCCGGTGTGGATACTGGCATTCAGAATCACAGATTATTCTTTTTGGAAGTATGACCAACATAAGAATTTTAGAAAGTAAGAAACATCCACTTTTGTTCTGGTTCTGACATTGCAGTAAATCGCGCTGATTAAATCTAACAATCGCTTATAAGTTATCATATCACGCAAAACCGTGCAAATTATACTTTGTTCTTAAATTGTTATCAACGTCAGGATTGCGTAACTACATGTAATGTCCTTCCGATATGTATCTTTGTTTTCTCATGGGCCGGTTGCAGTCTCTTTTTTTCTGTAAGTTACCCACTCCAAAGTCCGAACGAAGTCTTTTGCATTTTACAGCGGGTGAATCTCTAGTTGTCACTGGTGATTGTCATTTGAACCTTTCTGGATCCGCCATCAAATTGATAAGTTTAATTATATCAAGTGCAGTGAGAAAAGGCTATAAATCTCCACCTCCAGCATCCTCACACAGAATATAGCCTACTAGCCGAGACTCCTTCTTTATGTGTACAGATGTGACGTAATGACGCAAAGACATGCTCGAATCTCCCGCGGAAATCCACCAGTACCACTGGAATTAAAAACATTATTACAAGCGTACCGCTTTGAATCGAGCTACGGCAAGCAGATAGTTTTGAACACTGGCTGGTTATGTATTTTCTCAAATATGTATTTTGGATCATTTTTAACCCCAAAAAAGCTACGGACTGCAGCTTTAAACATACCTCATTTGTGACAAATGCCTCTAAATGCTGAAATAAATTTCGGGGGGAGTTCTTTTTTTTAAATACCATATTTTTTAAACTCGTGCCAAAACTGGGTAAAATGAGCCTTTTAAAATGAGATTTATCTGATTGTTCACTGTACAGAACATGTAGTAAGTAACTCACACTGGTTGCCCTGTTCATCAGTGTTGACTTTTGTTAAATTGTTTGACATAGACAGAAGTAGGTTTTAGGCAAAAATAATATTTGACGCTCATGAGTCTGGATGTATGTAGCACTGTGATTCACTGGCCTAAAGCTAATTTATTCTTCAAGCATGCTTTTTCCTGTCTGTGCCAAAACCAGTCATCATTTAATTTTTCATTACCATTTTCTACCCTCTCTGTTTGCATGTGGAATAAACCACTTACTTTCCTTTCAGGTTTTTTCTTGTATAGTTTAACTACCCCTTCCTTCGGCCTGCATTATCTTGTGACAGCTTCACAAATTAATCTGTAGTGAAACTGTTAAAGTCAGACTGGAATCTCTTTAAAGATAAACCTCAGCTCTCTGTTAAGGATATGTGGAGCAAAAGCCAGGACAAGCACAACGTTTAGGAATAATTGTTTCTGTCTGTCCTACTTTGTACTTTTTATTCACAGTGATTTAGAAGAACAGAACAAGCTGTTTTTGCAGATCAGTTTTAATAAATATTTTTTATTAAGCATATATTCAAACTGGTAAGGATGTTCTGAAAGTTGCAGTAAGAATTTTTACTTATTTTGTATATTTTTACTTATTTACACCCCAACTCCAGTTTACTTTGGTGAAGTTCCAGAATAAATGCCAGTGGTTATTTATCCCCGTTTTTTTTTTTTTTACCTGAATGAATGAATGTCCTACAATGTGAATGTCAGCAGAAAAGTCTTTTCTCTCCCACAGAGCAAAACATTTCCATTTCCTAGACTATAGTATTTTTCATTCAAATACTGTGACAGGAGTTTGTTGGGTTACTTATTTGAACCATTAAAGGCGTTCAAAAATACCAACATACAGAGGATTTGTCCTCAAGTAATTCTAGAGTCTGTTGTCGACAGTTGATTAAATCTATCGGTAGTAATTTTGTTTTGATTATCATAGCAGATGGGAGATGAGTATGTTAATTCTGCCCTCTTCTTGACAGCAGACACTACATAAACCAATGCGATCTCAACATGATTAAGGCAGCATCACCACTGTTTAGTGAGATTGAAAATTAACCGAAGGAATGTGTGATAGAAAAAAAGAAAAAAACATCTGTGATTGCAAGGTGACTGACTACTCTCTAGGTCTGTCACACATTATTTCAAGATTTGCCAATTACACATTTCTTGAAGAAAAATGTCTCGAAGAAACAGTCATTGTTATCTCACTGTTTACTGAACACGAACAAAGGAGTACTTACTGTGAAATTGTTAATTTTATGTATTTCTAATTATGTATTTGCAAAAGCAATGCTGTAAACTGTCAATATTTAAGGCTTTGTGAATCTTGTTATATTAGTGTTGGCTACATGATAATAGTGAGTACAATTCTTTCAAAAGTAATTGTGACTGACTAATTTTTATTTTATAAATGCACTTTTCAACAAGGAGTAAAGCAATCCGTGTTCAGGGTTAACTTTTGGATATGGACTAAAACGGTCCGTCCTTCCGAGTGCTTTTTATATTGTGGAGATGCCATCATTTGGTGTAGAATAATAATAAAGCAGTGTAACTCAATTGCTCTTTTTGATTTAATTGTTTTCTTTTTACACTGAAAAAAATGTGTTGACCCCACATTTGTTGTTGTTTTAAGCATAAACTCACTTAATTTAGATACTTTTTTTTCATAATGAAAATCTTGTCATTTTTCTTCTCAAGTAAATGGATCTTGATTTAAGAATGCTTAGATATTTGTACTGAAAAATGACAAAATGACAAAAAAAGAAAAATGATTTTTGTACATCAGTTGTTGTCTTGACTCTTGACACACTAAAATCATCACTGATTCTGTCACCGTTTCCTTTTTCTGAATGGCTGAATGAGTGCAAATCATTCTTTATATGTGCAAGATACTTGTCATAAGCCTCCAGACTTTTGTGAAGTATACAGAGTTTCAATGTAAAGCAAGATGTGTCTGATCAAACTGCCATGTGATTCATCACTGATCTATTCAAACTGAACTTTCTGCTGTAACCAATGAGGGAGCTGAGATCTGCTCTTGGTAATGTAATCAGGCATTGCATGGCCCAGTGCCAGTGCCTCTGACGTCGCTGGAAACAGAACAATTCTGCCCATGATTCAACCTGCTGTGCTTTCAGTTCTCAATGAATGCATAGCACTGGTGGGAATCTAGTGACGTGTGTGAGTACGATGTTCCAAGTAACAAGACAAAAACTGTCACAAAGAGTCAAATCAGAGAGTATAGAGGAGACGAGTGAATGACGAATGCATTCAGGTCACTGCTGGGGAACTTGAGAAATGACTCCTCATACTTAAGATTTTAATGTAATGTGTTAGTGATGTAGACGTGATGTGGTCACAACTCCGAGTGCCATTGAGGCAAGTCATTTGTCATGATCATCATTTGCATTCATCATGTGCAAAACGATAGTAAAACATGTTGGCCGAATTGATGACACTGTTGAAAAGGACATCAATCATACGGACCTGTTATTGTGGTAACATTTTAAAATTGAGGAAAGTGAATAAATGAAAATGACTGTACTTATATTATATGTTTGTTTCCAGTGATCGTTGTCATTTGTCAGAATGGAGTCCAAGGCTTGTGTCAGAATTATGTAATACAAATGTGCTCAGGGTAATAAATCAATGTGAAAGGGCTTGAATACAAGTCTCTTCTTCATTTGCCTCTGTGTGCTGAGCGTCACTGTGATGCTCATTTTTGTCTGGATCCGGTTTCCTATATTAATATATTAAAAATGCCATTCATACATACTGTACAATGACTTGAATGCACATCTTCTATTATAAACATGTTTTTAATTTCTGAATTAAAATTCTGAATTTTGGGGGCATAAAGTAGAACATGTCAACTGTTCTAAAATCATAATGTTCAAAAAGAATCTTATTACAAGGACGAAATTATTGACAAGAAAAAAGTAAGTTGTTTGGCACAATCTTTAATTTCACTGCTTAGAAAAAACTGTGAAAAAGTTTCTTTAAAAAACGATTTGAAAAACGTTTCTGTCAAAGTCATGTGGTGTGACCAACATGCATTAAACAGAATTAAAAAGGCAATGGTAGCAAGGATCAAATCAATTCAATAATTTGACCTTTTTGTGACGAGATAAGGTTAGTTAAGGTTGTATGTGGTCCATCCATCCATTATCTAAACCATTTGTCCTATATGTAAAGTCATAGGGATGCTGATCCTATCCCAGCATCTCAGGCCATAGCCATGTCTAACATGAACTAACAATGAGCAATACATTTGTTACAGCATTTATTAATCTTTGTTAATGTTAGTTAATAAAGATAGAGTCGTTTATTGTTTGTCCATGTTAGTTCACAGTGCATTAACTGTTAACAAATACAACTATTATTTTAATAACATATTAGTAAATGCTATTAATACTGTAACTTCTAAAACTTAGATCTTTTTCTTTACCTACATATGTCACTGACTCTTGTAAAAAGATAAACTTTAGTATTAAATGAGATAACTGAAATATGAATCATCATAAAAGGCCAGTTCTGGGTTTTTGAGTTTGCAGGAAGGATGTCAAAAGGATTTACACCTGCATGAAAAATACAACATACACAATAAAAATACACAAAAGAATCAAAGACACACTTATTCATTGTAAAATATTCTCAGTGATGTTATGTGACCCCAGATTTATGTCAGAGTCCATAATTTTTTTTACAGTCACCTTTGAAATCCACTGTTCAAGTCTTTGCTGAAAGTTGCATTCAAATGACTTACAATCTACACTTCCAAGAATGAAGAAACACTCCAGAATTATGGAAATCAAACAAACCCAAATAACTCATAATGACTCATGTTTTCATTAAGTATGTTTTATTCATTCAAAACTGATTGTACTTTTTCTTCTAAACAGCAATCTGAATGTTTTGGGCACAAGAAGCCTAAAGCGTGCACATCTTTTACCTCTGAAATTCCCTTTCCATAGTCTAAATCCAGCACGAAAAGGCTTATCCTCTGCTTTTGTCCCACTTGGTTGCAGAGTGTCAAAGCCTATTAGGGTTCTGGACGTGGTCATTTAGACAACAAAGAAACCAGCTCTCTGAAATCTTGGCCTTGGATCGTTTGTTCTGCCGAATAGCTGCAGGAGTAAGCGGCCATGACATCCATCAAACGTTTCCTCTGCAGGCTGCTCCACTGATCTCTTATGAGATCATTCAAACCTTGACAGAGTAATTCGTTGTGGAATTAGAAGAAAGAAGAATTTAGTGCATAACGGTTCAAATTCTCACTTGTATGCACAAAATAGTAAAAACAAGATTAAAGAGACATAGTGGCTTTCATTGAATGTTTTTAATTGGATCATGAGGAATATTACATTGACTACGTTTACATGCAGCCAATAACCCGTTCAAAACCGGGATATTAGCAATAACCCGGTCGCGCACGGCCATGTAAACACCGGCAAAAACCCGAATATGCTCATATCCCGGATTTTAAAAACCGGAATATGATACCTGGGGTACCCCTTTTCTAACCAGAATTTTTTGGTCATGTAAACGCACATCGGCATATCCCCATAGTGATTTGTGTTCTGCGCATGTTCTATTCGCAAGGAATCTTGGTCTTTTGAGTAGAGGAACTTCTCAGCGCATACAAAAACCCGCGTGCAGTATACCGGAAGTAAACATGGCGAGACGCAGCACAGCATACTTTTGGAGCGAGGTCAGTACCAGCACCAAAGCGCAAACAAAGGCGATCGCTATCTGCCCCGAACTATTCATTATCCGCGTGCTGCTGCTGTTGTTGTTGTTGTCGTTGGATACAGGAAGAAGAATTGGAAATGACGCATAGTGCGTCTTAAGGTTGTCCGTACGTCTTGACGCTAACCGTGCATCGCTGTTTACATCGGGATATTGCAATTCCATGTATACAGGAGAAACTCTCTCTGCTCACGCATGTAAACGGGTTATTCCTAATGTTTCAGAAACCCAAATAGTGACCTTAACCCGACCATAACCCGAAAATTGGCTGCATGTAAACGTAGTCACTGAGGCACAGACAGATGACCATAAGCACAGTTATTTGTTCAGTTCGGAAAAGATACATTACCATCTGATACTCATTCTATTCTACTATGTCATCTCTGAAGCCTCAAAAGTTTTACTCAGGCTATACGACAACAATGGAGTTCAGTTGTTCAGCGTGACATTTAGGCATCAGAGGCATATTTCTGTCATAATTTACTCTCCTTCATGTCTTCTGAAACCTTTATGATCCTCTTCCTTCCATGAAAAGGGGTTATTTACAGCAGAATGTCTATGATGCTCTTTTCCATATGTGACCACGCCTGTCAGAAAAGATATTTAAATTAATAACTTACATTTCAATCTGTTCCTCACACAAAGCTACTGCATCATTTGGCTTGAGATATAGCACACAAGTTTGGACAGCATTACAGTAAGGAAAGAAAATAATAAGAAAAGGTGCCTTACAACCCCCGCTCAGTGATCAGTCAATGGCAACCGTGGCAGGGAAGAACTCCAGGATAGGAGCTTTAAGCAGACAAGGAAGAAACCTTGCACAGAGGGTAAGACTCATCTGGGGAAGCCCATCTCATCAGGCCGACACCAGACATTGTGTTAACGTAAAGCATTTAACGAGTTTGTTTGCCCATAAAATCTTTAAGATATTAGGTTAAACTTATTTGGCTTGCTGTCCGCTGGAGAGGGGCTCGATGAAGCAGCTTCAACTCGAGCTCTGATATACCCCCCCCCCCCCCCCCAGTGGCTAAATGTAGGACCTGTTAATTAAAGGGCAAGGTACCTAAGATGAAGGTGGAGTTTGGGGAGGTGGAGGGATACTGGAACAGCTGATACTAGGGAGAGGTAAGCGGCTGCTTATATACTCTGTTTGTTGATTGAAAGATTGGATGGGCTCGCTCCTCCCTAACTTACGTTTAGGAACTTCATTTAACGAGTTCGTTTGCCCATAAAATCTTTAAGATATTAGGTTAAACTTATTTGGCTTGCTGTCCGCTGGAGAGGGGCTCGATGAAGCAGCTTCAACTCGAGCTCTGATATACCCCCCCAAAAGTGTTGAATAAATATTTGGGACAGCAAGTTAGAATAACGTGATCAAATACAGGATGCCTAAGAGCTTAAAGTATTACCCCCCAAAAGAGTGGAGATTGAAAGCTGTATGGAGCATGGATGGACGCTGCTGCGGCAGTGATATGTTTAATGGGGCTCCTGGCTGGAACTGCGTCTCCCTACTATGCCCACCATGTGGGGCTATGAGTGGAGCTCCGGCGGGAGCTGTGTTTGAAAGAGTGTGCCTGCGTTTGTTGTGGAGTGAAACGACATGGGCTTGTGGAAATTTGACTGGGGTACATCTCACCGCTGCACTGCTGCGGCAGTGACTTTCAGAAATTACTCCTGCGGGAGTATCTTGGGACTGGAGGTTTGAGTACGAGGTTGGAGAACGCCCTGCCACATCCATGACATGGAGCTCCATGGAGTTAGAGAACATGGGGCTTCCAGATGTCACAAACGGGGAAGAAGGTCCTCGTCCCTAAAGGCAAACGGGCCACCAGTATCTGAAGCGAAACTCCCTACGCAGCAAGAGGGAGCCTACGGTATACATAGGAAATGCAGAACTACCATCCTTCTGACGCAGGGGGCGGAGATCACATAAAGACATAATGGCCCGTCGCGTTCGAGGGACGTCCGATCCTTGGTACCTCCAGTCCTGATTTTTCCGGATGGGAGGGCCCACACTGCGATCCGAACGTGAGAGCCTCCATGGTTAAAAACATGAAGGATCACACAGCGATTCGGAAAGGGAGAGCCCCCACGGCGCCCGAACGGAAAGCTCACACTGCGATTCAACCGGGAGAGCTCCCGCTGCGTTTTGAAGGAGAGAGCCCCCCCCCATATGTATAAATAGGGAGTTCACTCTGCGATCAAAAACGGGAGAGCCCACACAGCAAGTCGAACGGGAGAGCCTATGATGCATCTGAACGGAAGAGCCCACACGGCGATTCAGATGGGAGACCCCACTCCAGGAGTGGTAGGTCACGCACATCTGAAAAGGGAGAGCTCTCACTGCATCCAGATGAATACACGCCCTGCGGGGCTAGGTAAGCGGGGAGATGCAAAATAGTAGGGAGAAGCGGTCCAGACTTAGAGGGATGCTAGTGTTTGCTGTGCTTGTCTAATATTATGGAGATCTGAACGAACGTATGTTTCGAAGGCAAGGGACGACCATCGACCTAGCATTTTGATTTGGTGATCGGAAGAAAGCCAAATTGAACATGGCGTCTGGGGCTCTTGTTTTGTTAGGAGAAAAAGACCTAAGCGGAGAGTGGTTAGCTAGACGTTAAGAATGTCGACGGTTAAAGTTAGCTGAGGAGCGGCGCACAGGGCACATAGAACGGGCGTGAGCTCCGCCACAAAAATTACAGACATGGAGGAAGTGGCATCCTTGTCTGTTGCAACGTGATGAATTAAAGCTGTTGCACACTTGTCTGCCTGGAACTGAGGTAAAAATCTGGTTACGGTCATTCCTTGATTGAGGGACATATGAAGTGGATTTTTCTTGGAAAGGAGCTGGATGGGTTGGAAGATCTGAGTTGGTTTGGGGACATTCTGAACGTAGAATGAATGATAGACCTGCAGATGGCGCAAGAAGGGCTTTGAACGCCTAAGAAGACTCTGTTATATAGTTCGAGGTCCAAGGCTCCCAAGTAAGGACACTGGTTCCAGTGTGTGACGCGGGTGGCGCATTTAGCTGGAAAAAGCTTATGGTATGTATAAAAATGACTACCTCCGAAAGAGAGACTGAGCTCTGCTATGGTAGAGAGGTAGTCATTTAATTCCTTGCGTCTGGCTGGAAATGAAGTGCAAATTACTTCTGTGTATCTGGCAAAAGCAACGCAGAATTCTGAAAGTGTGAGAACTCGTTTTGAAGGTTGTACAGAATTTATAAGATCAACGATTTAAGTCAAACAAGCGGTGGGATTCATTGAGAGGGACGAAAGTCAGTAGAGAAGGAAGATCGATAGTTGCACCTGATAGAATTAGGGAACGGAGATGGGCTGGGACTGGTAGTGGTTCCATGGCGATTGCATTGTTAGGAGCTGGAAGATGGACTGCTGTTGAGAGTGAATGGGCTGGCAAGCGGATTGTACCTGAGGAGCAAGTGTTAGTGTTGAGAAAAGTAAATGAATGTTGATCGGAGGGTCCCATTACTGACTGGTGTCCAGTGTTGGGAAGGATACTTTCAAAACGTATTTTGTAACGGAATACATGCCCCAAAATGTAATTTGTAATGTATTCCGTTAAGTTACTCAATCTGAGTAACGTATTCTGAATACTTGGATTACTTCCACATTGAACTGCATTTTATAAGTGTAGGAATGCGGAATGTTGATGCGGTGGTGACGCGTTGTAGGGATGGCGGCAAAAATATTGATTATGAATATGTCAAATATAGCAAGGATATATTTTAATTGTTTATTAATAAAAAACAATGATGTTTTCGTCAGTGATGACGATAACGAAATGATTTCGTTGACGCACTTTTTTTTTATGACGATAACGCGACGATGACTAGCTAAAAATGGCTCTAATGTGACCAGGGCCGTATTAAGACAGTGTGGTGCCCCTGGGCACTATACCTCAAAAGGCCCCCTATATTCAAATGTGTCAATTAAAAATGTACATAAATTAATTGACAGCGTTAATTCACGTTTGCCCAAAAATAATAATAAATCTATCAGGTTTCTTACCTCTACAGGCATGAAAAGGGGTCAGGGGTGAAAAAGGTGAGAAGGATATTACCCCTCTAGGGGGGTCCGGGGGCATGCCCCCCCGGAAGAAATTTTTTAAATATTCCATATTTTATAGCATCAATCTGATGCATTTTGAGATGCATTTTTTTTGCCAACCTGGGGAGAGTTGGAGAAACTTAACTTCAGCCATGAGTCAAAAATATTATGGCCTCCGTAGCGTTAGCTAATAATTTCCCACCAGAGCTTTAGCTAGCTGGCTAATGTTGCGTTCTCTCCTGATGTGTTCAACTCAATTCATCAAGCTGTAACTAACGTTAGCAAAGCCTATGTCAACAGAGCTCCTGGGTAACTTAGATAGCCTACCAGAAAATATTAGGGATGTCCCGATACCATTTCTTCTGAACCGATCCAATCCGATACCAAAAAGTCTGAGTATTGAATTATACCGATCCGATACCAGCGCAGTTAAAAAAAAAAAAAAAAAATCAAGTAGAATTTCTATAACTCTGTGTGTTGAACTGATAATCACTATTTTCTGTTAAACACAATCTACTTAATACAGACAACTTCATTATAAAGAAAAACAACAAATAAAAAAAAATATGATCATAACCTATGACAAAAATTCTATTATATAAACTAGATTAGTGGGTAACTCAGCAGTAAAATTTAGTCTAGAAAAATCACAAGTGCACAATAATTGTATAAAATCGAACATTTAGTGGAAAAAAAAACATTATTTAGTGAGGAACAAATAAGAGACAATAAGTGTAGCACTAAATCTGGTAAAACGTTTTCATGTATTAAGTTTAGCAGAACTGCTCCTTCCTTGATTTTGCGCAAGCAAAGGTGTCAACTACATCCCCAAAGTCCATTTCTTTGTTACCGTCTCCACAGTTAGCTCCGGCTTCGTCAGACTCAGCGCTGCTAGTGATCGCAATTCCCGTGATGTTCTCACAAAAAATCTTTCGATACCTGGAACATTGTGAATTGTAGCTACGTCTAGCGTCGTTGTCTTTCTTTAACTTTCTTTTTGCAAAACCACTCAATTGACGTCTGTCCAGTTTTGATTTTAATTCATTTTTTTGTAGCCGTTAAAAAAATGACACATTTGCACGTATTTGTTGTGGACCAACGCAACTCTGACAGATTGGGGAGGGGGGAGTGATAGTGGTCATGTAATCTTTATTTATTTATAATTTATTATTAAATCATTATTGTTATTATTATTGTTAAATTGGTGTTCATAAACGATTTATTTATGGTCTGTCAAGAATTTCAAGTTAATAATATAACAATTTACGAAAAATATTTTTAATGCTTGACTCATGTGGTGCCCCCCTAGTGGTTGTGAATGGTTGGTGCCCCTGGGCACTGGCCCAAGTGCCCTTATGGATAATCCGGCTCTGAATGTGACTAAAACATGACGAGACGTTTTCGAGTTTTCGTTGACGAGACGAGACGGAACGAAAATGATAATAAGTCTGACGTTCACAATGCATTTCATTTCTGCCTGTTTTGCGTGCAATCTGTCTGTATTAAGCTAAAAAAAAAAGTATCAGCAATGCTGCCGTTTCCTATCCTTGTTTTGGGTAACGTTACGCGCAGCACCCGGCCGCCGCGCGCGCGCACCAGATTCAACGCAACAACAACACAGGTTTTGTTTAGTCAAGTCAATGGAGTCGGACAAAAACTACGATAAAACCTGTTGGAAAGCATCTTTTGCAGCGATTTTTTTGTGAGCATATCAGTGAACACCCCTGACCACTCGGTGAGTTTCACGTCTTTGTAAACTAAAGTTTAATGCGTTTTATGAATGATTGTTCCAATGCACATAGACGTGTAGGTGGGGGGGTAAACCTAAAATTCTCGGGACAACAGCATTTGTCCAAATTTCAACCTTAACCGTTCTATTTCATCAGAAACGATCTTAAAACAGGGCTTTAAGTGTAAAATACCGAACTAACCATTGAAAGACCAAATTGTTTACAATATTCAGGAATTGTCTTATTCATTTTTATGCTCAACACACTTCAAGTGTCATGTTTGTTTCATACTTTATATTCAAGTAGCCTATGCATTCCTAACAACCTATGTTCAATGCACCATATTATTTATTTATTTTATTATTTTGTTTCAGAATGTTTGCAACTTTGCAGTTTGCACAAGTTAAAGATAGACAGGGTTGTTTGATGTTTGTGTTTACAAATAATATGCATCTTGTTGTTGCACTGGCAGACAAGTTGAAGTGCAAGTTGTAGATCATAAGTATGTGTTCCTCAATAGCTTATATTTTGGGCACATTGTTCATTGCACTTTAGCAATTTCTCAAATAAAGCCACAATAATGTAATAATGTTTTTATTCCTGGCTTTTTTGGAGTAAAACAGTGATTCCACTGTTACCACTTTATCTGTGTTTAATGTTGTAGTAGCTCAATTTTTTTTTTTGCTGTTTAAACTTTAAACCATTCCTTTTTTACTGTGATTCCTGGTGAAAATAGCATTTAATATTCATGGAAAAACTATAACTTGAAATATGGGGATAAAAGGTTTCTGCCCAATGTGACAAGTACAGCTTGGCAATGGCAGCACTGCATCTCCATCAATGAGAAAGTCTAGTTTATTATGCAAAGGTTTTAAGGTTAGCTGTTGTTTTATGAATTGCAACACTTCCTACAACCTGTCAAACCTAAGCCCATTTCCGATACTTTTTGGCCTAAATGAATTTTTTTTTTTTTTACTTAACCCTCTGATTATCTTCATTTAGGGTCTACACTTGTTATCTTTGGGGTCTCCAGGGACCCCAGACAATAACATTGCATTTTGTAACAGTATAATAATTTTTTTTTTACAAATGTAATTTTACTCTGTTTATTAATGTTTTTACTCAACATTTGTGCAGTTTTTGGAGGATTTTTGATATTTTTTAAATTTCTAAAAATAAATAAATAAATATTTAAATAAATAGTTTTTTTTACAAAAAACAGCATTTTATGTAAAATTCACTTTATAAAGGACCCAGATTTCTAACTTTCATTTATGGGGATAACATGGATAATTGTACATGATTTAATGTAAGATTTTTGCCCTTTTTTTGGAAAATGAAGTTTTAAAATAAAAAAATTCACTTTAACCACTATATTGCTATAGAGCTCCATTATATGCTATTTGCTGTTTGATTAACCAAAATACATCTTTTCACAAGTTGGATTCAGTTGGATTGAGTTGGATTCATATATAAATATTTTAAAATCAAAATTATAAAAAAGAATTATATACTTTTGGTCAAAGTTTAGCATATTTTGTATTAAGTTTAGCATATTTTGTATTGAAAAAAGTTCTTCAATAATGTTACTTTATGATTAGAATCAAACCTGAACAAGATGTTACAAAAAATCTTGGAGTCTTTAGATTTTATCATTTATTTCAATTATCTGTTTTTAATATAATTCTATCATTTTTAATCAACGTTTCAGTTACAAACTGTAACAGAACAAAAAATAACAGAAATGAACAGTTATATTACATATTGAGAAAAAAAAACAAAAGTGCAATGAACTGAACAGCAATAACAAATGATCAAATAAAGCAGTAAAAAAATAAAATGGTTGTAATATAAAAATTATTTTGTTAAAAAAAACTGATTGGGAAATTTTTGTTTTTTGAACAAATAAGAACAACAATTGGTGGTGCACTGGAGGTGTTCACGAGTCAGTGCACTGCAGGCAGTATGCGTAGTACGTTGCATGACTTCTGCAGACACACATTCTGTGTGTGTGTGTGTGTGTATTTTCGTTGTGTCAGTGTCACCAATTTATATTTGTGGTGGTTCTGCATTTTATTTGACAAATTATAAGACTTTTTTTATAGCCTTACAAATGTATTTCTGTGTGTATGTGTGGTTGTGTGTGTGTGTGTGTGTGTGTGTGTGTGTGTGTGGCGAGCATGATAATTTTGCATTGTGGATGTTTTTTACATTGTTGGAAGTGTGCCATTTCATTTCTGTCCATGTGATCTGCGTTGTTTCTGATTTTGATGATGAATATTATATATTTACTATGCGGGGTCTCCAGGGACCCCGAAGACAACAAGTGTGACTATTTTTTTCACGGCAACATAATATCATTCCAATTTTTTTTTTCTTTTGTAGATCTATGAAGTGTTAAGAGCTGTAGAAAGTTTCATACCATTTGGACAAAGAGAACATTTTTTTTAATTTGACCAAAAGTCATTTGCGGGTTAAAAAGACCCCAAAGATAACCAGAGGTTGACTAAAACTTTACTAAAACCTTTTTGTGTTTTCGTCGCCTAAAACTTGACTAAAACCTTTTTGTGTTTTCGTCGACTAAAACTTGACTAAAACTATTATGTTTATAAGTGACTAAAATGTGACTAAAACTTAAAAGCATTTTCGTCCAAAAGACTAAGACTAAGACTAAAACTAAAAGGGCTGCCAAAAACAACACTGATAAACAAGTGTTTTCTGTCTGTCACTGTCGCCTGCAAAGATGAAGTTGACGATGCTGACTCGTGATCTTTGCAGTATGATAGTGAATGCGCCAGAGAGAAATGCGCATTTCATACGGATTACATAAACAGAAAGCAGACGACTAAACCTGAAAATAACTTACTATAAGATGCTTCTATAGGTTGGAGGTGGAGTCTTTGGACGCTGAAAGGAGGTTGGTTGCTGGCAAGCAGAGGTTGCACTGCACAGTTATGCTATATTTCGTTCTCCCTTCTCTTTCTTTAATGTGAAATACTGTTTGAATTTCCGAGATAGAAACGCATTCTTGCCCTGTCTCTGTTGTAGTTCCGGCTACATCTCTATTCTAGCTCCCGCTGCTCCTCTTCCGACTCATTGTGACTGATCACGCAAACCGCGCATTTTTTTCGTTTTCACATTGGGGCTTCTGGGAAATGCTGAGTTGCCTAATTTATTTAGAGAGTGACTAAACTCGTGAAACAGAGAAGTATCGTAATGTAATCCATTGATTTCAACAATGTAACTATTCTAAATACCAACTATTTAAACTGTAACTGTAACGGAATACAGATGGGCGTACTCATAATTTGTATTCTGAATACGTAACGCCGGTACATATATTCCGTTACTCCCCAACACTGCTGGTGGAAAACTTGGAACATGTGCTGTTTGAGTGTATTAAATACTCATATCAAAGAATGGATTTAAGGAATGGACTGGAACATGAAGGAATCAAACAAATTAACATTACAAATATCTTCTCAAATAAATCCGGAAAGATGGTGCTTAAAATCATATCATCTTACCTACAACAAACTGGACTAAACCTGAGGATTTAAGCAAAAGTAAATAAGATACAGTAGGTGGCGATAATGCTCTATTTGGTTGCAAGTCGAAAATTGGAAGATAGAAGGGGAAAAAGGGGTGAGGCGAATTGGAATGGAAGGAAAGAGGGAAGATGGCTAGCGAAGGCAACCTCACGCTAGGATCCGCTCTTTGAGTAGGTTGGTTTGAGGGTGAGAGAAATGTAACTGTGTGCGAGGGTGACCTGGCACAAGGGTTATTATAAAGAAGTTTAGAGAGAACTGGAGAAGCAGAGGGAAGTCGGAGGAATGTGTTTGTGAGTTCGGTTCTTGCCTGGGGAGTGGGGCTGACTGCATGAAGTTTGTGAAGCTGGAGAAGAAGCGGAACTGTTTTTTGCGGCCGCTGTTGCTGGCCGGGTGGAAATACCGGCAGACAAGGAAGTGTGAGCCGCGGCGGCGCCGGCGGCCTTTGGATCGGCGCGTTGGGATTGTGTGGGTTCAGAACGCCGAACCGGGAGAGAAACGGAGGTAGAAGAGGTGCGAGTCTTGCTTTTATAAGAAGTTGAAGTGTTTGATGGAATGCTGGAACTGTAAGAACTGATGAAAAGATCGTAGAGTTGAGCTTTTGCTGATCTGCAGGAGAAATGGTTCCGGAGCTGGAGAGGACTTGACGTAGGCTGTTGACTGAACATTTTGAAATGGGTGGAATCGGTGTATTAGCAGCGGAAGAATGGAGAGAAGATGGACGAGGCTCAGTTAAAACTGGCGATCTTGAAGATGGAGGAGAGCGTTGCCTTTTGGAACGTGGTTTATATGAGTGCTGTTTTTTTTCGATCAGAACGCTCATGAAGATGATCCGTAAGATTCGATCTCACGCGGGGTGTGACTGGCTGTGTCCCAGGAAGGCTTGTCAGTTCGTCGTCTGAAGGAAAGAGCTGGATTTCCGGGATGTCGGACATTATTCCTTGCGGCAGTAGGCCTAATGCATACTGGAACAGCTGATGCTAGGGAGAGGTAAGCGGCTGCTTATATACTCTGTTTGTTGATTGAAAGATTGGATGGGCTCGCTCTTCCCTAACTTACGTTTAGGAACTTCATATAATGGAATTTTAAGAACAGATAATTCCATATTTCACTTCATTTAGGCAACTTACAAAACCCCACCAACAACAGCAAAATAAAAAAAATCCCCTAACAAGATTTAGAAGTGAAGAAAAATGGGTTATGGGGACATTTCATAGACATAATGATACGGTGCAGCATTTCTGTATTTTTTCCATTTTTATGGAATTGTTATATCTCTAGCTGGCACATATTTAAACAAATTTATACAATCAAATGAACATACACACAAGCATGCACAAACATTGATGCAATCCAATCATGCTGTATTAATGATGACTAAATGCAGATATCATGGGCGTAGGTTTGGTCTCAGCTTTGGTGGGGACATCCACCCCCCCCCCCCACGCGAATTATTTTGTTGTAAGATTACAGTGCTTTAATGGCGATTTCCTTTGTCATTTCAGACTGCTGGCAATACAGTATATCACAATACAGCAGTGAATCTACTTCATCTCATTATATTGTATCCTGACCCCGATACACCATCCTGTATACTGTCAATAAAGAGCTAGTATAACTGTATAATCTCAAAAATGCACTCTCAAAAAATTAAAACCTTAGACTGTGTAATGCTGAACAACCAAACATTTTATTTAACATAAATTATTATGTACATTAGTTTCCGTGCTGCACACCCCTAATTAATGCTCCTAACCTTGAAAGATTGCAGAAGCAAGGTTTAACTGTAACAATATCCTGGGTAACCAGGATCACTAGTTAATACTATTTTCCACAGTAGAATCTGCATTTGAAAGCCTGGTCAGTCACTACTACTGCTAGTTATTTGTGTGGCTATAGTTATTTTGTACGGTGGCCGAGACAGCTCAACGCGCTGCAACTGAAGCAAACACATGCAAATAGAGAAAAACGCGTGCAAATAGAAAAAAACACATGCAAATAGAAAAACACACGTGCAAATAGAAAAAAACACGTGCAAATAGAAAAAAAACACCTGCAAATTAAAAAAACATCTTCATCAGTTTCACAACACACGTGTGCTCCAAATAAGGAAATGCGCTGCAAAAGTTCACAACACAACCAAATACAGAAAACGCGCTGCAAATAACACAGACCACAACGGAAATGTTTCCAGGGGAACCAAATAAGTGACGAACCCGGCTGAGACGTGCTTATTGCTCGTGAGCTTCCCTATGCCATACTCCCTTCGAAGGGCAGATATTAGAGCCCTTTTGGAGTGAGCAAGGCTCTAGTGGGCTGTTAGGCAGCCGTGTGGAGCGCACTTGATGAAGGGAGCAACTAAAGACATCGTGGGATGTTCCCATGACAACGCAGCACGGTGTCCATCAGCTGGTCTTACGACAGTAATATGATGCTGTTAACATAACGGATGCAAATACATTTTTATTTTTATTTTACAAAAAAAGCTTTTAAAATATGCGTTATATATCTGTGTCTCAACTTAAAAATTTTGGACCCTACATTACCTAACATTTCTTACGAAACTTTTCTTTATGAAAATGTAATAACATGAAACAATTTGTACAGTGTAACTGATCTATAGTTAAATATCTTTCCTTCATGTTTTTCTTCTTTATCTTTTTTATTTATTTATTTTAGTTTCCAGCTCATTGTTCTTTTCTCATTTGTATTCTGATGACATTGAACATATTGTTAATACATTTTGTACATTGTATACAAGTTGTATGTCATAAAAAATGTAATCTCTGTATGTTTTGCACAAACAAATAAATAAATAAACAAATAAATAAAGTATAATTTTAAGCTGTAAGCACCAGCACGCATAGTTCCCTTTCGTTGTCACTCCGAGTTCCGTCGGATGACGACGAATGGGGGTTTCGCTTAGAAGCCAATCAACTTCAAATACTTCAAAACGAGCCAATGGCAAAGAAATGCCATGGGTCTGCGGAATTTGCATAGCGTAACTCCGCCTCACCTCGTGAGTATATAAGGAGAACGCTGGCAGCAAACCGGCATGTTTTCGCTTTGGAGCCAAGTTAATCCTTCGTTCCACAGCCATTTCTGTACTGTCAGTTCTTCAGACGAGCGAGATTCTCTGGTGTTGGTGTGACGGCGATCTCCGGCGAGGACGCGCTTCCTGCTTTTCTGTCCGTGATTCGACAGCGAGTGTGTTTCTCCCCGGGCGCTTCAACACAGTCAGAGTTTCTTTTCTCACAAAAGAGCTTGCACGCGGCACGTCTTTTTAAAGATGCCTCGCCCGTGCACTTCTGGTTGCGGTAGACTCGTTGATGACTCTGATGGGCACGAGTGGTGCATAGTGTGTTTGGGCATTAATCACGCTAGAGCAGCACTCGTGGATGACTCATGTTCTCTCTGTGGGAACATGACCATCGCAGCATTACGATCAAGACTCGGTGATCTCGCAAGAGTGAGGGTCCCCTCATCCACACCCCGATCTACTGACTCTAGAAATAGAGCTAGTACTTCGGCTGGTGGCCAGGGTGATCTGAGGATGACGGTTTGGAACAAAGCGCCGACTATCAGTCCGTGCCCAGCCGCATCCTCTCCAGTGCTGCAACCCGTGAGTGTTCGGGGGATTCCGGCGGGATCATCTTCGGGTGTCCCGCGGGTTTCCTTTGACGCTCCAGAGGATGACGCGATGTCTATCGCAGCATCACAGGGTGGGTCTGAGTCTTCTGGAAGTGAAGACTCATCACAGCTGCCGCCTTCGGGTGTGAATACAGTTGTGCTAGAGTCTGATCCAGAGATGACGGCCATGCTGTCTCGAGCCGCCGCGAGCATCGGGTTAGAGTGGAACCCTCCGCCCTGCCCCGAGCGCTCGCGGCTGGATGACTGGTATTTGGGTCAGGCTGCGGACCCCCGTCCGCGTCAGGCCCCGATACCTTTCTTCCCGGACGTGCATGATGAGATCTCGAAGTCCTGGAAGACTCCCATGTCTTCCCGTGACCGCTCGCTGATTTCATCCGCCTTTCCTCCCCTCGATGAGGCCGCTGCCCGTGGGTACACTGGGCTCCCCCCGGTTGAACGCTCTGTTGCGATGCAACTGTGTCCTCAGAGCGCTTCTTCTCGTGGTGAGCCTAAGCACCCATCCAAAGCCTGTATGTACTCGTCTGCGTTAGTGGCGAAGTCCTACAGAGCTGCGGGGCAGGCAGCCGCCTCTTTGCATGCCATGGCCATTCTGCAGGTCTACCAGGCCCAGATGCTCAGGGACATGCACGAGGGCAGGACAGACCCGGGGCTCTTCAATGAGCTGCGCGCCGCCACCGACCTTGCTCTCCGAGCGACGAAGGTGACCGCACGCTCCCTGGGTCTGGTGATGTCCACAGCCGTGGTCCAGGAGAGACACCTCTGGCTTAATCTTGCTGATGTGGAGGATGCCGAGCGGTCCCGGCTGCTCGACACCCCCATATCGCAAGATGGCCTTTTCGGCGGTGCAGTCGAGGATTTTGCCCAACAGTTCTCGACTGCCCAGAAACAGACTGAGGCTATTAAGCACATTCTGCCCCGACGGCCCGCTGCTGCCTCCACTCAGCCGACCGGGCAGAATACTCAGTCTGTTTCCCGCCGAGGGCGCCCTCCTACGGCTCCCACCCCTCCCGCCCGGCCCAAGCAGCAGCCTTCACCCGGGCCCGGTCGCGGAGGAGGCCGTAGGAAGGCGCCCCAGCCCTCTCCAGTCCCGCCCCCCGCTAAATGCCGGGTCAAGCGGCGCTCCTGAGACGGGCTGCTCAGGGATGATGTACACTTCTCAGGAGGTGGTAGCAGGACCACTCCTTCCCCCGGTGGAGGGCCGGGGGAGAATCTTGAGAGAAGTGACACATTCATCTCTGAGCACACAGAGTTCTCGGACGACACGGTGCGCCGCCCCCAGGCCGTGCACCCCTCGTCCTCCTCTGTCCCAGAGCCGGATGACAGTGCGCGCCGTCCACGGACCGTACCACTCTCATCCTCCTCTGTCGCCAGACCCCTGGCAGAGCAGACCCCCGTGGAACGTTCGTCCTTCCCTGGTCTGCTCTGTCAGGACGCGGTCTATGACTGTACCCCCACACCGGGCCGCTATGCCGTCCACGTCTGGGTCAGTCATACCGCCTCGCTGCCCCACCGACGGGAAGTCTGTGGTTCGCATGACCCCGCTGGTTCAGTCCTTGGGAGCTTGGCTAGAGCTTCCCAACCTGTCCCGCTGGGTCGCACGAACGATCAGGCTCGGCTACGCGATTCAGTTCGCGCGGTCTCCTCCCCGCTTCAGGGGAGTCCGCTCCACTATGGTCGGTGGCAATGCCCCTATCATGAGAGCGGAGGTTGCTACCCTGCTGGCGAAGGGTGCGATCGAGACTGTCCCTCCAGCCGAAATGAGGTCCGGGTTTTACAGCCCCTACTTCATTGTCCCGAAGAAAACCGGTGGGTTACGGCCAATCCTGGACCTGCGCGTATTGAACCGCTCCCTTCACAGGCTGCCGTTCAAGATGCTCACCGCCAAACGCGTTTTCGAATGTGTGCGGCACCAGGATTGGTTTGCAGCGATCGACCTGAAGGACGCCTACTTTCATGTCTCCATTCTCCCTCGACACAGACCGTTCCTACGGTTTGCTTTCGAGGGACAGGCATATCAGTACGCAGTTCTCCCATTCGGGCTAGCCCTGTCTCCTCGCGTCTTCACGAAGGTCGTCGAGGCAGCCCTTGTTCCCCTCCGGGAACACGGGGTTCGCATTCTGAACTATCTCGACGACTGGCTGATTCTAGCTCACTCTCGAGATCAGCTTTGCGAACACAGGGATTTGGTACTCCGCCATGTAGCCCGTTTGGGCCTTCGGGTCAACTGGGAGAAGAGCAAACTTTGCCCCGCGCAGAGGATCTCTTTTCTCGGTATGGAGATCGACTCGGTCGCCATGTCCACGCAGCTTACGAGCGAGCGCGCGCAGTCACTGCTGACTTGCCTGAGACAGTTCGAGGGCAAGAGTGCGGTTCCACTGAAACTTTTTCAGAGGCTCCTGGGGCATATGGCATCTGCAGCCGCGGCAACGCCGCTCGGATTGCTTCATATGAGACCGCTTCAGCTTTGGCTTCGCGACCGAGTCCCGAGGTGGGCATGGCAACACGGCACCCTCCGAGTACCAGTTACTCCGACCTGCCGTCAGACCTTCACCCCGTGGGGGAACCTCAGCTTTCTACGGGCAGGAGTGCCTCTGGAACGAGCTTCCCGGCATGTTGTTGTAACGACAGATGCCTCCACCACGGGCTGGGGTGCCATGTGCAATGGACGTGCTGCCGCGGGCTCCTGGACAGGACCCCACCGCTTATGGCACATCAATTGCCTCGAGTTGCTGGCTGTACAGCTCGCCCTGCGCCGCTTCCGAGCCGTGCTCTCGGGCCAGCATGTACTAGTCCGATCAGACAATACCGGTAGCGTACATCAACCGTCAAGGTGGTCTGCGCTCCCGCCGTATGTCACAACTCGCCCGCCACCTCCTCTTATGGAGTCAGAAGCATCTGAGGTCGCTTCGAGCCATTTTCATCCCTGGAGCCCTGAACTGTGCAGCCGACGAGCTGTCACGGCTTCAGCCCCTCCCCGGAGATTGGCGACTCCATCCCCAGACGGTTCAGCTGATTTGGGACCAGTTCGGGGACGCACAGATGGATCTGTTTGCCTCTCACGACTCGACCCATTGCGCCCAGTATTATTCCCTGACCGAGGGCACGCTCGGCACGGATGCTCTGGCACACAGCTGGCCGCGGGGCCGCAAATATGCGTTTCCCCCAGTGAGCCTTCTTGCGCAACTCCTGCGCAAGGTCAGGGAGGACGAGGAGCAGGTCACTCTGGTCGCGCCGTACTGGCCCACCCGGACCTGGTTCTCCGAACTTGTACTCCTCGCGACAGCACCTCCTTGGCCCATACCTCTGAGGAAGGACCTACTTTCTCAGGGACGGGGCACCCTATGGCACCCTCGTCCCGATCTTTGGAACCTCCACGTATGGCTCCTGGACGGGACGAGGCAGGTTTGAGTACCCTGCCACCAGCGGTGGCGGCTACCATCACTTCCGCTAGAGCGTCGTCCACGAGACACCTCTATGCGTTGAAGTGGAACCTCTTCGTCAACTGGTGCTCTTCTCACCGAGAAGACCCCCGGAGATGTTCGATCAACGTCGTGCTTTCCTTCCTTCAAGAGGGGTTGGAGCGAAGGCTGTCTCCCTCCACCCTCAAGGTCTATGTCGCCGCTATTGCCGCACAGCATGATCTTATAGAAGGTAAGTCGGTGGGGAAGCATGACCTGATCGTCAGGTTCCTGAGAGGAGCGAGGAGACTGAATCCTCCTCGCCCTCCTCTCGTTCCCTCTTGGGACCTCGCAGTGGTCTTATCCGCCCTGCGTAGTGCTCCCTTTGAGCCTTTACAGTCAGTCGAGCTTAACTTCCTGTCAATGAAGACGGCGCTTCTGACTGCATTGGCCTCCATCAAGAGGGTAGGGGACCTGCACGCATTCTCCGTTGACGAAGCGTGCCTGGAATTCGGGCCGGCTTACTCTCACGTGATCCTGAGACCCCGGCCTGGATATGTGCCCAAGGTTCCTACCACTCCCTTCCGGGACCAGGTGGTGAACCTGCAAGCGCTGCCCCCGGAGGAGGCAGACCCAGCCTTGGCACTGCTCTGTCCAGTACGTGCTCTCCGCATCTATGTAGACAGAACGCAGTGTTTCAGGACCTCAGACCAGCTCTTTGTCTGCTATGGTGGGAAGCTGAAGGGAAAGGCTCTCTCCAAGCAAAGGTTGTCTCACTGGATAGTGGACGCCATTGCTTTGGCATACCAGCAGCAAGGTCGACCGTGCCCCCTTGGTGTGACTGCCCACTCCACCCGGAGTGTGGCATCCTCTTGGGCTCTAGCGCATGGCGCCTCGCTAACAGACATCTGCAGAGCTGCAGGCTGGGCGACACCTAACACATTCGCCAGATTCTACAATCTCCGAGTGGAGCCAGTGTCCTCTCATGTACTCGCTTCAACCAGCTAGTACCGGACCCGCTCAGGTGTCTTCGCTTGCTCGCCACTCCACTCCACGGACTGGATACGTGCGATATTCTCCTCAGGTGAGCTTCTCCGAAAGCCCTGAGTTCCTCCAGCACTCCTGACGTCGGCGCCAGTGTCTCTTGCCTGCGCGTCGGCTAGGTGCCTCCCGTGTGCATGGTACCTCCCGGAGCTACCCCCACATGTGTATTCCCACTGTAAGCCTCTCTGAGCATGTGTCTTTCCCTTGGCAAGCCACCTTGCCACCCCTGGGGTTGAAATATTCCACCTGCGGCTGGATACCCCAGTGATTCCCCATATGCATCCCTCGGGTCATATGTGTATTTCTAAGTCCCCCCCTCTGGGTTGGCAGTAATTGCATACTTCCCTAAGACCTGGGATATGCTCCCCAGTGTACCTTGGTATTCCTGTGTTAAATAGGAGTCCTTCGTCCGTGCTAGTCTCACGACAGGGATCTCAGATTTACGCAGGGCACTGGAAGACAGCTGAGAAGGTGGCGTGATTAGACTGGTATCCCCATTCGTCGTCATCCGACGGAACTCGGAGTGACAACGAAAGGGAACGTCTCGGTTACGGATGTAACCCTCGTTCCCTGAGTAGGGAACGGAGACGTTCCGTCTTCCTGCCACTTCCGCTGTACCGCGGGGATCGCCTGAACTCAGGTTGGCTCCTCAGCGAAGAAACATGCCGGTTTGCTGCCAGCGTTCTCCTTATATACTCACGAGGTGAGGCGGAGTTACGCTATGCAAATTCCGCAGACCCATGGCATTTCTTTGCCATTGGCTCGTTTTGAAGTATTTGAAGTTGATTGGCTTCTAAGCGAAACCCCCATTCGTCGTCATCCGACGGAACGTCTCCGTTCCCTACTCAGGGAACGAGGGTTACATCCGTAACCGAGACGATTTATGGATATCAATGGATATGGATATATGCCAGCACGTCCCAGCCGGGTTCGTCACTTATTTGGTTCCTCTGGAAACATTTCCGTTGTGGTCTGTGTTATTTGCAGCGCGTTTATGTATTTGGTGGTGTTGTGAGTATTTGGAGCACACGTGTGTTGTGAAACTGATGAAGATGTTTTCTTAATTTGCAGGTGTTTTTTTTTATTTGCACGCGTTTTTTTCTATTTGCATGCGTTTTATTTTATTTGCATGTGTTTTTTTTCTATTTGCACGCGTTGTTTTCTATTTGCATGTGTTTTCTTCTATTTGCATGTGTTTTCTTCAGTTGCAGCGCGTTGAGCTCTCTCGGCCACCGTAATTTTGCCTACTTACACTCTGCTTTATGAAAAAGCTTCGTATGTCCCCTTTCTTCTTCTTGGGTGACATAGCTGATGTACAAAGTACAAAAAGGGGCAAAAAAAACGGAATATTAAAATGTTTTACTCTGGCATTTGTATATGGGAGGCAGAGAGACAGCCCTGGTAACTTGTCGGCGTCGTCACGCGCGCACACGCACACACCACCCGCTCGCTGCCAGTGAGTGCAAGCACAGAAAGTAGTCCCGGCCCGCACGTGTAGCCTGTCAATCAAAATACGGCGTATCTTGTACTGTCGTCGTCCTGGCCGTTTGAATCGATCCAAATAGCAGCGCAAGTATCAAAATAGCAGTTCAAAGGAGCTTGCTAAATATTGGTGGGGACAAATTTGTCATCTCAAAATATTGATTGGGACTAGTACCTAGCGTCCCCCCCTAAACCTACGCCCTTGGCAGATATGCCCATGTTTTGTATGGAATTGGACATTATTATTGTATGGAAAACAGCAGTGAATATTTTTTTCAAAAGAGTGTGTGGCTTAAAAAACATACTAAAGGGTGTGGGTTTTTTAAAATAAAATAAAAAAATTCAGAAAGTTTTGGTTATTGGGTAGGTTTAGGGGTAGGGTTAGATATACAGTTTGAATATACAGTTTGTGTTATGATGATGCAAGGAGATGAACCCAAATGCAGACAGAGTGCGATGAACAAGCTTTATTGGTAACAAAAAAGAAAACAAAACCCATGAGGGGGCAAAACACGGACGGGACAGGGAAACTTAGGCTGACAGGACTAGACTATGACTGTTCAAATAAACAAACAATAATACTAATAAACTGTTCACAACGACAAGACTTTCCACAAGGTACTCACAGGTATGATTAGCACAGCGAATGATACACAATGAACCGACACAGGACAGCAAACACAAGGGGATTAAATAGGGAACACTAATGACGAGGACAGGTGAAGCTGACTAGACAATAATGACAAGATGAGGATAACAAGGGGGCGGGGTAAGGTAACGAGACAACACAAGCACATGGCCCAAACAACAGGCCATGCGCTTGTACACAAAACAAAGGTCTGCCATGATCCTGCCACAAGACTAGGAAAAATCAATGATATGGCAGAATCATGACAGTTTGTACACAATAAAAATCATTTTGTCTATAGAAAGTCCCCATGAAACATGAAACCCCAACATGTGTGTGTGTTCAGTGGATATAGGTGTGGAACAACTAGAAGATGAGTAGGCCTACATGATGATTCATTTTTGAGGTAACTATTCCTTTAAAGGAGTCATGACATAAGAACTCAAAATTACATTGATCTTTTGACATATAGAGGTCTTTGTACCATTAAAACATCTTGCAAGTTTCATAGCTTAAAACGTCCTCCTCATTATAAAATTGTTTTTTTTTTACTTAATCAAGCTCCAAAAATGGTTCATTTGGATATTGTGGGAAATCCATGTCATGACCCCTTTAAATTATGCGAATTTAATCATTCCCCCGGTAGTCCCAGAATAAAATGCATGTTTTAACTTAAAGCAACTTGCACTGACATATCTTAAAATAAGTCAGTGCCATTGTTTTGTCTAAAGATGCACACCAGTACTTTTTTTTTTCTAAGGCATGTTTATAAAAGCTACTTAAATAACCTAATTGAACTAAGGCCTAATTCTGGCTTAATCTAAGCCCTGCCGGTGAAACCAGGCCATTATCTCTTTGTGGCATTGCAAATAGTTCCCTTAATTTTACATGCATCTTACACAAAGGTTTGAAATGCCCCTCACGTAACTGTTTGAATAAACATTAGAAGTTCATCATATGATTCAGAGTAAATTAATCATCTCAGTTTATCTTAAGAGCCTGCATAATATGAAGGGCAGCAGAGGAGGAGGTCAAGTTCTCTTCTATCATTACACACCTGATAAAGTTGTGGCACTAGAAACTGCTCAGTGCGCACAGGTCTTAACATTGCTCTACTGAAGTTATATTTATATTATATAAGTGTGGGTGTACTGTATAAAAAAAAAATTACGGTAAAAAACTGGCAGCTGGCAGCTTTTCCACAATCTGAGGAAGTTAATACTAATATATATATACACTCACCTAAAGGATTATTAGGAACACCATACTAATACTGTGTTTGACCCCCTTTCGCCTTCAGAACTGCCTTAATTCTATGTGGCATTGATTCAACAAGGTGCTGAAAGCATTCTTTAGAAATGTTGGCCCATATTGATAGGATAGCATCTTGCAGTTGATGGAGATTTCTGGGATGCACATCCAGGGCACGAAGCTCCCGTTCCACCACATCCCAAAGATGCTCTATTGGGTTGAGATCTGGTGACTGTGGGGGCCATTTTAGTACAGTGAACTCATTGTCATGTTCAAGAAACCAATTTGAAATGATTCGAGCTTTGTGACATGGTGCATTATCCTGCTGGAAGTAGCCATCAGAGGATGGGTACATGGTGGCCATAAAGGGATGGACATGGTCAGAAACAATGCTCAGGTAGGCCGTGGCATTTAAACGATGCCCAATTGGCACTAAGGGGCCTAAAGTGTGCCAAGCAAACATCCCCCACACCATTACACCACCACCACCAGCCTGCACAGTGGTAACAAGGCATGATGGATCCATGTTCTCATTCTGTTTACGCCAAATTCTGACTCTACCATCTGAATGTCTCAACAGAAATCGAGACTCATCAGACCAGGCAACATTTTTCCAGTCTTCAACTGTCCAATTTTGGTGAGCTCTTGCAAATTGTAGCCTCTTTTTCCTATTTGTCGTGGAGATGAGTGGTACCCGGTGGGGTCTTCTGCTGTTGTAGCCCATCCGCCTCAAGGTTGTGCGTGTTGTGGCTTCACAAATGCTTTGCTGCATACCTCGGTTGTAACGAGCTTGAATCAGTCGGCCCATTCTCCTCTGACTTCTAGCATCAACAAGGCATTTTTGCCCACAGGACTGCCGCATACTGGATGTTTTTCCCTTTTCACACCATTCTTTGTCAACCCAATGTGGCACCCCTTGGGCTAAACTAATTAGTGCAAGTGTCAGAGCAAGGGGAACTCTACCCCAATAAAATGTACAAACACAGGTTCTTAGAAAAGTATAAAAATATTTATTGAGGAATGATTGAAGGTGTTGGTTGGTCAAAAAGAAAAAGAATAAATCAAACAAATAAACATATAACTAGGGAATACCAAGCCATCCGCACGGGAGCCAGCAAAGCAGTTGAGAAAATACTAAGAGAAGGCCAAGTTCGCACTACCACCGGTGAACAAAGACAGACTTCATTTGAAGTAATACACACCAGAGTTCAATGTCTACACACTGCACACTCACAGCACTCTAATAAATGTGATTAAAAGGCATTAAGGTTCACCATACACGGCACTGCACACTTCTTCGTTAAACAAGAGAAAAAGAAAAAGGAAACCCGCTTTCCAGTGAGGTCTCTTATACAGGAGTTACCCTGGCTCCACTAACACCGAGGCTGGTTACAAACAAAAAGGGGAATTGGGCATAAAGATAATAAGATAATAAGATAAATAAACCCACTCTAGCCTGTGACGTACAATTCATACAACTACATACAATAACAGCTACAGCCAACAGGCTAGAGGAAAACAAACAACCAACAAAAGGAAAGAAAAAAAGAAATAATAATAATAACATGAACTACCTATACTATAAGCAGCATACACAATCACACAGTATGGAGAACAGCAGCTAGCAACTCAAGGGTAACTGCACATATCTGAAAACACAATAACCACATCATTAAGAATATTTGTTTGATCATGCTTCAGTCAATATCACGTTTTTAGATGCAGTCACATATTCCAGGATAAAATGGCCATATAAAAAAAGGTGGTCAATATCAAGGTGTACGTCTTTGGATACCAAAAATACACATAAATACACACACGGTAGTTAGAACAGCAAGGGAAAAGAATACGGGCAGAACATAATTCAAGACATACCTGTCGTAACATTCACAGTGAAAGGGGTAACACTAGTTGAATGTAAACATCCCACTGCAGTCACAGTCTCCAGCCGATGCGTATTAAACGCGGACGTAGTTTGGCATTACTTTGCCGTAATTCGCTCGCCCATACATGGTCAGACAGGAAAACAATGGCGCGCCGCGGCTCAATCAGCGTCGTCTCCTTCACGCACTCAACACTCAAACAGCATCTGAATCGCTGATTCACCACACCAGAGCCAGCAGTACATTTACACTGTCCCAGTCTAAGGACACCAGGTGTTTATAGAAGCCTGCTTCAATCGCGTTTGATGGCTTACTAAATGCCCGCTCCACCCACCAATTAGTGATGTGATTAAACATGAAAATGAAAGAGTCAGAACGAGAGTAAACTGAAGGAACCCAATCCTAACCAGGCCCACAGGCATGGTTGTGCGTGAAAATCCCAGTAACTGAGCAGATTGTGAAATACTCAGACCGGCCTGTCTGGCACCAACAACCATGCCACGCTCAAAATTGCTTAAATCACCTTTCTTTCCCATTCTGACATTCAGTTTGGAGTTCAGGAGATTGTCTTGACCAGGACTACACCCCTAAATGCATTGAAGCAATTGCCATGTGATTGGTTGATTAGATAATTGCATTAATGAGAAATTGAACAGGTGTTCCTAATAATCCTTTAGGTGAGTGTATATATATATATATATATATATTTTTTTTTTTTTTTTTTATTAAAAAAATGTATATTAGAAAAATGCAGTGTATTTTCACCTTTCCATTCAGTTCATCCTTTTGACTTTCGTTTTGGGTAAATACAGTGTTCTACATGAAGAATTTTTTCCCCCCATGAAATTGGCTTTATGCACAGCTGCACTACTTCCTGAATTTCAGCCAGCTCCTTTGTTTCCTGTCTGCCATTATTGGACAAACTGATTAATCCAGGTGTGCCTGGCCTCAGTAACAATAATCAGGCACACCTGGATTAATCAGTTTGTCCAATAATGGCAGACAGGAAACAAAGGAGCTGGCTGAAGTTCAGGAAGTAGTGAAGCTGTGCATAAAGCCTATTGTCACAGGATGGCTGTGTAAAGAGCGCACAATGCAGGAGACTAGAAACAAATGAGTCTTTAATATAATCCATCAACATAAACTCATAAATACACAGAAGAAACAACATTAAACTACCATGCAACATTGAAGAGAACGGACAAAGAACTGAACAAAATAGGGAGAATATATTATACACTTCTGTCATGACAACTCTCTGAGTGTTTGACATGGCAATGGGTATGACAATGTTGTTGATATATTTGGTCTTGGATGAATACACCTGCTATGCTGCTGCTGTTATTGCTGCTGCAGAGAAAGTATGGGGCTTGCTACTGCACGACACGCTGCTGCAGTACATAGACATTACGAAATATTCAAATTAAAATTCTCACAAACACTCATAATAAATGACTAAGCGTTTTCACACTTGAGCCCCTTTCACACAGCGTGTTGATCCCGGGAAATTGCCGGGAAATTGCCAGAACGCCTTCTGTGTGAACGCAAACACGACCCGGGATTGATGCCGGGACCTAGTAACATTGCCGGGATCAGTCCCGGAACGCGCGCAAAAGCCGTAACCAATGCCGTGTCGTAATGATGACGCTGAAGTGAAGTGAAAGCAGGCTAGTGAAACGGTATGTAATGTGCTAGTTTATGTTCGAATCAAAGAAAAAAATGCACAAGCGTGGTTTCTCCAGAGAGAAATCGCAGCTCATAAGCAAACTATACACGCTGCTGAGACATTACATGTCACATCGATGTCACGTGTCTTTACGGGATTTTTACGGGTTGTGTGTGAACGCACTCTATGATTCCGGAAAATCACTGGCAGTGTGAATGAACCAAAATCAAACGAACCCGGGTCAAATCCCGGGTCGCTTTATCCGTGTATTTTCTGGAATCTCTGTGTGAAAGGGGCTTTGGTTCGATTGCTCCCCCTCCGCCTCCCCCTGCCCCTGCCCCTGCCCCTGCCCCTGCCCCCGATGGACTGTGTTCAGATTATATTATTTGTATCCGAACCACGGTACGCTTTGCGTCATCAAGCTGCAGCTGGCGCGTAATCGTGTTGCTTGGTAAGCGGCGCCGCTATGAATGAAAAGGCGTTAAAATGGATAGAATTGATCTCTTCACATTTGTTCTTCTTTTTTTAACCTTTGGTTTTGTTTTCAAAGAAAGACAGCATTCGCATCATCCAAACGAACCGAACTCTGACTTCATTCGAACTCGGGTGCGCACCAAAAGTGCTAGTGTGAAAGTGCCCTTAGAGAGGAGATATATGTCTCTGAAAACAAATAATTGTTTATATAAAGCTAATCATGAATTCAAGTCATGAGAACCTGCTTGAGATAGTCCTTCCTCCATCAATGATACATTACAGTCTACCAGAATTTCTCTTATAGGTGTCTGAAAAGCGATTATTTCACAGGAAGCTGATCCATGTTTAATAACAAACAAGCAACTTTAGTGTTCCAATTCAGTGGCCTTGGAGTATACAACTGAAGAAAAAAAAATACCTTGGTTTGTAGGCACATACTTTATATGGAAAATGGGTGATCCGTAGAGGATGGTCACAGTAAACTACAAATACCCGTCTCAGATTGGCCTCACACTGAATTATTCAGTATATGCTACAAGGACAAACTTGTATTGAGTGATCTGTTTTTCTATGTTCTGACAGGTTGTTTACAATCTGAAAGATCAAGTGCAAAGGTCAATGTTGCAGAGTCTCTTAAACTTTGAGAAAAATAGATCACATTGGCTGCAACTGACAACACTTTGCCATTTTCTCATGATGAAAGGGTGAGAGAACTCGGTAACGCTTCCTTTTACAGTACAGTACTTACGTGTACTTACAGTGTACTTACCTAGAAAGTACTGGCTAATATAAGGTAAGTACATGGGTTAGGGGTAGGTTTAGGGGTAGGTTCAGGGTTAGTACCTAGTTATTACCCAGTAATTATAGTTACTATAATAAGTACATAGTAAGTACATGGGTAACAGGACTGTAAAAGGAAGCGTCACCAAGAACTCTACTCTAATTTTATTAACCACTTTAATGGTTTGGAGGGTTTGTATAAACACAAACAAATTAGTTAGGAAGTTAGTTAGGGGTACTTCACCACTGGCAAAATAGGCTTTCAATAAAACTTGGCTGCCTATACAGTAGAAAGGCGGAAATAAAAATGTAAATCAGTGCTAGACAAAACAGAGAAACAAGGCAGTTGTCTTCCCTTTTCAACACCCATAATGCACTGGGCTATTGCTGTCCAAGGCTACTCCCACCAGTGCCCACCAAATGCCCCCTTGCTTTAGTAGGAAATACTTTTTAGTAGGGCTGTCAAATGATTAATCACAATTAATCACATCCAAAATAAAAGTTTTTGTTTACATAAATATGTGGATGCACTGTGTATAATTATTTTGTATATATATAAATACACACACATGCATGTATATTTAAGAAAAAAATATTATTTATATATAAAATATTTATATTTATATATAATATAAATTATATATAAATCTATATACAGTATATACATGAAAATATTTCTTAAATATATACAAGCATGTGTGTGTATTTATATATATAAAATAATTATACACAGTGCACCCACATATATTATGTAAACAAAAACTTTTATTTTGGATGTGATTAATCACGATTAATCATTTGACAGCTCTACTTTTTAGCAAACCTTTAGTCATAATTGTGTCAACTTTTCTCGGTTTTCACATTCCAAAAACATGCAGTATGAATTGGGCAGGTGAATTGGAGACGGTAAATTGTCCGTGTGTGTGTCCCAAGGGTTGGGGAAAGACCAGGCAACCTATGGCCATAGAATCACAAAGAGTCGGATACGGCTGAAACGTTAATGAGAGAGAGAGTGTTGCCATCAGGGATGTCAATTTTCACAAATTCCCATGATCGATCGTCATTTAAATTAACAATCAATTAATTGATTAATCGTTAGCCTTAATACTGCAATATGAGTCTGCTGCAGTGGCATATGGCCAACAGCATGACAGGGTAGGCAAATGCTGCTGAAAAGGCTACCTCACCAAATTAATGAGAAGGGTTTTAATCTAAATAAAGGGCTAGTAGGATTGTAAAATGTTTCGATGTGATTGATCATTTAATTAAATTTCTTAGAAAATATAACAACTTAAACAACGTGTCACCAACACCGTATCAGATGCGTGCTTTTAGAATGTTTATGCTCTTCCTGGAATAACGCGCTGAAAACGCGATAGTTTAAATATTATTGAACTATTATAAAATACTGTTCTCATGTTATGTGACGGTCCCAATCATAGTTATTATTAGCCGTGCATTGCTGCTTGAGGTGCGTGCTGAATGAACACGAGAGCGTTATTTAACTCAAAGAAATGCATCTTATATGAGATAATCAGATACAAAATAAACATAATATTACAAATGAATTATATCTGCACAAAATGACGTGAATGCACAAGTGAACTTGAACTAAGTTACAAGCCATACAGAATGACTCGTCTTGTGGACGCTCTCTTCCTGGAGCAATGGACGCGATAAAACACGCCAACTAAACCCAAATAATTCATAATGTTTTATTACAATATTGTACTCTTTATGTTATGTAATATGATATGACAGTCCAAATCATAGTCATTATTAGTCGTGCATTGCCGTTTTAATTGCGCACGCTGAAGATGATCACCGCACGCTTTACTACAGCGTTAATTCTTAACCAAATGCATCCTATATAAGATTAATCAGATATAGATAGGCCTACACAATATTAAAGCTTACATTTGCACAAAACAAAAGGCTGTGAAATTGCGAATGCACATGCAAACATAGTCATGATGGTGTAAAATGGTCCCAAACATAACTCCGGCGCGCTCGCTTTACATGTATCGCGGTTGAGCAGCATGTGCACACATGGACCTGTTTAATCGATTAATTTTTATCGATTAAATGTATTATCGACAAATAATCGATCGTCGATTAATCGTTAACATCCCTAGTTGCCATAGAAACGCATAAACGCATCCCCAGACCTAGAACGTGAACACCCCCGAATAGAATGACACATGTTGTCATCTCGAGATTACGGTAATTATGATTTGGCGTGAACACAACTGTAATTCACGAGTTCACACTTACATACAATTAGAGGGGGTAAAGTTTAATGCGGATTTTGGCGTGCTGTCCGGGGGAGGGCTCCGAGCTCAGAGTTCTGCCTGAACCCAGAGCACTCCCCCCTATGTAAGTAGTTAGGACTATAACTGTGGAGAAGGGGCGGTGGAGGGGTGCTGCTAAACTGTCAATGGATTGAGGTGAGACTGTTGAGTCACCTCTTGTCATTGATTGTTGAGCGCTCTCCACCCGTGTAAATTATCTGAACGCGCTCCTCCCGAACTTTGTTAATAAAACATAATTTAGTGACATAATGACACTGAAGCTTAGTGCGTATCGAGTACGCAGCAGAATTTCTCATGAAGCTCCGTGCCCGAGCGTCTATGGTTTTCAGAGAAACACGTGATCAATGAAAAACAAAAGGTTTGTTTGACTTGAAGCAGCGCTAGACAGACCGATCGATGTATGAAATCAAAGTACCGTGAGGACGATTAGAGAGCAGACGGCTCCGTTTTTAATCACTCTTGTGACTCTTGCAAAATGTACAGACTTTCAGCTGTTTGCAATGAACAAATCAAACAAAAGTAATTGAAATAGCTCAAAACAACAAATGTTTCAAGTGGTTTCCCCAAATTCAACAGAAAATGCAACTTTTAATGCCTTCTGCAGTCTTTTAAAAATTATTCAACCCCTTCATGGCAAGCATCTTTAGCACTTCGTAGAACACCCTTTTGATGTTATGACCTGCTACAAAAGAGATGTATAACCAGACACCAGCTTCTGGCAGCGTTTCTGAGGAATCTTAGCCCATTCCTCATGAGCAATGGTCTCCAGTTCAGTAATATTCTTGGGTTTGCATGTAGCACGAATACACAAATCTAGTGTAGCTAGAATTGTAGCAAACGCCTTCTTCAAATCCCACCAGAGATTTTCTATGGGGTTCAAGTCAGTTGACTGTGATGGCAACTGTAGAATATTCCAGAACATCTTCTGCAACCAAGCCTTGGTGGAATTTGAGGTATGCTTGGGATCATTGTCCTGTTGTAAGGTCCGATGACGCCCAAGCTTCAGCTTCCTCACTGATGGCGTGACGTTTTCTCCAAGGATTTCCTGATACTTAAATTAATCCGTCTAGCCTTCCACATGCTGCAGGTTTCCAGTGCCAGAGGATGCAAAGCAGCCCCAGAGCATCACGAGCCACCACCACCTTAACTGTAGACAGAGTATTCTTTTCAACATATGCTTCATTTTTCTTCCTCAATACATACCGCTGATCCATAGGGACGAAAAGTTGTGCTTTTGGGCCAGTAGTGGTGTTGCAGGTCTTTTGCAGTCACTCAAGGGTTTTTCTGAACCTGCCTTCTCAGAAATGTGGTTGCAGCCATTAATAGCTTCCTTTTTCTACTCTGTCAGGTAGTGTTCACTGTTCCTTTAACTTTGAACTTGCAAACTATGCTTTCAACGGTGTCTCTAGTAATATTTAGTGCCTTCGTTATCTTTCTGTATCCTGTTCCTTTTTTGTGAAGGGCGATGATATCTTCTCTAATGCTGGGGCCACACAAAAATATATTTAAAATCTTATAAGATTTTCACAATGTGAGAGACCACAAACATGAGGACAAAAACTCCTAGATTTAACAGTTTTGCTCCTATAGTGTGTGGTGTGCCACGATGTGAAGAAGAAAACACACCACACACAAACAGATTTTCAACCAGAGTCCCGACTGTGAAGATGGGAAATCATGCAACATCTCTCTAGACTTCAGAATAAACATAGCAACGATAGGCAGGAAGAAACTGCTATGATAGTGTTTGGAATGCTTTTGACAGAATTTCCTCAAATCGACAAGCTGATCATCCATCTCTGATGTCCATATCCATTTCACTCTGTGCTGAGTCCATGACTGCGAATATGCTCCCGTCTTCTGTCAGCTCACTTTTTTGACTGGGTATCGTTTCGTTCCACCTGACAATCAACAGAGTACATGCACGTTTGTCCTCGGGGTTCCCCCCACACATCAGGATTCTGGTTCAACAAATTCAACGTTTCGCGATCGGGGCGGCTCTTCCGAGCAGGTTCGGTGACTTTTAACACACCTCACACCACAGGAAAATCTGATAAGGTAATCTGTTGAACCATCAAGATAATCGGGACTTCACTTAAGATTTGTCGGAGAAATCGGCCCGAATATCTTGTGGTGTGGCCCCAGCATTAAAGGTGACATATTATGCCCCTTTTCACAATATGTAATATAAATCTATGGTGTCCCCAGAATGTGTCTGTGAAATTTCAGCTCAAAATACCCTACAGATTTTTTTATAGCATGTTAAAATGGACACTTTTTGGGTGTGAGCAAAAACGCCCCGTTTTTGTGTGTGCCCCTTTAAATGCAAATGAGCTGCTGCTACCCACCTCCGTTCAGAAGATGGCCAATATTTTACACAAGCTTCGGATACTCCAATCTCTCTCTCATCGAAATAAAATCTCAGGAATAACCAGTAGCGGAGTGCAGCCTTACACAGACACTCAGGAAGAGGTTGCAACTTTTAGACTGCACCTGGACATTTCTGAATGGTTATTGGATACAAATGCAGTTGTTGTGGAGTTACATTGATTAATTTCATTGACTTGCATGTACCGTCATGTTTAACTTTTACACAAGTTGACACAGTTCCTGGTGAGGTCTTTATAAGACTGCTGTGATATTTTTTTGGTCAAATAGTGTTCAGTCTCAACGACAGAACAGTTAGCAAGCTTTGCTCAAACTTTTGCCATTGCGTTAGAACTGGTAACACTTTTGTCGCTTGCGAAAGCCAAATGGCGGCGCCATGAGTGGAAACGTGCAGATAAGGGGCGGTAATTATAATAAGATCCCCTTCCTACGTCAGAAGGGAAGTGAAATCGGATCAGCTTATTTTTTGACATGCTTGGAGAGAAAGGCTTACCAAAACAAAGTTACTGGGATGTCACTTTTCACGTTTTCTGGGTTGGTAGACGTTTTCTGGGTTGCACCGGGGACCCAAATATAGCACTTAAACACGGAAAAGTTAGATTTTTATGATATGTCCCCTTTAACTTTTTGGACCATTTTTTTGACTTATTTCTAACATGCAGCCAAACGTGACACTCAACAAACCTAGCCAGTTCAGTTATTTTATGTGATCGCGCTCAAGCACACTTGTGACCAAGCATCAGGTGTGCTTGAGACAAAACCTGTTTTGTAGATTTGTGCTGTGTTGGGATTGATTCTATTTAGGGGGTTGAATAATTTTGAGACTGCAGAAGTTATTAAAAGTCCCATTTTCAGTTGAATTTGGGGAAATTATTTAGTTTGATTTGTTCATTGCAAACAGCTGAAAGTCTATCAATTTTGCAAATAAAACTGAATACTTGGGGTTGAATACTTTCGATTACAACTGTATAATGCTTTTATTTTAATTCTATTAACCTCTCATTCATGATGATATATAAAAAAATATGATCCTGTGATCATCATCACTACATTCTTTTGTGTTATATTCAATAATGACAGAGGTTTAATTATTATTGATCTCATACTTTTTGAAGTTGTTTCCATTCATAAATTAGATCATTTTCATGATTGAATTTGTTGTACTGTTATGCAGGAGTGAAACAATGCATGTTATCTCAGTGTTGCAAATTATATTTAACTGTGAATCTGACTCAAGAACATAACAATTTTAATGGGTGTAACTGAATTATGAACCAGGCTGTGAATTTAAATAGAATCCAAGCTGTAAGTTTAACATATCAGTGATGGGGGATGAGGGGTTTGTGAGGAGGAAACAAAACCTTGGAAAAGTGTCTGTCCCAAAGGCAATGTCTGTTTGAGGCCTAAAGACCCATTCTGCAAACAAACCACGAGAGTAGCTCAGCCAAACCATGCAGCTCACTAATCATAGGAAATTCCCAGCATAGTGATACAGACAATTTCCCAATGAATATTAATTTGGCACCTGCTAGAAATAGATAAAGTGAACACCATCATAAGTGGATCTTGCGAACTACTGCTCATTTGAACTAAACCTTACCTAAATGCGAGGTTGCGATAAAATGGAGTCAGATAAAAGTAAATTGGAATTAAACTACTTTGCTACACTGAAAAAGCCGAACAGGATAAAGCCGAATAAAAAGCTTATCGGAAACTGTTGTTTGGCCGATTGGGCGGGCCTTACAGTTACCTCGGTTCCCTGAAATAATGGGAATGTTGAGAGTCTGGAGGACAATCAGCATTATGGGCTGATCTGACTACAAATCGCCCCATGCCTTTTTCAGCATTTCTTTAAATACCCAGACCAAGACAAAATATCCCCCCAATGTGGGCCATGAACTTACAATAGGAATTTGTATTGACTAGGGTTAAAGACCTAGGGGGTTCGCACCTTGTCAAGGAACAGGAGGTGGTTTGGATGAAGGACTCTGGGAAAGGGGCACATCCACCACAGTAAGCAAAGTATCTCTAAACTCTTAAAACTTTTATTACCTTTTGGTTTACTTCTGTGGAGACCAGACCATTGTACCAGTCGCATACCAGACCATTGTACCAGAGACATTTTAAATGACACCAAACGTGACTGTCAATTCACTTGCATTGACATATAAAGATTATATAAATTATTATAATGTTCTAAGTGAACTGAGTAAAAAGAAGAATGTGTAAAGGGAAGAAAGTGGGGGAGAAGGAACAAATGTGTAGGGAAGACAGGAGGGAAAGAAGCTTTCCCACAACTTCACTCTGTGGGGTGTGGAGACAAATGGCTGTAAGTGTTTGTGTTCCATATCTTGGGAGATCAAAGTTTCTGAGGTTCTGTTTGTCTTACAGTAACCAAGTACATTATGATGTGGTCTACCACATAATAACCCCCATATGAACCATGCAGGAACCAAGTGGCAAGCTATTCTATTTTTAAAATGTACTTTTATTATATATGTTTGGCCCTATACATTGTTTTACTATGTAACTATTACCTTACAGTAACAACAGAATCAGCAAGCACAAATAGATCTAGAGCTCCAGGCTTAGAGCTCCATTACATCTGAAGAGATGTTCTGATAGCGCCGGCATTTCGACCAGATGTATTGAAAGCAGGATATCCGTCTCCTGAGGTGCAAAATAGTAATCTCTCACTTACTGGGTCACCAGTGTAAAAAAAACAACAAGAAAAAAACAACAAAAAAACAAAGAGTCTACCTCCACTTCAATTATAGAGAGAGAGTCAAAAATGGATAAGCAACTCGCTGGAATGAGTCAGACACCAGTAGCCTCCTGCTGCTTTTAATCTGAAAATTTAAGGAACACAGCAAAGGTACAATGTCGTCTCGATGGTGACACGGTACAGGAAAGACATAGTAAAAAACCTAGTTAACCAGATTCAATAGCGTCCTGATAGCTTGCCCTTGACGGAGATGACAGACATTTCCGTTGAGTATGAGAGGTTGAAAATGAAGGCTGAAAATACTATTTCTGTGTGGTATAGTGTAATCTCAGCACTCAAATGCTTGAAGAAACAGGAAACGATAGGAATTATTTCACTAATATTTGCAGTCATGCATTCAATTATTCATAAAAACAAATGTAAGCTTTCTGATATAATACCAACAAAATTCTCTTTCAGAATTTTCCTTTCAGAAACAACAAACTTGATGTCCCTTTCAGAAAACTCCCAAAGGTTTCCAGAACCTTCAAAAGTCAGTTCTTCTCTGTCAGTTTCATTGTTGTCATTGTTTTGGATCTCCATCATTCCTTTGGAATTGCATCATCATGAAGAAGAATCAGGAGCATGCTGTCCTTACCATGAACTTCAGTGACCATGCAAGAGGGACTGCAGGACGTCAGCCAGCCGTGATCTGACAAACCCCAAAGGCTTGGACTGAAGCGATCTCAGAATTGTAGTCATGGTTACAGGGACCAAATTCAGACTGTATCCTCTGGTTCACAATGATCATGACATCACAATGCAGTTTCAAATGGTTGTAGGTCAAAAGCGTTCTCTTTACGGGTAACCATGACAACAAGAACCATCCAGACATGACTACAGGGTGATTTTTTTAGTAAATGATAAACCCACAAGTGCAATGCTTTTCATGGAAAAGAATAAGAAGACTTCGGCAAATCAGTCGTCTCTAGCTCTGAACATCCACAAAAGTGTTACATTTACAAGAAAAACTATTTTACATCAGAAAGCCCTACAAAGATCTATTTTCCATCTTAGATGTGCCTTACGATATGAACACAGTGAGATACAAAATAAACATGTCTTGTAAATCTCTAAAACTGGTTAGATTTTGAGAATGACTCTGTGCTGCAATCAGTGCATCAGGCCACATCGATCAATCTAATAGTGAAATGGGAATTTCTTCACAATCACACTGAGGCTGGAAGGGTGCCATTTATCATCCACATACTGCAGACTAGTCAGCTTGCTTTTACTTGACAAAATGCATGACTTCTATTTGCAGTCAAAATACTTATTTTAAAAAAACTGTAAAATACCAGAAAAAGAAAGATATTAAAGTGCAAGGTTTATTGTGGGCCATGATAAATGAGACCTACGTTTTCAATTTCAGTGGTGGCAGTTGATTAAACCTTTTTTTTTTTTGTGGAATCTGCTTTCTGTTATTCATCCCTGTCTGTGAAGTGCTGCCTCACAAATTAAACAGAGCTCAATGAGGATCTCTAGACATGGTAAAACCTGAAAAAGTGCTGTTGTGCTGTTAAAAAGTGTGATCAATTTCAACCTAATATTTCTAATAATTGCTTTCCTGGTGTAACCCACACCCATAGCATATACTGTATTTTTGTTTTTAAAAATGTCACTACATACAGTAGCACGTCTTCAGCTTACCTGACAAAACATGTCATTGTGCACTCTGGTGTAGCCGCTCATTTTATTTTTACATGATTGTTAATTTCTGCGGAAAGCTACATTTTAGAGAATATGATTAAGCAAGTCATGAGGAAAGAAAATGTTTAATAATTGATTTTCAGCAAGTCAGGTATATTAATTCTGGTTAATTGCTATACAAATTAAAGTAGTTAGACAACAGATCAATATGAAAATTAAATGAAAAATATATGATATGAAAAAGAGACTTTTAACATGTTCCCATTCTGATTTTTAAACCTATTCTAATTATGTGGTATTTACTTATATTTGGTGATTGAGTTGATCACAAATTACTGTTTTATGTTTAGATTGCATATCTTTTGTTGTGAAGAAATTTAAGCTAATTTTGAATTTGCAGCATTCTCATTCATACAATCTTCTTCCAAACAATAAACCAATCTAGAAAATTAGGAGGTGGATATGGCATTGGTGTCTTTTACAACTAAAAACGGGCCATTCATTTACACGACAACAGCGTTTTGGGGACCTGAAAATGCTTTCTTTTTTTTTTAAACGATACCTTCATCATCTCTGTGTAAACCACAAAAACGCTAATCTGTGAAAATAGTAATGTCATGCGCATGCGTATTAAGTCTTCAGAACGCGCATAGTCCCCGTATGAACTGTGATTGCTTTGACAACGTTGTCGCTGTGTTCGTTAAAATTTTCAAAAACTTAGTACATCATTGTTGTTACGTAACTTGGTACTTAGAAATTCTCACGACGAGGAATAATTCTAGAAGTAAGACTTTAATCATCAATCACTCAGGAACCAGGAAAAAAGCAAGAGAAAACCACATTACAACGAACGTTAATGAGAACCGACAGAGACTGAGGGAGAACACAGCATGCATGATATGCAAATATGCATGATACAAACAAAGGACCTTAACAAGATAATTAATGACACACAGCTGAACCAAATGAAATAATGAAGACGGTAACCATAGAAACAAAGGAGTGGCGGGAAACTGATCAAATACAAACAAAAAGTCCAAACACAAACTGGACAGTTGTCTTGTAAACGTACCCTTAACATTCAGCCTCAGAAAAGCAGTAAGTCATAAGCACACCGAGGAATTCTGTTCTAGGAGGTCATCAATAAAGCAACAGAAATAACAAAATTGTATTACAGCACCATTAAAGCGTTGCTGTATATTGATCATGGAATTTTTCTGTAGGCTACATTTTATTACACCATCCTCTTATTTGAATTCCTTAACTGTATACTGTACATATCACTTTGTTTCACAGTTATATTCTTTTGTCATTACAGAATTACAATTGCTTTGTTACAGATTTCCGAAGTGTGTGATGCGACCACTCATTAACTCTTTAGGCGCCAAGGTTTTTTCGATTTTGACATCAAAATTTCAAAAGCTTGTGGCTTGAAAGGGCTTAAAGATAGAGATCTACTGTAAATTAGAAAAATGTTGGGGATGACTGAAAGTTTATCTGGGGTGTAATTGATCAGTTTCCCGCCACTCCTTTGTTTCTATGGTTACCGTCTTCATTATTTCATTTGGTTCAGCTGTGTGTCATTAATTATCTTGTTAAGGTGTATGACGTCATCAGGGGCGGCCCTCTTGAATTTCATAATATTCAGGAAATAGTAGATATTGTACTGATATTTGAACTTATTTGCATGTTTTATTTGTTTTAATCCTCAGCACCATTGCGCTTCAAAGTTGTACCGGGAAAGGCGCGGGCGGCACCATTGCGCGGCAAAGATGTACCGGGAGAAGCGCGATCATTAGATGGCCGATCATCATTTACAAAAGGCAAATATTCCCCTTCAGAGTCAGAATCGGCGAATAACATTTGCAACACATCCTCACGGTACAAGTTTTTATTAGCCATTTCAGAATATTGAGCCATTTCACAAATCAGAATATTGTTTATACATGGTTATTGAAAAAACTAAGAATTAAAGTTTCTGTAATAAGGCCACAAAACACATACTAAATATCTGTCCACAAGACTTTTGACTAATGTATGTTGTCGCCTAGAGTTTTTGCTTCAAAATGATTTGAAAATCATCCTGCCTAATCATTCACATAAAACAATAGATTGTTTTAAATTGTGAAAAACATTTTTTGTTTGGAAAGGCAATATGCGGATGGGCGTGAACGGCCCAACCCCCTCATGTATAATTAGGTGATTCTCACCTGAGAAAAACCCGCATAATGAGCCTTTCATTCAAGGTGTGTCACACAAGAAAGAATGCAAGGACTATATATATATATATATGTATATATATATATACACACACACACACACACACACACACATATATATATATATATATATATATATATATATATATATATATGCATGTATGTGTTACGATCTGCTCCAAGACACGAAGATGAGATCCAAATGCAGCTCATTTATTGTGGGCAATCCAGAGGCGTAAACCAAAGTACAGGCAAGGTGTCATACACAGACAGGCAGTCCAAAACAGAGAAACAAAGAAACAAACAAAACAGGCAGGGACCAGAGGCAAGAGAGTAATCCAGGGAACAGGGCAAGATATCCAAAACCAAGAGACAAGAGAGACAAGAAAACCATGAGAATGCACAGAAATGCAGTGTAACACTTAAACAGGGGTGGTGATGGCGCCGTGGATAAGACACATGCCTTTGGTGTGAGAGACCCGGGTTCGAATCCACTGTGAGACACCAATGTGTCCCTGAGCAAGACACTTAACCCCTAGTTGCTCCAGAGGCGTGCGACCTATATAGCAATTGTAAGTCGCTTTGGATAAAAGCGTCAGCTAAATGAGTAAATGTAAATGTAAACAAGACTTCGCGGTGAGTGAATGAATGAACATGGTATAAATAGACAGACTAACAGGATGATGAGCCAGGTGAATGCAATCAGTGAATGAGGTACAGGTGAATGTGATCAGTGATAAGTGATGGTGAGTCCGGGCAGTGAGTTATGGGAAATGTAGTTTGTGAGTGATAATAGTCTTATCTGGAGTGCCCTCTGGTGGCTCTCAAGAGCACTCCAGCTGGTGACCGTTACAGTATGTATATATATATATATACATACACACACACACACACACAAATATATATATATATATATATATAATCAAAATATAAATGAAAGTCAAAAGCACATTTTTAGTCATACCTGGAAACAAATCCTGTTCGAACAGGTTATATGGGCCATTCTACAGAATTGGTTCAAAGTTAGAGTTGGAAACATCTTGAAAAGAAAATTGTCTTTTCCCATAAATGTCTTCATAAAGTATTGTTTTTTAAAGTAGGCCAATACATTTTATCATACATATTTCAAAGTTAAGGATTCATTATTTTGATAAAGCATCGGAACAATCACTTGTAGTGTTTATACGCCCGTATAAATATAACTAATTATTATTCATAACGGATTATGATCAATAATTAATAATTTAATTATTTTCAGAATTTACTGTAGCAGAATCAATAGTATGATCATTTTATTAGTTCATTCAATGAACGGAAAGCATAAACAATTATTAATTCTAGGAAATATAATATCTTCCTGGCCAAGAAAGACTAATTCCCAGCTAACAGCTAAATTAAGAAATAATTCAAGGGTAAAAGCATAAGTAGCTTAGATCGCAATTCAAGACAATAAATTCGTAAGCACATAACACAAGTAATGCTTCTCTTTTCAAATACAAACAATACTTTATTGATTATAAGCCTATGACTAACACATAAAACTAATATCTAACACACACAAACAGAACCTTATTGATTATAAGACTAACACATAAAACGAATCGGTTACCTAACGTAACCTCGGTTCTCTCTAGATGAGGGAACGAGTATTGCGTAAGCTAGCTTACGCTACGGGAAAGATGCATCTTTTCTGAGAATTTGAAGCCAAAAAATTATCCTATAATTTGTATCAATTGTCAACGCAGTTCGGGTACAGCAGACCATGAGCGGGCTAGCTAGCAGCTCATTGGTTCGCTCACAGAGAACTGCTTAAGCCTATGAGGAGACGCGAATGAACTCTCGGCCAATGACAGTCTGACCTGCTCTCATTGCGTCAGAGCCCGCCGAAACGGGCGTGGTCAGAGAGTATAAATTGGCGTCCTAGGCTGTAAACTCTGGTTTTCATAGAATGAAGCGAGAACGCTAGAAGCACAAGCACGGCCAGGAACGCAATACTCGTTCCCTCATCTAGAGAGAACCGAGGTTACGTTAGGTAATCCACTATGAGTCCCAGGGGAGACCCCGGGGAACCCTTATGAGTGGGAATAATTATATGTACCTGTGACAAAGGCCAGCAGAGCGGGCCGGAGATTGTGTAGTACATAAGCACATGATAGAGAGGGACAGAGCGAAAACCGGTCTGTGTGAATAACTCTCTATAGTGCAGCTCAACCAGAAGAGCTGTAACATACTAGACTGCTAGTAGTTTAGCCTGCAAGGCGAGAACTTCCAGATTGTAAAATCTGACAAAGGTGGAGGGGGAAGCCCATCCTGCTGCCACACAAATGTCATGAATGGAAATTCCGCTGGACCATGCCCACGATGAGGCCATGCCTCTAGTGGAATGAGCCCTGATGCCCAGAGGGCATGGCAGGTCTTTTGATGTGTATGCGGCTGCAATGGCATCAACTATCCATCTGGATAGAGCCTGTTTCCAGGCAGCCAACCCCTTGGTGCGCCCACCGAACGAAACAAAAAGCTGCTCGGATCGTCTGACCGCAGCAGTCCGAGTAATGTAAATTCTCAGGGCCCTGACCGGACACAGGAGATTAGAGTCAGATTCGCTATCGGATGCTGGCAGAGCCGATAGGGAAATAACTTGTGCCCTGAACGAGGTACCAATCGCTTTTGGGACATAACCATGTCTAGGTTTGAGAACGACTAAGGAGTCATTGGGCCCAAACTCGAGACAGGAAGCGCTAATGGACAGCGCGTGAAGGTCTCCAACACGTTTTACTGACGCGAGCGCGAGCAGAAAAACGGTTTTGAGCGAAAGGTATTTGAGGTCCACGGTGTTTAGCGGTTCGAATGGGGGGGCTTTCATAGCTTTGAGAACTATGGAAAGGTCCCAAATCGGCACCGAAGGGGGGTGTGGGGGGTTCATCCTTCTAGCTCCTCTGAGGAAGCGGATGACCAAGCCATCTTTGCCCAGTGACTGGCCGTGCCGGGGTTCAACGAACGCTGCGACGGCTGCCACATACACCTTGAGAGTGGACGGGAACCTGCCCTTGTCCAACATCTCTTGGAGAAAAACTAGCAAGAAAGGAACCTCGCATGACCGTGGGTCCAAGTTTCTGTCGGTGTACCATTTAGAGAACACAGACCATTTAGACGCATAGAGCCTTCTAGTAGAAGCCGCTCTAGCCTGCATGATCGTGTTTAACACTCCCTCTGGCAAAGCAACGGGTAGTTGTGGATCACCCATGCATGTAGCGCCCAGCGCTCTGGGTGGGGATGCCAGATCGTGCCACGAGCTTGGGAGAGGAGATCTGCTATGACTGGAATGGGCCACGGGGCTGTCTGTGACAGCTCAGTGAGCTCCGGAAACCAAGTCTGACCCTCCCAACGCGGGGCTATGAGGAGCACCGAGTAGCGTATTTCCCTGATTCTCTGAAGCACCTGTGGTAGGAATGGGGTTCCTGGACAGACTGTCTGGACCGTCGTTCGGATGGCCCGGCACGTGCGTCGCTCTGAGTGAGATCAGGTGACACTGAGACCAAACTAAGATGCGTTCTGTCAGCCGGAAGAGATTCCTGGATCTGACTCCGCCCTGACGGTTTAGATAGGAGACCACGGCTATATTGTCCGAACGGATCAGCACGTGGTGACCATGAATGCGCGGAAGAAAGCGCGTTCTCGACCGCCAGCATCTCCAAACAGTTTATGTGGAGGAGGCTCTCCTGAGCTGACCAGGGGCCGAAGGCCGGTGAGCCCTCGCAGACCCCCAACCTGTGTTGGATGCGTCTGTCAAGATGACTTTTCGGCGAGAAAGGGTCCCCATGGAAATGCCCCGCTGAAACCATTCTGCCACAGTCCATGGCTGCAGAGCTGTGATACAGGTCTGCGTTACTTTTATCAGCTGGCGGCCCGTGGTCCACGCACGGTGAGACACACGGCTCTTTAACCAGAGCTGAAGCGGGCGCATGCGCAGTAACCCCAGCTGGAGCACCGCGGAGGCTGAGGCCATGTTACCCAACGCCTTCTGAAAAGTTTTCAGAGGTGTGAGTCTGTTCATCTGCAAAGATGCGGCGAGACGCTGAACACGGGGCGCACGCTGTGTTGACAGACGAGCTGTCATCGTGACCGAGTCTAGCTCTATACCCAAGAAGGAGATAGTCTGACTGGGTTGTAGTGCGCTCTTTGTCCAGCTGACAGAGAGGCCCAAAGCTTTCAGATGGTCGAGGAGAACTGTATGATGAGACAGTAGCTCTCTCTGTGATTGTGCCAAAATCAGCCAGTCGTCCAAATATTCGCAGCCCCGGGCAAGCGCCGCATCCTCCGCAGGGGGGCGAGCGCCGCATCCATGCACTTCGTGAACGTACGGGGTGCTAAAGGATAGGCAGAACGGAAGGACGGTGTATTGATAAACCTGGCCTTCGAAGGCGAAACGTAAGAATGGCCTGTGAAGGGGATTTATCTGAATCTGAAAGTAAGCATCTTTCAGATCTAGTGAAATGAACCAGTCCCCCTGGCGCACATGCGCGAGGAGTTTTCTGATAGTGAGCATTTTGAACGGTCTCTTCATGAGAACTTTGTTCAGAAATCTGAGGTCTGAGGCCGCCGTCTTTCTTGGGAACCAGAAAATAACGGCTGTAAAACCCAGACTCGCTCATAGATAGAGGAACTCTCTCTATAGCCCTTTTGCACAATAGTTTTGCTATCTCTGAATGGAGCAGTGTCACTGCTTCTGGGTTCACAATAGTTTCTAGCCGCGCTCAAAAACGTGGAGGGCGGCGGTGAAACTGCAAGCGATAGCCTAGCCTTATTGTGTTTAGCACCCACTGGGAAATTCCCGGAATAGCTTCCCACGCTTTGAAGCGTAACGCTAGGGGGTGAATGGCTACATGGTCCCCGTTGCTGCAACATAGCGGGCTGCGCGAGCGCGCTCATAGTGTTTAAGACAGCGGGACTTACACTCAGAGAGGAGTTTATGGGCTGTGTAACAGAGTGAGCAGAGGTGGGACGCGCACACGGGCTCGTGGGCGCGCTTATGCACTCTGAAACTCGAGCGGGTTGGAACCGCTTTATGAGAGTGGGCTCTGTGTGAGACACGGGAACTGAAGTGCTTTTGTGTATGAGTGAACACAGTGTTGTGGGCACATTTTCTACACAGGAGGCTTTTATGCTCTTTTTGAGATTTCTCTGGGTCGCCGTGAAAACGGCGTTTGTGCTCATGCAAGCGGGAAGGGGGACCGGCTTGGTAATGGCGGGGTATACTGCTGTAGTAGCCGCGTGAGCGGGGACTAACAGAGGGCGAAACTTTGACGGCGGTCCGGCCGCGGCGGGAGAGCGCCGTCTTTTCCTCAGCTGTGCTAGGCAGACTTCGAGTGATCAAGTTTCAGCGCGACCCTAGGCCGAGGCCCCCGAGGAGGCGGCGGTCTGTGGCTGCTGTCAGAGCGAGAACGAGGGCGGCCGCCCTGGCGTCGCTGAGAAGTCTGACTGTGCTGAGCTGGGCGCTGGAGTGGGGCTCGTGCAGGAGGCTGGTCACGTGAGCGGCCTGCAGAGGAGCTAGCGCGATGAGGCAGAAAGAGATTCATGGCCTGGGAGGCTTTCTGCACTTCGGAAAATCGGTCAACGATACCCGTGACAGCAGATCCGAAGAGGCCGGATGGAGAGAGCGGGCGTTGAGAAAGGCGGCGCGCTCAGAATCTCCCATGTCGGCGAGTGTGAGGCACAAATGTCTTTCAGACACACAAATGGCGGCCATGCATTTCCCCAGGGCTTGAGCAGCAGATTTTGTAGCGCGAAGGGCAATGTCCGTGGCGCTCCTCAAATCCGCGACTGTGGGGGGATTTTTTCCGCTCTCGTCCCATTCACGAAGTAAGTCACCCTGTAGTATCTGAAGGACGGACATGGAGTGAAGTGCAGAGGCTGCTTGGCCGGCGGCTGAGTAAGCGCGGGCGTGAAAGCTTGAAGTCGCTCTGCAGGCTTTAGAGGGAAGCACAGGTGATGAGCGCCATCTCGTGGAAGGCGGGCATAAATGTGCGGCGACCAGGTCCTCTACAGGGGGAATGGAGAGATAGCCCATCTCTGCGGCTCCGTCCACAACGCGAAGCGGGGTGGAAGAGTCAGAGCGAGTTCTAGCAGAGAGCGGGGCGTTCCAGGACTTCGTGAGTTCCGCGTGCAGTTCAGGCAGGAAGGGCGCGGCCCGTTTAGTGGCGGGAGTCGAGCGCTGGCGGAAGTAGCTGCTGTCAATACGGTTGATAGTCTGCTCGGGGGGAGGGGACCAATCGAGCCCGAGGCGTTCGACGGCCTGTGAGAGGAGGCGCACTAATTCCTCCTCGATTCCAGCGCGGGTCCCGGTGGATTCTCGGGCCGAGGAGGCGTGAGAACCGGACCATTCCTCACTGTCTGAGGCGAGAAGCGAACATGTCCGCGGCGTCATCGGAGGCGACAGAGCGGCCACTCTGCGGCAACTGTATCTCCGGAAGCGGCGGAGAAGGAGAGCGGGAGGCGACAGGCTCCGGCGGGATGAACGCTTCTGGCTGGGGTTCCGGCGGCCTCTGAGAGCGGCGTTTCTTCTTCCGCGGCGAAGTCAGAGGCGGCGCGGAAGCAACTTTATTGGCCTGAAGTCGAGACCGCAGGGTCGACAACGGCATGTCCTCGCAGAGATCGCAGCCGCCATCGGCGAGGGCGAGCTCGGCGTGCTCCAATCCGCGGCAGAGAGCGCAGATGACGTGGCGGTCTCCAACCTCGAGGGGAGCACGGCAAGAGCCGCAGGAAGATTTATGAGACATCATGAAAAAGACGCTCGCTCTTTTAGATACAAAATGTTTACAGGAAGCTTTTTGTAAAAAAGGATACAAATCCTTTGGATGGCGCTAGCTCGCAGGACGGCTGAAGGTGGCGAAGACGGCCGGCTTCATCAGTCTCCCAGATGCTTGCAGAGTTGCCTTTTCAACGACGGCGGCTTCTCTCAGGATCAGCAGATGCGTGTAGCCTTGCTGAAGAGATGAAAAATCGGAGTTTACAGCCTAGGACGCCAGTTTACACACTAGTACATATCGAGATTTGATTCGTTGTACATCCCTACTTTTGATTTATTCTTTCAAAAATGGCCAAATTGCGTGACGTTCCGCTTTACAGTAGGCTAAGTTACATTTGTGACTGGATTCCGCGATTCGATCCGCTGCGCAAACACAGACGGCGGGGTGAATTTATGAATGAAAGTTCTGTCACAAAACGATGTTGTTACGAACTCGCGCTTTTTTAAATGGGTATACGGAGATCCTTGGCCTTTCCTAGTGGGTATACGGAAATCCTTGACATTTTCTAGTGGGTATACGCCGTATACCTGCGTATCACGTAGACTACACCACTGCTTCTATTGTTTCTTAGGCAGGTTATTCAATTGTATATTAAAACACCAGTTCAGTTAAGAGTCTGGAGGCTACTTGCTTGTCCTTGCTTTAGGGTTCCCTTTTGTCGGTGTAAAGGGGTTTCCCGGGTCGGTTGCTTGGCTGGCGGTCTCCTCGTGCCTGCTAGATCTTGGGCAGCCCATCACGTGGTGTTTTGGCGGATGGATGAAAGTCTTTGAAGTTGGAAGCGCGTTGAAGTCGAAACGTTCAAACGAAACTTTGCAGCAAAACTTAACTTAGAACCGAGACTTTTAACGGAAAAGAAAACAAAGGAAAAGAAAGGAAGATGAGACGAGTTAGATGGCTTGATGAAGCTGTTGTTTAACCCATGTTCTTCTGATCTTAAATTGGGTTCTTTGTCTTCGTTCGTCTACATGGTTACTTATCTGTCTGTTAACTCTGTCGGCTGCATATTTGTTTTTAAGCTCTGTTCGGGTCTAGGATTTTAAACTCAAAGTTTGTCCAACCTCCCGGATACGTTCTAGCCAATTAGGAGGTGGACCTATTTCCTTCTTTTCGTAAATCATGGGTTATCTATGATCTCCTTGTTCTCCGGCACTAGCAGAGAGAACAAGAGGCACAGTTTAGACATTATTACTATTATAAAAATACAAAACATTTTACACAGATTTCAATCGAGCCATCTTTTGAATTAAAAACATACAATCCTGCTGACAGGAAACACGGCACACTTTCATTCACACACCTAATATTTATAACAATTATGAATTGTATGGCATCTAAGCATGAGACACACACATATATTGTAGGAACAACAGAATTATGTAGTTGCATGATCTTTGATTATAAGTCCATCGAGAATTGTTCTGGGATGAGTTTTATGGCTTTTGATATGTAAAGTGTTTTAGCGCGTACAGTTTGTGGGGTTTAAGCCATTCCAGTCTGAGGTTAGAATAGTTCAGGCTGAAGGCTGTTTTGTCCCCATGTCATGGGACCTTGGTCCTTAAGAAAGGTGTAGTCTGTTAGTCGCAGGGGTCAGGTGACCTCTTGTTAGGGCCTCTTGTTTCACCATTTCTGAACAGATCTGTCTTGCCAAATTATAAAACGCTGACAACGTTCTTCCTTTAGTTAAACAATACAAGGTCTTTTTGGTTCCAGACTCTGGAGCCTGGGGTAATCTGGAATGTGAAGCCTCTTATGTGTTATTATGTATTAACAATCATCTAAAAGCTTCAATTGTGTTTGGTTCATTCTCGTAGTTGCTACACACTATAACAGGTGATTAGTTTTTTTTGACAAAACATACTATATATTTAACATATGAGCAGAAACTGTCTAACAAAAGCTTATTTGATGTCTATTTTAGAGTAAAAACTTTATAATCTATCTAAAACTAGTCAACGAAATGTTGTCATTTCAGACACTATTCTATATCGCGATTAGAACAAATCTCAGTAATAAATCTAGCAATATAGTTTGGATGTGTTCATGTAAAAATAACGTTTACTAATGTAGGGGCTAGAGTGAATAAACGCACAGATGCGATGTACATCGCGCGCGTGTCTGTGCCATTCATTCATTCACACACAGACAAGCAATTCATATTTAAACAGTCTTTGTGCAGTTTACAGACACTATTCAATAACGCGATTAGAACAAAGCACTTAAGAATAAATAACTTCCTACATCAGCTGAATCCGCTCCTTGAAATGAAACTACCAGCACTTCTGAGGTAACTTTTCCAGGATTATTAGTATTATTCCTCACAGCGCAGCAAAACATACATGATTCTTATTAAACTGGATGTTTTATCCAGCTGATGTGGGCGTTTTCATGGCTTGCCTCAACATTAGCGTTTGAATAGCGCACGCTCTCAGTGGGCGTGGTCACATTAAGACATAATACGCTATAATTATCTGAAAGGAAAAAGACTGACATCTCTCTCTTTTCAAACAGATTACATAAACTGAGAATATTTGTTTTTTATATAAATTACTTCATTTAAAAGAAGAGAATTTCAGCTTCATAACGAAAAATCTTTCGTGCCTGTGTGACAAATTTACTTACAGTTAATTTTCGGACGCGTTTCAGAATGAACTTCACTGATAGAGAGAAGGCAAAATTCACATCATGTTTATTTTTCTTTATTTGACAAAAAGCAGAACACTTTTTTTTTATTGTGAGTATCCACAAAAAAATAGACACTTAACAGGATATAATGATGTACAACACTTATATGAAGATCAAAATCAACAGAGTAATTTGAGTCTCTTTTGCACTGATAAGGAAAAAAGTGAGCTCGTTGCGCCGGCGCGATAGCCGACCCCAGAGGGTTAAGTCAATTACATAAAAAGGTAGATGTCTGAAAAGTAAAACTGATTAGCCCTAACTAATTTCTTGATGGTCAGAATAATAAGAAACAGTTTTAACTTAGCAGTTATGTTTATTCAACTTGTCTCATCTGGGGGCTGTTCCATAAACCAAGATTAGAGTATAAGCCAGGCTTATTTCGGTTAGTCAAGCTTATTTTTGGTAGATTCGGTTTCATAAATCAAACTTAAAAAAGTTCAAACTCAGTTACCCTGGCAACTTATGCTGGGAAACTAGCCTGGTCCAGGGCAGGCTAACTGTCAGGCTAAGCCTCAGTTGTTACACAGATCCTCAACACTGACCGACAAGAACACAATGATATTACCACTGACAGTCTCTAATACCATTATTGGACTTTATAAATACACAGTATACAGAAAATCAACTTAAATAAGGCTACAATATAGACACATATATAAGTCGTTTTAAAGTTGTCCGTTTAGGACATGTCATTTTTGTAATAAAGACATTTTAATTAGGGATTGCCTCGGTTATCAGAGAATTCTTTCTCTGCACTGTCTCTTATATATATATATATATATATATATATATATATATATATATATGTATATATATATATATATATATATATATATATATATATATATATATATATTATGTACTTTTTTTATGTCTTTCAATTCAAACACATTTAACACAATTTTACAAATGGACAGTTCCTTTAAAGACATCATATTTTCCCCCAATAAATATTCCTTATTTTTCCTTCTACTTTTTTTTCTTTTGTGATAATACCAACACATACATATAAATAAAACAATAAATAAATATTAATAAAAATATAACATTCACATATATCAAACTCTTATAATGAATGACACATAATTCCTAATAGTTATTCAAGTAATATTATTTAAATATCAAATATTCAATATTAAATAAGTAAATAAATAAAATAAGAAGTAAAAGGGAAGGTTACATAAAAATGTAGTTAATGTAGGCCAATATATATTCCTTTATTTTATGGAATATTCTTTGATTTTAGAGTTGCACATATCTTTTCAACATGTATACATTTGTTCTTAATTTAATGTTATCCTCTCCATAATGTACTTTAGAAACTAAATCTAACCACTCATTTAAAACTGGGGATTCTTGCTTTCTCAAAAAAATTATTGCATTAAAAGCTGTAATTCTCAGCATTCTAAATAAGTATATATCATCTTTATAAAGTAGCATAGGTCCTATACCCAAAACTATATTTTGTATCTTTATATATTTAGTTTCTTTAAAAAAATCGTCCCTGAATTAGGCTACTTCTGTTCAATTTCTTTTTTTTATTAGAAGTATAAAATATATGAGTGTAATGAGCTAGAAGTTCACTGCAACTTATCCAACATCCTAAAGAGAAATTATTATAATTAGAAGATATTTCTAGTGTTATAAAATATCGCATATTAATTTTCCAAGCAAAATGTATATTTTAGTCAGAATTATTGCGCTCCTATTTGGCGCGCATGCGCGCAGCAGCGCTCGTTCAATATGAAGATTAGCAGCAAAATGGATACATTTGCACGACTTTCTAACATTTACAGATGGAGAATATAACTGTAAAATGTAATTTTTGCACTGAGGGGGGAAAAAAACATGTCACAAACGCATAAAACAGCACAAAATATACGCTGTATGATGGTGGATCGATTTGATCCACGATCGACCTCTAGGGCTGCTTCAGAAACGCGTGCACACGCAATTATCTAGACTAGATAAACCTGGATCAAATTAGTGAGATTGCGTGAACTTCAATTACCTTTTATGGAACCACTTTAGCCCCAACTTATTTGTTAGGCTCATTCAAGTCCGGTTTTGGAGTTTAATCCCCGCTTTTCTAAGCTTCATTTATGGAACAGCCCCCTGCTTGCCTGTATAGTGTGCATCATCTTTGAGGTGCATATTGAATTTGATCTTTTGTTAATAAAGTCAACAACAAAGTCCTGACTGTATCCCAACCCCTAAACCTAACCCTACCAATAACATATCCCTGAAATCAGAGGGAAATGATAGGTGAATAACACTGATGTAGAAGCACCTAAAATAACCCTGGGTTGAAAGCTTGACATTAAACCTATCCCTCAAATCTGATTGGTTGATTGGAATGTTGTTCCAGGATCAACAAGGATGTTGATCCAGGAATATGTTCTACTTGATTAAATCAAGTTCACCCTTTGGACAGTATGGCAAATTTTTCAAGGTAAACATTTCATATTGTCCCACTGATTGCAGTACTGTGGCAGGTGCTGTATATGGATCTCAAGTGGCCAAAACCTACCGTTTGTTCACATGTTTTTCTTCTTTTGAGAGGTGATCTAAATATTTATGTTTTGAAATAAAAAGAAAATTGACAGGGCAGTGCAGCAGTTCTATTGATATTTTGCCTTACAGGACTAGGAATAGCACACAAGTTATATGGACTATATTTAGCTTGACAGTTACATTGACAATAATCTCTCATCCTTTCGTTTCACAAAAGAGATATCATATGGGTTTGATGCAACATATGTGGGTGTGTAAATGACAGGACCTTTCTTTCATTTCACTCCTGTAAAGCAGTATCACTTTTTATTTATTTATTTTTGTGATATTAAACAATTTTACAACTAAAAAGGGAGCTTCAGCATAAACAACTGAGAACCACTGGCCTAAGTAAACAATACAGGGAAGATTAAAGTTACATAGGTTGCGGCAAGTCGTAATAAGTGAATCATAAAATCATTCATTCAACCGATAAACCGTCTGTTTCATTCATGAAAAAAGCAAGTGTTCATTGACTTTATGATTAGGTCACTGAATCATAGACTCAACTGATTCGTTCAAAAATAACAAAAGAACAAAACACTGCTGGGAGTTGCTGGGAGAAGCAACTCTTCTGCTTAGTTTGGAACTATTCTCGTTAGCAAAATAGAGCAAAAACTGACATTGACAATGATAATTGACAATTTTGTGTCTACAAATTGTCAATTCATACAATCAACTTATTGTTTATTGAACTGTTGTATAAAATGAATATCACATTTTGTAATTATGCTGATATTCGAGAAAATAGCACTCTTGCTAATATCGACTACACGATATTGCTTAACAATATTATGTTTTAAACAAAAAATACAATGGCAATTGTATTAATTTTGGTGGCATTTCCGACCTTGCACAACGCTATTTTACGTCAAAGCCAGAACAGCTTGCTTGTTGTTATGCATAATGCCCAAGTAAGGCTGGCTGTCTTGAGATGTTTTAACGACATTCATAGGCCATTGAGTCCAAAAGTGTGCACATTTGGAGAAATATTGCAATTTTCACAGATTTACTTCATATTTCATTAGACAGAATCAGAATGTCTATTCATTTCCAAGTCTTATGGGTTGGGAATGTCACAAGGGTAAGTAATGTCATTTTTGTGTGAATTGTCCCTTTAGCGTTGCTTTTGTAAAAAAATAAATATATTCTGCAATATTTTTCTCATACTGAACTGTATTTTATTTAGAATGTCCTTTTAAATTAGTGATCATTCTGGCATGACATTAAATATAATTTTGGCTCATTAATCTGAATGGGTCTTAGCAATTAAAGCCTCCCACAATATAGCAATTTTGAGCCTGAAGGTACAGTATGTGGAGCTGGAAAATGAATTGGGAGCACAGGTTATACTTGTATATGAATACTATGTGCAGCAGCAGGATAGCGCTCTCAAGCAATTTAATGTTGCAATAAAATGTTTTTCTGAGTGAAATAATTGACTTCCATAGAGAAGTCTGTATGGACATCCTTTGTGAAAGAACAAAGGAAATTTCAATGAAGAACATTTTCTGTGCATTTAATAGTGGTTTAATTTCACAGCTGTGACAAACAGTGCCAAAGTTTAGGGTAAAAGATTGTTACCTGGCTGTCACCAATGAAGGCATGTCTGGGAGATGTGGATGCTGTGACAAGGATGTCGGAGAGTGGGAGGGGTTCGTGCGGCCTCGTCGAATTATTAAGAATTTAAGAAGTTGTCGGGCACACGCTGAGGATTGATGCCACGGGCCAAACTTAAACAAAAACAATATGAAATAAAAATAGTTTCTTGCAAATAGGGCACTTAGTCCAAAAGGGCAGGTTATTGAGCACCACTTAGGGTCTATCTGTGCACGTGCCACAACTCACACTACTGTATCTCCCTTGGTGGCTATTGCATTTTTCTGCTTGTGAGTTGCTTGGCAAGCATGATTGGTGTCTTGTATCATTTTCATCAAAGTGTGAATCAGTTGTGCAGTTCTACTCAAGTTCTCTGTGATAGCTGCAGCTTGTGGTAAAGACATGTTTTTCATTTTGCTCCAACACTATGTGAGCCGTCCCCGGCCTACAGGATCAACGCAATCTGTGTCGCTGTTGAGGCAATCAACTTCTCATGCAGTTAATCTAGTCACTGCTCACCATCAAGATGTTATCTGTTTTGTATCTCATAATTTTAAATGATACTAATTTCACCTTGTATACATTTATGGGGGGAAATGCATTTTTGAGCATGCTATGCTCTTATGCTGAATTGCTTGAAGGGGAGTTGCAGTCTTGCATGTCTTGAAAAGAATTCAAGCAAAACTCACTGAATGTTTTTTTTTTTTTTAATGTCACTGTGCTGTTCTTCCAGGAAGAAAATAACGTCTGTCTACCCCCTGTGCTTGCTGCAATTATCGCTCTGAGGCCAGCCAATGCCATTTCTTCACTCCCAATAATAATCTGATGGGGGCTCTGAAAGATGAACAAAATTGCATGTCACATAAGCCCTATTTTCCATGACATTTTATTAATGAGAAAAAGACACGGGTAAAGTAAAAGTTTAGTCTATACTCAGGTCAACCTTCTCCCTTTTCTCACAACCCTTTGGAGGAATTGACTGATTTGAGCTGTATTCTGTTTGTGCAAGACAAATTTCTGAGCCATTTTTATTCATTCAATATTACTGGCATCCCTTCCACTCTTGAATGAATATATGGGAGTGTTTTTCACAGCACATCAAGGTCACAGCTAAAGAAAAAGGAAACTAGATTTGATTCAAATAATGTTATTTGTTGGGACTCTGTAAGACATATAGCATTTTGGTGAACGATATTTTCAATAATTCTTCAATATTTTCAACAAATAAACATGCTAGGAAGAGTAGCACTTCAGCACTGAGCCTCATTCCAAAACATGCATTACAGCTTGTACAAACTTGTACACTTTTGCATCTTGTATGAATTAATAACTTCTAATCACACTGTGTTGCTGCACAACGATCCGATCAATTCCCAATGGACAAAATCAAAGAAAAGATGATCATTTCTGTTTCACGCCAACTTTAAAACACAATCAATAGTTGGACAATAAATAGTTACACGTGATCGTGTTTCAGACCTCTCGTTTTTTATTTGTGCATTTTATGTTTGGTTTATTCTTACTGTACAATTTAGTGTACAAATGATTGATTATTAGTTACCTAGTTATTTTTGTTATTATAACAATATTAATAATAATAATATAAAAATATATTTGAAAATTACAAATTATAATACATTTTAGATTTTAATGCAGACTAATTTTTGAATCAGGATTTTAAGCTCAGATACTTGCATTTGCTCAGTTAGTGAATGAGAATGTTTTTTAAAGGAGATAATGTGATAAGCAACCAAAAAAAAAATCATTTTGAAAGACATGTTCTTGTCCAAGTCCATCTTCACAACAGCAATTCACATCACCCTTTTATAAATTAAGGTTCTATAACCCTGTACCATTTATAGCCAAGGTGGTAACAAAATGTCCTTGTGCTCAGAAGTTAAGGGTGAAGTATAGGATTGACATCTTTGATTTTGTAAGAAGGGTTCGGGTGCACAGAGAAAATACACTGCGTCTCATATAACTCTGATTAAAATTCAAGACCAGCCTTCAGGTGCCATTTCCACACAAATTATTGACCTTGTTTGAGGATATGTGGAACAGAATTACCTGCTTTTGATGACAATAGTAACCCTCCTAGAGTGATGAGCCACTTACAGTGCAGCTGATTTTGTAATAGATGGCAAGATTCTCAGTAAAGCATCATGTTTTCAATTGTTTTGCTCTGTAGCTGAAAGCAGACAAAATATACAGACATTTTAAAGTACTGTAGAGTACTACAAAAAGTCTCAAGTCTACATTGTATTTTGAAAGCTAGAGAAGGGTACTGTAAGTAGTGAGTCAGTATAAATGTACATAAGCAACAAGATTCACATCGTACAAATTCATACGAAATTGCCAAAATAGTTATATTTTCCCATAAAATCAGGTTGACACTTCCCAGTTCATTTTCTTACATTTTAATGTATACATGCCAGCAACTTGGCCCATCCGGTCATGATGAAGAACGAGGAAGATATATACTATAATGTCTAAACACAGACAAATATGGCATAATTGCAGCTACTATTTAAATAGTAATAAGATGTGCTGCACATTTTTGTAAATCTGATTTAAAGGTAGGGTAGGCAATAGCAAGTTAGCTTTGAACTTACCACCCACCCTCCCTTCAAAGCGTCTCCAAAGCCACGCATTACAAGAGAGAGACGGCGTTAAACTACCTCATGTCTCAAGGCACATAATGTCACAATAATAATGAATATAACTTAAAGAGCGATGACCTGTACTACCACCTGACTGCTGCAGATTCGGTCATTTAAACTCCGAATATAATGTCATGGGTGTTGGAGCGGTTTGAATGTTTGAATTGTATTTAATGTATCTCAATTGTTGACTGAAACTATGATTTTATGTTTTTGATGAATTTAAAGGAGATGACTTTTATCTTGTAAGGTTACTCTGTATTGAGAGTGAGGAGTCACGTGCCGATATGGGCGGGGTCGGTATGAGCCGGTCGGCCATGATGGTAGGAGACGCTATCGCTTGCCTGAGGCAACGCCTTCAGAACTTCACAGAGGCGCGACTAAACATTCTAGAAATAGCGAAAGAGATTTAGATTTAGATTTAGATTTAGCAGCTTAGTATTTGTTTACATTTGACATTTTAGCAATACGCCGCAGTTTCTTTGGAAGATATGGAGAAGAAGGAAGAGAAATGAAAGGGGTTCTATCGGGAGAGACTAAATAACAATGCTAGCCAGCTTTATTTAGAGAAACTGCTTGTCAATAAACTGACAGCAGCAACAGCGAGCAAAACATGATTTCAAAAGCAACACATTTCAGCACAGTTCGCCTTTTATTTAACACAAACGAACGAAATTAATACTCTGTTATTCAACTAGAGTTGTTTAATTTGTTATAGATATATCTGTACCGCGAAATGTTTTAAAAAGACTTTTTTTAATGACGTACGACTCGCATTGACATGGGAATGTCCGATCTGTCTGCTTGACGTTGCACATCAGGTGCAAATGCACGCATCTGATTCATATCAGATTTATTTCCACATATGAATGAGGCCTGAAACATCAAGTATGATTGAACTCTCGCAGTTTAACGTTACAGGTTTGGGGGTTTAAGTCTTGCACCCAGCCGCAGCAGAATTGTTCATAAGCTTCTAATGACTTAAAGCTTCTGAACTCTTGCATTGTGTAGGCAGTAACGTTAGGCACTGATACCATAAACCAGGTAATTGACTATGTCAGGGTATGTGAAAGGTGGTAACGTTAGTGCTTTGGGTCTTTCGCCCATTCTGTAGCAGGTCGTACGGGTCCATGTTGTTGATGTCAAGTAGTTTCTCTAAATAATGTGGCTTCGTGTTGTTGTCTCTCCCGATAGAGCCCCTTTCCTTCCCCCTTCTTCATTTATTCCTAAGAAACTGTGCCTTATCGCAAAAATGCAAACAAATATCAAGCTGCTCTCTTTCTGTGTCGCTATTTCTCTCGATCTCACGGTAGAAGTAACCATGACAACGGATAGCGTATCCTTCCAAGATGGCGAATCCTTCCCACAATGCAACGCGGATTGATACGCGTGACGTCACATTCTCATTCTCAATAAGGAAGTGGGCAGAATGGAATCAGGTGTGAAATACATATTGAAAAGGTCAAAACAAAATGTGACCCGATCTGGCGAAATGAGTCGTAAGTCGCAACGTTCTATTTTAAGATATGGGCGGATTATGTGGAAAAACAATGAAATAATAGATTTTTTTTTTTTTTGCTAATTTCAAAGAACAGACATTCAAAAATAATCTCCCAAAGTTTCGTAGTCCAGATAATTGAGTAAAGGTATTTAAATTACTATTAAAGTGTACAAAGTTTTACTAAATTCGCTGGAAATGAATTGCTTTTCTCAACTCCTCTCGTCACCTCTGAGCATTTCCCGGGTATCCCCTGAAACGTCACTATCTCTGCTCTTTAAATGATGTTACACGTTGTATAGAACCAATCAAAAAGCTTATAAATCTACACAAATGCTGATCATTTGTCGATGGAAAGCCGTTTCGACTGACCGGCACGCGATTGGTCCAGCCCCCCTCCTGTCAGACTCGGAGCGAGCGCTCTGTGTAATAAACAAGCTAGCAAATCTCCTCAGAAAGATTAAATATTATTAATTTGAGAAATGTCGCTGTCAAAAGCGAGCAAAGTTGCCAAAGCGTCATCAAGCCCCCTGGCCATTGCACACTGAGTCCGCGTTTTTTTCGTATGCGTTTTTTCGTATTGATTCGGTGGCTCCGAATTGTCAAAACACCATTCAAACTGCTTGCTACGGATGCGAAAAACTTACGATTGTTTTTATATAACGGATGAAAGTTTCGTAGTGTGCACGCGTGATTGACATAACGTGATTGACAAATGTGAATGAGTGTAGCTATTTATCTGCAAGGAGAATCCATTATGTGTTTGATTAACCCAATATTTAACTGTTGGTATCTCCGTTATGAATTTGTTACGCTGTTATTGTCAACTAGCCTACACTAAGGGTGCTTTCACACCTGGATCGATTTGTTTTGTTCCGGAAATGCCTCATAGATATTTGGTCGGAAGAACACATCTCCCGGATATTGGACACTACACACAAGAACACCGAAGTGTACAAAAAGATCGCTATAAAATGAAAGAGAGGGGTTATGAACGGTCCGTCGAGCAGTGCCGCGCAAAGGCGAAAAAACTCCGACAGCAGTACATAAAGGTACGAGACCACCTTGCCTATTGATTTGTTCCGGTTCGTGGGTCGGTTGTGTTCTCACTACAAACGAACCGCTCCAGGGTTCGTATGGAATCGACCCGAGACCACCTCTTCTAGGCGGTCTCGGCTCGGTTGTTTTGTTCCGATTCAGAGTGCGATTGTTATGTTCACATATGACCAAACGAACCGGGCCAAAAGGGAAACCCCCCTTTGTTTCGGAACAACGTCTCCAATCGATCCAGGTGTGAAAGCACCCTTAAATTTAATGAGAGCATTAGCTGGGAGAGATTGGGGGGCAGATAAACAATCACTAATGTATATTTATAGGGCTCTGATGAGGTCAACAATAGATTCTGGATGCTTTGTGTATGGAGCAGCAGCTAAAACACATTTAATGAAATTGGATAGAGTTACTAAAGCTTTGAGGATTTGTACTGGTGCGATGAGATCAACACCAATTAAGGCAATACAGGTAGAGTTAGGAGAAATGCCCTCAGACCTGAGAAAAGATACACTTAATGCTTACGTACTGGTGTCGTCTACGTGGATGGGTAATGAAAATCCTTCAAATAGTGTTATTAAAGAATGTTGGGAATATACTAATTATTTTCAATGTAATGGATTTGGATGGGTAATAAAGGCTAAAGCAGTGGAATTAAGATTAGATAATTTCCAATTTTAACTCCCCTACCCCTATAAGTAGTAAACTGAGGTAGATTTAAACATAATGGAATTAAAGAAAGATTGGGAAGAGTGTGAGAAAGGACACATGGCAAGTCAGTACATAAAAAGGGAATATTACAGATGGGTCCAAAGACAAAGAAGATAGGGTAGGTATAGGCATATACATACCAACACTAAATGATGTTTTATTAACAAAGTTCGGGAGGAGCACGTTCAGATAATTAAACCTAATTAAACACACGTGGAGCACATTCAGATAATCAAACCTAATTAGACACGAGTGGTGCTTAATCAACGAGTTAAGCGCTGTGTACAGCAAACTTACCCCCGTTCATTGACAGTTTAACAGCATCCCTCCACCACCCCATCTCCTCACTTATAGTCCTAATCAGTCCCTCCAGGATTTCACGATTTTTTTATGTGATTTTTGCGATTTTTGCTTGTTTATTTGGTCTAATCAAATTCTTTTTTAAAAATTATGCTGTAGCCTATTGTTGTTGCTTGATTAACATTAACAACAGCAGGTAAATTAGGTTACTGTCACTTTAAGACCTACTACAGTAATGACAAACGTCTCAATTAGTTATTACTGATTGTTTTACGTTAATACTTGCCAAGATGAATATTTTGAAGTAATTGTAGCTATGTGTATTTGTTCAAGCGCTATAAAGAGAATTCAATATTCTAACTAGGCCGACAGGCGGTGATACGCAGTCAGTCAGTCAGTCAGTCACACACACACACACACACACACTTGCAGTCAGAGACAGACTGTCACTCGACTGGCTGAAATTAGTTCTCTTTCACGGTATACTGCGCTTTTAATAATTCTTTTTAGTACCATCGAGCATATAATACTTTTTGTTATGTCATTCAATCATGTTAAACGCATTAATAAGTTTGCCGTACTGCCCAATGAAAACCTGGGCGCTGAGAGGGCAGGAGAGACGCTTTTTCTTTCGCCATGTTTCTGACAGACCGCTCACAGACATCACGCGTGCGCAACATCTATTCTGTAATCTGTACCCACGTAAAAATGCATTGAAACTTTAATTAACTAGAGATATTTCAATTGGGTGATTATAATTTAATGTTTTGAGAGGACTTTTTTTTATTTTTTGTGATTATTTTGTGGTTAAATTAGGAATTATGCAGGATCGCAAAAAAATGCGACATTTTGTTGATTTTGCGTTGTATTCAGCGATCGCAGAATCGCGAAAAACTGGAGGGACTGCCTAATACTCTTACAACAACGGGGGGAGTACTCTGGGTTCGGGCAAAATTCCGAGCTCGGAGCCCTCCCCCCGGACAGCACGCCAAATACGCATAATCTTTACTCTGTTTAATTGATGTAAGTGTGAACTCGTGAAATGTAAGTATTGGGAAAAGATTATCCGATCAGTTGTCAGTTTACACAGCAGAGATGATGGCGATTATTGTAGGGTTACAAAACTTGGAGGAAGTAAAACCAGATAGAGTGGTATGTTGTGTTAACTCTATAGCAGCACTTTACAGTATTCAAAATATGAAATCTAACAGAGAAGATTTAATATTAGAAATTCATCAAAGTTTATTTAGATTGCGAAAGCTTCGGATACATGTGAGATTCTACTGGGTACCTGCTCATGTAAATATAAAAGGGAATGAGAGAGCAGATAAAATAGCAAAAAAAAAAAAAAAAATAGCAAGAACAAGCAATGTTATAAAAGTTCCACATGGTAAAGGAGAAGCTATGGCAATAATAAAAAAAGAAATGATGAAGAAATGGCAGGATAGGTGGGACATTGATAATAGTGGAAGGAAATATTATAGTATATAAAAATCTATCAATACACAGGGTGTGATCAGAAGGAACAGAGGGGAGGAGATAGTTTTAACCAGACTGAAGTTTGACCACACAGGGTTAAATAAAAAAATGGTTATGTTAGGTAAAAGTCAATCAGATGAATGTTTGGAGTGCAAAATTACAGAAAATGCAGAGCATATACTGTTACATTGTAAGAAATATAGAGAAGAGATGATTCAATTAAAATAAAAGATAAGTCAGGCAGGAAGGAAATGGAACCTTGAGGGTGTCTTGGGAACATCAGGAGAAGGGGTAGAGGATACACATAATGATGTTGTGGAATATCTGAAGAGCATAGGGGTATATTATAAGATCTAGGGATATAAATATTTATGTAACATTAAAATAGTTGTATAGGAAAGGTTTTTTTTTTTTTTTTTAAATAAGTAGATCATTGAATCATTGGTAACACTTTACAATACGGGTGCACTAATATGCATTAATTCATGTTTAACTAATGCATAGATAATCATGAGTTAATGTATGACTCATGAAGAACTAAACCATTAATTAATTATTACTGCATCAGCAACTAATAAAGAGTCTATATGATTAATAGATTAAGTAATACATGAATTGCTATTAATTCAATCTGTCATTGTGTATTAATTCCTTAATAACATATTTTATTAACTACTAGTGTAAATTAATGTGTTAATTACCACAATTAGTCAAAGCTATGCACTTCAACTACCAGTTGTCTGCTTTAATTAATCATTAGTTAATGATTTGCAAAGGTATCATTATGTTATGACTTTACTTGTTGAGGCACATCATTATTAACTAGTCATTTAGTAATTGTAGTAATTTACACATGAATTTGCACTAACAATAACGTAATTAATCATGTATTAATGCATATTAGTGCACCTGTATTATCTGGAAGTTGAAATACAAGGCTTTGGCTCATTCTGGAAAGTAACATATTAATTAACACTATTAGGTAAAAAAAAAAAGAGTTATTAGGGAATTAATCCACAATTACATATTTAATTAATAACAATGCATGAATGAACTAATACATTAACCTTACAGACTCTTAATTAGTTCCTAATGTGGTTATCATTAATGAACAGCTTAGATAATCATTAGTTACACATTCATTCTGTATTATCTGTGCATTAGTTAAGCATGAATTAATGCTTATTAGTGCACCCGTATTGTAAAGTGTTACCGAATCATTACCCATATTGCATACTCCGGTACAGTTGGTGGCAGTATGCACCTGATAAGTTGTGGATACAATCCGCTATAAAACTAAAAGAAGAAGATTCAGTGGAAATCCCACCCTGCAGCCGATTCTAAAGTTTTCATTGGTCATGTCAATCACTGTACTGATTGACTACACCAAACACTGATCCCTAAACCTACCCGTCACTGTAACCTAAACCAATGAAATCGGCTGCAGGGCGGGATTTCCGCTGAAGTGGTTTGGGAAAAAAAATTACGCGAAGGAATCAGGTGTGAAGGTGGAGAGAGCACACAGCTTTCGACCACAGATTGTTGTATTGACCAACATTAACCTGTTTTGTTGCTTTCTTATGGAAATAAATACTTTATTTAGCAATTATATTGGGTATGGAGGTAATCTATTGGATTATGTGCTTCAAAGAATCCCTCAACCCTCCAAACAAGATGGGTGGCTTTAATTTTGGAATAATTTGTGGACAAAAAGCCTCTACAAATCAAGTCGAAAGCTTGCATAAATAATTCAAACTGAAGAGGATCTCCATAAAACACTGGTATTTCTCTAGGTTTCCCTTTCTTCTAAATTACAGTAGTTATGGTGTGAACGCAGCATAAGCTCAATATTTTGTTTCAGGAGGAACTGTAAAAGATGGCTGCTGTTTCAGTTGCAGTGCTCTGTGACTGAGGTCTGTCTAACTCTGGATAGCAAGAAACGCGCTGAAGATGTGTGATGTCTGCGCCAGCAGGGTTCATGGAGGTATGGAAATGATTATGTTGACAGGCAGGTAGAACATCATATGCAATGATTGGACTAACATTTTGTGGTCCCACGCCTTCCACAGATACACGCATACATTTAGACCAATTAACTTAGTGACTGCTATCAGGATGTGTAGAGACTTTCAACCTATGGGACATCTGATAACAACAGCACTTGCTTACATCAGTTATTAGTTCACAAACTATTGCTTCAACTGATCTCAAACTTCTTTAACTTCAGTTAACACAGAAATGAACGATTAACTGCACTTACCTCTGCTCAGCCATGAACTGGTCGAAAGCTGATGACATAATGCAGGTATGGCCCGCCCTCACGTGATACTGATTGGTCGATTGATAAGCTTAAATCTGATTGGCTAAAGAGTACGACTGCTCTGTGTTACGAGGAAAGCGCTGCCAGGAAAGTCTCAAAAACACACACACACACATCAAAGGCGATTCACACATGAATGACGATTTGCACATTCAAATTCAAGGATAAACTCGTACATTTTAAAAAATTCAAAGGTTTTTGTGCACAGTTGTATAACTACGAATTGTGTTTTGCATTTGTGAAATGTATTTTATGAATATATAATTTTATTTTGCGCATGTATATTACCTTTATTTAACCAGAAAGAAAAGTCATTGAGATTAAAAATCTCTTTTCCAAGAGAGTCCTGGCCAAGACAGGCAGCAGCACAATTAACAAGGTTGCAGACATAAAAACATATTTAATGAACATAAAACATATAACAATTTACACCGGTAAAACATAGTTAGTTACAAGGTCATAAAAATCAAAGTTTCATATCTATTTATCACAAGCGATAAACAACAGCAAAGATCTTCAGAATAGTCAGTCGTAACATCTACAGCCAGTTTGTGTAGCCTCCATGTCATTTAAAAGTAATTTAAAATCAACAAGTGAAACCAGCTCCTAAAGATTCAGGACATTTTGCAGCTGATTCCAAGCGCAGGGGGCAGCATACTTAAACGCCCCTTTTCCCAATTCGGTCCGCACTTGACGGACAGATCAAAAAAAAAAAAGTCCTCAGAACGAAGACAATATCTTCCTGTGCTTTTCTTTTTTGATGTAAGATTGGAGGTATGGGGAAAGCAGACCGAGAATCGCTTTATAGATAAAAATGTGCCAATGATTAAGTCTATGGGTGGACAATGCAGACCAACCAACCCGATTATACAAAGAACAGTGATGAGTAAGTTCTCTAAAGTTTGTGATGAACCTAAGAGCTCCAGTATCCAACAGTTTTAAGCTTGTAATAGATGCATGCATGTATATAATATCGCCATAGTCCAGCACTGACATGAAAGTAGCAGCAACAAGCCTCCTTTGGCCTCAAAGGTAAAACATGACTTCTTTCTAAAATAAAAACCCAGTTTCAGCTTCAATTTGTTCACTAACTGCTGAATGTAAGTTTTAAAAGAGAGTGAATCATCAATTAGGAAACCAAGATACTTTTATTGAGATACAGACTCAATATCTGAGCCCTGAGAAGTAGTGATGGGTAAAAGGTTCAGTGACTTTGATTTTGCACTGGAAAAACAACATATGTTTTGTTTTGTCGTCATTTAAAATCAAACAACGTACGTTCAAAAGCAAGTTGTAGCTGACAAAGAGCTTGGTTTGGAGTAGATGCAGAGCATTATATCACAGTATCATCGGCATAGAAATGAAAATTTGTGTTAGAGACATTTTGATCAAGAATGTTGATATATAATATAAATGGGCACTGACCCCTGAGGCACACCCTTGGATATACTAAGAGGGCTGGAACTGAGATCTGTACACACTGAGATCTACCTGATAGATAGTTTTCAAACCGACAGACTGTTTGTTCTGACAACCCGACACTGAGAAGTCTTTGTTTTAATATTGCGTGATCCACAGTATCAAAAGCCTTAGATAAGTCAATGAAAAGAGCTGCACAATGTTGTTTTTTTATCTAAAGAGACAATGAAATCATTAAATACTTTTAGGGCTGCTGTAGTTGTGCTGTGTTTTTTATGAAAACCTGATTGAGAGACAAAATTAGACAAAATATTGTTGGTAGTTTGAAACTCTTTCAATTGTTCATTCACCAGAGTTTCCATAACCTTGGCCAGGACGGACAATTTGGGTCTGTAATTGTTTAAATCTGTCGGGTCTCCCCCTTTTAACAGAGGAAGAACAAATGCAGTTCCCTTTCGTTCGGGAACTCCTACCTCTCGTCGGAGGAGTTTCCAACGAATTGGGATCACGCTAGGGAGACCAATTGCCTTCGAGTGAATTAAAACGAGCCAATGAATATTGGCATGCAGGACTTACATTCCGCGCCCCGCCTGCCAGTGCGGGTATAAAGCGGAAGCGAGCGCACACACATATGCTTTTAGCTTCGGAGCCGACCGGTTGTGTCCTCTGAGTGGATGATCTTCAAGATTAGTAATTTACGCTCAACGAATCTGCTGTTTTCTCCGAGACCTCTCTGTTTTGGTGTGACGGCGCTTCAGTGATCTCCCGGGTACCAGCTGCTGCTTCACGCGATCTCCCTTTTTTTCAAAGAGCTGTTGTCACGGCTGGTATTCGGTTGAGTGCGCACAGCGGGCTTGCAGTTTCCCCGCTGTGTTGCCGCGTTTATCCCTGTGTGCTTCAGCACAATAAGAGAGCGTTTTCTGTGAAAAGAGCAACACGGGTGAAGATTGCGTCCTTTTCAGGATGACGTTTCACCCGTGTGTTTCTGGATGCGGTCGTTTCCTGTCCTCATTTGACGGCCACGATAACTGTTTCACGTGCCTGGGCTTAAGCATGATGAGACTGCGTTTGTGGGTGGTTAATGTTCTCTCATGAGAGCATGACCACGTCGGCACGTTGTTCGTCTCCCCTTTCTCGTAAAGGCTTGAGCCGCTCAGTATGCCGTCGAGCTGCCGGCTGACAGCACGGGTTGTCACGTCAACCCAGCGCGTCATTCGGTGCTCTAGATGCGCGGTCGAGACTCAAGAGGTGGAGTCCCTTTGCCTATTCCCCGATCTAGTTCCTCTTCTGGTGGCCACTGGAAAAGGGCTACTTTGGTTAATAGCATTGGTGATCTGAGGATTACAGTGAGCGTTCTCCGACGAGACCACATTCTCAGACCCCTCACTCCTCTAGCGCATCGCAAACATGCTGAGACTGTGTTCGTGGGTGGTTTATGCTCTCTTATGAGAGCATGACCACGTCGGCACGTTGTTCGTCTTGCCTTTCTCACGAGGGGTTGAGCGTTCTGCGTGCCATGTGCCATCAAGGTTATGGCCACGTTCACTGTTTTGCATGCCTGGCAGCTTTCGGGTGGAATTTCTGGTCCTTCTCATGAGGGACCAGCTATTTCATTCGGGGCTCCAGGGGAGGATCAGATGTCGATTGCTGCATCGGAGAGAGGGCTGTTACACTCTGGAAATGATGATGCTGAGTTCCCACTGTAATGGTGTGTGTGCTCATGCTGAATCAGATTCAGACTTGACAGCCACACTTCCCGGGCTACTCTTGGGGCGCAGTCTAACGCGTAATCGCCTTCCCCCGCCCCGTGCCTGCCCGGATGTGTGTGAAAACTTTTAGCAGTATGGAAGCATGTTGTTGCTGTGAAAGGCCAAACGTGCCAAAATCTGCAGAAAAAGTTTTTTCCTCTCTCACTACCCTTGGTGGTGGGGTGGCTTTACTAATGGCAGACCACCTCTTCCCCACTACAAGTCTGTGTGAACCCAAAACATGCAGTACACAAGGGTAGTTCTGAGTCGGGGTTGAGCTGTGCATTGTGACTGACCGAGTAAATGGTTTAAGTCATAGCACTGGCCCTCGGTCAGACGATGTCCACACTGGTGGTCCAGAAGCGTCCCACGGCTAAACCTTGCAGAGGTGCGAGACATCGCCAGAGTTCGCTTTCTCGGTGCTCCTATCTCACAAGGTTTTCCGTTTTCGGCGACATTGTTGGAGACTGTGCCCAGCGGCTTTCCACAGTTCAGAAGCAGGTTGAGGAGACCAAGAGCTTGACCCTATGTGCTACCGAGTCACTCGTGGTTTCTCCTCAGTCTGTTTGTCGCCAAGGGTGTCAGTCCCCTGTGGAAAAGATGTCACAGCCAGCTCTACTATGAAGTCTAGCTTTCGCAGGAGGACGGCGCCACCTGTCTCAGCAGCCCTGAGACGGGCGACACAGAGTTGGAGGAAGTTGCTCTCTGGGAGATGGTATCCTCACCTCTCCCTCCCCCGGAGGAGGGCCGGGTGGAGAATTTGTTCATTTTCTGTTCCGCCGCTGGCTCCCCGGAGTCCAGTGGTACCCACATTTTCAATAGAGCAATTTCTTCCATCTCTGGGTCACAAGAGGTGCGGACTGCAGTGAGCCACGCTCCCATGCCTTGCCACTCTTTTCCCCCTCTTCCAGCGCTCAGATGTCAGTGACGCCGCTATGGAGGCGCGGAAGCCAGGACTCGACGCCCCCGGGCCTCGCTCCTCGTTTCCCCTCCTTCCTTCGCCTCGGGACAGCCAGCAGCCGAACGCCCCAGAGAAAGTCGGGCCTGCCCCTCGGTGGAAGCAGGTAGGTGTTGCACCGCACACCCAGACCCCTCTCTCGGCCGCAGCAATGCCTCCGGAGTCCGGTCCCTGCCTTCCACCTCGCTGCCCCTCCGCGGGTACGCCGGTGGTCCGGGTCGGCTCGTTGGTACGGTCTCTCGAAGCCTGGCTAGCGCTCCCGCTGGCTCATCCGTACCTTCAGGCTTGGCTATGCAATTCAGTTTGCCCGCCGGCCCCCCGAGTACAGGGGCATCCGCTTCACCCAAGTGCAGAGTGTCGATGCCCCTGTCTTGAGGAAAGAGATCGTCACCCTGCTGGCGAAGGACGCGATCGGGCCGGTCCCTCCAGCCGAGATGAGGTCTGGGTTCTACAGCCCTTACTTCATTGTACCCAAGAAAAGCGGTGGGTTACGGCCGATCCTGGACCTGCGAGTTTTGAATCAGGCCCTATACAAGCTCCCGTTGAAAATGCTCACGCAGAAGCGCATCTTCGAGTGCATCTGTCCCCAGGATTGGTTGGCAGCGATCGACCTGAAGGACGCGTACTTTCATGTCTCGATTCTTCCCCGACACAGACCGTTTCTTCGGTTTGCGTTCGAGGGTCGGGCATATCAGTACAAGGTACTACCCTTCGGCTTGGCCCTGTCGCCCCGCGTCTTCACGAAAGTCGTGGAGGCGGCCATTGTTCCCATGAGAGAACATGGCGTTCGCATTCTCAACTATCTCGACGACTGGCTTATAATAGCTCACTCGCGAGATCTGTTGTGCGAACACAGGGACTTGGTGCTCCAGCTGATATGGGGAATCTTCGGAGCCGCTCAGATAGATCTGTTTGCCTCTCCGGACACGACCCATTGCCAGTTGTTTTATTCCCTGACCGGAGGATCCCTCGGCACGGATGCACTGGTGCACAGCTGGCCCCGGGGCCTTCGCAAATATGCGTTTCCCCCAGTGAGCCACCATTGCAGCGCTATTGCACGTTCCATTCCTAGCCGATGCCTTAGTAATCCAGTCCAGTTTTTCCGACCTCCTGAGACAGATGACGTTGCGTCACGTCACATGTAAACAGGAAATCAACCCAATGAAGCAATGCTGTGAAGAAAGTGATACAAATCAGGACCAGCCGGATTTTAAAACAATAGGGATACAGTTTCAAGCACAAGTCATAAAGGCAAGAAAAAAACACTTCCCTTTCTCGTCAAAGTTTAGACTCGTAAGACGCAAACGGCGTGTCGGCGATTTGGCTCCGTTGAACAGGATCCAAGTTCCGCACTGACAGGGCGATCCGGGTCATCCAAAAACGGCGAGAGAGTAAGTTTCACCTCAGTTAAATCCAAGTTCAATGTGTGATGGACTGGTTCCTTTATGAACCGTTATTATGAATAAATAAGCGATGATTACAGAAAACGCCCAGTGCAGGTTAGTCCCAGCACAATGCCTGTAAACCACCTGCAGCGTTCGTCTGCCAGATTAACTATCGATTTTACAGATTAAGGACAGTAACCTAGTTTACTCGAAGCAAGTCCAATATATCAGAGACAGCACCATCAAGAGACAATGACATTGATGACAATCACACAGACAGAAATGTAGATAAATGGAGACATGCTGCCATCTTGGAGAGATGTGAGGGATGATGAAGTGAATTGATGATGTGAAGCTTTTTGTGAATATTTTTTTTTTTCACGCGCGTGAATTTTTTTTGTGTGTACGTGAATTAGGTTTCATGCATGTGAAATTGTCTACTCATGTGTGAATCATGTTTTTTGCGTGAATTATATTTGAGACTAATCTGCTTCCATATCAACCAGCATAAAAAAAAAGTTTCTGGAACAAATCACCTACCCTGCCTTTAATGGAGGCTTTGCAAAAAGGCATTTATTGAAGGATTGACAGAACCAACTATATTAGAATTAACAGGGTCTGTTACTTATAACACATGCAAAGAAGTTAGCTAATCAAAACAGAGCATTTACATAGAAGTCTTAAAGGTACAGTAAAAAACAATCTTACTTAAAAAAGAGAGAGTGGCATAAAATTGCCATGACAAATTTACTGTTACCCCCCTCTTGAAATTTACAATAAACACTCTACTGAAAAGAAAACTTAGGTAAACTGAAACAATGACAGGCAGGCCGGAATAGATTTAGGAGATTTGTCTCAGCTGTGCATTTGCTGTCAGAGAGAAGAGACAAAACTGTCATAAATGCCACATGCAACAGAAATGCCTGGCACCCTTTCCCTTTCACTTACTCTGTCGCTGCCTGTCATTCCCTCCCCCTCTCTCTCTCCCTGCCTCTCTCTACTTCTCCATCTTTGATCTGTGATTGCTGCTCTGTATGTGTGTGTAAAACTGTGAGGCTGTGAACTGTGTCTGTCATAAATAAAAAAAATGTTCCTTAGTTGTGTTTATGGCGGACAAAGAATTGCAAGTCTGAAAAAGGGAGAAAGAAAAGAGTGAAAAGAAGCGAAAATCTCTTGCAAATCTTAATTGCAAGGCAAGTGCTTATGCAGCAGCTGCTGCCACCAATATGTCACATCCTGTTTCTGTTCTCCCCACTACTGCTACTGCCACAGCTGATTTCTACACACTTTAATAAGGCATTTTGACACTCAGCTCAGGAGATGGTGTGAATGCCTTAATATGGATTAGTTTTTTGGTGAGGTATTGGAAGTCAACAGCGATAATCAACGTGTTGGCTACATACACTGGGGATTTGGGGATATACTGGGTGGGGGTTAATAATCTGACAGGGGTCAGAATTCAGCAAATGAAGATCTTTTTGATGAATTCTGAGAGCTTTCTGTCCATCCATTGACAGCCTACGCAACTACCACTTTCAAGCCCCAGAAAGATCGTAAAGACTTCATTAAAATAATCAATGTGACTACGGTGCTTTAACCTCAATTTTATGAGGCGGAGCGAGTGCTTTGTTTGTGCAAAAAATACATATAATTTTTAGGCCCCCAAAATACCGTTGTCATGTAAATGAACAGCCAAACACATACAACATTTTCGTAACACATTCTATGAAGACCATGCTTATAATGAATTATAGCTCCGTTTATACTTATTCATAAGTAAGTATTAATATTTTATAAATATAGTTATAAAGACTTATCACGACCTATACAGCATTATAAGAACAATTATAGTTACATTTATATTATTTTTATAATTACTGGTCACGCATTTGCTTTTTCAAGGCTCATAATCCATTGTACACTTATAAATAATAATTAGCCAGTGGTTGTATTAATAAAGATGCAACCTACATTGCACCTAAATGTTATTATAATAGTTACAGTGACTTTTTAGCAATTCAGATTTATTTCTGTCTAATAAGTGAATATATTTTTATTAACAGCCGTGTTGTGTTCTTTTAAATACGAGTGATAAAACAGTTACTAACCTCTATAAATGCATCAGTGGTGGCTTTAAAGGTATAGCGGAGGATTTTCTTTTTCCGGGTGGGTAGTCTATACTATTGGTCCACCTAAGTGTCAATCATTCTGGTGATATGTTTACGTAAGGCCGTCGTTCGTGCTCGTCCCTATGTAGTTTTCGCTTTCTGCGCATGCGCACTTTCAGGTGTATTATGTGTGATGAGTTACGGTTTCAGCCATTCCTTTGAAAATGGCTGAGGGTCGAAAGAGAAAAAATGTATACGAAGTGTATAAGAAGAGAAAGGCCGCAGAATATAGACTCAAGACCAGAGTGATTTTGGGTGAATATTTCACACGCTGGCGTGCGCTAAAAGCACAGGTTGGGCTTCCCACTGATGCCGCAGTCGCGAAGATTCTACTAGACAGGTAAAGTTTGTCATGCTATTTGGAGAAATCCATTTAAAATCACTGCTAGTAAAAGTTAATGTAAGCTATGATTAGCGATGCTAGCCCTGGCACAAGTCATGCAAATAGAGTGTTGCGCATGTGCATTTTTTAAAAAATTGGAGAGGGCGGGTCTTCTCTAAAATTCGGAAAGATCCTCCGCTATACCTTTAAGTAAAGTCAAGTCAAGTCATTTTCATTTATATAGCGCTTTTAACAATGAATTGTTTCAAAGCAGCTTTACAGAGATAAACATATAATTTAAGGTAACAGATTGTTTTGGCGTTATAGCGGTTCTTGAATAATGTTACTTCCAGCTAAAGTTAACTTTGATTGATTCACCTCCATCGAAATGATCAGACTTTAAACGCGAACCTGTGATTAACGCTGACGGCGTTCACATGCTCATTCAGAATTCTATAGTTATGTGCTTTTTAAAATATGTGCGCAGGTTTGTAATTCATACAACCCAGCCTAAACAAACTACTTTTCTTGCCTATAAATTTTGATACAGAATTTTGTTTTATTTTATCACTTCGGGGTACGCGAGCCGGAATTCACAGCGCTTTATCTGTAGAGTTGGAAAGGGATCCTCCATAGGGAGAGGATAGTGGATACTTCAGCACTGCATTGTCATCGGGTCCAGGCGATTAATTCAGCAGCTGTGGGTGTTAAATTTGGAGACACTTGAGACAGAGACAGCAGGATTCTGATGTGGTGAATGGGACAGGACGCAACAGAGCAGAGCCTTCTGAATTTGTTGTCACGAACTCTTATGATCTAAGGTCAAAAGAGGTAACATTGAGGTCATGATAAAATTTGGTGTGATTAGGATGTCAAGAGACAACACGTAACGAAGTAATGCGAAAGAAAGATAGAATTTATTATACAAAAGTGAATAATTATACAAAAAACGGAATAATAGTAACAATGATTATGGTGAATACAAGCAAGGAAAAATGAGCAAAATATTTACAGATAAAAGAGTTCTCAGATAAATAAATAACCTAAGAGAAAAATGGACGCAATTAGTGAAGCCAAAGAAATGAAAAGAACAAAACAAAACTCATTTTAACTTGTAATTAAACCTCTAATCTAACTAATAAATGAAAGAAAAGAAAAGCCATCAAATCTTTAGCGTCAAACGCCCTAACTGAATTACTCGGACTAATACAAAACATACAAAGGGTGGCATTCACCAGCTTATCTGGGGTATATATACATCGAGTTACCTATAGGTGTTGTTTATGTAAGTCACGTGACATTTTACCTGTCCACCTTACTCTTGGTCACCTCAAACCACGCCATCAAATGGCAGAAAGGAGAACGTAAAGAGAAAGTATCACAATAATATTCAAAACGAGATGGCAAGTGTTTATCTGAGGAGAATGGACGGCTATTGTAAAAAGACCTGTTTATTGTGTCCAAAAGAGCAAAATTAATTGAGAAAACATTGCAGGAAATGTGTTATAAAATGGATCATATATCCAGGATATTGTGACTGCTTCATTGTATGTGATTCACTTTCAGGGTCCTGGTACTTCTATAATACATTACTCCCTGAATCAAGGTACTGTGTGAGAGAGAAATGTGCAGTTTGAGTTAATAATAATTCATTACATTAATATAGCGCTTTTTCTGGGACCTCAAAGCGCTTCACATATGGAAGGGGGGAATCTCCTCAACCACCACCAATGTGCAGCATCCCCCTGGGCTGGGTTTCCCAAAAGCATCGTAAGCTTAAGTTGATCGTAGAACAATTGCCACCAATGGTCTCTACGATCAACTTAGGCTTACGATGCTTTTGGGAAACGCAGCCCTGGATGATGCGACGGCAGCCATATTGCGCCAGAACGCCCACCACACACCAGGTTATTGGTGGAGAGGAGACAGAGTGATGAAGCCAATTAGTATATAGGGATGATTAGGAGGCCATGATGGATAGAGGCCACTGGGCAAATTTGGCCAGGATGCCGGGGTTACACCCCTACTCTGGGATTTTTAATGACCACAGAGAGTCAGGACCTCGGTTTAACGTCTTCATCCGAGTTGAACTTTTGAGTGCATTAGTTACACTAACATTTTGGACCTGATTATCATCATTATGGGAGCTTCAATGTCATATCATACATTTTTTATTTAACTCAGTTAAATATTTTTTGTTATTTTTACTTTTTTTTGCCCATGGCACTGGAATTCCATAGTATATCAAAATAACAAAAATAATCTGTTTAAAATTCAAGATTAAAAGTGATTGAATTTAAAATGTATATCAAAAACAACATGGCCAGGCAAGGAAAATGATTGGGGTAATAAGTGAATTTCACATGTGTTTCCAAGTTTCTACTGATTATTAGATTATATATTACTGCATTGATTTAGTGCTGTCAGTTTGATAGAGTAGTAGGCCTGTGTTTAAAATGAGCTGTACGGTTTGTTTTAGGACTAACTTTGTGTGTTAACATTAATTTTCAAAGCATAAATTGCATGTATATTTAATCCAAAAGCCTATAGTTAATGGAATTGGTAAAACCTTGTTTCGTTTATCTCAATAGGAGTTATGTAAGCAGCATTAAGTTTAAGAAGTTGGACATTATTAGTTCCAGCAGAGTGTGTATTCTGCATGCACTTTCATCCCATAAGGTGACATTTAGTTTAATCCGGTCTGCGACCTAAAAATGAGTTTGACACTCCTGATTTAAATAAGAAAAAAAAAGATTATTTTGTGCAATAATACAAATGTGTGGAGTAAAATTCTGCACAAGTATCCAGGCTTATCTCTCAACCGCAGACGCTCCACTCAGCATTCTCTCACCTAGGTCAAGGAACCGCCATTGAATGATGTACAGCAGAGAGCACAATGGTGTTCAATACAGGCCCTGGTCAGTGAAGAAACTAGGACACACTAAGAATGATCATCAGCCCTCGGAGTACATTAGCAGAAGATTTGCATATACTCTACTTCTGCAGAGCTATGGGATGTTTGAAACACATACATAACCTTGTTGTGAGGTGTCTTAACAGCTTGTAACACAAGAGATGACAAAATTATTATGGACAGACTTGTGTTTACCTGATTATTGTGTAAGAATCCTCTCTATACACATACTTGATTACTGTAGAACATGAGATGAAAGGTGATTAGAAAAACCAGAAACCCATGCAATATTTCAGCTAGTTTTTTAATCACTCAAGCCTGGATTATATGGAGACAAGGAGAATGATTTGAACACAGTTTATTCGAAGCCCACTATTGTATTTGTCAGCTCCAACTTTGGCCCCAAATTCAAATGACGAACATTTTAAACACATTTTAGTAGCTCTTACTAAGGAATCATGTTCAGACTGTAAACACCACGCTATAAATGTTGATGCATTTCCCTGAGACGAAGGCTTTGCACGAATCAGTCCAATACAACAGGTGTTTATAGCAGAAATTTCACTGATAGTGATTGTTTCGAATCAGCAGCCTTTGTGCAGGACGTTGTGTATAATAGAAAATCAATGAAAAGTGTGTTTTTACGGCTAAAGGGTAAACCATTTCTAGCAAAATATCATGAAACCATATTTGTCACTTCTTCAGTAGATAAAACATCAGTATGTGTTCTCAGAACTCAGCAGGAAATTGGAGACAGGGCTAAAGATAAAACATGGTGTAGTTAGGTTTTCATTTTGGGTAAAACAAATCTCATCTCCCACCTGAGCTCAGCTATATTTGCAGGTAGTAAGGTTAATCATGTCTCACTGCAGTAGACAGGTTAACAAATAAATTCATATAGACTGATATAGAGTGTGTGCTTGTGTATACTATCAGACTCATAAAGAGAAGCAATACACCATAAAGCTAAAATGGAAAATGATCATTACAGTTTTTCTCAACTGCTAAAACACTAAACCCTATTGTCTGAACCAAATGCTCAATTGCCTGAACCCACTGATTGAATCAATCACTCTTTTGGCAAAACCATAAGCACTTTTCACCTGTTTAGACACAACTTGCCAGCACATTTTCATTGTGATACACCCGTGCTGCATAATGGTGAGCACAGGTGACAAAAGTCAAACACAATTAAAGCACAGTTGTCACCACTTGAACACAACAACTCAAAATTGATCACACTTGTGGCTAATGATGTGAGGGAACATATACAGTAAGCCAGTTCAGAGAGCACTGGTTTGTGAGGCCCTACAATGGATAGAAATCTGAGAGGATTCTGAGAGAGTTTTCACAGAGCCCTCCAGGTTAGAGAGTGGTTCAATATGAACCAAGGTTTTACAGTATTATAATCTTTGCCTTCCACCGTACTCCCCTTTCCTAAACCCCATTGAGGAATTCTTCTCCTCATGGCGGTGGAAGGTATATGAACGCCAACCTTACACCAGGGTAAATCTCCTGCAAGCCATGGGACTTGCCTGTGGTGGGTGACACAGGTGTGGAGGCATGCCAAGCCTGGATACGGCATGCCAGGGGTTTTTTCCCCGTTGCCTGACCAGACAAAAATGTGGCCTGTGATGTGGATGAAGTCATGTGGCCTGACCCAGTACGGAGACATGATGCTGTGGCTGAGTAATGCACTTATTTGTATATTTTTGTACTTTATTTTTACATGGGCTTACTGTACACAAGTGGCAAACGCATAAGATTTCTGTTTGTTTTTACAAGTGCTACGTGTAAATGCACAAGATTTCTGTTTTGTCTTTTTGTACAAGTTCTAAATGCACAGTTATTTTTGTTTTGCAACATGCATTTAGCCTACAGTGAACAATAAACATTTATTTCTCCAGCTTCATGTCCTGAGCATTGTGATTTCTATTTTTCTACGTAGTGTTTAGTGACTGTTCAGTATGTTTTTAATTTTGATTGACTTGGGGCACGATTTGACAACATAGTTCAGTTTTGAGCACAGATTGAACTGTTTTGAGGTGAAAGTTTGGTTTTGCAAGAAGAGTCTGAGGTTTTGTGATTTTTGCTTGAAAATTGGTTTGTGTGTCCACAGTTTAGAAAAAAGGAGAGCAGCTTTCAAGAAATGTGTCTTAGCAATCGAGAAAAACTGTATTCAGCAGAGACATTAGGCTGCTAAATGCTGTGATTGCAGTGAATATATATATATATATATATATATATATATATATATATATGAATATAGTATAGTATATATATATATATATATATATATATATATATATATGAATGAATATAGTATAGTATATATATATACACGGTATACACACACACACACACACAATTTTGGTTGAGGGATATCAAGAGTCATAACTTTATATTTAGGCTATATTTCACTTAAATCCTCTACTAGATAACTGCTTTTGTACATTTGACTGAATTGTTTACTTGTGTTTATTTCCTATTGTCTTTTATAATGGTGATTGTTGTTAATTTAAATATTGTTGTCCAATAAATATTAAATATATATACACTACCGTTCAAAAGTTTGGGGTCAGTGAGAATTTTATTTTTATTTTTTGGAGGAAAGAAATCAATAATTAATTTGATCGAAAGTGACAGTAAAGACATTTATAATGTTACAAAAGATTCTATTTCAAACAAATGCTGTTCTTTTGAACTTCCTATTCATCAAAGAATCCTAAAAAAAAAAAAAAAACTGTACAACTGACAGACCAACAACTGTTTCAACATTGATAATAATAATAAATGTTTCAATATCAATCAATATTATACTGATTTGTGAAGGATCATTTGACACTGAAGACACTGACACTGGTGATGCTGAAAATTCAGCTTTGATCACAGGAATAAATTACACTTTACTATATATTCACACAGAAAACAGCTGATTTACACTGGAATAATATTTACAGTTTTTCTCGATTGCTTAAACACTATAACCAGGCTTTTGAACTAAAATTTCAAAACCATAATGCCATTTATCAAAAAGCACACCCATTTCACTGAACTATGAACACTATTCCCCTGTTTTGACACATTAGTCAGATTTGTTGAATTGTCACAGCAAAACTCTACACACAAATACCTTCATTTCTCATTGCCTACACCACGTGGTCATTTAGAAAGCACTAGCATTCAAAATTGTTCACTCAAGTCAGCACAGCTTCAGCTCAGTTAGCACACAATTACCCAGGTGAAAACACTAAGAGTCAAAATTAATCACACATCAGTCAGATCCTTCAATAGATAGATAAAAGGTTATACAATCTTTTATAAAAGATAAAAATCAGTTTACTGAGTTTTGGAACAATGGATCCACAGAGAAATTAAGCAATAGGTCGAGGAGGGAGAGGAAGAGGAGGAAGAGGAGGAGGAGGGGGACGAAGAGGATGAAGAGGAGGAACAGGAGGAGGAAGAGGAAGAGGAGGAGGAATAGGAGGAGGAAGAGGAGGAGGAATAGGAGGAGGAAGAGGAGGAGGAGGAGGAAGAGGAGGAAGAGAAAGAGGAGGAGAAGACAGAGGAGGAGGAAGGGCAATGGCAAGAAGACAAGCAGTCTCGGATGAAATTCAAGCCACTTTAGTTGGCCATGTCCTTGTCCATGGTATGACTATGAGGGAGGCTGGGCAACGAGTACAGCCAAATATGAGTCGCTTCACCATCGCCTGAACGTCGCTTCACCATCATCAGAACCTTCAGGGAGGTGTGGTGGCAAACAGATTTCTATCACTGAATAAGAGACAAACATTTCCAATTGTCTTTGATGAGGTTTATGTTCTTGCAAGAAAAGGCCAGCATTCGTACAGTTACAAAGAGTGGCTGCAGAGTGTGACAGTGAAGGGAGGGCATCCTTTCTCCTTTATAGTCTTGACTCCCAGAATGTTATCTTTCTAGGCCAATGATGGTATTTCAACCATATGTGGAACATTCTTAGACTTGTTCATCATATGTACCATGTACCAACACTCTTTACCATTCCAATACAATTCCAGATTTGAATAAGGTTTGTGTGTGCTTTTTTACTGTTATATGATGCAACATGACAAGCAACATGAATTACCAGTTTTGGAAATGTTGTTTTGAATTTATGGCACCAGTGTGTAAGACTATGTTGTAGTGTGTGTATTTTTGAGGGCTTGTGTGTCCTGTCTGAGGGCAAAGTTTGGTTTTTCAGCAAGAGTGAATGGTTATGAGTGGAGAGCTTCATTTTGACCTGAAAACAGGATGTTTGGGGAATTGGGTGAGACGTTATGGCTTTGTGTTTACTGTTTTGAGAATACGAGGCATAGTTTCAAGAAATGTGTTTAAGCAATCGAGAAAAACTGTAATACTATAACTGATTTTTGTTGTATTTTTAATCAAATAAGCGCAGCCATGGTTAGCAGAAGAGAATTCTTTTAAAAGTATTTAAAATCGTACCGACCCCAGACTTTTGAACGGTAGTGTATATATATATATATATATATATATATGCTGTATTTGGTATCGAGAAAGGATCGTGATATTGTCGCGGGTCCTGGTTGCAGCAGAGATGAAACTGGATCTGTGTGCAGCAGTCTTTATTGCGAACCAAATCAAACAAAAATAAATACTCAGGATTCTTCAGAAAGTCAAAAACATAAACCGAACAACCAGTACCTATCAATGGTAACTCATAAACACCGACATACACTGAACATGACAAAACAAGTGGTTTAAAGGGATAGTCCACCCAAAAATGAAAATTAGCCCATGATTTACTCCCCCTGAAGCCATCCTAGATGTATATGACATTCTTCTTTCAGGCGAATACAATCGGAGTAATATAAAAAAAAATGTCCTGGCTCTTCCAAGCTTGAAAATGAGAGTGAATGGCTGTTTGACTTTGGAATAGGGCTGGGCGATATGGCCAAAAAAATTTATCACGATATTTTTTTTTATATCAGTCGATATCGATAATTATCACGATAAATGTCAAATCTTTATTTCTTTCAAGTTTAAAGGCAGATTTTTTGCTCATAAGTGAAAGTTGTATAAACCAGAGCGTTGTGGTTTTAAAAATCTGAGGTAGAACATTCAAACATTTGTCATTTTTCCTTAACAAAATAAATATCTGAAAAGAAAAATATTTCTTCAGCAGTTTGCAGTGCAGGCTGCAATATTCAAATTACATGTTTTGTCTCGAAATGTATATTTGACAGTGAGTTGACAGTAAATCTACATCCTAACTCAAGCTAATGCTACTATGTTAAATTTATGTTCATTAACAAAAACAGTAACATCTGTTTGTTTGTTTTTTTAAATTTAAGGACCACATTTTTATTTTGTAAAATGTAATATTCTGACTGTTTGAGTTTTATTAAAATTAACCATTGGTCTTCCAGTATCATGCATTTAGATCATGATAACCACAGATAAAACCAAGCATAGCCTATAGCACCTCACTATCATGGCAAAATGTAACTTTATGGTTTCTATGGTATTTGTATGAAAAACAGTAGCCTAACAGTTAAATACATTAAATACTGTAATTATATTCCATTAGTCATTTAATACATTGTCTACATTAATACTATTATACAATTCAATATGTATATCCCACATTTCATGGTGCAGTTAATATTACTAGGCTAACGTTACAGTAAATCCATGGTAGGCTAAATGGATTCAGTATCAATTCAGATTCTGACTGTTTCGCTGCGCAGTGTTTCTCCTGTTTGTCAGCGGTGTTTCATCTGCCTTTAAACTGATTTAAACTGGACATTGTGTTCTTCGCTGAACTTTAGCGCTTCTCACTGGATCTCGTGAGCGAGACGATCAGAGTAAACGTGTCTGCTCTAGTGAGCTTGCGCTGCCATTTGGACTTTGAGCCAAGCGGATAAACGGTCCGTGTCCATTAAAGCACAACTATTCATGATTAAAGTGCACACGGATCTGCGGGGGTTATTAAAGGTCTTCTGATGTGAACCGATGCGCTCGTGTAAGAAAAATATCCATATTTAGAAACTTTAGCGACTAAAATAACTAGCTTCCTGCAGACAGCCGTACGCATCGATTTACGCCAAAAGAGTAACACTTGAACTTGACGCACAACGCAATGACGGCAGTTGACGCCTCTTGCGGTTCAAACACACAGGGCTGGGCAACCGCGTTCATCATTATGTTGTGCGTAATTATAAAAGACAATAGGAAATAAACACAAGCAAACAATTCAGTCAAACGTACAACCAGCACTACAGGATTTAAGTGAAATATAGCCTAAAAATAAAGTTGATTGAAAGCGAGATTTGTATCGCGAACCACGCTCCGCGAAGCAGGTGTGAATGGAAGCGCGCTGCACTTGTTCAGTTACGTTTTCGCTTCAGAGCCAAGCGTTTCTTGCTATTCTGCTCTGCAATCATCATTCTAGTGTGTACAACAAACCAGGCAGACGCTTTTCAGAGAGTGTTGACGGTGCGTCAGCTTCCCTCTGCATTTATTGCAGTTCATCTAAAAGAGCATTGTGTCGGCGAGCCGGTGTCTTTCCCTTGGCAGAGCCCACTCTGCTGGTATTGACTTCACCCTAGCTATGCTGGATCTACCACAGAGACCTTCCATATGTAGTACTTCCCTAAGAGTCAGTCCTTAACCCTCTGGGGTCCAAGGTGTTTTTGGGGTCCTTGAGATGTTTTGACATACTCTGACATTTGTGCTTTTTTCAGTTGCTTATAAACATATTACTGGCAAAGGTGTAATTACACTCTATTTAGCACACACAGGGCTACCATAATGTGTTATCAACATGTATGTACATTTTTAGTATTTTTGAGAGAATATTGTTTATGCGTGGTTATTGAAAAAACTAAAACTTAAAGTTTCTGAAATAAGGCCACAAAACACATACTAAATATGTGTCCACAAGACTTTTGACTAATGGATGTTGTCGCCTAGAGTTTTTTCTTCAAAATGATCTGAAAATCATCCTGCCTTATCATTCACATAACACAATAGATTGGTTTAAATTTAAAAATGACACTTTTTGTTTGGAAAGGCAATATGCGCAGGGGTGTGACCTGCTGTGATTCACACCTGAGAAGACAATGGGCCCGCATAATGAGCGCATAATGGGGCTGCATACTAATGACCCTTTCATTCAGGTGTGTCACTGAGCCACAAGAATGCAATGACAATATATATATATATATATATATATATATATATATATATATATATATATATATATGCCTATATAATACAAAATTGGTTCACAGTTCCAATTATTTATTTATTTTTCAAATTGTGCTTGCAAATTGTATAATATCAAATGTAAAAATTTCTAGTAATTGTGCAGTTAATTATCATACTGTTTTTACAGAAAGTTTGGGAATGTATCCCAAATGTGTCACTAATAAAACACAATACAAATAATTTAAAGAGGAGGCTTATATTGAGCTTTTAAGATTTACCTAAGATTTATTTATATGTAGCCTACATATATTTTTGCTATTTTAATAAAAAGGTTACAATTACAACAACAATTAAAATTTTAACTATATTTCAAATGTAATCTTTCTTTGTATTATATACTAAAGTATACATTTTATCATACATATTTCACAGTTGCGGATTAATTAGTTTGAATATAGCTTACAATCGAACAAACACTATAATAACATCTTAGCAACAAGCTTATTTGATGTGGCAGTATTTTACAGTAAAAACGACATCTTGTCTTTCATATGTAACATATCGTTTTTATGATTAGGACATATAAATGTTAATTTGCAGTTTAATACGTTGCTTATACAAAAATATTTTATTTCAACATATTTCAGTCGATTTTTACTCATCTCAGTATTGGAATATAGTTAGGTAAAAGCTGTTCATTCATTCACACACAAAAACGCGATTCAAACAGTCTTTTTGTTTACAGACACTATTCCATATCGCGATTAGCACAAAGCACTTGAAAATAAAGAATGTACCTATTTCCTCGGCTGGATCCGTTGCTCCTCCAAATGAAACTACCTGTAGCCTACTTCTGAGGTAATTTTTTCCAGGATTATTATTAAGATAGTACTATTATTCCTCACAGCATCGTAATATGAGTCTCTTTCGCTGGGTTATCCAGCTGATGTGGGCGTGGATCGCCTCAGAGCGTTTGTGTTTGAATAGAGCGCGCGCTCCGTGGGCGTGGTCAAATTAACTTTAATGAGCTGAGACGAGAACGACTATCATCTCTCTCTTTTCGTACAGATTACATAAAATGAGAAAAAAATTTTTTTATATAAATTACTTCATTTAAAAGAAGATAATTCAGGCTTCATGCCTGTGTGCCTGTATACCTGTTTGACTGAGTATTTGCAGAGTTACAGATGATTTTTCGGACGCGTTTCAGAATGGACTTCACTGACAGAAAGAACGCAGAACGCGCTTCATGTTTATTTTTCTTTATTAGGCGAAAAGCACAACACTTTGTTTTTATTATGAGGTTCCACAAAAAAAATACAAACTTAACAGGATCGAATGATGTACAACACTTATATGTAAGATCAAAATTAACAGAGTAATTTGAGTCTCTTTTGCACTGATAAGGAAAAAAGTGAGCTGGTATCGCCGGCGAGACCTTCGACCCCAGAGAGTTAATGTGGAACTCCACATTACCTCCCTAATGGGCAGGATGTGGTCTCCGTAGTGTCCCTTTCTGTTTAGAATAGCCACGCTTTCCCAGTGTTATACAAATAGTCTCACTGTGTGGGTCAGAAGGAACAGCAGTGATTGACACTCCCTCTGCGTTTAAGCTTACGCAGGGTGCTGGAAGGGGCAGCAATTGTGGCGTTTTGGTAGGAATCCCAATTCGTCAGTTCAGTTCTGACGCAATATCAAACGTGACTAACTGACAGGGAATTTCTAGGTTACTAATGTAACCCCCCTTCCCAGAAGGAGGGAACGGAGACGTTATGTACCGTCGCCACAATTGCTGTACCACCACTGAAATGGCCGGGACACCGTCTTGGCTCCTCAACGCAAAACTTTACTGAGCGAGTGCAGCGCTTCCATTCATACCCGCTTTGCGGGTGTGCTTTGCGATGCAAATCTCGCCTGCCAATGTCCATTGGCTTATTTTGTTTACACTCGAAGGTGAATGGGCTCTCAGGCAAAATTCCAATTCGTTAGTTCAGTTCTGACTAAATGTCTTCGTTCCCTGCTTCAAGGAACAGGAGTTACATTAGTAACCTAGAAGTTTCCCACTGCCTAAAGGCTGATTTATACTTCTGCGTCGGACCTAGTGCCCGGTATATAAAGTTATTGTCTTTCAAAAGTAAGAGTCAACTCGGAGTCAATGAAATGAATCGGTTTTCAAACGAGTCATAAGCCGTTTCGTCGTGACGTCAAGACGAAACATTGGCATATTGCCCGCCCACTTATTGCACGCGCAAACACCAGGGAAAATTTGAACCTCAAACCGTCAGCTAATTCCTGTGCATACTGGATAGCATCATATCGAGAAGACCCTGTGCTCTTCAATGTGAAGGGAGGCTAAAGCCATTTTTTTTTACTGCCCAAGGACGAGCATGTGAATAATCAGTGGTTAAAATTAATCTTTACCACGATATCACAGCAGTATAATCTTAAACTTTTGCTGTGTTCCCTTCATTTTACTGACGACTGCTTCTCAAATCTCGGAGTTCAATGCAGGATTCGCAAACCGCTTGCTCTTGAAAGATGGTGTCCAAAATACTTAGTTTAGAGTTTGATATTGTGTAGGTCTCCTGCTAACGATACTCGGTTACTAACGTAACCTCGGTTCTCTCTAGAGAGGGAACGAGTATTGCGTAAGTTTAGCTTACGCTACGGGAAAGATTCATCTTCTCGAGATATTGAAGCCAAAAAATTATCCTAATTTTGTATTCATTGTCAACGCAGTGCAGCAGCTAGCAGACCTAGAGCAGGCAGTCTAGCGTGCTCATTGGCTGCCCTGCAGGCAACTGCTGCAGCCTACCAGTGAGCCCGGCGTGACGTCACGCCCAATGAAGGGCGCTCGCGCCTTCATAGCGTCACAGCCCGCCAGAATGGGCGTGGCTTAGCGTATAAAAGAAGGGGCTCGTAGGCTGAATTCCCTGGTTTTTCGACAACTGAAGCGAAGTCGCTCGTGGCGCGAGCACGGCCGGTTACGCAATACTCGTTCCCTCTCTAGAGAGAACCGAGGTTACGTTAGTAACCGAGTATCGTTCTCTTACGAGAGGTTCTCTCGTATTGCGTAAGTTTAGCTCACGCTACGGGGACACTTTGTCAACGCCGTGCGCGCCAAGCATCCACCATGAGACCCCGAACTTCAGGGGAGCCCAATAAGTGGGAAAAATAAGGTGGCCAGCCATGCGGGCCATCACTTGTATATAAGCACACATAGGGAATACAGAGCAGCGCGGTGGTCTGTATAGGCACATGGCACATACCCTACTGGTGCAGCTCAACCAGGAGAGCTGAGTCACGTGAGAGTGATCTGAGCAGAATATCTGGGCAGAATACACATCCCTTTCAAACTGACAAAAGTTTAGCCTGCAAGGCGGGAACCTCTAGGTTATAAAACCTGACAAAGGTAGACGGGGAGCTCCAGCCCGCCGCTACACATATGTCATGGATAGAGATCCCACTGGACCACGCCCACGACGAGGCAACGCCTCTCGTGGAATGAGCCCTGATACCCAAAGGGCATTGCAGACCCTTTTGACGCGTAAGCGGCGGCTACAGCGTCCACTATCCATCTGGACAGGCTCTGTTTCGAGGAGGCGAGACCCTTGGTGCGCCCTCCAAACGAAACAAACAGCTGTTCCGAACACCTGAAGGAGGCGGAGCGCGTAATGTAAAACCTCAGCGCCCTAACAGGGCAGAGGAGATTCACATCACTTTCGCTGTCAGATGCTGGCAGAGCTGACAGTGAAATGACTTGCGCTCTGAATGGAGTGCCCATCACTTTAGGGACATAGCCATGTCTAGGTCTGAGGATGACTTTAGAGTCATTCGGCCCGAACTCCAGACACGATGCGCTGACAGACAGCGCGTGCAGGTCCCCCACACGTTTTACTGACGACAGTGCAATCAGAAAAACGTTTTTTAGTGATAGATATTTCAACCCCACGGAGTCCAGTGGTTCAAATGGAAAAGCTTTCAGGGCCTCGAGGACCAATGAAAGATCCCACACAGGAACTGACGGGGGGCGCGGCGGGTTCATCCTTCTAGCTCCTCTAAGGAAGCGGATGACCAGCTCATGTCTTCCCAATGACTGGCCGTGCGTCGGCTCTGCGAACGCTGCCACGGCCGCCACATACACTTTGAGCGTGGATGGGGACCTCCCCTTATCCAACATCTCTTGTAGGAAAGTGAGCAGATGCGCCACCCCGCATGTCCGCGGGTCCAGACCTCTGTCGGTGCACCATCTGGAGAACACCGACCACTTAGACGCGTAGAGCCTTCTCGTGGAAGGAGCTCTAGCCTGTGTGATTGTGTTCATCACTCCTTCTGGCAGGGTAACGAGTACCCGTTGATCAACCATGCGTGCAGAGACCAGCGCTCTGGATAGGGATGCCAGATCGTGCCGCGAGCCTGAGAGAGGAGATCTGCCCTCACCGGGATCGGCCACGGAGCTGTGCGTGACAGCTGTGTCAGTTCCGGGAACCAAATCTGATTCTCCCATCGCGGGGCTATGAGGAGCACCGAGTGGCGTGCTTCCCTGATTCTCTTGAACACTTGAGGTAACAGAGAGACCGGAGGGAAAGCATAAAGCGGGAGGCTGGGCCAAACCTGGGCCAGCGCGTCCTCGTCTTTCGTAAAGAATATCGGACATTGAGCGCTGTCTTTTGACGGAAATAGGTCGACCTCCGCTCTGCCGAATAGGCGCCACAGTTTCTGGACCGTTTGTGGGTGCAGGGACCATTCCCCTGGGGGAACATTGTCCCTGGACAGTTTGTCTGGGCCGTCGTTCAAATGGCCAGGCACGTGCGTCGCCCTCAGCGAACGCAGGTGCATCTGAGACCACATAAGGAGGCGTTCCGCCAGACTGCAGAGATTCCTGGATCTGACACCGCCCTGACGGTTGACATAGGATACCACAGACATGTTGTCCGAGCGGACAAGAACATGTTGGTCCTGTATGAACGGGAGGAAGCACTTCAGTGCGTTCTCGACCGCTAACATCTCCAGACAGTTTATGTGGAAACACTTCTCTTGATCTGACCACTGGCCGAAGGCCGGTCTGTGACTTTTCGGTAAGAGATGGTTCCCATCATCACTCCCTGCTGGTACAAGTCGGCTACTAACCAGGGCTGCAGAGCCGCTATGCAGGTCTGAGTCACTCTGATTTTCTGGCCGCCAGACACCCAAGCTCGGCAAGACGCGCGAGCATTCAACCAGCGCTGGAGCGGGCGCATGCGCAGTAGGCCCAGCTGAAGGACCGCTGCAGCTGACGCCATACAGCCCAACATCCTTTGAAATGTTTTCAGAGGGAGAAAGCTGCCCTTCTGGAAAGATGCGGCTAGGTGTCGAACACAGCGCGCGCGCTGCGTCGATAAACATGCCTTCATAGTCACCGAGTCCAGTTCTATTCCTAAAAAGGAAATTGACTGGCTGGGCGTTAATGAGCTCTTGGTCCAGTTGACCGTGAGACCCAAGCTTTCCAGGTGACTGGGAAGCACTGTTCTGTGAGACATCAGTTCTGTCTCTGACTGTGCCAATATCAGCCAATCGTCCAGGTAGTTCATTATTCGCAGCCCCTGACTTCTCAGGGGGGCGAGCGCCGCGTCCATGCACTTCGTAAATGTACGGGGTGCTAGAGACAGGCCGAACGGCAGGACGGTGTATTGATATACCTGACCGTCGAAGGCGAATCTCAAAAATCGCCTGTGACGGGGTATTATCTGAATCTGAAAATAGGCATCCTTCAGATCTAGAGAAATAAACCAGTCCCTCGGGCGAACGTGCGCGAGGATTTTTCTGGTCGTAAGCATTTTGAACGGTCTTTTCGCAAGCACGTTGTTCAAATGTCTCAGATCGAGGATGGGCCTGAAGGCTCCGTCCTTCTTGGGTACGAGAAAATATCGGCTGTAAAAGCCTGACTCGCTCAGAGAAGGCGGTACCCTTTCTATTGCCCCTTTGCACAGCAGCTTTGCTATTTCTGCGTGAAGTAGGTGTGCTACTTCCGCATTCACTATCGTCGCGGTCCGGGCTCGGAAGCGCGGGGGACGGCGAATTAATTGAAGTGTATAGCCATGCTTTATTGTGCTCAGCACCCATTCTGAAACCCTTGGGATAGCTTCTCATGCAGCTACGTGAGCCGCTAGGGGGCGAATGGCCTCCAGGTTCAGATCGCCGCCATTCGCGGGCTTGTGAAAACTGAACCGGAGCCGAAAGCGTGGCGCGCGCGCTCTCGGTTCTGGGCAATGGCTGCTCGCTGAAAACCGAAACCGGCTGATTTATGTGGGATGTCCCAATCATAAGGGATGGGGAACATTCTCTTTCCACTTTTTGTCGCGCGAGCAGCGCTCTGGGCGGAGAAGCTTTCTGTAAGCGTGAACGCGTGTGCGCGGGCACGAGACTTACAAGTGTATTTGACGCCCCGATCGAATAGGATGGGGAGCGTCTTATTAACGCCCTGCGCCTTGTGATAACACTTAGACGCGCGGGCGGCGCCCGGGGAGAAGTGTGTGTTAGTAAGCGTGAACGCTCTCTGGCGGGCACGAGACTTACATTCATAACCTGCTTCATTGACCGTGTTACAGAGCGGGCAGACAGTGGGCACAAACCTGTGGACACATTTCTTACACTCAACACTCGAGCGGCTTTTCTGCGCTTTATGAGAGTGTGCTCTGTGAGTGACACGGAACGTGTTGTGCTTGTGTGTAGGGGTGAACACTGGGGCGTGGGCACTTTCACTACACTTAAGACACCAACGGCGTGAGCCGGATAACCAGACACTATACTCTTTTGAGATTTCTCTGGGTCGCCGTGAAGACGGCGTATGTGTGCAGGCGAGAGGGTAAATGAACCGGCTCGTTGGCTGCTAAATGGACCACTGCAGTAGCCTGTTTGAAGGGGACTGACAGGGAAATAAACTTTGACGGCGGTCCGGCCGCAGCGGGACACGCGCGTCTTTCTCTCTCATAGTTTGATATGAGTCTTTAGTGATAGAGCGGGCAGAAAAATAGGCGTGGGCACGAACTCGTGGACACATATCCTACGTTCAACACTCGAGCGGTTTCCCGCTTTAAGGGAGTGGGCTCTGTTCTGTGAATAACACGGGAAGTGTTGTGCTTGTGTGTAGGGGTGAACACCGAGATGTGGGCACCTTTCTACACTAAAAAACACCATCGGCGTGAGCCGGATCCGAAAACGGCGGCTTGCTGAGGAGAGCCGCATAAATTTTATCTGCTGCGGGAGCCAGGATCGAACACGGGTCTCTGGCGCGAAAGCTTAAGGTTTAGCCACTGAGCCACATGGGGAAACAACGTAAGCTTTAGTTGGCGCGAGCAGATAAGAGAGAGAGAGCGTCATCACAGTTTTCGTGTGCGTGTCGGCATTGTCTGCAGGCGTGCGTGTTATAACAGGCTCTCTACTGCAGTATAGACATTACCAGCCGCTCGAACTAGGAGGAGCTGGAAAATGTTTGAGAAAAAAGAGGGGGTTTGTCAAGCCTCGGCGGGACAAAAAACCACTCTTTCCTTCTTTCGCCGGTGACGCATGCGCTCGGGGCGCGCGCTCGCTTTCTGTACGTAAGAAAGCTGGTCGCGCGAGCTGCATAAATTTTATCTGCTGCAAGAGCCGGGATCGAACACGGGTCTCTGGCGCGAAAGCTTAGAGTTTAGCCACTGAGCCACGGGGGAAACAACGTAAGCTTTAGTTGGCGCGAGCAGATAAGAGAGAGAGCGTCATCACAGTTTTCGTGTGCGTGTCGCTCGGGGCGCGCGCTCGCTTTCTGTATGTAAGAAAGCTGGTCGCGAGCTCAGAGAGGAGAGCTGCATAAATTGTATCTGCTGCGAGAGCCGGGATCGAACACGGGTCTCTGGCGCGAAAGCTTAGAGTTTAGCCACTGAGCCACGGGGGAAACAACGTAAGCTTAAGTAGCGTAACGTAAAGGAAGCTAGCCGCGGTTAGAACAGCAGTCCATTGTGGCGTGTCCCTCGACCTCATCCTCGGACGCGACGGCAGTGAGGCTCGTGAGCGGCAGCTGCGCGTCGGTGAAGGGAGGCGGGGAAGGTGAAAAAGCGAGGCTCGAGGGAGGCTTTCCGGCGAGCGCGTCGCTGTGGCTACAGGCTCCGGCTGCCTTTGGGAACGGCGCTTATCACTGCGCGGTCCCACAAAGGGCGGAGTGACTGCTTCTGCGGGGGCGCGGTAGCTTCCTTGTAACGTAAAGGAAGCTAGCCGCGGTTAGAACAGCAGTCCCTTGTGGCGTGTCCCTCAACCTCATCCTCAGACGCGACGGCAGTGAGGCTCGTGAGCGGCAGCTGCGCGTCGGTGAAGAGAGGCGGGGAAGGCGAGAGCGAGGCTCGAGGGAGGTTCTCCGGCGAGCGCGTCGCTGTGGCCACAGGTTCCGGCTGTCCACAGGAAGTGCGAGGCATCTTGAAAAAGACGCTCGCTGCTCTTTTAGGAGTAAGAGAAAAGAGAATACAACAACAATGTAAAAAGGATACGTCGCCGGATAGCGTAGCTCGCACGGATGGCTGAAGGTGGCGAAGACGGCCGGCTTCCTCAGCGCTGTCCTGGCTGGCTGTTCGCTGTCTCGACGGCGACGGTGGCTTCCCTCAATCCAGCGATGCGAAGAGCTCGCTGAAGAGTCGAAAAATCAGGGAATTCAGCCTACGAGCCCCTTCTTTTATACGCTAAGCCACGCCCATTCTGGCGGGCTGTGACGCTATGAAGGCGCGAGCGCCCTTCATTGGGCGTGACGTCACGCCGGGCTCACTGGTAGGCTGCAGCAGTTGCCTACAAAATATACCTACAAATATATCAGTTTATAATAAAGTATTATTAAATAATAAACAATAACCTCTAAAACATGTTTTGTCCCTTATCTCAAGAATCAGTGTGTGTATGTACAGTATATACAGTACATTTATTTCAGTGTTGTTGGCACAAGACCTTTATAAACTCATGTTTCTTTAGTATTTTTTTATTTGATGTTCGGTGTGTAATAAATGTGCTGGCTGTTAGCTGGTTTTATACCATTTGGCCCAAAATTAATTTATATCCTCCTATGAGTCGAATCTAGCCCCTATTGAGTACTAACACTTATGATGTTATATCTGTTACAGTGTTACATATTTCACTTTATAAGTGATTCTAGTGTCTAGTATGTGCGCTCATGTTTGTCTAAACTAGTGCTTACATGAACACATTCACATTTGGTGTCATCTATCATTGGATTCTTCCCCCATATTGTCTGGATCTTTATGGAGGAGTTGCTTTAAAGTGGCTTCTTCTCCAGTGGACAGATGGGCAGATGACATCCGTTCCACACTTGCATGATTTTTCTGTATGGACTTCCCTGTGCTTTGAGGTACATTCAATGCACTTAGCCTACATTATAAAATTTGAGCAACATAGCAAAACTTAAAAGGGAAACATTTTACCATTTGAGTGTGAAGAGAATGGTGAACCTAGTAATGGGGTTATAATTAAGGCGTGAGAATACAAACTGGTAGTTAAAGTAAAATTATTTTGGCTTTTAATGTTTGCCTTACTGTTATTTATAAGCTAGTGTGCTCCAAAACAATGACACAATTCGTATATAGAAAAAAACTTCCAGTCTCTCACTTCAACCGATATGGATCAACAATTTTGATAACATTATTCTGCACTTCAGCTTCTCATCAGATTTTCTGTAGAATTCAATGCTCTCTGTAAAGCGTCCCAACCACTACATTATAAATAGACACTGAAGCTGCGGCTGAGATCAGTCACTTTTACTATTTTCTGAATGGCACAATGTACTATATAGGGGATAGAAAACGATTCAGGTGGTGTAATACTATCCGTTGGGCCGAATGAAGTGTGGTTTAACGTTAGTGTGGTGGTTTGCGTGACAGTGCGCGCACAGTCTGCTCCGTAGGGCTGGGTATCGATTCAGATGTTCAAATTCGATTCGATTTCGATTCGCAAGCTCTCAATTCGATTTGATTCTCGATTCGATTTCGATTCTTGATTCGATTTTCGATTTCGATTCTTGATTCGATTCTCGATTCGACTATAATGAATATAGATGTAATACAAATCCTATATTTATAAAAAAGAACAGTGGACATAAGTTTGCAAGTGGTTAATTAATACAAAGAAATTAAGAGCCACAAACCTGTATATAAAACTCTTTTAATTTTAGGTACACTATTAATGCATACAATGCAGACAGGATTTTGATGCAAGATGCAAAATTGATGCTGAAAATTGGACAAGTCAGAACAGTTGCACGCCTTGATCAAACAGGATCAGGTTATTTTATGTTTAAGATAGATAGATAAATAAATATCAGTTATCATTTTTTTAGACAATTTTTTATTACATTGATCTCACCTAAATGTTTGTTTTTACAATGGGGTAATTTTTTTGTTAAGAGTTTATGCAACACATGTAAGCTTGATTTCAATCTTTGAATTGAATTGAAAAAAGTAGCACAAATAAATACAATAGAATAAAGACAAATAAAGAGACATAAAAAGAAAAGTTTTGGGTGTAGGTCAGAAATACTACAGAAACTGAATAAAGTAATCCAATGTAAAATAACACTGGATAGTCTTTTAGTCCTGACTGAATTAAATACATTAGGCAATTAATTCTGATTCCTTACAATCAGGGCTGGACTGGGACAAAAAATCGGCCCGGGCATTTTGGCCCAGACTGGCCCACTATATAACACAACCGAACTTTGCACGCCCTTGAATATGTATGCCAACTCCTATTAAAACCACTAATGCCATAAGTGAGTAAGAGTTAACCGACGAAATAACTACTAGTTGAACTATACTCCACAGTGATGAATCCTAAAGAAAGCTATAAGCTGGGATAGCAATACCGGTTTTTCCCACAGGATTTTGTGAAATCTGTGGTGAGTGCACCTCTGTCCCTCTAGGGGGGTTCGGGGCAGGCTCCCCCGTAAGAAAATTTTGTGCTTTTTAAAGCTGCAGTCCGTAGCTTTTCCTCTTTGTCGCCATCTCTCTGTTCGAAATCTGTAACTGCAGTGATTCGCGGAATTATCAACTTTACGTGGGTTGTAAATCGGCATGAAACAGCGCGGATGAACACAGTGTTTTGAGGCGAGTGCTGCTGTCAGTCACCGCGCTGTGTGGATACTGTCATACAGAATCACAGATTCACTTTTTGAAAGTTTGACCAACATAAGAATTTTCATAAGAAAATGTCTTCTGAACAAGTAAGTAACATCCATTTTTGTTCTGACCAACTAAGGGGGAAAAGCATTCGACATGATAAGCTTCGTTAGATTTAATCAACGAGATTTACAGCAACCGTGCAAATTATAGCATACTTTGTTCTCAAATTGTTCATGTTAACAACATCAGCATTGCGTGACTAATGTTAAATTTAATGTGTTTTATGGTTACCTGTGTAGTTCAGAATTCATATTCTCCATAATAGCAAAACGAGAAAGGCACAACAAAGGAAACTCCATAACTGTGTGAATTAAGAAAACGTACTGTTACACGATTGAAGTATTGAAATGTCTTACTTGTTCAGCAGAAAAAAAGCCGTCTCTTCTTCCGTTTTGAACCCCTTCAAAACACGGAGTTCACGCACTTTTCAAAAGCCCCGCCGATGTTTAAATCCTTGTGTTCGCATGAGACGGTTTCTTTCTCTTTCTCTAGCCACCTTAAATCCGAAGTACGAAGTCTTTTGGGTTTTATAACTGCTGAATCTCCAGTTGACACTGATGATTGTTGTTTGGATCTTTCTGGATGCCATAAGTTTAATTATGTAATGTGCTGCGAGAAAAGCCTATACATCTAAACATCTCGTCACGCGCAGTATAGCCGGCTAGCCGAAACTCCTTCTTTGTGTGTACGGGTGTGACGTCATGACGCAAAAACATGCTCGAATTTCCCGCGGAAACCCACCAGTACCACTGGAATTAAAATCATTATTACAAGCTAACCGTTTTGAATCTAGCTATGGCAAGCAGATAGTTCTGACCACTGATAGAATTTTTTTTTTTTTTTATATAATTATTTTGGATTATTTTTAACTTAAAAAAGTTACGGACAGCAGCTTTAATGTTAAATTCATCAATCTGGTGCACTTTGAGAGTTAAAAATAAAGAGCTCCAACCCATATTCAGTGTGCAAATTGAACAAAGAAAAACTCAAAACTCTTTTAGTTGTGATATAGTGTCTGTCTACATTACACTACTACATAATAATAGTTATAATATTAATCCCATGGCAGTAATAGCCATATGTTGTAAAACAAATGCACTGAAAAATAAAAGCAACTTTCATAATTAGTTTCGTACTAATTTCTATACAGAGATAAGCACATGATCTTTTATTTTGACGGAAACGGCATCAAGCTTTTATTTTGAAGAAAAACATGGTTTACAAACTCATTACTCATTATTGTCTCATTACAATTCTAATCAAATGCGTAATCGTCAAATATGCAGATGTATAAATAATGCGTAACTGGGTAGTGGGTTCCTACATAGCCTAAGTGTTGTGACAGTAGCCTAGTTCTGCTTACCACAGTTCTCTACACTCACTCATCTCTCTCCTTATCCTCCTCACTATCCTCATCAGCCACTTGAAGGGCCTTTGAAGTTTCTTTTTTCACGCTATTTCTCTGCACATTCCTTGCGTTTCTTCTCCATCGCTCTGACTATTTTGACAGATACACTGACACTGCTCGCTCACTCAGAGCTCAAAGGGGGAGGAGTTTAAAGATGTGATTGGACCAGCCCAGTGTCAATCAAGAAAATAACCAATGGGCTGCTGATCTACGCGTTTCATCATGCGCCGGTCTGTGAGAAAAAGAAAAACCTACGCTGACTTTTTGTCCAATGCATTACACCGGCACAAAGATCCCAGAGAAATTAAACAAAACTAAACGCAATGGGCCGCCGATGTACGAGTTTTATGGGCCGTTCAGACAAAAAAAAATACAAAATAAAAAATTAAGTATGAGATGTATCGGCCCACAAAGCACGTCGGCCCACCGGGCAAATGCTCGGTATGCCCGATGGCCAGTCCAGCCCTGCTTACAATTAATGCTATATTATGTTGTTTTGACAACAAAATTAAGGCTGCGTTCACTTTAAGAACTAGTGCACGGATCCATACTGTCTGTCACACGCGTTTATGCTTATTCTTTCGGTTCACATGACGTCAGGGACGTGCACAGGAATTTTTAGGGGCAGTTGCTCTGACCTGAAAAAAGGGCACCCCCCTAAAAAAGCTAAAAAATTAGCTTTTCCACACTTATTTTAATACAGAAAAATATTTTGTCAGCCACAGATGGTAAAAATGAGCTATCATTTATTTTTTCAAGCTACCTGAAATAATATGAAACCTTTGTTTTTTTTCTTGATATTTTGTGACTTTTTTTTCATCTATCATCATGAACATGCATGTAAAGTTTGAACATGCTGCTGTGTTTTGACATATACAAAAAATAATAATATTATGTTCGTGGTGTTCGCGGGTCAATTTAACCCTCATAGGGAGCCATTCAAAAGCAACTGTACAGACACAAAATAAAAACATTTATTTTTTGTATGTCAGGGAATTTCAACTCCAGTTCTAATGTGCAAGTGTATCTAAAAGTGCTCTAACCAAACACACTTGAAAAAGCTAAAATCACAGTGTTTAATTATTTATCAAATTTATCAAATTATTTGCAAATTACAGATGAAAATCTTTGTCAGACACAGAGAGTAAAATAAGCTCTCATTTCTATATTCAATATATCTGAAATACCTAGCTTTTAACCGAAACTTTTATGTAGGATTTTCAAATGCAGCATTACAGAGCCAAACTATTTATATAAAAAACATTTATTATATATGTTTTTGTTATGTTTGGTTTCTCAATCCCCTGTGAGTGAATAATGAGCTTTCCCACAATTTTGTAATTTCACAGGTTTTTGACTGTGCTACTGATACAGATGAAGATGTTTCAGAGTTAGAGGATGCTTCAGAGATTGAGGAAAATGTTGTTGAAGATACAGAAAATGAATGAAACTAGGGAAACTATTGGGAAGGTTTAGGAAACTAGGGAAAGTTAACTTAGGAAAATGAAACATTTTCATTATGCAACTAAATTTAATTGTTCAGTTATGATGTTCAAAGCCTAAAATGTAAAAAAAAAAAAAAAAAACGTAAAATATATGCATAAAAGTCAGTATACTGTTTATTTTCAAAATTTGTCAAAATAAAACTGTTTCAAAAAATGGTTAAAAAAACATTTTCATGAATCATATTTTCAGATATGTTGTTTTGTAATGTTTGACAAATGTTGATATTAAAAGTTTACAGTTTGTATCTAAATCTTTGTTGTTTTTCATAGTGTGATTTTTGAGGAATTGTATTTAATTCCAATTAGGGTCATTTGACCCGCTCCATACAGGGTGTGCACAGAAATCGAACAGTGCACAAGGGTTAACTACGACACAGAAAAACATGACTTGAGTCATGAAAATCCCTGCAGCATAATAATGGTTCTCACACTCCAGTAATATTTCTGTGAATTGAATTAATCTTGCAATTGTTCATAGTTTTTGTATTATGTCTGAATATATTCAGTTGAATTTTGCCCATACAAATGGCCTTATCTGACCGTACACCGTGTTTATGTCCAAACTCAATGCCTCATATTATAGTCTTATTTTTTATAAAGATCGCAAAACGTCAGAGATGACAGGTTTATGATATACAACTTTGTTAACTGTAGGCTATGCAAAATGTAATATGTTAAATGTCACCAAAATACACATGAGAAAAAGAGTTCCTCATATTATTGTTTATAGTTTTTTTTAAATTATTATCATTTTTTTATTTTTTTTATTTTTTTAAATTTGAAAATAAATAATCTGGATTGAATTGACAGATGGGGAAAACTCGCTTCTAAAAAAAACCGCTTAGATTTCGGGAAAAAAATCAATCCTTTTTTAACCTTTTGGCTTCCCGTACATTCAGTTGTGCTTCTTGCTCGTCGGTCAGTTCTGATCGTTCTGATGGTACGTATGGTAACTGGGCAACTACGCATGATTTGTAGGATGATTCGGTCGCGTCACGTGCAACGCCGCACAGCCACGTAAACAGAGTTTGCCCTTCCCCTACTGACTTTCACTTTCGGTGCCCGAATGGAAGTGAATGAGGCTTTGCGATTTTTTTTATTTTTTTTATCTAGGCCTACGTGGAATTCTGCATCCATTGTACGATTTTTTTTTCTTTCTTTTTTTTCTCGGAAGGGCAACGTGAGTCGAGAAGGGCATATGGGCAGTTGCCCGGGCAACCTGAGCAACCCCCCTGTGCACGTCCCTGCATGACGTCACTGTAGCTTTACGCCACCATCTTGACGACCGACGGTCTCAGTAATGCCTGCAACATGTTGTGCAGTTGGCTGCAACAACAGCCGAAAGAGGAACGCCGAACTGGTATTTTATTCTATACCAAAAGAAAAGGATAGAAGAAATGTCTCTCATTGTATTTCTCATATTGTATCATGTCTCATCTTTCTGTGCGCACACACCCGACCCGAAGCGTCCAGCCATAGAGCCCTATATACAGCGCGCGAGTAATGAATTGAGCTGTTTCGTGTCTGAATGGACAAATACACACAACATCATGTTTAAATGTCCGTTTTGGAGAGTATTCACGTAAAATATGTCAGTCATGTCTTAAACAGAGTTGTCATCCAGTCTCTTTGGTAGAGAGAGAGACGAGGAGAACAAAGCATGCAAATGGAAATTATCGCGGCCGGAAAAATTATCGAGCATATTTTTTTATCGTGCGATTAATTGATTTATTGACTATCGCGACAGGCCTAATCCAGATTAGTGACAGCTAGCCGCGAGCCGTGGCTAACAACTGGCAAGCTACCAGCTGAGACTTAACTACCTAACAACTAGCTACCTAGTCAGAGCAAACTACCACCAAAATCATACATTTGAATTTTTTTTATAATACCAACATTTCCATTAATTAAATATAAATCCTTGGTGGCCAGGTGCCGCACTTTTACGTCTTTTACCCATCCAGCAACAGCTGATACGCGTCTGTAAGTTACTCTGAAAGCCTTCGCGATCCATGGGGAGGGGTTATGCACAAGATAAATATATATATATCATGGAAGGCAAATTGGGGCAAGTCTGGGGCAGATAATAAAGGACAAAAGAAAACTGGGGGTACCAAATAAGGATCGGAGCCTAAAATTAAAATTGTATCCATGTATCTCTCTTTCTCTCTCATTCAAATGGGCAGTTTGGGCGGCCACCGGGCGAGATCGGTCGTCAATATGGCGGCGTTCTATTTCTAGTGACGTAGGTGGCATCTATGAATTTAAGACATAACCGACTGTTACGAGGTTATACTCACCAAAACCAGAGTTTTGACATAATTTTGCGTGTTTTTAACTGTTAAAGTGATATAATCCACGAAAAAGAACTTTTGTTACTGGCGAGCTGTTTGTGAGGCGGATTTAGGCTTTTACTGTTTGTGCACGCAGTGAAAAACATCTCTGAGAGTGCGCGACCACTGGGTAGTTTAAAATTGCTTGAATGTTTAAACTGGTAAAACTTAAAAAGACATGAAAATGATAAACGTTACGATGCAATGCTGGCCCGATTGTGCAAGTGAATATTCATGTCCCCGACTCCTAAACGTGAGTGTATCGACGCCTGCAGCGCTTGACGCTTGCCTTGTGCAGAGAGAGAAGACGCAGCACCGCGAGCCCTGAATATGGAAAAAACCGATTCGTGGCCGTTGAGAATCGATTTTGAATCGACCACATTTTAAAAAACGATTAATCGAAAAATCTATTTTTTTGCCCAGCCCTACCAAAGACACGATATTACAGTACGGGTCATATGCTTGAGTCAGCGCAGACCACAAAACGTATCGGACACATTTATAGTTCTGCACAGAATGCTATATTTTAAAGCGATATGGAGGAGATTAGGAGGATAAACAGTTAGAGATTAGGAGGAAACTGCGGCTTTACAGAGCTCAATTGGTTTGGCCGAGCTGTGATATAAACTAAATGCTATTGGCTATTTTAAAAATGTTGATAATTATGTCCTGCCATGTCTTCCTATTTCTGTGGAAATTATGTCAACATGTTGAATAATGCTGTGTGTTTCAAAGCACTTCAGTGGGCCTTTAAATGGTTGAGTCATACTACACTCCATTCTTCCTGGGATGGTCCAGCATTCATTAAATGGGGAAAGTGCATAGGCTATTTCTTGCTCTCTTTTTTGCCTACCGACACAGATATATATATATATATATAAACATTTTAGCACTAATGCATCAAAATAAAGATGCAATAATATTTAGGGAGGTTGAATATCAGCCAAACTGCTACAGTCTGGTATGATGGGAGGAGCAAGAGCAAGTTGCTATAATGAAGTCAAGTCACCATTATTTTTATAGCGCTTTATACAATACAGATTGTTTCAAAGCAGCTTTACAGTGATACCAGGAAAATAACAATTCAATTATGCAAAGTTTAATTTGGCAGTAAAGCAGCTCTACAGAAAACAGTGATGTCATGATCATTCAACTCAGTTCAGTACTCATCCAATAGTGTCGGTGCAGTCAAATTAATAATATTATTGAATATTAAGCATCCTCAACTAAGCAAGCCAGAGGTGACAGTGGCAAGGAACCCAAACTCCATCAGGTGAAAGAATGGAGAACAAAACCCTTGGGATAAACCAGGCTCAGTCGGGGGACCAGTCCTCCTCTGACCAAACGAAGAAACGAGACACATCCAAATTCAATCACATCTTCTCCGGTTTATTTGCGTTCACAGGGATTTGCTTAACGACATTCATAGGCATTGAGTCCAAAAGTGTTCACATTTGGAGAATTATTGCAATTTTCACACATTTACTTCATATTTCATTAGACAGAATCAGAATATCTATTCATTTCCAAGTCTTATGGGTTGGGAATGTCACGAGGGTAAGTAATGTCATTTTTGTGTGAATTGTCCATTTAGCGTTGCTTTTGTAAGAAAATAAATAATTCTGCAATATTTTTCTCATACTGAACTGTATTTTATTTAGAATGTCCTTATACATAAAATTGTAGTGATCTTAGTGATCATTCTGGCATAACATTAAATATAATTTTGGCTCATTAATCTGAATGGGTCTTAGAAATGAAAGCCTCCCACAATATAGCAATTTTGAGCCTGAAGGTACAGTATGTGGAGCTGGAAAATGAATTGGGAGCACAGGTTATACTTTTATATGAATACTATGTGCAGCAGCAGGATAGCGCTCTCAAGCAATTTAATGTTGCAATAAAATGTTTTCCTGAGTGAAATAATTGACTTCCATAGAGAAGTCTGTATGGACATCCTTTGTGAAAGAACAAAGGAAATTTCAATGAAGAACATTTTCTGTGCATTGATTTAACCCTTAATGGTCTAAGGTGTTTTTGGGGTCCTTGAGATGTTCTGATATGCCCTGACATTTGTGCTTTTTTTTCAGTTGCTTATAAACATATTAATGGCAAAGGTATCATTACACTCTATTCAGCACAAACAGGGCTACCATAAGTGAGCAACGTGTATGTACATGTTTGTATTTTTGAGAGAATAATGTTTATGCATGGTTATTGAAAAAACTAAAAATGTAATTCTGTCAGGACCACTATCATCAAATCCGATTGACAATTAGCATACAGTTTGGATTGGCGGTATGGTTCTGTTCTGGGCAATAACTTCCAGCGCATCCATGCAGCCTAGCATTGATAAGAGCAGGGAGAGCAGCAATAACCCCCCTCAGGGTAAACAGAACAGAACCAACATGAATGTATGCAGATATAATTAATTCAAGATTTTAAAGTACAACATAATTCGAGAATTTATTCTGATTCAAGGGGAATCAGAATGCCAAATCCTGACTGACGAGAGGAGCTGGGGATGGAGGAGGGTAATTAGCTCCTGAGAAACGTGATAGCTGCTGATAATACTGAAGGAGCTTATATATGTATACAGTGATAGGCGTCGTATTCCTATAGGTAGACGTGGATCAGCTGAGAGTCACTGATGAGAGCTTGACTAACGTGACCAGCCAGAACCGACGCTACGCTTGATGTTTCTGAAATAAGGCCACAAAACACATACTAAATATGTGTCCACAAGACTTTTGACTAATGCTGTGATTCACACCTGAGAAGACAATGACCCGCATAATGAGCAACATAATGAGCCTTTCAGTCAGGTATGTCAAAGAGAGGGAGCGACAAGAAAGAATGCGAGGACAAAAAAAAATTATATATATATATATATATATATATATATATATATATATATATATATATATATATATATATATATATATATATATATATATATATATTTATATATTTATATATATAACAATTATAATAAAATTTTGAGTACAGTCATACCTGGAAACAAATTCTGTTCCAATAGGCTATATGGGCCAATATAGAGAATTGGTTCAAAGTTAGAGTTGGAAACATCTTGAAAAAAATGTGTCTTTTTCCACAAATTTTGTATGCATGCAAATTGTATAATAATTCTCATACTGTATTTTCAGAAAGTTTTGGAATATGTGTCCTCTCCCCAAATGTGTTGCTAATGAAACACAATAATAAATAATGTAATGAGAAAGCTTCTGTCGACCTATTAAGATTTTGTTTACATGTACCTTGTAAATATTTTTTTTTGCTAATTTATTAAAAAGTTTCACATGTAAATCATCAACAATTACAATTTTAACAATATTTTAAGTGTAATATTTCTTTGTAAAAAGCACAAAGTTTATTGTAAGTAATTCAAAGTTAAGGATTCATTAGTTTGAATATACATGGGAACAAACACTATAATACAATCTTACTTGATAATTCAATATACCTACTTTATTTTTGACAAACATCCCATACTATTTAACATATGAATTGGCGAACACAAGCTTAATTTATGTGGCAGTAGTCTATTTTACAGTAAAATCTTTATGATCTATCCAAAACTGGTCCTCGAAATCGTGTCTAAACATTCATTAATATATGAATATATGGTATATAAATGTTAATTTGCAGTTTAATACGCTGCTTATACAAAGACATTTTATTTGTTTTGATTGCAAGTGGACACATAAAAAAGTAGACATTTAACAGTTTATTTAAAAAAATTCTTATGTCTGTATGACCATAAATGACAGAGTATTTTAAGTCAATTTTGCTGCTATGTGAAAAAAATCCAGCAAAAGGGTTAATTCAGTTTTGTGAAAAGAAAAGGGAGCAAACTAAAAATAGACAGACTTAAAGCCTCAGTGCTCCAGCACACATATCCCAGCATACATTTGATATCAGGCTTTATATAATACATTTAGTAGATTCATTAAATGTTGAATACGCACTATGTGATTACCTGTTGCTATTTTCGCAAAGTTTTTAGTCCTTTTAATTTAATTAGTTTAGAATTATAATCACGCATTTTCACTGTAAAGAGTCTTGTAAGGGCTTAGTAAAGGAAAAGGGAAAATGTGAGTTCACATTTAATCAAACATCAAAGCAAACCTAAAAAGTACTCTCAAGAGACAGCGTGGTGTTCATTACTTTCTTTATTTCTATGTGCTCCCCATTACAAAAACAGCCTCAGTAGTGTACACTTCCATTACAACTAACAAAAGTACAAATTAAAACAAAAATAAATGACTGCAAGCAACTGAAAGTGTCTTTGTAAGCCAGAACAATAATTCATACCTAAATGGACATGGAATTGTGAGGATAAATACGATTTATCCTTTTGTATTGGGTGTCTGTCTGTGGCTTAGGGATTGTCAATTTAGCTTCAACTATCTCACATTCTTTTGTTTCTTAAAGCTAGTCGATTTGATCAGAAACTAATTCTTTATTAGCAGAAAGTGAACAATATTTTTTTTGTGATGCACAACAACGTTCACCTCAGCTTTCATCGGTTGAATGAAGTTCAAAGACAACTGATTCTATATTTATGCAAATGCACCTATTGTCTAATCTAGAGGATCAAAATCCACAATAATTTTGCTTTTATTAAAGCAACGAATTAACTGTAAAAACAGTTTCGTGTAGGATTGGGGAATTTTTGGGTGAAGGACAATGAATCACTGTAAATGGCAGCTTTGTTTAGGATTTTCTGTACATTATTTCTATTCTAAAATGGCTGTGAAACAGCTTTCCCTTATTATAACATCTCAAAAACTGAGCATGTGTCTTATTGTATCTAAAATGCCAGTTAAAACAACAACAAAAAAGGCTATTCAAATGTCTACTTTTGTTTCTGCATTTACTTTTGTGAGCAACTCTTACAACTCAATGGGAGCATGTGTTTTTTTCTGAAGTAACAGATAATGAGTAACACTTAAGACATGATATTGAACTTTGAATCTCAATACATACTCTAAAGTTCTCAATGGTATACAATAGCTTTACAGTGGTACACAGGTGAAAGTGAGTGTATGGTTATGAACAGCTGAACTCCACTGATAGATTAACTGGTCTCCTTGGTATTGCAGTCAGATGCATTGTGGTTGAGATTTAACCCTCGATAATAAAAATAAATAGCTTTCCTCTCCCTCAGACAAGAGATATCGTGTGCAGTATAAGATCTCCAGAAAGTCCAGCTTTACTCCTTCAAAATCCCACCTGAAACATCCAATTCATTTCACAATAAATATGATGTGTCTCCTATATCAGCTGCTTGATGACGTTCACACGAAATATTGTCATTGGCTAAAACAATTCTGACTGAAAAGGTGAATACATACATATGACATAATGGGAGAAATCTGAGGCATGTGTCAAAGAGAAGCCTCAACATCATGGGTAAACATTTTAGCGGAAAATAAATTATTTAGGAGGTAAACAGTCTTTATTTGATGAGAATTTCATTTGATCGATGACTTGCTGAGAGGCTGATTCATGAGTGACAGAAATGCTTTTGGAACCAAAAGTTGATATTTTATGGCAATTTTAATGCTTTTTCACCGATGTTTTTCCTTTGGCTCACACCGTTTTGAAATACATATTCGTCAGTGCTTAAATCATGACTGAAAGCACATTTCCTATTAAAGTGTTCTTATTAAAGTGTTCTTAACTTTAAAAGCACCGATAATGGTCCTGAATCTCCTATTTTAAAAATCCTCAGCTTGTTTTTTTTTGTTTTTTTGAAAAAATAATACTGACATTTTCCATATACAGTATTTACAGGAATGTTCATAAATATTATTTGGTCAAACAAGTTTGGAGCCGTTCAAAATAAAACTGTATAGATTGTGAAGTTTGATGCAACTACAAGCATTTCCTCACGAGTACCACCAGAGTCTCTTCACCTTCATAGACCAGGCTGCTGAGAGGATCATCGTAAAAAAGTCTTTGGCACATTCCCCTTCACAACAGTGTGTGATTGACAAGTGTGTTCTAAAAACAAATACTGCTGGCGAGGGAATTGAGAACATTTGAAAGTGAACCAGCACTTTACTCTCTCTTGCTTTCAAATATCTTGAGGATGATCTGAAGGGAATGATGAATGTTAAAGATCTATATCTACAACAAACAAATAAGAGAGAGAGAGAGAGAGAGAGAGAGTCCAGAGGGGAAAAAAGAGACAAACTAGCCTTCATCTCTCCACCTCGGATGATGCTGTTGGCCACTGAGTCTCTTGGAAACTTTCCAGCAGCCATGGTGCATCATTAGCGGCGTTCTCGTTCCACAAGCTATGGATCGTCATTGCAGGCAGATTTCTCGCGCCAGGTTTGAGGAGCTTTTGAGTTTTGCTTTTCTCGGTATGGGGTTTGCGAGGCGGGGGAGTGGCGGTTTGCTTGGCAAATTGGCCTTGTGACGAGGATCCCCGCTGATGCTGCTGAGGGCCTTTCAGTGTTCCATTAACGGCTGAGGCTGAAAGTGTCTCCAGAAATTGAGAGGCTGAACCGAAGCGAAGTTCCTCTTCCATCTCAGCAGCTTCGTGCAGAAGAGGAGAAAAAGTACCACTTCGCTTACTGCAGGATTCACAGCAGAGCTTGTTGTAACCTGGTATCGAGCAATAACGAGCCAGAACCTCCATCTGACAGAATATGGACTTGTCTCCTCCGCATGGCTCATCTGTCAGAGAAGCAGAATGCTTTTATTCGGTGCTGTTTTAAGCAGTTTCTCACAGAATATTTTCACATTTCAGCTTTTTTAAATATACAGCAGGAACGATCTCTTTACATACAGTACAGTAAAATGCACTGCCCATGCAGAATAATGTCAGTATTTCACCCAATTCATAGCTTTGACCACAATGTGAGTTCACCCAAAAGTTTACCCAAAAATGAAAATGTTGTCATGGTTTACTCACCCTCAAGCCATTCCAAACCAGTATGACTTTCTACCTTTTGTGTTTCACATCAGTATGACAAATCAGTATGACTTTCTGCCTTTTGTTTTGTGTTCCCATTCAGTTTTTTTTCAACCAGTACCCTGGTCATTCTTTTTGTCAAGTCTGATGTTGCACATCCTAGTTTCAGTGTCCAAAAATGAATATACAATCCCAGTATGCTGTATTACTACTGAAAAATCATGATCCTAACCTTTATCTCCACCAAAATCTCAGTTGGCCAAACAATGATTCATCTTTTCTAAATATTGTTAAAATATTGGTGTCTGGGACGCCATGAGCCTAGAGACTAGTGTACATTAAGTATTTTTTTAAATTATGCTATGAATGAATAGTGCTCATAAACAGCTGCTGAGATTGTATTCTCACTTGAAACGGAGTTGAACCAGAAACAGTATTCGACATATCAAAACTTAACAAGCGGATACTGGGGTTGTCATGTTCTAAAAATGAAAAAGCGAATAATAAAAATGTACAAAAAAGTCAATACCACATTTTCACTTATTTCATAATCTTCTTAAACCATACAACAGTTAAGTATATGATTTTCAGACTGAAATGTACGATGTTATACACTTATAATCTTAACAATCTCTTCCATGAGATCTTCAAGAGTGAATTAATCCTTTGAGTTGGATCTTTTCAATGAATCAGTTGTCATTTCACAAAATGTTGCATTAATCAAACAGTGTGTTCAAATCACAAAATGGTGCTTTTGCATCCTTTTTGAAACTTAAAAAGTCCTCATTTGTTGCATTGTATTAAATTGTCATCAGATGTGTTTCAAAGAAGAAATACCTTCATACAGGTTTGTTATGGCATGAGAGTGATTAACTCTTTGAAAAGTGAAATATGTACATTTTGGCTGATTTTGAGGTTTTCACAAAAATGAGTTCATTAAGCCCTAACCTTCTAGCCTGGGAAAACCCAGACAACTTCCGGCAAATTTAGATTTGCTCTGAAAGTTAGTCAGGCAAAGAGCTCATTCAAGCCCATTTCCAATCCGTCGAAATCGCGGCACCAATCAGAAACGTTGGGGCGGGGCTTTACACGATGACACAGTGCTGGGATTTTGAAGCAGATTTTGTAGCCTATATTACAAAGATGGATGCCGTCGTCGAACATCACTCGTTCGAATCAGCTATCGCGTCTGTTTTAAGTGATTTGAACGTTTCTTTTTAGTTAAAAACCGAGCAAAGAACAACACTCGGAGATGTTTCTCCGCCGCTCTGCATACGTCATCTCCTTCATCGCTCTGATTGGTTTTAGGTCTATCCACGACGTCTGTTGGTGACGCCCCTCTGGAAATGATTTGTCTATGACGCTTTGCCAGACCATAACTCAGTTACAACTGAGAATGGTCTGGTTTTAACCAGGCTACTAACCTTCCTAAATCATGAAAAATTCACTTTTTCTCTGCTCGCTTCTTAACGACTGCCGCTTCCCCAAGTTTGGTATGGTTGTAATGTTGTAATCAGCATTCCAATTTTGTGAATATTCATGGCGAATTCTCGATAGCATGAGTCTGAACCAATGAAAAGTGATTTTCAAACTCATGCTAATGTGAACAAAACGATCTTACTCGCGCTAACTGACAGATCCGAAGCGTGCGCATGAAAGATGCCTCCCAGACAGCACATGATCCCGATATACATGTATACACAGAATTACAGTATTTCAAAATATCTGTCTTGGCGAGTATTCACGAAAACATTATCTGTTATGTCTTAAATTAACGTTTGGTTAACTGTTGGGGAAAAACATCTGATGTGTAACATTATATTAGATCCGTGCATTAGTAGGTCTTAATATATAGGCTGTCTGTCTCAATTGTGGTATCATGGAAAAAAAGTTGAATATATATTTTTCCTATAGATATTTTGACTTGGTGTGTGAAAAATGTGGTGGTATTGCAGGATTTTAATGCATGGTTGCTAGGTGATTTTGTTTTCTTTTCACAAAATTTACTTTTTGACTATCAAATTCAAATAGGTGTAGCTCTGTCATTTTTGTCTCATTCCAACAAATCATACATCATTTTAAAGGTTTTTTTAATGAGAATGTAGAGAGAATGTGAAAATAACTTTTTTTTTTTTTTGTTCATTGTGACTCTTTTTGCCAGCACGGGTCACATATGCATATCCTAAAGTAACGCGATCATCAACATTAAACAGCATATAAATCAAAACTGCCTAACGTTACCAAATAAAATGTCGACCCAGGACGAGATATAGGACTGTGCAAGCCCTGGAGCAGTGGTGGTAAGTAATGAAGTAAAAATACTTCGTTCCTTTACTTAAGTATTTTTTTCGGGGATCTGTACTTTACTTGAGTATGTTTTATTTGCATCTACTTTCACTTTTACTCCAATACAATTTTAAGGACAAAGTTTACTTTTTACTCCGATACATTTCCCCATGCCCGCTCCAAGTATTTATTACACTGGCTTTCCAAACCAATGAAAAACTTGTTTTTCTTTTTTTAAAAAGAACGCGCAAGCTCTTTGCCATGCGCTCACATAGCAGTCAGTTCGCCATTGACCACAGAAACCGGTGAAGGTGCAGCTCTCGCTGCCAGCAATGATCCCAAGATTTCCGACAGGGATCACCCATGGCCATATATCAATGATATGTTTAAATTCACTGAAGTCAAGGGAGATTAATATCGGCTGAAATGTCTTCTTTGCCTGCCACGGGTGAATTAAATTTCAGCATTCAAAACTTCACCCTCAAATCTGAGAAAACATATTGAGGTGAGTTGACGTTAAAGCAACACTAAAGAAGATTTTTTACCTTAAAATAATGTTTCCAAAATCGTTTCAGCGGTTCATCAAGTCGTAACAGGGTGAAAGGCACTTCTGCCTTTACTTTGTGGTCCTATATCTGCTAGAACCACACTATATAAGTTTGCTAGATCGGGTCGCGTTTCTGTAGTTCGAATGAGACATAAGAAAACTACAAATTTGACTTGCTTTACGGCAAGCGTTACAATTGGACATCATTCACTCTAAAGCCGGTGCTGGATAAACAGTGGATAAACAGCGAGCATGCGTGCGACAGTAGGCTGTGGTAGGCTAAATTGTAGTAAATTGCAATGCCGCTTCTAACCTGAAGGGGGACCGCAGAGGAAAAGTTCTTTAGTGTTGCTTTAATGTTACTATTGTTAGCCAGGTGATTTCATATTGAAACATGCCTTGTAAACAGCTAGCTAACAAATCCTTAATTGCAGTATCTAATCTTATCATTTGTTCAAATAAAACATTCCATATCACTCCCAAAACAATTGATCTGCCTAATTATTGATATTTACTGTTAATTTGAATATTTACTTTTTACTTTCGGTACTTAAGTCTGTTTCAAATCAGATACTTTTGTACTTTTACTCAAGTGATGTTTGAATGGAGGACTTTCTACTTTTACTGGAGTAATTTTTTATTTAGGTATATATACTTTTACTCGAGTATAACTTTTGAGTACTTTTACCACCCCTGCCCTGGAGTTGTTGATGGGCACGATCTAATCCAATTTTGATCATCGTTCTGAATCCGATCTGGATGTAGTCTTTGGCAAAAATGCATTTTTGCTCAAAATATGTATTTTATGAAACTTAACCACATTCAAGTGTTATAAAAAAAAAAAGAATTATGCTAGAAAACAAATATTTTGTTGTAGTTGTTCAAAAGCAGAGGTTCTGTTCTTTCTTTTGATATATTGCATGTTCCGATATTCATACAACAAATCATTCTGGTGGCCATGAAACTTGTTAAAATGATCATAAATGCTGGCGGTGGCTGGCAAAAAAAAAAAAAAAAAAAAAAAAACGCTGGCGGGGAAAGAGTTAAATGCTGACAGAATGTCATTTTTTTGGGGTGAACTATCCATTTAGTCTTGATAATTAGTGATGTAATTGTAATGTAATTACATTTATGTATATACATATATGATGATAATGTAATTCTGAAGCCAATATCAAACTCAGAGGTCTGCCGGTGATATGGCCTGGAAAGTCATATGCATTGCATATTGATGCTTATGTGTGGGTGTCTTTTTCTGATCCCCTCAGCTTTATCGTATTGTTCCTTCCTCCTCTCACTGTCCTATTCAAAACAAAAGTAAAACTATACAAAAAATGGTCCTCAGTAAAAAAGGCCATTAATTAATAAAAGTCATAATAGGGCCATTCCAGTTTCTGAAGTTGGATTATGGACAATTTGTCATTGTCTCACTAGTGTAAATGTCTGATAAATCGCATTAATATTCTCCTATATAGTATTGTAATTATATTTTAATAAGACATTGTAGTTCTACAGTGTCACCTTGTCTGTTCTGCTTTTATTTTGAAAAGCGCCGTTTTTCTTCTTCTTATGTTTTTGTGACGCAAAACTTCGAGCCCGTTCTCATTCCAAGGCGTCATATACTGACGCTTTTGCCAAAGCGTCTACATCCAACGCACATGGCACCCTTTAGCGTCAATATGAGACGCAGATATATATGGGCCAGAAGGTGCCTCCTAGTGGTCTAACCCTAACCCTACCCCAGACCTAAACCTACCCATAACCGAAGTGTGTTATATTGACGCTAAAGGGTGCCATGTGCGTTGGATGTAGACGCTTTGGCAAAAGCGTCAGTATATGACGCCTTGGGATGAGAATGCATTAACTTCCTGCTACTTTCTCTTCACAATGTGGTGCTTACGCATCGTCGGAAGAACGGTAAAAAACTGGTAAACACGTTAGTTATTTATCATGTTCATCCATTTGAATCTTGTAAAGAAAGAGTTTACATTGTGATTTTATTTATTTTTTTCATTGTTTGTACATGTTATTTCTAAGACCTACGAACTGTGAGGGTGTGTCGAGCTAGAGAGCATGATAGCTGATGGCGGAAACTATTTGATTAGCGTCCTTGGAGAGCAGAATGAGGTATGAAAGAAAAAATGTGTCTAGTGTATTATTATCAGAAGGGATTTTGTTTAAGGAAAAGAGAATGTCATTACTTAATTTGTTTATGGGTTAATTGCACGTCATCAATATAAAAGCAATATTATTTCTGTGAACAATTATAATATATTGTATTTCATTTAAAAGTATGTGATATTTATTTGTCTCAAAGGCTTAAAAACATTTCATTTCATATTCATATTGGTTGTTAGTTAAAATGATTTGTATTGTGTGTAAACATGATTAATATGTGAACACAATTTTGTGCGAATTATTTGTGAAGCTACATAGAAGCATTTTGTATTTCTTCTGTTTTCTTCTATAGTTGTCACGGTGTTCATGGTGCTTATGGTACATGGTGCACGTTGAGAGGAAGAAATAAATCGACACCCGTTTGAAACTCTCTGCCTCTTGATCAATAAATCCAAGGGGCCGCTACAACTAGGAGAACCACCAACTGGCTGTTTCACAGATGAAAAGAAAATGCCTTCAGCTCCCTAAGGAGTCCTGCTTTATATGAAGCTGAAAAGGTAAGCAGTGTGCCGCAAGTGTCAGTTGTAAAGGGTAGATGTTTTGTTAACCTTCCACAGAGATGGATGTCATCCAGGTGCGGCTTAAGCCATAAACAGGAATTACGGGTAGCGTCATGCAAGCAGACACATAAAGAAAGTGCTATTCACAGTGATGTCTGCTGAAATTTATTTTGGATTTCTAACTCTTATCACTGTAATCAAGACACACTGAGTTCTAACAAATAATGCTGACCAGCTGAGTGTTACTCAGGAAACATCCTGAGAGCAGCAATAGAGTTCTCTTGAACAAAGTCAGGCTTTTATGTTTGTTAAGAAACTGTTTTTTTTCTGTGCTGTAGGCAGTGCACATCACAACAGCCAAACATGTTGCATAAAACACAAAGATAAATGTACAATTTCAAACTCATGGGGTGTGAAAAATGTTCGGTTTAAGCTTGTAGGCATTGCGTGGCCTAATTACAAACTTTCTCACACGTAAAATGCTTGTCTAAATAAAAGCTCTCAACAGGCAATTGAGATGGGGTAAACACGCTTCACCAGAGAGCAGTTGAGAAGTTCATAGACCACAAAAGCATTCTGGGAAATTCACTGTGGTTAAGGGCACCATGAATAATGTCATCAATGTAGATGAATTTGTTCATTGTGGAATATTTTCTATTCTCTTTCAATATGCTTTCTTTTGTTGAAAGAACAACATGAACAGTTTAGCCATTCAAGACCCCATAAAATCGCACATTTTCATCCCTGTGCTGAAGTGTTTCCTGTTGAAACCAATTTCCTGCTTTGGGTTGCAGAAATTGTAATGATGTGTCTGTGTCATCTTACCGTGACAGGGTCCTGGCCTGCAGGGTCTGTGTGACTCAGGCTTCTCGCCGGTGCATTGATCTCCAATGCGACATGTGACCAGGCGTCGCACCACACCCTCCCCACAGGACACTGAGCACTGAGAGATAAGGAGGATGATGGTAACCACAGAAAAATACACATGGTTTCAAACATCTAACACTGTCCTAAACAAGCACAATGCAATTGTATCTGTCCGCATTAGGACTTTTCACACTTAAAATAGTTAATCCTGGGTCTTTTTAAAGCCTGGGAAAAAGGAATCCTTTGTTATCTTTATATTTCACATTGCTCATAATTTATCTGGGGTTAACAGTTAATACTTAGCATTCATAAAATGACGTTTCACACTGTAGATTCTTAAACCCTGGGTAAATGTCCTTATTTACATATGTGCTGTGTCAGTGTTACTGACTGGATGACTGTGCATTCAATTTGTTTACGTAAAGGCTCTTGCATTGCGCATCCTCATGTTATATATTGCAGACTGTACTATCAAGTTTATCCTGAATGTACTTTTCGGATTTTATAGGTGAAAATCTAATGATTTCTTCTTTACTCCAATTGTTGCATTTTCTATCAGCATTTGACATTTTCCCACTCAAACGCTGAAACTACTGTTTCTGTCAGGACCACTATCGTCAAATACGATTGACAATTAGCATACAGTTGGGTTGGCGGTATAGTTCTGTTCTGGGCAAGAACTCCCTGCGCATCCATGCAGCCTATAGCATTGATAAGAGCAGGGAGAGCAGCAATAATCCCCCTTAGGATAAACAGAACAGAACCAACATGGATGTATTGCAGATATATACTCGGGGTTAAAAGCAGTTTTTAGAACACCAAAGTTAAGCGCAGTGTGAAATAAATACAATTGAATCAAAGCCAACCAGAAAATATTTTCAGTCACAGCTGGTTAGGACAAAAAAAAAAAAAGCCTTTTTCGCATCGCATATTGCTTTTATGTCCTGTTTGGTCAGCCTATTCAATGACTTATTAACAATATTCATTGACACAGCTTGGTGTTAATCCTTTTTCTTGGGGTCAAAATCAATACCACATAGACTGGTTCACTAGAGGATTACACCTATTGACAGTGTACTAGCTCAAGCTTGATATCTCTGTATAATATTTACAATCATCAAAAGACTTCTTGGCAATTTAAACACTCAAAGTCTGGATTTTAGCTTTCTGACACAGCTGGGTAATAAGGTCACTGTCATGAAACATTCTCTATGGTTGACTTTTTAAATCATTATTGACATAAAAATCATTGGAAATGTCAGGCCTCACTTGGACACTGCTAGTGCAAGAAAACAATTCTAACTTCAAGGTAAAAAGTACAAACTAAAAGGAAATAAGTCCTGATTTTTTTTCTCCAGACGTTTCTTGACTCTCCAAACAAAAAAAACATTCCTTGGATGAGGTAAACACGTTCTTAAATAAGACTGATTTCACACTGATTTCAAGCCCAATTACACTGAAAACTGCTTGCAGAAAGTATTTCTTTCTGCTGAGCTTTGCAAAATATAATTGAGCATTTTGGGAAAGTGAGAAGATTGATTCCTTTCAAAAACCTCGACAACTAGTGCTTTTGTATTGATAGCCTCAAAACATCATGTGACCTGAGAAAAATGTACCTCTGACCAGGCCCCGGTCCTCCATTGGGCTGGGCAGGGTATTCTGTTGCATGCCCTCCTGATCTCAGGCTTTTCCCCACTGCAGTATTTGCTGTGGATGGAGCGGTTAGTGCCCTCGTGAAGGAACTGGACACAGCGCACAGTGCGGATTTGGTTTCCCAAGCTCCCACAGGTTTTAGTACAATGTTCCCACTCTTCTGTGATCCATCTGTCAGAAGACAAATTAAATGTGGTTCAATCCACTTGTTGTGACATATCGAATACTGTTTCCAGATCCAGGCTTCCATTTTCTCAACAGCTGTTTATGAGCACTGTTCATTCATAGCACACCTTTAAGCTAAACTTTTAAAAACTCAACTCAAAAAACAATATTTTAACAATTCAGAAAAGATGAATAACTGTGACCAATTGAGATTTCTATAAGGAGATAAAGGTTAGGATCATGATTTTTTTTCATGCATATTTTAGCACTGTTTGTTGTTTGCTTTTGGGATCTGATAGATTGTTTGGACCCAGAAATGGCAATGTGTGATGCCAAAATAAACATATGGATAAATGGGCATAATTGAGATATGATATATGGTCTGGACATACTGTAGACATCCATGTGCTTGTGTCCACAGACCAACAACTGAACAATTATAAAATATTACAGAAGAAATATATCCTGTATAAACAGCCCCTTGGTCTACCTCGGACAGATTGATAAACTTGATTGCAAGATGTATTGTTTATGTATTTATAGGTTTATGTTCAATGTTATGGCTTTTTTTACTTTAGAAATTTGTATTACGTCTATTTGATGGTTTCATCTGTCATGATCATGTAATGTCTTCACATTATGTAGAGCTTTGATATATTAATTATAATGAATTAATCAGGCCGGTAAAATCCCATCACCACCTCCACGTGGTGCTGGCCGGAAACCGACGATTTATTCGATCGGGCCAATGGTGAGGGTGGTCAGTGACAGACGGTGTGATGCGTCGGCTGACCGAAACTTCCTGTTGCATCAAAAAAATGCAATGTCTAAACGACATTTGGATCCGAATGCTAGGGCGTCCCCCACAGGCGACGCGCGCCATCCCCGCCCGAACAATGCGAAAAGTGGACGAGGGCTACCTGCTCAATGACGGGGCAGGCTGAAGACGCTAGTCCAACATCTACGATTTGCAACCCTCAACATTGGCACGCTTACTGGAAGAACCCACGAATTGGCCAGCTCATTGAAAACCCGGCACGTCGATATTGCCTGCATACAAGAAACGAAATGGAAAGGCGCCAAAGGCGAGAGACATTGGAGAAGGGTACAAGTTCTACTACTATGGAGTGGCAAACAACCGAAATGGAGTGGCAACCATCGTCAGTGAGAAGCTGCGCAACAATGTCATTGAGGTCAACCGCATCTCGGATCGCCTCATGTCAATCATGATCGACACTGGATCGGTGATCAATCAACATCAATGAGGATCTCCTGATCGGCGGCGACCTCAATGGCCATGTTGGGGCTGTGGCAGACTGGTACGAGCAGGCACACGGCGGACAAGGCTATGGTATCCAAAATGAAGGGGCGGTCAAATTCTCAATTGTGCAGAGGCCCTCGATCTGGTCATTGCCAAAGCGTTTTTCAAGAAATGTGACTCCCATCTCGCCACTTATATCAGCGGTGGATGATCGACCCAGATTGATTATTGGCTTATACAACGGCGCGACTTCAAGCTGGTCATGGATGCCAAGGTGATTCCATTAGACAATTGCCTCCCAACACCGGCTACTAGCCCTTGATCTCCAGCTTAACCTCGGCCTCTGACCCCGCGCTCGACTTGCCAGTCCTGAGAAGATCAAGTGGTGGCGCCTGCCCGAGAAGACAACACAACTGGCTGTCGTGCTCAACACCCACATCGCTGTCAATGACGGCGACCCGCCTATTGAAACACTCTGGGCAAACATGACTAAGACGATCTGTGACGTGGCGGGAGAGTGCCTCGGTGCAACCATGCCAGGGCAACGATTCGTAGACAAGCAAACACTTAGTTGTGGTGGACCGACGAGGTTCAAGAAGCTACGAAGGCTGCGTTCAAGTTGTGGCGTGTCTCACAGGTGGCCGACGACTGGCATGAGTACAGACGACAGAAGTCGATAGCGAAGAAGGCGGTGGCTACCGCGAAGCTCCGGCACCACGCCAACCTTTATGCCCAGCTCTACACGCCTGAAGGAGCCAACCAAATCTACAAACTCGCGAACGCCCGCCATCGCTCAACACTGGACATCGGTCAAGTAATGAACATCAAAGACGCCAACCACCAAGTCCTCCGTGATCCCCCCGTCATTTTGCAACGCTGGAAAGAGTACTTTGACTCGATGTGCAACAAGGAATTCCCGCCTCCACTGATCACAAGCACCGCCCCCATCCCCGGGCAGGTACCGCAGATCAGCCCCGCAAAGGACGCAAAGAAAGGAAAGGCTCCGGGACCCCACAACATTCCCGCTGAGGCATGGAAGCTACTCGGACGCCGATGCACTGAAGTCCTTGCCCGACTGTTTAATAAGATCATTAACGAGGGCACCACTCCCTCAACGTGGGCTGCCAGTGTTACGGTCCCGATCTGGAAAGGCAAATGCGACGTCGGCGAATGCAACACCTACCGCCCGATTCGCCTGCTCTGCCATGCCATGAAGATATTTGAGGGCGTAATTGACGACCGTCTCCGGAAGATCGTCTCCATGAGTCCCAATCAGTGTGGATTTGTTAGAGGAAGCGGCACTACTGATGCGATCCACGCCGTTAGGCTGGAGAAGAACCAGCAAGTACACATGGCCTTTCTCAACCTCGAGAAGGCATTTGAACGTGTGCCCGGGGATCTCATCTGGCATTCGCTCCTCTCTCACGGTGCCCCCGAAGAGTACGTACGATGGATCCAGCTCCTCTACACCAACACCACCAGCGTCGTCCGATGCCCCGCAGGCCTGTCCGAATCGTTTCTAACCACTGTCGGCATGCACCAGGGATCCGCCTTCTCTCCGCTCTCAGTGCATGGACAATGCCACGGGGGATATTCAGGCGTCTCAGCCCTGGTCACTTCTATTCGCGACGATATTTTCCAAGCTGACGAAGCCCGTCGTGGGCTTGAACATCAAGTGCAAGACTGGAATAAGCGGTTGGACGCGCACAGATTGCCCCTCAACATCAAAAAGACTGAGTATATTAAGTGCGGACCCCAGACCGACGGGACAATCAGAGTTAGAGGGCAGCCATTAAACAAAGTCACCGAATTCAAATATCTCAGTTCGCTCATTCGGAGCGATGGCGACTCCCTCCCTGACGCCCGAGCCAACACGGCATGGGTCAAATGGCGACAAGTCACGGGCATTCTCTGTGACCGCCGAATGCCCATACCACTCAAGGGCAATATTTATAAAACCTAAAGATTCATAGAAATAAACAGTCTGTAGTCATAATTCTAAGGAGAAACTCAGGAGAATACAAACATGTCAAAGCATAAACAGTACCGGACAAAGAACTAAGGGGTTAAATACACAGGGAGAATTAATTAACCAGAACAGAAACATGTGCTGGATTTATCAGAAAATAATGACCAAGGAACACAGGCAAAACGGGAGCAAGGAAAACGAAACCAAAACCCTATGAAACTAAACAGACATAGACATAACCCTGACATTACCTTCACAGTGATTAGTTTAATCTCTATACTTCTTCAGGAATTAAAATGATACTTTCAGGCCAACTCAAAACTATTATATGTATTGGTGAATTGGTGGCAATAATTCGTATGAATTTGTATGATCTAATTGGTACGTTTTCATACGATCCATTTACATAGCATAGTTTTCAGATGAATGCCATTATAAAAAAATGTACATGAAATCGCCACCTTGCAAAATATTTACATTTACTCATGAGATTAGGTTGGAACAAATATATAAAGACAATTGCTAAGTACATTAAAATGTTAATCATTCTGATTTAAAAAAAATCTCAACAGTTTTCAAATATCCTTATCTGCCTATTATCATTCACAGGCCTGTCCCATTATTTCAGGACGATAAAACTGCACAACATTTCCTCCTTAAACAACAGGAGCTTCCGTCCATTATTCCTTGTCCCAAGACAGACCATCTGCTAACAAATCTGTGTCAGATAAAATTAATCATATGGACTATTTAGCAATCAGAATGTGATATATATTTGCTCTGAAAAAAAGACTAAAGTTGGACACATCTAAAGCTTCTTCATAAACCTCAAGATCAATCATACAGCCACTGAATATATACAGGGCAGAACACATGTAAAATGACACATGGTCAACCCTGACTGTATTAAAGACTGGTTAACATTGAATAACTACGTCACGGCATTTAAAGGAGAGAGTTCACCCAAAAATGACAATCCTGTCATCCTTTACTCACCCTCTTGTTGATCGAAATTTCAGATAGTTTCAGTAATGTCTGTTGTTGTGTTTTTGTCAATGGTCGCCAAAGCTGTTTGGCTTCCAACATTCTTCAAAATATCTTCTTTCACAAAAGAAAGTCATACAGGTCTGGAATGACATGAGGTTGTAAATGATGTCAAACTTTTCCTTTTGACCTGCAACACACTTGTGCAAGTAAGGATCATGTTCTGCGGTTGAACCAGCCTGTGTAACAGAAAGCACTACAGAAGATCATTTGTGCCTCGTTTGTCACTTCATCCACATGGTGTATGAGCAGAGGCATCATTGACCTTTGTGAACTGGCATAATTAAACAGTGCCTTTTCTACTGCTCATCGACATCTGTGAGATACAATAGTCGTGCTGAAAAATTTAAAAACCCTCACCTTTATGTTACATTAATTTTGTTGAATGCAGGAAACAATGCATGGCTTAATGTAAAATGCATCTCTTCTACTGTAGCCATCTCTTGCCATTGTAATGTGCATATCCCAAAGTGCTTTTAGTGATCATGTGATTTTAATTATGTTACCAGCATCATGATTGATTACAATGACATGCTAAACACAATAAACAGCCACATGACATGGTCAGGAAAATCAGCATTGTCAGTTACAAGCAGGTTAATGCTTTTTTTTTTTTTAGTTAAATATCTGAGGAAGTCAATGGTCATTCTTTAAAGGATGTAATTAGAAGCTAAAAGATGTGAGACATACAAAAATGTATCACAGTTTCCACAAAAATATTAGACAGCAAAAAAAGGTTTTCAACATTTACAACCAAGAAATTATTATTAATAATTGAGCACCAATAATAATTGATTATAATTGAGAACAAAAGCAGCATTTTACAATGATTTCTGAAGGATCATGTGAGATTGAAGCCTGGAGTAGTAGATTTGCCATCGTATAAATAATTTACATTTTAAATTATATTAAAACAGAAAAGAGTTATTTTAAATTGTAATAATATTTCACAATATTACTGTTTTTACTGTATTTCTGATCAAATAAATACAGCCTTGGTGAGCATAAGTTCTTTTAAAAATAAAAAAAACAATCTTAATGTTTCCAAACTTTTGACCAATGCTGTATATTCCCCACCCCGTGCATGTTTATTAAATATTTCAGTTAATTTAATTAATGCTTTTAGCAATATGAGATGGGTATTCTTAGTTGCCTTTCACACATTTTACGCCAAAAAAAAAAAGGCAAAGGAAGCAGAGAAAACTGAAATGGCCACCACCCCGCAGAGACAGCTTCAAAAATGAGGAAGATGAAAAATTTGGAAAAAACTAAATTAGGGCAAGCGAACGCAAAGGGAATGGGGAAAAAGGAAATGCAGGAAGAACTGTAGGCGCAATCTAATCCTCTGCAGATGTGAAGGGAGGAGGAGCCCTGGAGACTGATGGGCACACAGAGGAATATCAGAATCAAAATAGGAAGCCGCTGAATCTCCAGCAACAGATCATCTTGTGGAAAATGAAATGATTCTGCAGCAGCTCCAGTAGTTTAACATTCACACATTAACATTTCAACTTTTGTTATTTAATTTTCTGTACCCAAAACATCATTTGTAGTGCACATTTAAGGAAACCATTTATGATAACATTTAACACTTCCTGGCTCAGCTAATGTTCGGACGCTCTTGCTTACTGCTCCGCGCTTTGCTCTATCACTTTTATATTTTTATATTGTATCTCCTTTTATCACCTAATTTTAACTTCAGCAAATTTAGCACAGTACTCAAATGACAAAGCTTGGATTACTACAAAAAAGCAGAATTATTTTATCCGACCAGCACCACTGAAAGCCATCAGCTTACATTCCGGGGAAGGGAAAACACAACTGCCTACATTCAAAAGGAAAAGAGAGAAAATGCCTCTTCTGGTTCAAGAATCTACTTGCTGCACAAACTGCCACAGATTTTTACAAAGGATTGCAGTTCTTGAAACAAAGTTACTTGCGGGACCACCAAACCAGATGGAACACACAACAGAGCTTTGTCATGGACGCCCTCAGCATACAGCAGGTGAGTCCCATGAACCTATAGTGCTCCTCGACAGGCCATACTGAGTGTAGAGAAACAAGTAACTGATCGACATACAAATCGATGGCACAAACAGGGAGCGAGACCCAAAGGCACTCGAGACATCAGATTGTCACGAGCATCACATATTGCCGCAGTATAACATCCTCTACCCCATATACTACCCCTACCACCGCCTATACATCTTGAGAACAGATTTGAAGTATTAATGAATGTAGATGACGAATCCCCAAACGTGATGAATGTGATCAAGCAAAGATCGAATCAGCCAGTAGCTAACACTGATGCTAACTGGCGCTCAAGGTCGAGCAGACAGCGGCACTCAGCTCAGAGTGAGCGCAGCCGAGCCCAGGACTCTGATAGTGGGTGACTCCATAATCAGAAACATTAGCAGCAGGGATACAACTACGTCCTGCCTTCCACAAGCAACAGCATCTGATGTAAACAGGGAACTTCAGAACATTCTGATGAAACATAAGACCGCAAATCGACTTATCATTCATGTGGGGAAGAATGATATTCGTAAAGAGCAGGCAGAACTCCTTAAGAAGGATTTCAATGAACTTTTTGAAACACTTTTTGAAAGACATTCATCAGTGGACCACTCCAAGCAAGAGGAACAAACAGGTTTTCATGGTTGCTTGTGCTTAATACGTGGCTGCAAAAAACCTGCAATATAAAAGGAGTGAACTTCATTGACAACTTCAATCTTTTCTGGAGTCAGAGACAACTGTTTCAACAGGATGGCCACCACCCAAACAAACTTGGTTCAAGAGTGCTAAGGACAATATCTACTTCTCCCTCCATCATCCTTCTGCAGTGTGTAGGGCTGTACTCAACCAAAGAAAATCTTGGTCGACTGAAGTCCTGAAATTTTCGACTAAAAATGACGTTAGAAAAAAACCCTGTTAAATTAATTAGCTGCGCACAGTGCGCAGTACTGTACTTGGTAGCCTTGTTGTCCGCCTAAATGAATTATAAATAAACATAAAAAAATATTTTTTTACCTAATTATTTTGCACTGAAATGAGTCTGACACACGAGTCTGTCGGCTCTGACAGCGTTGCATCATGTGCGCCTGCGCAATATCATAGCCTATGATTTCCAAAAATAGTACTATGTTGTCAACTAGTGATATCATCACAAGAACATAATTTAGACAATCATTTTTGTCATATGTTATAATAATAAGTTATAACTGTCAGACACTATCATTCCAGCCGCTCTGTGAATGTCCTCGCACCGAGCGAGGCCTAGGAGCTCAGCTTCGTGGCTGAGACACGAATAGACTATAAACTTAAAGCTTTTACTCTTAATAAACACAACAGGCATGTCCACTTTAATAAAAAAATAATATTTATTAAACAAATCAGATCAAGAGCAGAAACTAAATAAAGTGCATAACTGAAAAATAAAGCATCTTAGGCTCAAAACTAACACAAACAGTCGGCACAGCGCAATTGCGCATTAGGCTCCAAACAAAAAATAAAAAAGTTAGTTTATTATCACACTAAATCATTGAAATATGCAAATTCTGATATGTTCACATAGCATACTCAAAACAGACAGGGCAAGCTAACGCAGACAAGTGAGCTTACCACTTTTAGATGATATGTCATGTTTGTCGTTGAGCTGTGGAAAACTGTTGCTTGCAAACTTTGCATTCGACCCTTTTCCCGTTATCAATTTTAACAAAATGCTGCCACACTGTCGATTTCTTTGTTGTTGACATGTTAGAAGAGGACTGACTATTAAATGCTCTCACAATTAAATAAATACTATTCAGCATCAAACCTTCTATAGCCTACTTATCGTTCTCTCTTGGGTTGGGCTAATCCAAAAAAGGTGAAAACAAGGGGGGTGTTCTGAAGACAGACTGTTACCTGTGAAACAAGGATACTCTGAAAACACCCCCATTAGCAGTTAGTGCTTTCCACCTGATAAAATGAGCGCGCGGCAAAACTGATGAAATGAACGCGGCAAAACTGATGAAATGAATTTGGTCGAACCAGAACGTATTGACCAATTAATCGACTAATCGACTGGGACAGTACAGCCCTAGCAGTGTGTGCCAATCCACTCAGCGTGAATGGCACACACACACACACACCTGGAGACAGTATGAATGACCACAGGACAGCAGATCTCCTAGAAGTGGTAAATGCCTCACTTCTCTTTGGGAGGTTTCCTAATTCCCTGTAAACTGCAGTTGTCAAGCCCCTCCTGAAAAAGAGCAATATGAATAAGACCATTTTAAGCAACTATAGACCGATCTCAAATCTTCCTTTCATAGGCAAGATCATTGAAAAAGTTGTCTTCAATCAGCTGAACAAATTCTTAAGCTCGAAAGGATACTTTGACAATTTTCAATCTGGTTTCCGACCAGGCCCGTCGGAACAGGACAGGCAAACCAAGCAATTGCTTGGGGCCCCGAGCTGGACTGGGGCCCCAAGACAACGACTGTTTAAGAATAGAATGCAACGACAAACTGTGAGCGCCCCTTTGATAGTCAATGCAGTAAAGTGCAATTACACTGTTATCGGAATCCCCCTCAAGGGGGCCCCCTCAGTAGTCGCTGACAGCAGCCAGCCAACCACGCGATCTCTGCTGCCGGCAAAATACAAACCTCCTCGGGAGTTATCATGAAGCGGAATTATGCTTTTGGAATTATGAATTTTGTAGCAGGTAACATTAGGCTAGCAAAAATATGTCCATGTCCATTTTGCTTGGGGCCCCCAAATTCCTTCAAACGGCCCTGTTTCCGACCGCATCACAGCACAGAGACAGCGCTCATAAAGATAATAAACGATATTCGTTTAAATACTGATACAGGCAAATTATCAGTACTGGTACTACTCGACCTCAGTGCTGCATTTGACAGTCAATCATAACACACTTCTTGATAGGCTGGAAAACTGGGTGGGGCTTTCTGGGATAGTTCTAAAATGGTTCAGGTTATACTTAGGGTAATGCTGTTAGAAATGGTCCTCTCCCTCCAGAGTACAGGAGCACCACAAGGATGCGTTTTGAGTCCCCTGCTCTACTCTGCCCTACAAAGGCAAAAGACCTTAACTCGCTAGAGTGTGGAACTGAGAAAAATGACTTTAAAGATTTTTAGTTGTCCCGCCAAATTAATTATAGGTAGGACACTGAAAATCTGGCAATTAGATGTTTAAGTAATGAAAATTATCTACATAACAAAATTTTGAGCTCAACCTTGACTTTTGACCACTATTTTAAAGTTACTGTACTCTGCCTTTGTATTGTCAGCAAAAAGTGATTAGTCATGCCAAGGCAAAAGGCAGTAACTTCCACATTATCAATATTTGATTGGTGATCACCATTAACAAAATCATTATAGTAACACCTGTATAAAATCTAGTGATCATGGCATTTATTTTGTATGATTTACAATTACCTAGCCTTCTAGTTATTGTGCTTTGTTTGCATTCTGGTGGCCCTATTAATACATTAGACATGACAAAATACCTCCATAGCGGTAAAGACTAAAGAGTATCTTCAAGTGGTACCGAGTGGCATAAGACTTGCTAAACACGCATTATAATGTAATGTAATGATCACGATAAAACAGATCCTCGCGCACACTCGACCCGGAGACTGGTTTATAGCGGTGGATCTGAAAGACGCATACTTTCACAGGCGTTTAACGAGATTCGTGTTCGAAGGTGTCACGCTCCGTTCACGAAAAGTAGCCTATGCAGTGCTTCCTAGCCCTTAGGACTCAGTAGGGAGCACGTTCTGGACTACTTAGACGACTAATGCATTTATAGCACAACCTTCTGTGTTCTGCGTCTTTTCAGTATGCGTTGGTTTCAGCTGTCTGCCCTATTATTGTGTGTGCACTTCGCTCGTCCCGCGGATTTATTCCGGACGCTGTGTTTTGTATGCATGCTTTTAACAGCTGTTCTGATGTTGTATGCACCAGCACTTTTTGCTTCATTACATTGTATGCGCCAATATACCCTTGGCCTTGTTTCCTTAATTATTATCACTCTGTGATATATTAGTCCCGCGTCGGCTCGACCGTGTTCAGGGCGGAGCAGAAGGCGCCGGCGAAGTTTTGGCACTCTGCCAGCTAGATCACTGATCTATATAGAATGACTGGATAGCTCATGACGTCATAAACAGTGAAGCCACCGTGCCGCCATATTGTGATTCCCTAGTGAGCGCACGCGTTCTATTGAATCAATAGGAAATTGTATGATTTGACTGAGAAAACATTGCATAACGAGACACCGTTTTTAAATCTAAAGTCTCCCTGAACAGTCTTACAACGCAAACATCCTAAGCATTTAAATGGGTATTTGTTTAAAGTCCGAAATTATTACTATTGTTAAATTTGCAGATGATACAGTTGTGATGGGTTTCATTGCTGATAACAACAAGACTGCATATTTGGATGAGGTGGACAAATTAACAACATGGTGTCAGTTAAACAATCTCTCTCTGAACGTTATAAAAACCAAGGAGATGGTTGTGGATTTCAGGAAAAGGCCGCAGCGGCACTATACCGCCCTCAACATCGGTGGGACACCAGTAGAGACAGTTTCAAACAGTTTCAAATACCTTGGAGTGCATATATTAGAGGATTTGTACTGGACTCATCATATTCAAGCCCAAGTAAAGACAGCTAGAAAAAGGCTGTACCATCTGCGGTTTCTGAGGAAATTTGGGGTTTCACCTGCAATTTTAAAAACTTTCTATACTGGGGCAATATAAAGTACATTGACTTATTGCATCTCATCGTGGTATGGAAACTACTCAGCACAGGATTGTAAAGCCTTAAAGAGAGTGGTGCGCGCAGCAGAGCGTATAACTAGGGATGCTCTTCCATCTATGCAGGATATTTACATCTGACGGAGTGGAGTCAGGGCTGTTAAGATATACAAGGACTCCACTCACCCTGGAAATTCATTGTTTAAATTGCTGCAATCAGGTAGACGCCTTTGTAGTCTGATGGCTAAAACGGAGAGGCTCAGGAGGAGCTTCTTTCCTCAGGCCGTCAGACTACTCAACTCGGACATAAAAAACATTGCACTTTGAGGACTCTGATGACGATGAGAGGTTATTATGCGAGTATAGGAGACCATAAGTCTGAGTGGACATCCATGACATGCGGAGTCCCTCAAGGCTCAATTCTTGCGCCACTCCTATTCAACCTGTATATGCTCCCACGGAGCCAAATAATGAGAAAGAACCAAATCGCTTATGACAGCTATGCAGATGACACACAGATCTACTTAGCCCTATCGCCTAACGATTACAGCCCCATTGACTCCATGTGCCAATGCATTGATGAAGTCAACAGTTGGATGTGCCAAAACTTTCTTCAGTTAAACAAAGACAAAACTGAAGTCATTGCGTTTGGAAACAAAGATGAATTTCTCACGGTGAACGCATACCTTCACTCTAGGGGTCAAACAACAAAAAATCAAGTCAGGAATCTTGGTGTGACTCTAGAGTCAGACCTTAGTTTCAGTAGTCATGTCAAAGCAATAACTAAATCAGCATCCTAGCCTATCACCTGAAAAATATTGCAAGAATTAGATGCTTTGTTTCCAAACTTGGCAAGCTCATACAAAACGCTGCTGCCAGGATTCTGAGCAGAACCAGAAAATATGAACACATCACATCGGTCCTCAGGTCTTTACACTGTCTCCCAGTTACATTTAGGATTTATTTAAAAGTATTATTTCTGGTATATAAATCATTCAATTGGCCTAGGACCTCAATGCATTGCAGATATGCTCACTGAATATAAACCCAACAGATCACTCAGATCATTAGGATCACATCAGCTAGAAATACCAAGGGTTCACTAAAAGCAAGGAGAGTCTGCTTTTAGCTATTATGCCAGCCACAGCTGGAACCACCTTCCAGAAGCGATCAGATGTGCTCCTACAGTAGTCACATTCAAATCCAGACTCAAAACACATCTGTTTAGCTGTGTATTTACTGAATGAGTACTGTGCCACTGTGCATCCGACTGTTTGTACTGTATTTTATTTTATTTTTTATTCTAAACTGCTTTAATTATTCTTATTTCTTTTGATTATTTTAATTTCTTCTATGTAAAGCACTTTGAATTACCATTGTGTATGAAATGTGCTATATAAATAAACTTGCCTTGCCTTACCTTGCCTAACTGCATTCAATTTCAAAAGTATTAAGATATCTAAATGAATTACATTCCTCTATCTGCAATTGGTTTTCTTTCCTGTGCCACATTAGGAGGATAATCTTTGAGAAAGTCTAAGGCCGAATTACAATTATGTGGCTTTCCTCTCAGCAGGAAGTGTACAATGTGACGTGGGAGATTGAACAATTATCACACGTTAGGGGCTCAAATTATAATCCCATTAAAAGTGTCCTTATTCTGTGGAGCTCTACAGTCCTAGTCAATCTGCTGCTAGTTTATCAAAGGAACGGATGATTATAACTCGGTTAAAGCTTGAGCTGCGAGGTTTTTCTGCATAAATAGGTCTGTAATCTGGGTCTGTATAAAAGGTGGTTAATGTGTTTAAAAATTGATCAGAAAAATTTATCTAAATTCATTGGTGCCATCCTCAAAAGGATGGCACCAATGTTCCCTCTAATTTTATTTCTTGCTGAGCAAAACTTTTCTATTGGGCGGACATTTTTCGCCACCAGAGCAAAAATATTCTTTATACCTGACCTGCACAGCATACGTAGAAACACAATGGTTTCAACATTCAGTTGTAACTTTTAACTTGAATGTGCCATTTCTATTTTATTTGACCCTTGATGTAACTTATTGGTATTAAATCATATTTTTGAAAAACAAGCAGTTAATTAAGAAGTCACTAAATGAAGCACATTTTAGGTTACCTGAGTTTATTTTTTTACAGTGCTGTTAACTGTACCAGTCTTTACCAAGAAATCCTATGAAAAATAATTTACAAAATCTTCTGCAGGACAGTTCAATTCTTTACAATATAATATAGTATGAAAGAAAATGAAGCGGTTACACTGAGATGGTTTAGGACAGGGGTTCTCAAAGTCTATATTCAAAGGTCCAAATCTGAATTTTCATCAATGTCAAAGGTCCGAAACTATGGGGTGCTCGGTTTTGTTGGTGGCGGGGGGGGGGGGGGGGGGGGGGGGGGGTGTATGGGGCTTACATGAGACACACATGCGCATTTGCACACACACGTAAGGTCTCTCGCTCTCTCCCTCTCTGCCGTACGCGCGCTGCACGGTTTGGAGCTCATGAGCTCTAGATTCCGAGAGATTTGAACTAATTTGCGGCCATCAGGAGCCGCTATCAATATGCGGGAGACTCCTGGAACTTCCGGGAGATTTGAAATATCTGTGAACGCATACCTTTCTGTCCAATCATGTTTGAAAACTCTATTTTCTTCGTCAACTTTTCTTTTCCTGGACAATGACATCCTCCACAGCCATTCAAACGCTTACGCCGGGAAGTGTCGCGTCACGGTCGCGCCCGATTACGTCAAAAGTCACACGCTCACTGGATGTCATGGCAACTAAATCACGGAGGAAAACTTTAAATATCTCGCCTTCGTTTTAATTTTGGACCATCATAAAAAATAAACAAATGATTTTAACATGCGTTTATCAAAATAGGAAATCCAGACTTTTAATCCCTTACACACAATTAGGGCTCTTGAAATACGAAATGGAGGCGGGTCCGGATTGAATTCCCTCCGGGTCCGGATCCGGACCGGGGTCCGGACTTTGAGAAGCACTGGTTTAGGAAAACCATAAAGTGTTTTTGTACAGCCAATTAATTGTACAGGCAGCATTAAACCATCAAAGTTAAATGATTGTTTATTGCTTATGAATTTCCAATATTTTCTTTAGCAGGGGGTTTCAAACTTTTTAATCACAAGGAGCCCTAAACAATACCCTTGTGATATTCTTTATTTAGGCTTATAATATAATAAAATATAGGCCTAATATAATATAATATAATATAAAAAAACTAATTGAAGTATTTGAAGTGATATAATATATCAGTTTAAATGCTTCAATTTGTTTTCATATTATATTATTATAATATGAAAACAAACTGAAGCATTTAAATAGCTAGATCTAATAGCTAAATATTTTCAAGAAAAGTGAATATGTGAACTCTTTTATAGTAATCTAACGCCTGAAACTCCCCCATACACAAAAACATCTATTTAAACTAATTATGTATTTTTGCACGTGGGTGGGTGTGTAATTGTTACCGTTCTGTGTCCATCATCCGTTATTTCCACCACTTTAATCAAGCCACTCTTCTTTAAAACATGATGTGATTTTATTTCACATGTCTTTGCGTTTCTCGTTGCCTCTCGTATTGAGATATTTGGTTCGCACACACGACTCACTGCCAATCACACGCGCTCACATCATTCTTTCTATGAAACCTGTAAACTGCATTCACCAGTTTTCACTCTATAGCGGTTGACCAGAGCACTGCAATTATTTCTTACTTAAACTACAATCAAATGGATTTCCCCACACATTGCGTCAGTCCTCTGTGTGGCATATTATTCTTTTCTGCGTGGCCGCGGCATCAGAAGAGCGCGCAGCTTAGAGGGAACATTGGATGGCACACTTGAGGATCTGGTCTTTAGGGAGTGTCATGTTTACTGAGAGTGACGAATGGAAAGTGTGTGTGGAAAGCTCTTATATGGTCGGGGGGGTTTATGTCCAAATTTTAAAAATACTGTTATGGTTTGGTGTTACCTACCCAGAGCAGATGCTAGCTAGCAATCAATAGGAGCCTCCTAGTAATAATCTAAAATTGTTTTAGCCAAATATCAGGTCTGGATCTGTGAGTCCATCTTTTCACAACATTACGACAACAAAAGCACTTGAACATAACACACTGGTAAATACCAGTTCACAAGTGGAAAATATAATCTTTTCCATAGCACATGAAGGCTCCATTAGAATACTACATAATCATTAACGTTAGAACAAGTTTAAAAACAAATTCATCCAAACGCACCTGTTAAGTGAAATTGTTTTGTGAGAGTTCTCCTATGTGTATATACCAATAATCCATGCAAGTATTAAATGAGACCCAATACCACAATGTGCTCTTTCATTTAGAGTATCTTGAAGTCTTACACTGTAAGTGATTTATAATGCTCCGCTATCTGTTAGCGGGTGGCTGCATCCACTTTATTCCATCACTCTTAATACAAGTGGATTTTGAAGTGATTTTCACAAACACTTCAGAAAATAGCTCATGAAAGTGACATACTGTACATACATCAGAGGGCGCATCTCCAATTATTGAGCAGTTTTCCATTTTTTGTATATGTAATAATGAGTGATATAATGTTGGATCAATTTCAGTATTTATTAAAACAATTTAATGCATAACCTAATTAATGTACTATTTGTGAGTCATCCATTCACCATTTTGTGTCATCAAAACCAGCAAACTAACTGTCCCAGTCTCTTTTTAAAAAATGTGTGGCCTATGCATTTTTCCGTCATACAGTAAAACAAGGAAGGAAAGAAAGTAAATTACATCATACAAGTCAAAGCCATTCATATTTTGTGCACATGAAACCATTGATCAAATGACTGGGATGGATGGGGAAAATATAAATGTATATATATAAATCAAACAGTAAGACATTTATCTACAGTTCACCTGTACACTTTAAAAAAGTTGTTTTATTTTGTTCTACCCAAACACTGGGTTGAGCCTGTTGGGTCTTGAGCCAACAGAGAATGTGAAGCTGACATCATGCTTTGTTGAGTTATGGGTAGCTGTCTTGTTAAAGGAGTAGTTCCCTATCGGTCAGTCACTACTACGTAGGTCATGACTGACCAATAGGAATCTCGCTAGAGAGGCCAATCTACTTCGAGTGAAACTAAAACAAGCCAATGCACATTGGCGTGCAATCATTTGCATCAGCTGTGCAGCCTCGCAGCGCGGGTATTTAACGAGCAGCTGTTGCGATTGCGCACTAGCTTTTTGCTTTGGAGCCAAGCACTTCGTATGCTGACTACACAGAGTAAATCTGCAAGCCTCTTCTGGATCTCACCACTTTGGTGCGGGCGTGAAAGCACAGTAGCGCGAGCAGTCTTCTTTTTTTTCTCTCTCTCTCTTTTGTTTTCTGTTTTTTATTTTTAAACTGAGCAAAACAAAAAATCTGTTTTTACAGCTGGTAAGGTGTGCGGTGAGAGCGCTCAACAGTCGTTTTCATGGCTGGTAAGACCAGCGAGAGAGAACAGTGCACAGACAGGTGCACATTCCTGTCTGTGTTCACGGTGACCATTCCCCTGCATGCTTCAGCACCAAGGAGAGCAGTCTCTAAAAGAGCTTACACAGATAGTTCGCGTCATTTTCTCTTTGAGAAAAAAACGCATCTTTTTTTTTTTTTTAAGATGACATTCTATCTGTGTGTTTCTGGATATGGTTGTTACCTGGGATCACGGGATGGTCACGATCGCTGCCTCGTGTATCTGGGCCTCGAACACGCTGAGGCAGCATTCGTGGATGAGTCATGTACCCATTGTGGGAAGATGACCATCTCGGAGCTGCGGTCGAGACTCTCGTTCCTGCAAAGGGGCGGAGTCCCCGTACCTCTGCCTCGATCCAATCCTCGATGACGGCTCGGAGCCGCTGCCTCCTTCGGGTGTGCCGGCGGTGCCCGAGTCGGACCCAGAGATGATGGCTATGTTTTCCCAGGCCGCCGACAGGAACGGGCTCGAGTGGAACCCACCACCGGGTCCCGAGCCCTCGAGGCTGGACGATTGGTATCTCGGGGTGGTGCGTGCTGGTTCTCAGAAACCTACCCCAGAACCTTTCTTCCCGGAGGTGCATGAGGGGCTCACGGGGACGTGGACGGCACCTTTTACTGCCAGAAACCGTCTAAGTGGCTCCTCCTCCCTCACCACCCTTGATGGCGGGGCAGCTAAGGGATACACACGTGTCCTGCCAGTGGAGCGGGCCGCTGCAATGCAGCTGTGCCCTAACTCAGGACCGTGTCTTCCTTCCCGGGCCTGTAGGTACTCGTCGGACCTATTCGACAAGGCTTACAAGGCCTGTGGGGAAGCTGCCTCTGCAATGCACACCATGCTCGCCGAGAAGACCCCCGAAGATGTTCGATAGGGTCTGTGCTTTCCTTCTTGCAGCAAGGGTTGGAGCGATGGCTGTCTCCCTCCACCCTCAAAGTACATGCTGCAGCTATTTCAGCTTATCACGACCACATAGATGGCAAAACTGTTGGGAAGCACGACCTGGTCGTCAGGTTTCTTAGGGGGGCGAGACGATTAAATCCTCCTCGACCCCCCTTCCATACCCTCTTGGGACTTTTCCCTGGTGCTTCGAGCACGTCAGGATGCTCCCTTTGAGCCTTTGCAATCAGTAGACTTAAAGGGGACCTATTATGCAAAATTCACTTTTGTATGGTGTTTGGACATAAATGTGTGTTGGCAGTGTGTGTACACAACCACCCTACAGTGATAAAAATCCACTCACTCCTTTTTTTTAAATCCCCATAAATCATAAGCAGTGTCTCCCAACGACCTGTTTTCAGAATGTGGCTTTAGTGACGTCACTAAAGCCACAGGCCCCGCCCACGAGTGTTGACAGACATTGCCGTTTTAACTTAGACCCGCCCTGATTGAGTTCACAGCAAGTTGTACACATCCGCCATTGCTGCACTAATGAGAATGTCTCCCAAGTGTTGAAGGGGTTGTGGCTGGATGTATTCATTCACATAGCTCTCTCTATTCACTCCTGAAATCTGAGCCACCCGCTGAAGACGAGGGGGGTTCATTTTGTCTTTGAAAAATGCTCCCTCTACTCTACCGAAATTTGTTTATGTACCTACGCACTTCTTATACTGTGTTTACTCAGATCTTACAGTTTCTGGAGTAAAACTGACGCTTATTCTTTTGTGTGACACAATAAACTTTATTAAACTCATCAGTATATTTTGTCATCATTCAGACATAGTCCTACAGCAGGCTTGTATTAATAGTGGCTACAATCAATGACACATAGGTTATAACCGTAATTAAACTAAACTATACCTGTTCCAATTCCATACATCATATATTCTCTGACTCTGTAGGCATTATTGTCCGAGTCGAAATGAACACCATTACTGTGAGTTTCTGTTTTGATATTATCATCTTTCCGTGAGTTGAGATTGTTCACTGAGCGCGACCTGGTTAGGCTCTGCCCCCTGTGCTGTGAACCAGCAGCTCATTAGCATTTAAAGGAGACACACTAAAACGGTGCGTTTTTCTCAGCCCCAAAAAGTGACGATTTAAACATGCTGTAAAAAAAAATCTGTGGGGAATTTTGAGCTAAAACTTCACATACACACTGAATGAATGAATGAATGAATGAATGAGGCATTTATATAGCGCTTTCATATGTACTACTGTACACCCAAAGCGCTTTACAATCATATCAGGGGTTCTCTCCTCAACCAGCACCGGTGTGCAGCATCCACTTGGATGATGCGACGGCAGCCACAGTACAACGGCGCCAGTGCGCTCACCACACACCAGCTATAGTTGGAGAGGAGAGAGAGTGATAGAGCCAATTCAGTGGATGGGGATTATTAGGAGGCCATGATTGGCAGGGGCCAATGGGTGGAATGTGGCCAGGGCACCGGGGTTACACCCCTACTCTTTACGAGAAGTGCCATGGGATTTTTTTTAATGACCACAGAGAGTCAGGGCCTCGGTTTAACGTCTCATCCGAAGGACGGTGCTCTTTGACAGTATAGTGTCCCCATCACTATACTGGGGCGTTAGGACCCACACAGACCACAGGGTGAGCGCCCCCTGCTGGCCTCACTAACACCTCTTCCAGCAGCAACCTGGTTTTCTCAGGAGGTCTCCCATCCAGGTACTAACCAGGCTCAGCCCTGCTTAGCTTCAGTGGGCAACCAGTCTTGGGCTACAGGGTGATATGGCTGCTGGCACTCTGGGGACATCAGAGACACTCTGGGGACATCAGAGACTTATTTTACATCTTGTGAAAAGGGGCATAATAGGTCCCCTTTAAAGCTCCTTTCCCTGAAGACTTTGCTGCTGGTTGCACTGGCCTCTGTCAAGAGGGTAGGGGACCTGCAGGCATTTTCGGTCGACGAATCGTGCCTAGAGTTCGGTCCGGGTGACAACCACGTAGTATTAAGACCCCGGCCTGGCTATGTGCCCAAGGTTCCTACCACTCCCTTCAGGGACCAAGTAGTGAACCTGTAACCGCTGCCCCTGGAGGAGGCAGACCCAGCCCTGGCTTTGCTCTGTCCCGTTCGCACTCTGCGTATGTACGTGGAAAGAACTCAAAGCGTCAGGACCTCAGACCAGCTCTTTGTCTGTTACGGAGGCCAGCAGAAGGGAAAGGCTGTCTCCAAGCAGAGGATGGCCCACTGGATAGCGGATGCCATTGCCTTGGCTTACCAAGCACAAGGCGTGCCCTGCCCGCTCAGGTTGCATGCACACTCCACGAGAGGCGTTGCATCCTCCTGGGCGCTGGCACGTGGCTCCTCGCTAACAGATATCTGTAGAGCTGCGGGCTGGGCGACACCTAACAGATATTATAGCCTACGTGTAGAGCCGGTCTCCTCTCGTGTTCTCACCCTAAACGGGTAGAAACACTGAGAGGCCACGCTCTGTCGGCTTGCTGCACCCTACTGTGCACCCTTATTGCTCCAGAGTAAAAACCGGTTGAGTCCTGCAAAACCCCTTCGGCCCAGACATGGTGGAGCGTCCGGCGCCAGGCCTTTATCCGCTGAATCCTTGAGAACCGGATCTGGGCTGGGTTCCATATGTGTGACCCTACGGGGATCCCATATGTGTATATTCTCCACGACTGCTCCTAACGGAAGCCCGTGTCTTTCCCTTGGGCTAAGTCACCCACTATCTCATATGTAGTACAGCCTTCGGGCTAGTCCATATGTATTCCCCACATAACTCCTTGAAGTAAGTGGCTTACACAGCGTCCTCCTTCCTAACTGAAGGGCACGCTTTCCCAGTGTTATCCAATAATCTCACTGTATGGGTTATTACAGAACAACAGTGACATATACACTCTGTCTAAGCCTCCTCCTTTCATCCTTCCAGGCAAGAAGGTGTAGAGGCTTGCACGTGGGGCTGGATGGGGTGCAGCAGCTGTGGCGCTTTTGGTAGGGATTCCTAATGGTCAGTCATGACCTACGTAGTAGTGACTGACCGATAGGGAACGTCTCGGTTACATATGGTAACTCCCTGAGGCGTAGGTCCCGTCGCCACATCTGCTGCCGCCCGGCCAGCTTTTTCAGGCTTGGCTCCTCAAGCAAAAAACTAGTGTGCAATCGCAACAGCTGCTCGTTAAATACCTGCGCTGCGAGGCTGCACAGCTGATGCAAATGATTGCACGCCAATGTGCGTTGGCTTGTTTTAGTTTCACTCGATGTAGATTGGCCTCTCTAGCGAGATTCCTATTGGTCAGTCATGACCTACGTCTCCGTTCCCTCCCTCAGGGAACGAGGGTTACCATATGTAACCGAGACGTTCACTTTAACCCCTTAAAGTGTTAGTTCACCCAAAAATGAAAATTATGTCATTAATGACTCACCCTCATGCAGAGGTGGAAAGTAACGAATTACATTTACTCGCGTTACGTAATTGAGTCATTTTTTTGTGTACTTCTACTTTTTTAAGTAGTTTTTAAAATCTGTACTTTTACTTTTACTTAAGTACGTTTTGTTTGAAGTATTGTACTTCGTTACATTTGAAATCATATCCGTTACTGAGTAAAAAAAAAAAATACAAGGGAGAAAAAAAAAATCCCTCTCCGGAAACTACTGCATTGGTTGAAGGGCGGGAGAACAAACGCGCAAGAAAGGTGACGCAGACCCAGCTGAGCTGAAAGTGAAGCGCCCTCGAATTCTTGTGAAGCGAATTATGGCCAGTATGGAAATACTTTGTAGAAGTGTGGTTGTCCTCGAGGATAGATATCCAATTTGCAAAAAATGTGGACGCAAAGTGGCTACAAAAGGAGGATATAGGACACCATCCCTCCTGCAGATAAAGGTAACTTAGGCTATGTCCCGATTTGTATAACTTAAGGCCGAATGACTTACGTGATGCGGATGGAATCCCGGAATCCAGTCATGAAAATGGAATTTAAATAACGCAGATGTCACGTAAAACACGCAAAATAATGGATGGATGAATACATGGAAAGTAGAACTGTGCAATAAATCCAATCGCGACATGGTCTGTGAATAGTTAAGCACAAAAATACTGCATGTAAATATATAACCTATTTGTTCTGCTGAGCTGCGCTGCTTTTTCTACTACATACTCAAGTACGCGTGACGTTCATGGTGTTTTCAGCGTCTCACAAACAATTTGAGGATATGAATACATGAATATTTCCAGAGCTGCTCTGAGAGAACGCCTAATGAGCATTTTCATAATTGAGAAAAACCATTGTCAAATAAAGTTTGAAACAGGCCTTCACTACAACCTGTCAAAATAAAAGTTCGTTTTACTACTAGGAGAAATTCTAACCGAAATATATTACTATTGTAGGCACAGCTACAATAGAACGTACTTCTCAAAATAATAATAATAACAACAATAATAATACATTTTATTTAAGCATTATTTAAAGGAATATATTTTTTGTCCATGGTTTCATTTAGTAAATCTGTTTTTGCAGCGCTTCCCCAAAAAATAAAAGGACACAAGTTTAAATTTACATTTGATTACCACCGTTTTTGATAATATATTTGGATTAAATCGTAAAAAGAAACATTAATTTTCTGAATAAAATACATTTCATAGGATTATATTATTCTTAAACATTTTAATAAATTATTAATGTTAAAAATAAGTTGTTGATCTAATTCATTATCAATAATTGAATTTAATTGATTAGACATGTTTTATTGAAATTTTAATAAACAAAACAAACAAATGGTTTCAAGTTTGTTATAGTAAAAGCATTTTTTCAACCAAAAAAACCCCCTGTTTTCATTAATTTAACTGTCATTTTAACTGATGATAATAATAATAATAACCATAATTTAATAATAGTTTATTTAATAATTGATTAATACTGTAAACCGTGATATTTTATGAGACGTTATCATACTGTGAAAATCTCATACCATTACAACCACCCTACACGGGAGAGTCCCCCACCCCCGCTGTTAAAAAAGTAACTCAGTAACTTTTACTCTGAGTAAATTTTAAATGAGCTACTTTTTACTTTTACTTGAGTAGATTTTTAGACCGGTAATTTTACTTGTACTTAAGTAAAATTTCATTGTAGTAGTAGTACTTTTACTTGAGTAGAATATTTTATTACTCTTTCCACCTCTGCCCTCATGTATGTCGTTCCAAGCCCGTAAGACCTCCGTTCATCTTCGGAACACAGTTTAAGATATTTTAGATTTAGTCCGAGAGTTTTCTGTCCCTCCATTGAAAATGTATACACGGTATACTGTCCTTTTCCAGAAAGGAAATAAAGACGTCATCAAAGTAGTCCATGTGACACCAGTGGGTTAGTTAGAATTTTTTGAAGCATCGAAAATACATTTTGGTCCAAAAATAACAAAAACTACGACTTTATTCAGCATTGTATTCTCTTCCGGTTCTGTTGTCAAGCCGCGTTCACGAATCCGCAGTAGGGTGACCAGAAGTCCCGAAATCTAAGCTGTAGTCCCGAATCCCGAAACCGGCCTTAATTGTCCCGAAAATTATACTAAAGCAAAATCTTGTTAAACATTAAAAACTGTCCATGGAAGTTGAGTCGTCCTGCAGCAGCCCCCTCAAGTTGCAGCAGCCGCGAGGACAGTGAATGTGCAGGCAGCCAGTCTAAACGCTCTTGACGCGCGAATGGATTCGTATATATAACTATTTGAATTTGACACGCTATTCGCGTCTGGTGTGAACGCAGCATTAAAGGAGTGATTGATTGGTCGTGTCACTGTGTGCAAAAAAATACTTCGGCCGGGCCTTAATGTCTGATGTCGGGTTACACTTGAAGCAAATCATCTAGCCTACACAATTATTTAGTTTTCCTATTTAATGACCGACAATTTAGTTGTAATAATAATTTTGGCATAAGGCTTATTAGCGTTAGGCTATAGCCTGAAAGGTCTGATTTAGCCTGTTTTTTTGTGGCAGACTAAAGACTAATGACAGACTGTTGATCTTTGAATAAAAATATATGTTTGGTTCAGGTTTGAACCAAAACATATTTTGAACCAAAACCTGACATATTGAACCAAACCCCCCCATCCCCTCTCCCCTCCACTCCCCCTCCATCCCGAATTTCATCTGGTCACCCTAATCCGCAGTGACGCTGATGAGGTATTATCTGGTGTGTCCGTGTATTCGGGTTCAAATAAATATGGCTGGGCAAAAAAATGCAAGTCTTCCACTGTTTTGAAATCCTTAGACATGTTTGCGAAGATTGTTTTGTTTACAGCATGCGTCTCCCTCAGAGACTGTAAACGAAGCTCGAGCGCACTAATAACACGTCAGCAGCATCTTACGTCATCAGCATCACTGAACGCGGCTTGACAACAGAACCGGAAGAGAACACAATACTGAAAAAAATCGTAGTTTTTGTTATTTTTGGACCAAAATGTATTTTCGATGCTTCAAAAAATTCTAACTAACCCACTGGTGTCACATGGACTACTTTGATGATGTCTTTATTTCCTTTCTGGACAAGGACAGTATACCGTGTATACATTTTCAATGGAGGGACAGAAAACTCTCGGACTAAATCTAAAATATCTTAACCCTTTCACACGTAAGTTTAAAATATTCTAACTGATCCCCCAGCGTGAGTTTTTCTAGGCAACCATTATTTAGAACCTGTCACTTTAATGTTTCCATGGAGATGCGTCACTGCTTGTCACGTGACACAACGCAACAACAACACAGCGCTGAATGAATGATGATCTGCTTTTATGTCATTTTTCCTTTTTTATTAAAAATATTCACAAATGTATTAGCTATAACATGAAACACTGATATTCCGATTGTCAAATATGTGCAAGTGGATGTGTTTTGTTGTTTAAACACCTTTATAACGATCGCGTTGGTTGAGCTGTATGCGCGATGGGCAGCGCCATTTTAGTTTACAACACGTCAATTCCTCAACTTCTCATGAAATACATAAAAGTAAGTGGCCGGTGAACTGGGAGAAGAATATGGTAAAATGTAAAGCTACTTACACAATGTGTATCTGATGTTAATAAAACGTGTCATCTTATTATAATGGAAAGGATTATTATTGCCGCTTGCATAGACATCATTGTGTATTTTACAAACTCAAAAATAATTTTTTGCTAGTACTTATGTGTAAATGTCTGAAACCTAAAATAAACATTATGTGGTTGAAAACACTGAATAGTTATATATATATATATGACAGCACTGAGCGCGTCTGTCTCTGGCTCAGCGCCAGTCAACGCGCGAAAGCACGTTTGAATTTGGCAGTTGATCACGTGATGCACTGACCGTTCTAATCACACCGGTGTGATCGTACGCTCCAGGGACCAGCCAAGACTGATCACACCGGTGTGATCGTACGTGCGAAAGGGTTAAACTGTGTTCCGAAGATGAACAGAGGTCTTATGGGCTTGGAACGACATGAGGGTGAGTCATTAATGACATAATTTTCATTTTTGGGTGAACTAACCCTTTAAGCCCTGAAGCTATTTTTGGAGTTGTTTTGTCTGAGTGACACACATAAAAGTGAAGACTCATAACTCCAAAACTATATCAAGGAGAGTCAAAAGGTAGGTATCGTTTGATATAGTCAGGTTCACTATATATTTTTGTAGGAATTTTGGGGGGATTTGCTAAACTATACATTTTTGGAAAGGTTATTGTATAAGGAGTCAGAAAATCAATGTTTGCATTTGCCCAGATGTCTATGTGGCGGCCATATTGGATTTTTTTTAAATGGCCGCCGTAAAACTTTAATTTGTAATATCTCGGCTTCTGAATAAGCTGGAATGTTGATTTTAACTGATAAACCCACATTTTCAGGGTCAGGGAATCCAATGGTGCTAGTTAAAAAGCTACAAGACGTTACCACATTAACCCAAAGATGCATAAATGGGTCAAAAATGACCCGGTGTGGTTGTTTTCTTGCAACATCATTGTAATGAAAAGTTGTTCGCATTTAATATTCCATGTTCCTTAAAAACAATGTTGTTTTTTTTATCATCCCATTGAAATACATCCACAATATGGGTAAAAAAAACTACACATCACAAGCAGTTGGTCAGATAACTCAGAGTTCCTTTTATTGAAGAGTTTAAAATGAGCTAATGTAAAACGTGGATGTTCTGGAACTATCGACATGCACATTTAGACCACAGTATGATTAAGCAACCTTTTTAATTATACAGTTTCTATACATCATCATAATCATCATCGCTTTCATACATCACGGCTTGGGAATCGTCATCGTTCTGGCACTGGCTGCTGCACTGACACATGTCAGTACAGGCTAAGTCCTTAGCTTTGCAGGAGCACCTCCCAGAAGAGCAGTCAGATTTACACTTGCATTGAACCAACTCAAGGATGGCCTTTGGGGCTGGGAGGACCTCCGTGGTCACTGGTTTGAGCATCCCATCTGAGTGTTTGAAGTATCCGTTTTGCAGAGGATCCAGCGGTGGATCCTGCAGAGCAATGGCTGCCTGTGCCCATACTCTTGTTTGGACATGGACTCTCAAGATGTGCTGCTTCAGCGTTCCAAGTGTTGGAGGGAGCTTGTCACTTTCTGCCCTATGTTTGCAGAAGAGATGCCATCGCAGTTGAGGGATTGCCTTGATGTTGATCCCCTTGGGTGAGTAAGCTGCACAAGGATTCCAGGGCTGACAGCATTCCTTCTGTCACATCTGCTTCATCCAAAAGCATCTGCAGAGCTTTGACAATATCTTCATCTGCTTTGAGGTAGACCTGCAGCCAGGTTGCCTTGCCTATGCGGGAGAACCTTCCTGTGTTGTCAGCCCCAGTGAATGCATGGAAGGCTGGCAAAGCCTTTGCTCTTTCTTTACCTAGAGCTCGCCACAGTGGTTCAATTTGCACAACACTAGAGGCCATACAAATGGACGTGTTCTTCAACATGAGATCATAATTTGCTGTGATGAGCACTAAAACATCTGTATCTGGTGAGAAAAACACCAACTGTGCTTCATGTGGGTTTCTCTGTGAAGCCAGCACAGCCTGGTGGATCAGCAGTGTGTCTGCTTCTTCGTGGTTGTTTTCTTCAAAGACAAGGTCTTTGTTGCTCCTAGTGAGCCCTGAAGCAGATGTGATGATCAGCTTGGAGGATCCCTTGTTGTACTCCAGAGTTTTGGCAGCAAGATATTCAGTCAGATCACTCTTAGTTTTGTCATGGGAGAGGAACCTGCTCATTGGGATGTGTTTGTTGCTGGTGTCATCTCTGACTTGATACTGAATAGAAGCTTTTCCTTGTCTTTGTTTATCTCTAGTTGCACTCTTCAGATAATCTGCCCTATATGTGTCAAACACGAGCATGATTTCATCATAATCTCGTGTTAGTTGCATCAGTCTGTCATTTAAGCAGCCACTCAGATCCTTGACTGTCAATACAGTCGCTGTTTTTTTGCTCAGCTTCTGCACAAGCACCATACCGTCCACCAGTGCTATCTTCCGACTTGGCTGATCAGTAGATGTGAGGTCTGTGAGTCCTGTATGCATTACATCTTGGTGAGTAGAACTTCCAACTTGAGGCAGCTGATGGTCTTCATGGGGCATGTCTTCTTTTGTCAGCTTCTCAAGTAGATGGATTAACTTGGACTTGTCATTGCATGGCAGAATTGTTCCATCAGGAGCGAACAGTGCTCTTGGTGTCAGAGTGAATTCATAGTTTCCTATGGCCTCTTTCTGGTTGATGTCTCGATTTGACCTAGCAAGTACCATCAGCCTTGCAAACAGGTCCTTGGTCTCCTGCAGATCCACAGTATTGTCTCTGAGTTTCACTGTAATCTTCTTGTTCCCAGACAGGAACATCTTGTTGTTCTCTTTCTTCACAGGGGCCCAGAGGCTGACATCTCCATTGATACGCTCTGACACATAGTCTTCATACAACTTATGGCCAGTGACATCAGCATTCAAGATCTGTTGTACATACTCATCTGGGATGTAGGCTTGCGTGATCACATTGTGCAGGTTGTCACCTTCATTGGTAAAGGGGTTTCCATGGCTGAGTATGGCTGTCTTGATCTTGTCGATTGTATCATGTGCCCTCTTGACTGCATTTGGCCCAAGCTCATTATGCTCTGTGATTCTGTCAGCTTCCATGTCAAACTGACTCTTGAACTCTTTTGACATACGAGAAAGTTCTGGTGTGACCATGAAAAATCTCTGTCTGGCATTGGCATTGTTGGAGATGCCAATGATCCCAGAGCTAATCTTCATTAGCTTGTTCAGGTGTTCGCATGCATGGTCTGCCTCAACAGACACAAAGGGAATGACACTCTTGGTGACTGATATATTGCCTGCTCAAGGTGATTGGTCCTCAAGTCATGCATGTCTGTAAAACAATGTTCTTAAGGGATGACACTTCTGATATAGCAAGTCTGAGGAAGAGCCATTGGCTCGAAAAATCACTGCAAATAAAATCTTTCAACAGGAACTTTGCTACTTTGTTTGTGGATCACACTCAGCACGCATTCTAGTAGGTTAGCAATGTACATGTCTTTGTAATGAAAAGTTATTTCATATTCCAGCTGTTCTTCAAAAAATAAAGATTTTTTATATCACTCATTAAAACATGTAATATTTATTGTGGGAATGATTACAAAGATATTGCAAGAAAACAACCACACAGGGTAATTGTTTACTTACTTATGCATCTATGGCTTAATGTGGTAACATCTTGTAGCTTTTTAACTAGCACCATTGGATTCCTTGACCCTTACAGTGTGGGTTTATCAGTAAAAATCAACATTCCAGTTTATTCAGAAGTCGAGATATTACAATTTTAAATTTTACGGCGGCCATTTTTAAACTTCAATACGACATCTGAGCAAATGCAAACATTGATTTTCTGACTCCTTATACAATAACCTTTCCAAAAATGTATAGTTTAGCAAATCCCCAAAAAATTCCCACAAAGGTTAAAATCAGAATATAACGAACCTGACTAATAGAACACTTTTCAAATTTTTTGAAAATATAAATTATATTACATTTTACATTATATTACAATTCTTTTTTGGGTAAGTTCCCTAAATGTGAGCTGCATCTGGATCAAATTTTGTGGTGATAGCATGAAGTACTCAAAAGTTAGAGCATTCTGAACAAAGGTAGCCTTTTTGTTTAGTCCTAACACATTTGGAAGGCAATAAAAAAAATGTGTTTTCTGAGTGACACAAAACTAAAGACTCATAACTCCAAAACTATAGCAAGGAGAGTAAAAAGGTAGGTATCATTTGATAGAGCACTTTTCAAATTTTTTGAAAATATAAATTACATTACATTTGGTCCTTCTACTGACGAGAAACTGCTCATAAAAGACTAAACATATATATAATTTTTATTATGATTTTGCGTATCTTTCTTATTTGACATGGAATAATTCAGGAAGGAAATAAGGTAGGAGGAAAATAAAGGAATCGTGAAGTGATTGGATAAAGGAATCAGAAGTTCCCTTTCGTAGTCACTCCGAGTTACGTCGTATGACGGAGAATGGGGGTTTCGCCAGAAAGCCTATCATCTTCGAGTATTATAAAAAGAGCCAATGGCGATGAAATGCCATGGGTCTGCGGATTTTGCATAGTGAATCTCCCTGCCCCACCGCATGGGTATATAAGGAGAGACACCGGTTAAAGCAGATCATGTTTTCGCTTCGGAGCCAAGAGCATCTCTTCACTCCACAAGCCAAGATCCTGAGTTTCAGTGACATCATCTTCTCTTCGAGACGAGCGAGCTCTCCGGTGTTGGTGTAACGGCGGTACCCAGCGAGTTCACATTGCCTGCGATCTGAGCAGTGGTCTGCCGGTCTGTGTGTTTCTCCCTGGTCGCCTCAGCATCGCAGAGTTTTTCCTCTCTAAAAGAGCTGCACGTGGCACGTCTTTTTAAAGATGTCTCGCCCGTGTTCTTCTGGGTGCGGTCGATATCTGTCCTCTTTTGATGGGCACAATCGCTGCTTTGCGTGTCTGGGCTTAGAGTACGCTAAAGCAGCGCTTGTGGATGACTCATGTTCCTTCTGTGGGAACATGACCATCGCAACACTCAGGTCGAGACTCAATGATCTCACTCGAGAGAGAGTCCCCTCATCCACACCCCGATCTACACCCTCCACGAGAGGTGGTACTTTGGCTGGTGGACAGGGTGACTTGAGGGTGACGGTGTGGAACAATCCGACGATGCGTCCTCGGACCACGCCCCCCCTCTACAGTATTGCAACCCGAGAGTGCCGCGGTGATTCAGGCGGGTCCATCTTCGGATGCCCCACGTGTTTCATTCGGCGCTCCAGAGGAGGATTCGATGTCGATCGCGGCATCACAAGGCGGGCAAGAATCGCCGGGAAGTGACGATGCGGCTGCGTTGCCTCCTTCGGGAGTGCCAGCGTTGCCCGTATCAGATCCCGAGATGACGGCCATGCTCTCCCGGGCCGCCGCGAGCATCGGGCTAGAGCGGAACCCTCCGCCCTGTCCCGAGCACTCGCGGCTGGATGATTGTTTTTTGGGGGCGGCGGCTGGTTCACGCCCGAAGCCGACCCCGATGCCATTCTTCCCAGAGGTGCATGAGGAGCTGTCGAAGTCCTGGAAGGCCCCGTTGACTTCCCGTGACCGTTCGACAGCTTTCTCCGCCTTTCCTCCCCTCGATGGGGCTGCCGCCCATGGGTACACTGGGGTTCCTCCGGTTGAACGTTCTGTTGCGATGCAACTGTGTCCTCAAAGCGCTTCTTCTCGGGGCAATCCTAAGCACCCGTCCAAGGCCTGTAGATTTTCGTCTACTCTGGTGGCGAAGTCTCACAGAGTTGCAGGAGTCGTCTGCTCGACGCCCTAATATCCCAGGCCGGCCTCTTCGGCGGAGCAGTTGAGGACTTCGCCCAGCAGTTCTCGACCGCACAGAAGCAGTCTGAGGCGATCAAACATATTCTGCCCAGACGGCCCGCTGCTGTCTCCACCCTGCCGTCGGTTCAGACGCCTCAGCCTGCTCGCCGCCGAGGGCGCCCTCCTGCGGCTCCCGCCCCTCCCGCACGGCCCCAGCAGCAGAATTCACATGGGCCGCGTCATAGAGGAAGCCGCAGGAAGGCGCCACAGCCCTCTCCAGCCCCGCTAAACGCCAGGCTAAGCGGCGCTCCTGAGACGGGCTGCTCAGTGATGGATTCGTTTTTTTCTCAGGAGGTGGCTACAGGCCCTCCACCGGGGGAGAATCTTTTGTTCCACTGCTCACCCACAGGTGGGCAGCACCCTATTCTGGTTAAAGAAAGAACTGACATATCCATCACTGAGCACACAGAGCCGGGTGACAGTGTGCGACGCCCCCCGGGCCTCGCAGCTCTCGCCCCCCTCTGTCACAGAGTTCTCGGACCGCAGTGCGCGCCGCCTCCGGGCTTCGCCACTCCCGTCCCCCTCTGTCCCAGAGGGCGCGGATGACAGTGTGTGCCGTCTCCGGACCTCACCACTCTCGTCCCCCTCTGTCGCCAGACCCCTGGCAGAGCAGACCCCCATGGAACGCTGGTCCTTCCCTGGTCTCCTCTGTCAGGACGCGGAGCATGACCGCGCCCCCGCACCCACGCCGGGGCCGGTCACTCCGCTTCGCTGCCCCTCCCCGGGGACGTCTGTGGTTCGGATGATTCCGCTGGTTCAGTTCTTGGGAGCTTGGTTAGAGCTTCCCAACCTGTCCCGCTGGGTCGCCCGAACTATCAGGCTCGGCTATGCGATTCAGTTCGCACGGTCTCCTCCACGCTTCAGGGGAGTCCGCTTTACTACGGTCGGTGGCAATGCCCCTATCATGAGAGCGGAGGTTGCCATCCTGTTGGCGAAGGGTGCAATCGAGACTGTCCCTCCAGCCGAGATGGAGTCAGGGTTTTACAGCCCGTACTTCATTGTCCCCAAGAAGACCGGTGGGTTACGGCCAATCCTGGACCTGCGCGTCTTGAACCGCTCCCTTCACAGGCTGTCGTTCAGGATGCTCACGGCCAAACGCATTTTCGAATGCGTGAGGGCACAGGATTGGTTTGCAGCGATAGACCTGAAGGACGCCTACTTTCATGTCTCCATTTTACCTCGACACAGACCGTTTCTTCGGTTTGCTTTCGAGGGGCAGGCATACCAGCACGCGGTTCTCCCATTCGGGTTGGCTCTGTCTCCTCGCGTCTTCACGAAGGTCGTCGAGGCAGCCCTTGTTCCCCTACGCGAACACGGGGTTCGCATCCTGAATTATCTCGACGACTGGCTATATATTAGCTCACTCTCGGGATCAGGTTTGCGAACACAGAGACCTAGTGCTTCGGCACCTAGCCCGTCTGGGCCTTTGGGTCAACTGGGAGAAGAGCAAACTTTGCCCCGTGCAGAGGATCTCTTTTCTCGTTATGGAGATCGACTCTGTCGCCATGTCCGCGCAGCTTACGAGCGAGCGCGCACACTCACTGCTGACTTGTCTTCGATAGTTTGAGGGCAAGAGTGCGGTCCCACTGAAATGATTTCAGAGGCTCCTGGGGCATATGGCATCTGCAGCCGCGGCAACGCCGCTCGGATTGCTTCATATGAGACCGCTTCAGCTGTGGCTTCGCGATCGAGTACCGAGGTGGGCATGGCATCATGGCACGCTCCGAGTCCCAGTGACTCCGACCTGCCGTCAGACCTTCACCACGTTGCGGAACCTCAGTTTCTACGGGCCGGAGTTCCCCTAGAACGAGTTTCCAGGCATGTTGTTGTCTCCACAGATGCCTCTGCCACGGGCTGGGGCGTCATGTGCAATGGACATGCTGCTGCGGGCTCCTGGACAGGACCCCAGCGCCTTCTGCATGTCAATTGCCTCGAGTTGCTGGCAGTACGCCTTGCCCTGCACCGTTTCCACACGTTGCTCAAGGGTCAACACGTACTAGTCCGTTCAGACAATACCGCGACAGTAGCGTACATCAACCGTCAAGGTGGTCTACGCTCCCGCCGTATGTCGCAACTCGCACGCCACCTCCTCTTATGGAGTCAGAAGCACCTGAGGTCCTTTCGTGCTATTTACATTCCGGGAGATCGGAACTTTGCAGCCGACCAGCTGTCACGGTTTTAGCCCATCTCCGGCGAATGGCGACTCCATCCCCAGTCGGTCCAGCTGATTTGGGACCAGTTCGGGGATGCACAGGTAGACCTGTTTGCCTCCCACGACTCATCCCACTGCGCCCTGTATTACTCCCTGTCCGAGGGCACGCTCGGCACGGATGCACTGGCGCACAGCTGGCCGCGGGGCCTCAGCTTATATGCGTTTCCCCCAGTGAGCCTTCTTGCACGGACCCTGTGCAAGATCAAGGAGGACGAGGAGCAGGTCATTCTGGTTGCGCTGTACTGGCCCACCCGGAACTGGTTCTCCGAACTGATACTCCTCGCGACAGCACCTCCTTGGCCAATTCCTCTGAGAAAGGACCTCCTTTCTCAGGGACGGGGCACCCTATGGCACCCTCGTCCCGATCTTTGGAACCTCCACCTGTGGCTCCTGGACGGGACGAGGCAGGTTTGAGTACCCTGCCACCAGCGGTGGCGGCTACCATCACTTCCGCTAGAGCATCGTCCACGAGACATGCCTATGCGTTGAAGTGGAACCTCTTCGTCAACTGGTGCTCTTCTCACCGAGAAGACCCCAGGAGATGCCCGATCAGTGTCGTGCTTTCCTTCCTGCAAGATGGGTTGGAGCGAAGGCTGTCTCCCTCCACCCTGAAGGTGTATGTGGCTGCCATCGCCGCATATCACGAAGCAGTTGACGGTAAGTCTCTTGGAAAGCACGACCTGATCATCAGGTTCCTGAGAGGAGCAAGGAGACTGAATCCTCCTCGCCCTCCTCTCGTTCCCTCTTGGGACCTCTCAGTGGTCTTAAATGCCCTGCAGAGGGCTCCCTTTGAGCCTCTGCAATCAGTTGAGCTTAAATATCTGTCTCTTAAGACGGCGCTCCTGGTTGCACTGGCCTCTATCAAGAGGGTAGGGGACCTGCACGCATTCTCCGTTGACGAAGCGTGTTTGGAATTCGGGGCGGCCTACTCTCATGTGATCCTGAGACCCCGGCCTGGATATGTGCCCAAGGTTCCTACCACTCCCTTCCGGGACCAGGTGGTGAACCTGCAAGCGCTGCCCCTGGAGGAGGCAGACCCAGCCTTGGCACTGCTCTGTCCAGTACGCGCACTCCGTGCTTACGTAGACAAAACGCAGTGTTTCAGGACCTCAGACCAGCTCTTTGTCTGTTATGGTGGGAGACTGAAGGGAAAGGCTCTCTCAAAGCAGAGGTTGTCTCACTGGATAGTGGACGCCATTGCTTTGGCTTACCAGCAGCAAGGTCGACCGTGCCCCCTTGCTGTGACAGCGCACTCCACCCGGAGTGTGGCTTCCTCTTGGGCTCTAGCGCATGGCGCCTCGCTGGCAGACATCTGCAGAGCTGCAGGCTGGGCGACACCCAACACATTCGCCAGATTCTATAATCTCCGAGTGGAGATTGTGTCCTCTCGTGTACTCGCTTCAACCAGCTAGTACTGGACCCACTCAGGTCTCTTCGCTTGCTCGCCATTCCACTCCACGGACTGGATACGTGCGATATTTCCTCAGGTGAGCCTTCCTCTCTGAAGCCCTGAGTTCCTCCAGCACTGTTGACGCTGACGCCAGTGTCTATTGCCTGTGCGTCGGCTAGGTGCCTCCGTGTGCATGGTTCCTTCTCTGAGTAACCCCCACATGTGTATTTCCACTGTAAGCCTCTTTTTGAGCATGTGTCTTTCCCTCGCCAGGCTACCTTGCCACTCCTGGAGTTGAAAGTTGCCACCCCACGGGCTGGTCACTCCAGTGTTCCTCCATATGAAGCCCCCCTCGGACCATATGTGTATTCTTTATCCTCCCTACGGGTAGGCGTACTGCGGCATATTTCCCCTGAGATATGCTTCCCAGTGTACCTTGGTATTCCTGTGTTAAGTAGGACTCCTTCGTCCGTGCCATTCACGACAGGGGGATCAGACTTTCGCAGGGCACTGGAAGACAGCTGTGAAGGTGGTGTGATTACACGGGGACCCCCATTCTCCGTCATCCGACGTAACTCGGAGTGACTACGAAAGGGAACGTCTCGGTTACGTATGTAACCCTCGTTCCCTGAGTAGGGAACGGAGACGTTACGTCTCCTTGCCACTTCCGCTGTACCGCTGGGTAGACGCCTGAGTTCAGTCTCGGCTCATCAGCGAAGACATGATCTGCTTTTGCCGGTGTCTCTCCTTATATACCCACGCGGTGGGGCGGAGATTCGCTATGCAAAATCCGCAGACCCATGGCATTTCATCGCCATTGGCTCGTTTTATAATACTTGAAGATGATAGGCTTTCTGGCGAAACCCCCATTCTCCGTCATCCGACGTAACGTCTCCGTTCCCTACTCAGGGAACGAGGGTTACATACGTAATCGAGACGTTACAGCATTTGGAACCAAGATAGCCTTATTGTTCAAGTCTTGACGCCCCCTAATGGGCATTTTTTAAATTGTTCCTCCATGGAGAATATCTTGTCATAAACGCAATAGATTATGTTCATTTTGGGCTCATTTTAATTGTAATAATATGCTGTAAAAAATGATGTGCCATTTTCAACGATCTGTGAATGTTTCATGAGCTGTATGTTTTTGACACATTGCAGTACAGAGTACAAAAAAGTATTTATAGATTATGAAAAAAAGAAATTCTATTTATCTGCAAATAACTCAGCAATATTTAGTTTTAGTTTAGTTTTTCAAATTGGCTACATTCACTGCAAAGGTCAGACTCTAAGCTTTCAAATGACACCTATTTTGTGTTAAGAACAATTCAAACTTCAAAAAAGTTCCTCAAAAAATGCCAATGCTAATAGGTGAAGAGAAAGTGGGATTGTGATGCTCAGAAATGCCTTCTAATTCTAAGATAAACATGTTGCATGTAGACCCTACACTATGTATTTAAATGTTTTTTGTGCAGATATGATGTACACTAAGTGGCATGTGTAGGTTGATTCAATACTGAAGGGTCTTAATCATTCTTATATGCGCATTCCTTATGTTAATCATAAAAGCAGGTCATGGACACGCTCGATCAAAACAAAACAAAAGCTGCTGCAGATTTATTTGTGGTTTTCTATGGAACAGGAAATAAATATCTTCATCTATCAGTTGAAAATTAGCCAAGGCTACACATTCAGTAAAAACTACAGACTGAGGCAGTCTATTCCCAGATATGAAACATGCATGCACAATCCCACTCTGCGATTCCTTCATAGTCTCTGACAAGAGAAATAAATGAAGCAAGACATCCCCATGATATAACGCAATCAAACCCCATCTCTGAGCTCTCCAAGCTAGACAGGTGAAGCATGAGTGCTTATACATTGTTTAGATTGAGCTAAATGCCATGAAAATCACATACTGTACCATGAAACACCATTCTAGCTTTCAGTTGAGGTAAAGGGACTACAGTTATTGTGAGAAGGGTTACATTTTTTTTTTAATTTACTTACTGTGGTTGAGTGCAGTCTTGTAAGTTACACATTCTGCGAATAGGTTTGGGTTTCTTGTTGAGGTCACAGTAGCCTCTGTGCACCATTTTGTTGTCACCTTTTTTACGACACCCATATTTGGTGTATTGGAATCCTGAAGAATGAATAAAATGAAAGAACGAAAAGAAGCATGACGTGTAATGAAGTGAACCAGTCTTCAATAACTTTTGAAAAATCTGGCCTGGCAGAACAAAATCTAATCAAATCAAATCAAAAACAAATTATTAATAGTATTTTTAATGAATTATATATATATTCATAGGTTATGTCAAAATTATGATGTTGTATGACACAGTCGATTATTGGATACAGTCGAAAAGGTCAAGACTTCTGATGTGGGACAGGCCAAACATTTTAAGGGTGATCTCATATATCAGACATTTGATGTGATTAAAACTAGCTACTTTTTTAATTATTAGGTTAATTTTATGTTTGATAATAGTTTATCATATATATTATAGTCCAATGTTGCTGACAACAAAACAACCATAGGATTTGTGTCTCTAGTGCTTACCAAAAAATAAATAAATAATCAAAAATCAAAAAAGAAACAAAAAATAAAGTGCATATTACCAAATGTGAAAATGGCTGTCGAAAGAGGCAGAGTATAGCACCAGAAAATATATTTGAGTAACCTACATAAACTGAAAGATCATACTAATGGAACGTTACCTCCAGCACAAGGTCTTGAACATTGGGACCAGCTTTTAAGCGCCCATTCATATGTGTCCTCCTGAATGACATTATTGTTGTTAAGGGGCACAGAATCTTCATGGATGATGTATTTGTACATCAGTGTGGACCTCGTCTCATTGTCTTTAGGTATAATCTAATGGAGATGGAAAAACAATAGGATAAAAGTTTCAGAAATAGCAAAGTGATATTTACAAGCATTTGATTATGTACGCAGGGATAAGCATGTGTTCATGCATATGTAAGAGTATGCAGATTAATGTGTTGGCCTCTGTGTGCACTCGAGGATCTGTTTAATTACATTTGAAAACTAAACGAGCATGACCATCCTAACTCAACACGCTTGGGGAGTCGTTTCAAGGACGACTCATTTTGCATTCGTTTTCTGTTGTAACAGCAATTTCATGCATACTTCAGAAATTCATATTCTAATAGTGATTATTTTCTTAATATGCCTGCAACCTGATTTAAAAATCAGTGTTTTTTCAGAGATTAGCATTCAGCATGTGCAATTTTATTCAAAGTAATTTTTGCATTTTGTGATGGTGAGAAAAAGGTGGTGAACTCATTAAAATGATATCCCTTCCTGCATTCATTTTGCCTAAATTTGATGTAGTAGTAACTAAGAATAGGTTGTGATTGAAGACAAGAGTGTATTTTAATTAAACAGTTTATTTTGTATTGAATAAATTCCAATTTGTCATTGCAAATTGGAATACTAACTGTAAATTGAAACAGCATTCATATGAATCATGCACTGATCAGAAACAAGTCTAGTCTTTGTGTGTAAATGTCACTATGTCATTACTAAAATGCATTATTCTGGCCTGTTTAAATCCCCAGACAATGTCCAAACGGAGAACATTCTGTTTGTTCATTTCTGTGCACGCAAGACTAAAAACACATCTAAAATTCTATATGCAACTTCTAAATTGGCTGATGTTCATGAATTCATCTTGCAGAAAACAGTGAATACAGGTGTAAATGGAAGGATATCAAAGAAAGGAATCACAGTATTTAAATAATTTGTAGAAGAACCACATACTTCATTTGGACAATGACATTTGTTGGTAGAAATATCAGTTGTTGTTGTTGTTGTGTTGCAACCTGAGCACCCAGATGACTTATGGTCATTAAATATCTGATGTGGACTTTAGTATCCATGAGCTTGTGCTTTACAGAAAGTCATGCCACACAAAAAGATATCCTATTCAAGTGGCATTTTAAAGCTGAAGTAGAAGAACTGTTGTGCTTTGACAAGTCAAAGCCTTCAACTTAATCTATCTGAAGTGTTGTGGCATGAGTTAATGTGAGACTGCTAAATTATAAGTTTGGCTATACATCATCTTACCATCCAAATATTAGTGGCCCCTTTTTAAATCTTCAAAATGTCCAAGTTATGCTCTTAGCATCCATCACATTCAGAACAGTGAATTAAGACATCTACAAAAGATGCCATGATTAAGTTTGATTTATCATGATTAAGAAAACTATTTTTTTCTGAATACTCCTCATGGCAAAGAAAACATTTAATGATTTTTTTTTTTAAGTATTTAGTAACTCAATAGTTTCTCCTAGATATAATTACAACTGAATGGAGAGCTTATGCATAAATCATCTGACCTATACTATTCACATCATTCTTGGTACTTTATTGCTCCAATTCTTGTATGATATCAATTGTCTATTATTTTTACTCATTTTGTCGATTGATTTTTGCCCTTTAGAGTTTATATTTATTATTTATTGTTTATTTATTTATTTACTTGGTTTAATGAACAGACTCGTGCTCTTAGACAGGAGTGTAGAAAAGCAGAAAGGAGATGGCAAAAGGATAGGTTACACATTTCCTTACAAATTTTAAGGAACAGTTTGACTATATATAAAAATACTGTAAAAAATTATAGAGCAATTTATTTTTCCAATATGATCGCTAATAACCGCCCACGTGAACTATTTGCATGATTAATAGACATCTTTGCCCCAGTATGAAATCTAACATGATTTATTTGTGAAGTTTTTTATTGCGGAAGTTATTGGGATTAGAGCTAGTTTTTCTACTTTGGCTTGAACCCAGGTTTAATAGATGTAACCGGATTGTGTTTTAGTCAGTTTGAACCTGTGTCACTCTCTGATATCAAGGACATTATTCTTCACTTAAAGTGATCATCTTGCCCCAGCGATGCCGTTCCGTTGTGCATTTTTAAGGATGGTGTGGACATTGTTAGCCCAAGCATTTTATCCATTGTTAATTGTAGCCTCCAGAAAGGGGTTGTGCCAGTATGTTTTAAGCAAGCTATCGTTGAACATATTTAGAAAAAAAACAAAACAATCTGGATCCATATGATTTAAAAAATTATCCAGCAATATCTAAATTACCCAGCCTAGCCAAGATATTAGAAAAAGTTGTATTTGGACAACTATCTACTTTTTTAACCAAAAGTAATATCTTGGATAAATTCTAATCTGGCTTCAGGTGTGGGCATAGTACAGAGTCAGCACTTTTAAGGGTTGTAAATGACCTCTTGCTGTTTGGCGAAGCTGGTAATCATGGAGCTTTAATTCTTTTAGATCTATCTGCAGCTTTTGATACCATTGATCATTCCATCCTTCTGAACCGCCTAACTCAGTTTGTTGAAATTCAGGGAACATTTTTTTTTTTTATGTTTTGCCTCTTACTTGGAGCAAAGATCTTTTACAGTTAAGCTTGGGAATTATTTTTCCTCTCCAACATCTATTGACTGTGGGGTCCCTCAAGGATCCATTTTGGGTCCAGTCTTGTTTTCACTGTACATGCTCCCCTTGGGAAAGATTTAAAAAAAATATGGTATCCTTTACCATCTATATGCAGATGACACTCAAATTTATTTACCTTTGAAGCCAAATAGTGATGACTCAGGGGCAACACTTCTTAAATGTCTGGAGGAAGTAAAAACGTGGATGGTCGATAATCTTGTCCAATTAAATGAACATAAAACAGAAATTATCATCTTTGGCCGTACAATTTGTAATAAGACTGTAAATGATAACTTAGCACTTTGGGGCAGCTACCTACAGGGTCAAGTAAAAAACTTAGGAGTCATTTTTTATTCCTCGCTAAAGTTTGATAAACAGATAAAAACGTCTCGGTTACGGATGTAACCCTCGTTCCCTGAGTAGGGAACGGAGACGTTACGTCGGATGACGGAGAATGGGGGTTTCGCCAGAAAGCCTATCATCTTCGAGTATTAAAAAACGAGCCTATGGCAATGAAATGCCATGGGTCTGCGGAATTTGCATAATGTATCTCCGCCCCACCGCGTGGGTATTTAAGGAGAGACACCTGCAACAGCAGATCATGTCTTCGCTGAGGAGCCGAGACTGAACTCAGGCGTCTACCCAGCGGTACAGCGGAAGTGGCAGGGAGACGTAACGTCTCCGTTCCCTACTCAGGGAACGAGGGTTACATCCGTAACCGAGACGTTCCCTTTCGTAGTCACTCCGAGTTACGTCGGATGACGGAGAATGGGGGTCCCCGTGTAATCACACCACCTTCACAGCTGTCTTCCAGTGCCCTGCGAAGTCTGACCTCCCTGTCGTGATATAGGCACGGACGAAGGAGTCCTACTTAACACAGAAATACCAAGGTACACTGGGAAGCATATCTCAGGGGAGATATGCCGCAGCATGCCTACCCATAGGGAGGACTTAAGAATACACATGTGGCCGAGGGGGCTTCATATGGAGGAACACTGGAGTAACCAGCCCGTGGGGTGGCAACTTTCAACTCCAGGAGTGGCAAGGTGGCTTGCCGAGGGAAAGACACATGCTCAAAGAGGCTTACAGTGGAAATACACATGTGGGGGTTACTCAGAGGAGGAACCATGCACACGGAGGCACCTAGCCGACGCACAGGCAATAGACACTGGCGCCAGCGTCAACAGTGCTGGAGGAACTCAGGGCTTCAGAGAGGAAGGCTACCTGAGGAAATATCGCACGTATCCAGTCCGTGGATTGGAATGGCGAGCAAGCGAGACACCTAACGGCTCCCATGTTACCTTGAAAAAGACAGTACATGGGCGGAGACTGGCTCCACTCGGGGATTGTAAAGTCTGGCGAATGTGTTGGGTGTCGCCCAGCCTGCAGCTCTGCAGATGTCTGTTAGCGAGGCGCCACGCGCTAAAGCCCAAGAGGACGCCACACTCCGGGTGGAGTGGGCGGTCACACCAAGGGGGCACGGTCGACCTTGCTGCTGGTATGCCAAAGCAATGGCGTCCACTATCCAGTGGGATAACCTTTGCTTGGAGAGAGCCTTTCCCTTCAGCTTCCCACCATAACAGACAAAGAGCTGGTCTGAGGTCCTGAAACACTGCGTCCTGTCTACGTAAGCACGGAGGGCGCGTACTGGACAGAGCAGTGCCAAGGCTGGGTCTGCCTCCTCCAGGGGCAGCGCTTGCAGGTTCACCACCTGGTCCTGGAAGGGAGTGGTGGGAACCTTGGGGACATATCCAGGCCGGGGTCTCAGGATCACGTGAGAGCAGGCCGGCCCGAATTCCAGGCACGCTTCGTCAACGGAGAGTGCGTGTAGATCCCCCACCCTCTTGATGGAGGCCAGTGCAACCAGGAGCGCTGTCTTCATTGACAGGAACCTAATCTCCACTGATTGCAGAGGCTCAAAGGGAGCCCTCTGCAGGGCATTTAACACCACTGAGAGGTCCCAAGAGGGTACGAGAGGAGGGCGAGGAGGATTCAGTCTCCTCGCTCCTCTCAGGAACCTGATGATCAGGTCGTGCTTGCCCAGAGACTTACCTTCAACTGCATCGTGATAAGCGGCGATAGCGGCCACATACACCTTCAGGGTGGAGGGAGACAGCCTTCGCTCCAGCCCGTCTTGCAGAAAGGAAAGCACGACACCAATCGAGCATCTCCTGGGGTCTTCTCGCCGAGAAGAGCACCAGTTGACGAAGAGGTTCCACTTCAACGCGTAGACGTGTCTCGTGGACAACGCTCTAGCGGAAGTGATGGTAGCCGCCACCGCAGGTGGCAGGGTACTCAAACCTGCCTCGTCCCGTCCAGGAGCCACACGTGGAGTCTCCAAAGATCGGGACGAGGGTGCCATAGGGTGCCCCGTCTCTGAGAAAGGAGGTCCTTCCTCAGAGGAATTGGCCAAGGAGGTGCTGTCACGAGGAGTATCAGTTCAGAGAACCAGGTCTTGGTGGGCCAGTATGGGGCGACCAATATGACCTGCTCCTCGTCCTCCTTGATCTTGCACAGAGTCCGTGCGAGAAGGCTCACTGGGGGAAACGCATATTTGCGTAGGCCCTGCGGCCAGCTGTGCGCCAGTGCATCTGTGCCGAGCGTGCCCTCGGACAGGGAGTAATACAGGGCGGAATGGGATGAGTCGTGGGAGGCAAACAGAGATATCTGTGCGTCCCCGAACTGGTCCCATATCAGCTGGACCGACTGGGGATGGAGTCGCCATTCGCCAGAGGTTGGCCGGAGCCGTGACAGCTCGTCGGCTGCAAGGTTCCGCTCTCCTGGAATGTAAATAGCACGAAGGGACCTCAGGTGCTTCTGACTCCATAAGAGGAGGTGGCGTGCGAGTTGCGACATACGGCGAGAGCGTAGACCACCCTGATGGTTGATGTACGCTACTGTCGCGGTATTGTCCGAACGGACAAGTACGTGTTGACCCTGGAGCAGCGCGTGGAAGCGGTGCAGGGCAAGGCGTACTGCCAGCAACTCGAGGCAATTGACATGCATGAGGCGCTGGGGTCCTGTCCAGGAGCCCGCGGCTGCATGTCCATTGCACATGGCGCCCCAGCCCGTGGCAGAGGCATCTGTGGAGACAACAACATGCCTGGAAACTCGTTCTAGGGGAACTCCGGCCCGTAGAAAGCTGAGGTTCCGCCACGGGGTGAAGGACTGACGGCAGGTCGGAGTTATTGGAACTCTGAGCGTACCGCGATGCCATGCCCACCTCGGGACCCGATCGCGAAGCCACAGCTGAAGCGGTCTCATATGAAGCAATCCGAGTGGCGTTGCCGCGGCTGCGGATGCCATATGCCCCAGGAGCCTCTAAAAAAGTTTCAGTGGGACCGCACTCTTGCCCTCGAACTGTCGAAGACAAGTCAGCAGTGAGTGTGCGCGCTCGCTCGTAAGCTGCGCGGACATGGCGACCGAGTCTATCTCCATACCGAGAAAAGAGATCCTCTGCACGGGGCAAAGTTTGCTCTTCTCCCAGTCGACCCGAAGGCCCAGACGGGCTAGGTGCCGGAGCACTAGGTCTCTGTGTTCGCAAACCTGGACTCGAGAGTAAGCTAATATTAGCCAGTCGTCGAGGTAATTCAGGATGTACCTTCGTAAAGACGCGAGGAGACAGAACCAACCCGAATGGGAGAACTGCGTACTGGTATGCCTGCCCCTCGAAAGCAAACCGAAGAAACGGTCTGTGTCGAGGTAAAATGGAGACATGAAAGTAGGCGTCCTTCAGGTCTATCGCTGCAAACCAATCCTGTGGCCGCACGGATTCGAAAATGCGTTTGGTCGTGAGCATCCTGAACGGCAGCCTGTGAAGGGAGCGGCTCAAGACGCGCAGAACCAGGATTGGCAGTAACCCACCGGTCTTCTTGGGGACAATGAAGTACGGGCTGTAAAACCCTGACCTCATTTCGGCTGGAGGGACAGTCTCGATTGCACCCTTCGCCAGCAGGGTGGCAACCTCCGCTCTCATGATCGGGGCATTGCCACCGACCAAAGTAAACGGACTCCCCTAAAGCGGGGAGGAGACCGTGCGAATTGGATCTTATAGCCGAGCCTGATAGTTCGGGCGACCCAGCGGGACAGGTAGGGAAGCTCTAACCAAGCTCCCAAGAACTGAACCAGCGGAAACATCCGAACGACAGACGTCCCCCCGGAGGGGCAGCGAAGCGGAGTGACCGGCCCAGGCGCGGGTGGCATAGCGGCCCGGTGCGGGGGCACGGTCATGCTCCGCGTCCTGACAGAGGAGACCAGGGAAGGACCAGCGTTCCACGGGGGTCTGCTCTGCCAGGGGTCTGGCGACAGAGGGGGACGAGAGTGGTGTGGTCCGGAGACGGCACACACTGTCATCCGCGCCCTCAGAGACAGAGGGGGACGAGAGCGGCAAGGCCCGGGAGCGTCGCGCACTGTCGTCCGGCCCTCTGAGGGCTCAGAGATGGGATGCAGCTCTTTGGTTTAAAAAAGATTCTCCCCCAGCCCTCCACCGGGAGAAGGAGTGGCCCTGCAACCACTCCCTGAAGAACTGCAACCCACATCTGAGCTGCCCGTAACAGGAGCGCCACAAGCCTGGCCTTGGCGGGGCTGCGGGACCGGTACGGGCAGGGGCGCCTTCCTGCGACCACCTCCATGGCGCGGCGCGGTGCTGCTGGGGGCCGGGCGGGAGGGGGCGGAAGTCGCAGGAGGGCGCATTCAAAATCAAAATAGCCACAAAATCGGGGTCAGACAAAATAGCCACAGTCCACTTCTGGGCGGCCGAGAACTGTTGGGCAGAGTCCTCGACCGCGCCGCCGAAGAGGCCAGCCTGGGATATGGGGGAGTTGAGGAAACGAAATCACTCAGCCTCGCGCACATCAACCAGGTTAGCCAGAGGTGTCTGACCACCTATGTGGACATCACCTGACTCAGGGAGCGTGCGGTCACCTACGTCGCTCGGAGAGCAAGGTCGGTGACGGCAGGCAGCTCAAGGATGAGCCCTGAATCAGCCCTACCCTCGTGCATGTCATTGAACACCCAGGAGGATGGCAATAACACGCAGTGAGGTGGCAGCCTGCCCCGCAGCTCTATAGGTCCCCGCCACCGGAGTAGACAAGAACCTACAGGCATTGGAGGGGTGCTTAAGAGTCGCCACGCCAGGTGGAGGCGCTGTGGGGACACATAAGTGTTGCCACAGAACACTCCACAGGGGGAACCCCAGTGCACCCTAGGCCGCGGCCTCTACAAGGGCAGAGAAGGCGGAAGAGGCCACTGAGCAGTCGCGAAAAGTCAAGGAGACTTCCACGATCTCATGATCTCTTCATGCACGTCCGGGTAGAAAGGATTTGGGTTCGCCACCCCCAAAAACCAATCAACAGCCTTAAGTGCTCGGGACATGGCAGAAGGTTCCACACAAGCCCGATACTCGCGGCAGCCCGGGAAGCATAGCTGTGCACTCTGGATCAAACTCGTTATGCTAGCACATCCGAGGACGGCAGCACAGACGAGCCATCATCTCTAGAGGACTCCAGCTCACCTTGTGATGCGGTGATACATGATTTCATCAGCCGGGGGACCGAATGAGAACTCACCTGGGACCACGCAGGTTGCAATGTGAAAGACGGGGTGAGGACCGAGGAATTTTTCGTCGGTTTAGTTCCAAACCTGCCGTCTTAGGTCACCCTGGCCACCAGCCGAAGTATTATCTCACGTGGAGAAAAATAGATCGGGGTGTGGATGAGGGGACTCTCACTCATTGAGCTCATCGAGTCTCGACCGTTACATTGCGATGGTCACGTTCCCAGTGAGAGAACGTGACACACCCACGAGCGCTGTCTGAGCGCGATCAAAGCCCAAACACTCAAAACAGCGCTCGCGCCCATCAGCTGAATCTATCAGAATACCACACTCAGAAAAACACGGGAAGATCGTCTTTAGAAAGACGCGTCTTTAAAAAGACGTGCCGCGTGCAGCTCTTTAGTGAGAGGAAAAACTCCGCGGATGTTACAATATTTTACAATATTTTATTATATGTTTTTAAAGCAGTTTATGGTATGGCTCCTCAAATGGTTAGATCCTCATATAAGCTCCAGCTGTTAACTATCCCGCGAGTATGTCTTAAATCCAAGGGTGATCGTGCTTTCGCTGACGCTGGTCCGAGATTATGGAACGATCTTTTTTTGTAAGATCTTCCCCAACATTAACCCTTTCACACGTAAGTTTAAAATATTCTAACTGACCCCCCAGCGTGAGTTTTTCAAGGCGACCGTTATTTAGAACCTGTCACTTTAATGTTTCCATGGTGACGCGTCATTTCTTGTCACGTGACACAGCGCAATCACAACACAGAGCTGAATGAGTGATGATCTGCTTTTATGTCTTTTTTCCTTTTGTATTCAAAATATTCACAAATGTATTAGCTATACTATGAAACACTGATATTCCGATTGTCAAATATGTGCAAGTGGATGTGTATTGTTGTTTAAACATCTTTATAACGATCGCGTTAGTTGAGCTGTATGGGCGATGGGCGGCGCCATGTTAGTTTGTTTCACAGTTCAGAGAATCGGATCTGTTGTTTCTCACGAAATACATGAAAGTAAGTGGCCGGTGAACTAGGAGAAGAATAGGGTAAAAGCTACTTACACAATGTGTATCTGATATGAATAAAACGTTTCTCCTTATTATAATGGAAATGATTATTGTTGCCGTTTCCATAGACATCAGTGTCTATTTTACTAATTCAAAATCACTGTTTTGCTAGTACTTATGTGTATTTAAATGTCTGAAACCTAAAATAAACATTATGTGGTTTAAAATACTCAATAGTTGTGATATATGACAGCACTGAGTGCGTCCGTCTCTGGCTCAGCGCCAGCCAACGCGCGAAAGCAGTTTGAATTTAGCAGTTGATCACGTGATGCACTGACCGTTCTAATCACACCGGTGTGATCGTACGCTCCAGGGACCAGCCAAGACTGATCACACCGGTGTGATCGTACGCGTCAAAGGGTTAAAGTCTCTGTAAAGGCAATTTAAAAAAAAAAATCTAAACACATAATAATTGTTAGAAATGTATTGCTAAAACATATTACAAAGACTGTGAACTGTGAAGTATTGAATTGTGTAGTTAGACGTTAAACAGTTTTTCACCATTGCTGTGTTCCGGATTTTTTGGGCGGGGCTAAAACGGGGCTCAATGACGCACTGTAGCCCCTGAGCTCCTGGACACGCCCCTACTTGATGACGCACTGAGGCCACTGAGGCTGGCCCCTCCCCTAACAATAGAGCACATTCGCATCAGTTTGGCGCTCAATCGCGAGTTACTGTCAGTATTATTAGTTACTACAGCCTGCAGTTTGCTAGCTAGCTATGCCTTTGTCACGGAAATGCGTACTACCTGGATGCGATCACGTACAAAACAGATCGGTGTCCTTATTTAATTTCTGGAAAACGATCACATCAAGAAGAGGTGGATTAATTTTGTGAAGAGCCACCTTGATGGAAAGCTGAGGATCACTGCCAAAACCCGCCTCTGTAGTGATCATTTTACACGGGATTGTTTTATAAACTTTCGTCTGAGACAACTGGGATTCACTGATAATCCGCTGTTACTGGTGAATGGGGCCGAACTAAATAAAAACAAATAAATAAATAAAAAATAAAATCTTGTTTTTTTTGTTCTCAATCGTTTGTTAGGTAGAGCTGTTTTGATTTAGATCATTTGTAATGTACAGCACTTTGGAGCTACTGTGTAGCCTTTTATATAAATAAATAAATAAATACAAATACAAATACACAATATCGATATATGATGTATGATATACATCTAAGCTACACACTTAAGCAAACCCTTATGTTAATATTGAAAAATAAAAAAAGAACTGAAGGTTATTATTATGGTATGATCATAACAGAGAAAGTTAAGAACTGGAACCCAATATTTCGGACAATGACAATGTGATCCACCTTATCCAGGACTGGCAGATTTGTCCTATGACAAAATACATATTTTATGATTCCTGAAATAAGTCTCAGACACCAACAAAAACAAATTGTGGCAAGAGCGCATCAGGCTTTAGTAAGCAAAGATCTGTCAGGAATTGAAATGTAACACAAATCTAATCTTCTATATCAATTTCATCAGCTTAGATGACTAAAGATAATTCCAAAAGGTTCATTGGTTCAGAGAGCGCCGCGACGGCTGCCACGTAAACCTTGAGAGTGGAGGGGGACCTGCCCTTGTCCAGCATCTCTTGAAGGAAAACAAGCAAAGACGGCACCTCGCATGACCGTGGGTCCAGATGTTTGTCGGTGCACCATTTTGAGAACACAGACCATTTAGACGCATAGAGCCTTCTCGTGGAAGGTGCTCTAGCCTGTATGATAGTGTTTCTTACTCCTTCTGGCAAATCGACGAATAGTCGTTGATCACCCATGCATGTAGCGCCCAGCGCCGTGGATGGGGGTGCCAGATCGTGCCGCGAGCTTGAGAGAGGAGATCTGCTCTGACTGGGATGGGCCACGGGGCTGTCTGTGACAGCTGAGTGAGCTCCGGAACCCAATTCTGACTCTCCCAACGCGGGGCTATGAGGAGCACCGAGTGGCGTGTGTCCCTGATCCTCTGAATTACCTGTGGTAGCAGAGCGATCGGAGGGAATGCATAGAGCGGGCGGCGAGGCCATTCCTGGGCTAGCGCGTCCTCGCTCCTTGAGAAAAATATTGGGCAGTGAGCGTTCTCTTCTGACGCGAAGAGGTCCACCTCTGCTCTGCCGAATAGCCGCCACAGTATTTGGACCGTTTGTGTGTTCAGGGACCATTCTCCTGAGGAGATGAGGTTCCTGGACAGTATGTCTGGACCGTCGTTCAGATGGCCCGGCACATGCGTCGCTCTGAGCGAGAGCAGGCGGCTCTGAGACCAAACTAAAATGCGGTGTGTCAGTAGGAAGAGATTCCTGGACCTGACACCGCCCTGACGGTTGAGATAGGAGACCACAGCCATGTTGTCCGAACGGATCAGGACGTGGTGTCCCCGAATAAGCGGGAGGAAGCGCGAAAGCGCGTTCTCCACCGCAAGCATTTCCAGACAGTTTATGTGTAAGGGGCTTTCCTGTGTCGACCAATGGCCGAAGGCCGGTGAGCCCTCGCAGACTGCACCCCAACCCGTGTTGGATGCATCTGTCGAGATGACTTTTCGGCGGGAAAAGGTCCCCATCGTGACGCCCTGTCGAAACCATTCTGCTACTGTCCATGGCTGCAGCGCCGTGAGACATGTCTGCGTAACTCTGATCAGCCGGTTGGCCCGTTTTCCACGCGCGGTGGGGTACACGGCTGTTTAACCAAAGCTGAAGCGGACGCATGTGCAGAAGGCCCAGCTGAAGCACAGCGGAGGCTGAGGCCATGTAACCCAGCATCCTCTGAAAAGTTTTCAGAGGTGAGCGGGTGCCCATCTGAAACGAGGCGGCCAGTCGCTGTACACTGCGCGCGCGCTGTGTAGACAGGCGAGCCGTCATCGTGACCGAGTTCAAATCTATTCCTAGAAAGGAAATCGATTGACTGGGTTGAAGGGAGCTCTTTGTCCAGTTGACAGAGAGGCCCAGCGTTTTCAGATGGTCGAGGAGAACTGCGCGGTGCGACAGAAGCTCCGTCTGTGATTGGGCCAAAATCAGCCAGTCGTCCAGATAATTCAATATGCGTAGCCCCTGGCTCCGCAGGGGGGCGAGCGCCGTATCCATGCACTTCGTAAATGTGCGGGGCGCCAGGGATAAGCCGAACGGGAGAACGGCGTATTGATAAACATGACCCTCGAAGGCGAAACGTAAGAATGGCCTGTGACGGGGATTTATCTGGATCTGAAAATAGGCATCTTTCAGGTCTAGAGAGATGAACCAGTCCCCCTGGCGCACCTGCGCGAGGAGTTTCCTGGTAGTGAGCATCTTGAACGGTCTCTTCATGAGCACTTTGTTCAAAGACCGAGAGATGACCATTCTTCACTGTCTGATGCGAGCAGTGAACAGGAGTCCTTCTCCTCCGCGGCGTCATCGGAAGCGACAGAGCGGCCACTCGGCGGCAACTGTATGTCCGGCAGGGGCGGGGAGGGAGAGCGGGAAGCGGGAGGCGGCGGCGGCGGCCCGCATGGTTCCGCTGGGGGCTCCGGCGGCCTCTGGGAGCGGCGTTTCTTCTTACGCGGCGAAGAGGGAGGCGGCGCGGGAGCGGATTTTGCTGCCAGAAGTCGTGCCCGCAGGGACGACAACGGCAGGCTCTCACAGAAGTCGCATCCTCCATCCGCGAGGGCGAGTTCTGCGTGCTCGAGTCCCAGGCAGAGAGCGCAGATGACATGGCGGTCTCCGTCCTCGAGACGAGCGCGGCAAGAGCCGCAGGAAAATCGAGACATCTTTAAAAAGACGCTCGGCTCTTTTAGATATAAATAGAGAAAAGAGAAGGATACAGTCGTCGGATGGCGCTAGCTTCCAGGGCGGCTGAAGGTGGCGAAGACGGCCGGCTTCTTCAGGGTCCGGGAGCTCGCTAGAGTGATGCCTTCTCGACGGCGATGGCTTTTCTCAGGACAGCAGAAGCGTGCAGCTTGCTGAAGATGAAATGAATGAACATATAAGCCTGGGAGAGACTGTTATATACACCATAGCCACGCCCATTCTGGCGGGCCATGACGCAATGAGCGCGCGGGCGCCTCTCATTGGAAGCGGGTTCAGCCCCGCTCTCCCATAGGCTTAAGCAGTTCTCTCTGAGCGAACCAATGAGCTGCTAGCTAGCCTGCTCTAGGTCTGCCGCAGAGGAACTGCGTTGTCAATGGATACAAATTATGAAATAATTTTTTGGCTTCAATATCTCAGCAAAGATGAATCTTTCCCGCAGCGTAAGCTAGCTTACGCAATACGAGAGAACCTCTCGTAAGAGAACGGCATATAATGTGTGTGGGGGAGGTGTTAGGCTCTCTGCATGCATCACACACACAAACACACATTCATCTAAGACTACGCTTACACTTACTTCACACTCTTCAGCGTTTCATTTTATTATTATGTTTACCATCATTCTATTTTAATCTCGACATGGCAAGTCATGATTACTGATCCATGTATTTTCATTAACATACTTATTGAAATGCTGTTTGGCATAATCCATAATTATACCATAATTCCTTCTTACCATCAAAGAATGAAGACTGAAAGTTTTAATACCAAAAAAAAGGAAAAGCCTTTCGCCTCTTTGTCTTTGAACATTTGTGAATGGATAGAGGCATTTCTTTAAGCATGAACATGAGCAACAAGAGAAAAGTGAATTACACAATGGTTGCTATGGTCAACCAAAAAAATTTCATTTCACTGAGCTTATAACTCAATTAAGGAAATCAGGGGGAAAATATGTTGCCACGCAACTGGTCTTTGACAAAGGAGTAAATCTGTACTTAATATGAGTGTCATATATATACAGGGCTTGAGATGAACACACGCCAAACACGAGGTGGACTTCAGCAGTGCCGTGTAATGCAGTCAGTCCTACTAGCCACTTTGGCGGGTTGAATTTTATATATAATATATAAATTTTTCAATTGTAATCTTTTAAAAAGGCATCTGAAATAACAAACTAAGTGCAAATGTAGTGTTGTTAAAAATATAGATTTTTCGATTCATACCGATCCTGAAATATCAGAAACGCTTCTAATACTCATTTTCCGCAGAATAGATACACGATATCAGCCACGCTTTCTCGCTCTCTTATCTCTCCCACAACGAGTTGAGACAAAAACCCGGATTAATATTGTTTGTTACAGGGCTTGAATCTCGGAGTGAGATTGCGCGTATTGCACATAATTTTACTCATTCCAGCTGATTTTGTGCTCACATCCAAAGTGTGCGGCGCACATAAAGCCATATCATATTAAATTGAGTTCTTTTTCACTACTTATTGTGCTTTAACAGTCAAATACACACAAAATAATGTCAAAATACCGGTGTTGGTGATTATTTACGTAAGCACAGTCAGTAAGAGAATGTAACCAGTAAAGAAAGAAAACACACGTGTAACAGTATAATGGGTCTGCGCGTCAGGTTTGATTGCCTTTAATTCATCAATAAACACTCTAAAAACGCTGGATTATTTTTTCTACCCAAACGCTGGGTTGAGTCTGTTGGGTCATTTTCCATGGTTGGGTAGTTAATGGTATTACCCAGCCATTGGGTTAGTGCTGGGTCATTCTCACTAACAGTTGAAACAATACACCCCTCCCCAACACGCCCTCCGAAGCAACAACCCAGTGGTGTTTTTACTACAACAACCCAGCTGACAGGTTACACAGAGCGTGGGCTTTTTGCATCCTCGTCAGGAGAGAACAGTTCTCAATGCAGCTGAATTGGTGCATTTCCTCTGTGGAATTGTTTGTATACATTTTATTTAATCTATAAAGTCTTTACTGTGCTGTAAATCATTTTATTTAATGCAATGCAACGTACAGATGTATGTCAGCAAAATGCATCAGTCAGCATTAGTTAAAAATAATACTGAATCTAATTAATTTGGATGTTAAAATATGTTCTCAGAACTGTACTGTTTATGTGCAGGCTACAAGGAGCCTGTCACAATATCTTTCAGTTATGAGAAACATGGAGCAGTGGTCTGAGGTTCTCAAATCTCCCGCAGAACAGTGGCCCATCACCCGCTCAGATTTCAACAACACCACTGTGCTTACGACAGGAATATATGTGGAAAATAGAAAATGTCTAGGTTACGACTGTAACCTCTGTTCCCTGAGAACAGGGAACGAGACACTGCGTCAATATGACGCTATTGGGGAATGACTGATGACTGATGACTGAAGCACTGTATAATCACGGCAATCGTAATGGCCGGCGACAGCCATGACGTCACCTGCTAGTGTGACCAGGAAGTTTAAGAGGGCGCCTAGAGAACATGTCATCCACTTCTCGTCTGAAGGCACTGTGCAGGCAGCCCAGAGGCATGGCGAAAAGATGCAGTGTTTCGTTCCCTGTTCTCAGGGAACAGAGGTTACAGTCGTAACCTAGATGTTCCCTTTCGAAAGGGAACTCGCAATGCATTGATATGATGCTATTTGGGAGCGACATACCAACGCCAACATGCTGAGGGGATGTATGCCAATTAGGGATGTAACGGTATGAAATTTCATATCACGATTATAGTGACCAAAATTATCACGATTATCAATATCATCATGGTTTTGTTAAAATGAGATGAAAATGTTCAAAAAGAACTGGGCCCGTATCAGTGTTGTTTTCGTCAAAGATGACGATAACGAAATGATTTCGTTGACGCACTTTTTTTTTTATGACGATAACGCAACGATGACTAGCTAAAAATGTCTCTAAGGTGACTAAAACATGACGAGACGTTTTCGAGTTTTCGTTGACAAGACGAGACGGAACGAAAATGATTATAAGTCTGACGTTCACAATCACAAGCATGTCATTTCTGCCTATTTTGCGTGAAATCTGTCTGTTTTGAGCTAAAAAAAAGTATCAGCAATGCTGCCGCTTACTTGTTTTGGGTAGGCTACCCATGCCGCCGCGCGCACCAGATTCCACACAACACACCTGCGGCTGCGGCTAGTCACTCACCACACATCTTCGAAGGACCACGGCAGCGATCGAAGCCAATAGACGGGCTTGGTGGTCGGAAACGACAAGATGATTTATGGACATACTCTCAGTTTCAGTATAATCCAGCGGTTCTCAAAGTGTGGGGCGCGCCCCACTGGCGTGACGGGTCTCCTCCAAACGGGAGGAAATTTTCCGTTTTATGCCTTTGTATCTTTATTCGCTCATGGCGTCCGCATCGTCAACTTCATCTTTGCTGCGACACCGAAAACTCCAGTTTATTAATAAAAAATTAAATGTCTCCTTGCTTTTTTTTACACATTCATAATCATTACTTTTGCCGGTTCTTTGTGGCAAGCTTTATGCGTGCGGTCGTGCGCTCGAGTGCGGCTATAACGCTCATTATCCTGTATAGCCTATTTAAGTAATTAAATTAATATAAAGGGGCGATTTGTCCACTAATGGCTTAAATGAACAACTACTAGTCGACTAGAATACAAACTTTAGTCGGAGGCAGCTCTTATTCCACATATTCTCGCACCAGCAGGCCATTCTGGGTTGAGCGCGCGAGCCTGAGCTGAATGAGCGAGCGGAGGAATATTCAGAAATGCGCTCTCCGCTCACATCTGATCGGAACAAAGGAATATTACAATAATTAATCATTAGTTTATATCTTATACACTGCCCATACACTACCCATCATTTTAATCCCATATCAAACACAGTATGTTATGTCTATTTTATCTATTTAAAAAAAAAATCACGTTTTTATGTATAGGCTAAAGACAGAGAGCTGTGTGCATTCTTCTTCCCTTTGCCACATCATATCTCTGTGAGATGGGCTTTTCAGCTTCACTGAAAACAAAGTACAGATCTCAGCTGAACATTGAGCATGACTTTTGAGAAATTGTGCAATGCAAAACAGGCTCATTGCAGCCACTAATGCAGGGATAAATAGACCTGTCTTGCCAAATGGATTTCTATTCTTTTCTCTTTTTTTAACAGATTGCAAAGTGGCACTTTTATTTCTTTTCCATTTTTGAACTTGATACAAATTGACACAGCTGCACTTTTATTTTCTCTATTTTTTAAAGACTAATTTTTTTTTTACTAAAATTGACTAAAACTTGACTAAAACCTTTTTTTGTTTTCGTCGACTAAAACTTGACTAAAACTATTAAGTTTATAAGTGACTAAAATGTGACTAAAACTAAAAAGCATTTTCGTCCAAAAGACTAAGACTAAGACTAAAACTAAAAGGGCTGCCAAAAACAACACTGGCCCGTATTCATAAAGATTCTAAGAATCCTCTCAGAAAACTCATAATTTAGCTTAAAAACTTTTACGTAGGAGTCTTAGCTTAAGAGCGATTCGGGACCGATCTGAGAGCAACTCTGAGTAAGGAAAAGACAAAAACTCTCATCTTAGTGAGGAGGCGGGGTTGACCCCGTTGCTATGTATGCCACAATCTTTTGAAGACTGTGATTGGTTGGTTGTCCAAGAAGGAAGAAAAGAGTGATTTTAAGTATAGGGTCTATTCTAAGCCTTCACTTTGAAATTACATGCGTAATTTTTCCTATTTGACCGTTCTCTCTCTCACACACACACACATTATATATGTGTATATAAATCCTTTTTTTTTTTTTTACCATGCTGTTAATTTCCTATAAGGCATTTGATTGGCTTAGAATGATAAAAAGTGTTCCACTCTTTCCAATTACAATGATTGCTGGCATGTCTATTTAAGTGGTGGTTTGAATGTTGGTTTTAATGTAACAAACATGGAATCAAAACCAAGAAGGACGAGAAAGCCCGACTGGACAGAGGAACAGTGTTTACTGTTAGCCCAGTTAGTGGATGAACACAAGGCCACCCTTAAAGGAAAATTTGGGCCGGGTGTCAATCTATAGCGTCTTATTAACTCACTGTCATCCATTGTCTGCAACACATTTCTTCTCCCTCTTCGTCTTTCTGCCTTTTTCTCCTCTGCTAAAGAAACTCTTGAGCCTCTCGTCCGTACTACTAACAATTTTGACCTTAAGACCTCTTTTAAGGGTTAAGATACTTTATGAATTACTTTTTTCTTTACTAGGATTTTGCTTTAATTTTAAGAGTAAACGCCCACATTTCTAAGAATTTTCTTAGAATTTTGTCACTAGGAGCTACTCTTTGCATTAAGATTCTTTATGAATATGGGCCCTGATAAGCACACTGAAAACATTTCAACAAGTTTCTATATTTGGAAATCAACAAACAACAAATAAAATTAGCAGCTCTATGCACTTTTTTTTAAGCACACACATTAAATTATATGACCGTCGTCAATATGTTATGGGTAATTACAGCATGGAAATTAACAGCATAAAAAAAAAAAAAAAAAGGATTTATATAAGATTTATATAAGTGTGTTTTGTTTTGTTTGTATTTCTTGGTTTTGTAGGTGGCAGCGGAGATGAGGGACACCTGGTTCAAATTAGGAGGGGGAGATATACGTGTTCCCGTTCTGTACATGGGTGCTGCGTACGAAGAGGTGACATCATCTATGGCTGGCCTCTTGTTTCCTCGCTAAAACGGGATCTAGCATCTGTCTGCATTGTTGGGGTATCTCAGATGGCATGAAACTTATTATTGCGCTTTGTGAAACCCCTAGAGTTTTGTAATAAACCTTATTCATTATATCGATCTTTTGTTTTGATTTGCCTATATTGTTGCGGCCATGAGTCGGCCGTAACCAAATGGGGGCTCGTCCGGTTCTTTTTATCTTTGTAGTTCACGTAATAAGAGACTTTTATGTCTGCTTGGTTTGCGTTAGGGGTGGGAGAAAAAATCGAACCATCGATGCATCGCGATTCTCTCTCCAACGATTCTGGATCGATTCTGAGAATTCCAGAATCGATTCTGAGCTTAGTTTTTAACCAGATGTGCGATGACGTTGAGTTTGCTTTAGAAACACCCGTATTCTGCTTGCTTCCAATTCCTCACACACATACACCACTCGAACCTTCCGTAAATAATCTTTCATAAAGTTCGGAAAGGTTGAAGCGAATTACAAGGACATTCACAGGCTTCATTGCACACGCTGTGAGAGACGCGCGCTTTCTTTGATGTTACACTTGAAGTGTGCTGTCTCGCCCGTCGGTATTTTCCTTACAAATACTCTACGAAGTCATCATTTATGTGGTTTGGAATGCAGTGGACTTTATATTTAAAATATGAACCTCACTAACAGAAGGCTGCTTTCAATTTCAAATGCTGACGCGCGCTTTGTTTGTGAGACTGCTCGCGCATGCGGCTGTGCGACTCCGTGTAGTGGTTTAATGTAGCCTACTTGTGCAAAATTAACGTAAACACAGCCAGTTATGTCTTAAGGGATTAAACGGACAGGACACACCGCATTACTTCTTTTATTTTCAAAAGAGATGCGTGCGTGAATGCAGCTTAATAGATCTCCCGCAGTCTATGATGTCATAGTAAAAAACAACAGTAAAGATGAAGAAAAATCACTCACAGTTCTTGAATGGAAAACGTTCAGATAATCTATAGGCTACTGAAAGCACTTTTTGTTTGTTGTTAGTTATATTTTTCTATGCTCCTCTTTATTATTTGTTATATTAGTTAGCCTATATTAGTTTAAAATTCTTAACATACAACTGTTTTAATAAAAAACTATTAATTTGTAATTATTTTTTAAAAAGTACTTAATTACTTATGTAAACTAATGAATTAATAAGGGGGGGGTAGATAAAGAATCGTTCTGGAATCGGATCGTGACTCCCAGAATCGGAATCGGATCGGATCGTGAGGTGACCAAAGATTCCCACCCCTAGTTTGCGTGATAGACATTTATGCGTTTGTTTGATTTTGTATTCGTGTTGTAAGACGCGTGGGTAATTAAAAATACCTGTTGGTGTTTTCAGCAGCTCAGCTGTTTGCAGGTGAATGTGCCGACAGATCGATGTGTAAGTTGGATAGTCACTGTTTTTTTTTCAGTAGTTGATCACAAATGTTTGTCACTTATCCAATGGATATGAGAGGAAAGTGAGGTAGGTGAGTTAAACTTTAAATCAACCTACATTTTGGAAAGTGATATAGAAATGCTGTTGAGATAAAAGTATGTTTTACTCTTGTTTGGCATTTCTTTGGTAAACTGATAAGAGCAGTTGAGATCTGGGCCCGTATGTATAAAACTTCTAAGAAATGATCTTAAGAATAGTCTTAAGCTTTGAGTTAAGTGTAAAAAAATACTTAGTAAAGAGTAGGACTTTTCTAAGAGTAGGAGACTTTTATAAAGCAGCTAAAAGCAACTTTCAGTAAAGTATAAGACTGATTCTTAAGTGCTGACTGAAGTGGGACTTAAGTGCTGCAAACTAAGGACTACAAATGATGTGAACCCAAAATGGCCGCCCTCAACCTCTGAATCAGCCAATAGTGAGCCTGCAAGGGTGAGGTCACAGCAGCATGACACCAATTATGTAATGTCATTATAATAAAATAATTTAATTAAGACACTGAAACTTTAATATTTAAATGTATTTTTTTAAATGGCTTTGCATTGTGCAAAATTATCACAAATTAGTATTGAAGGTAAATTGTCAGATTTACCCTTTATTCAAATAGTATTAAAAATGTGTTCAATATTTTGTAAGCGTATTGTGTAGTTGTGCCTGGAGTCAATTGTTTATTTGTGATAACACAATGAAACATTCCAAATTGACATAATTTTTAGCCAAGCTGTCATACAAATAAATTATGAACAGGTGAAAAAACAAGAGAGGAAAATCAAATATTAATAAATGATTATGTTGCAGACAATATATGATTTTTTTTCTCCTGTGAGCTTTTTAATTGTAATATCTTTATTGTCCACCAAGGTAGAAAATTGTCTTTGGCTGAATTATCAGCAAAATTCATGTGTGAATCAAGAATTGAACCTAGATATTTAAACTTCTTCACCATTTCAACTTGTTGACGACACGTGAAATTGGCTGGATTGACATATCTGCTTTTAGGGCAGATAACCAATTCTTTAGTCTTTGCCACGTTAATTTCTCACAATACTTGCTTGCTGGGCTGTTAATAAATGTATTTGTCACGTCATTTTGCCATATTTTCCTCATAATTTGATGGTTTAAGCAAACTTGTAGGGTCATTTTTTTTTTTTAAACTCTGCACATCACTTTTGGCCACCACTGTATATTTGGTGTGGTCAGTCAGTGTCACAATAGTGCTATTCTAGAGCCTATAACTGTTGACTGAAGGGCCCGAGTCATCACAGGTGCACTGGTGCATTTCTCCAGTCGCCAAAAATATAATTATTACTTTAATTTCATTGCTATGAAACTTTTTAAAGGTAAGTTACAAAAAGAATACCTTGATGATTAAACTTTTTTTTTTATTGTTTGATCAACTAATTTAACTACAATACATCATATTTTCGTAAAAAAATGTGCATGGCCTAACCTCTCTGCTGCCATCTTGTTACTCCTAGGAGACCTCTCCAGCTCTCTTAAATAATTTAGGAGCTGAGACCAAGTCTTAGCACTTAGGAACTTTTATGAATCACACTTATTCTTAAGTTTAGGAATAAGAGTAAAATTATGTAATTCTTAGAATTTTGACAGACTTGAGACTAAAATTTTACTCTGAGTGGCTTTATACATACGGGCCCTGGTGTTGACGTACATGTGTTAACACTAGAACGGCCACAACGGTCATTTTGACCGTTTTGAATTTTATATCTGCAATAACTTTGTTGAAAAAATAAATAAAATCCTGCTGGTACCTGACTTTTCCTAAAAGTGTCTGTATTTTCATATAAAATGTTTTTAATTTAAATTACACATAAGGCAAAAAAACAAATTAACATATTTACCTATTTCGGCCATAGACGGTCATATTGACCGCACTGAATTTCACGGTATTCTTTTGTTACATTTCCCGCGGTTGACCTTTGTCTGGTTAGGAAATAATCAGAAGATTCAATTGCAAAATGACAGATATGTTTATTGAGAGCTGGTCAGATGCTGGGAGAGTTAAGGTGTGCAAATGTCCAAGCCCTTGGCAGCTTAGGGACGCTGCGTGTAGAACCATGGAGTGCTGAACACGGATGGATGACACACGGAAAACGGATACAGGCAGGGAACAAACACGCAGGAAACATCCACGACGGTCTGACAAAAACTAGGTGACAACAGTGACACTAAAAAGGGTTCGCTGATCCGCTATAGCTGGCGCGTTGATCACAACCAGCGGGCGTGCTGATCAGCTGCAATGATCAGCGACCACGCGCACACACACACACACACACACACACAACAAGACGAGAAAGGAGACAGCGAATTCATAAACCGTGACATTGTCTCTCTCACTGTCAAAAGAAAATCTAAATAAGATACTTTTAGTTGTTATTATCTTGTTCTAAGTTATGTTGAATGGATATGGAATAGCCTATCTGCTGTGAATATGCGATAATTACGAGCTATAGCCTACTAATGATATTATTATTTATAAATGTATAATTAAACTTGTTTAAATGTACAGTTTGGTTTGTTTTATTTTTAAAAGATATCCTAATACAATAAATGCATTAATCTCTCAATTGGGTATTTATCATTAAAGATATAGAGTTTGCAATCTAACGGTCAAAATGACCGCTTGTGGCAGTTCTAGTAGTTATGGAATTCTGGCACTTCTAGGTTCTTTATAGTACCTTTTTTTGTGTGGCATATACATTGTTTGTAAGTCTCCGTTAAATTTGCGCGAGATTATAGGGAGGTCAAATTGATGTTTGTCTTCTCATATTGGTGACCGTTACCTTGTTAGGCTGAAGCAACGTATTAAAATAATACTCTTTATTATTTTAGTTTGTTGTTTTTGTGCTGACGCTGGGTTGAGGGCACTGCCGCTGTACAGTCTCTCTCTGGTTTGTCCGAGAGGGGTCTGTACTGTCGGTATTAGAGTGCTTAAAGTCACTTAGCCCTTGGTGGAAGCACGAAGATTAGGGTTGAGGTAGTGTTGTGTGTAGGTAGTGGGGAGGGTCACTAAATGTGAAGTTATTTTTTTTTTTGTGATGTTCTGGAGGTTGGTAATTGTGCTTTTTAAGATGACAACATTATTAGATGAGTTTTTTGAGTATCCTACTGAGGAAAGCTTTAATAAGCTTTCTAAAAAACAGTTATTGGAAGTAGCAGAAAAGTATGACATCAGCCTAACCACTAAAGAAAAGAGTTTAAAGGAGGGAGTGGGATTTGTTGTTAAAGCTGCTCTTATTGATTTGGGTATTCTTGTATCTGAATCAGAGAGACCTTTAAGTGTTACTGGAGAAAGTAATGTTCCTGTCCGTATTCCGTCATCCCTGTTTTTTGAAGAGCAGAAGGAATTGTTGCTTTTGGAAATGGAGAAGAGTCGAGCAAACAGAGAAGTTGAGTTGCGAAAGTTGGATATTGAAGCTCAAAGGTTTGCTCTTATTAGAGAAGGTAAGTTGGGATACCACTCTGAGAGTTTACAGGCCCAAATAGTTAGTCCAGCTCCAAAAGTGTTTGATGTTGCTCAATCTCTTAACCTTATGCCAAAATTTGATGAGGACGATTTGGATACTTTCTTTACTTTGTTTGAGCGGTTGTCAGATCTTATGGGTTGGCAAGATTGTGAGCAGACGCTACCTTTGCAGTGTGTGCTTTATGGTAAAGCTTAAAAAGCCTACTCTACTCTAAGTATCCGGGACAGTCAAGTTTACAGTAAGGTAAAAGACGTGGTGCTGAAGGCATATGAGTTAGTTCCAGAAGCTTACAGGCAACGGTTTCAGACTTTACGAAAAGGTTTCACAGCAGTCTGTGGTATACATCAGTCTTTTACTGAGTTCGCAAGAGAGTTAAGAGAGAGTGTGGCCTCTTCTCAATTCTACTTGCAAAGAGACAAAGCTGTTTGCATGAAGCTCTAACGGACGGAGGCCTCAGCATGAGAGGAAGCCTACAACACCATTATGGGACTGCTAAACTCATAATCACTCTGCCAATGCTCGAGAGAGTGAGGTGTTAGAGAGGCCTCAGAAGAAAACTCTCTGTGATGATAGGAAGCCTAGCCACGCAGCCACGCCCCTAGAACCACAGGGAAGCTTATCCTACTACCTGTGCTACTTTAATATCCCTGAAAAATTATTAAACTGAAAAATGTTTTTTTTTTCTCTTGGTAATGAAAGACTCAGAATTAACCCTCTATGGCATGGTGTTGCCCTTAGGCAACAAACTACCTTTTTGGACCTCACACCGCCCCTTTTATTTTTTATATATATATTTTTAAAATAAATATCACCTGACATGTCTGTTCAATGAAATGAGGGGCTGAAGAGGGTGTGACCTTTTGTTTAGGGGTGGAGCAGTCCTTTAATGAAGCAAAGCCACATGGTACATAGTGCCACCAATTAGTAAGATAAATATCACTTTTTAACATGTTTAAGTTAAAATAACTTTATATAAAAAAAATATATGCATGTGCATCAGTATGTAAAGTATGTTTGATTGTTTAAAGATTTATTTTGTTTTTATTTATATACTAAAACTTTGTTTTTTGTTCGTTGCCTCAGGGCAACACTGTGCAGTTAGACCGCTTTTGTTCAGGCAATATCATAGGGTTAGGACCATGGTGCATTCAAGTTCTCCTGGGAAGTTTGTTTTTACAAGTTCAGAAAACTCAAAGAATGTGCATTATGTGTCATAATTTATGTTTCGTTGTTGTTGTTGTTGTTATTATTATTATTATTATTATACTGCCACAGAGAATCATGGGAAATGTAGTTTGGTCACTCATGCCTATCAGCTCATAAACTGGCTAAATGAGTACTGTTTTCTGGCAAACTTTATCTCTCTTCTTTATTAACAGTACACAACTAAATTGTACTGTCGGAATTCAGAATTAAATTGATTATGATTGAAATCTATTTTCTTCTGCCATTGCTTCCCACCCGTAATTACGACTTTGTGGTGGTGCTCATGTGCATTCAACTCGTAATTACAATCTTTCTGACATGACTAGAACGCATCAATAGTCAATGTTTTTGCGATCTACTGATACTTGTAGGAAATGGACACAAGAACATTTTATTGGTGAAAGGAACATTGTTTGGGTCATTCCTTCTGAGAGTGAGGACAGTGAGCTTAAGGAGAGTCAGTTAGTGGAGGGGCCAAATAACCCTATAAATATATATATATATATATATATATATATATATATATATATATGTGTATATATATATATATGTATATATATATATATTTAGGGAATGGCCTATTCTAATTGACGGTTCTAATTAACCAGAGGAGGCTACTTTTATATTTGAGAGTGCCAGCTACTCTTGTTAAAAACACTGTGAGGGTACAGGGGGCTGTTTCTCATTATAATCCCTTTTCTTTTCTTTTCTTTTCTTTTCATTGTTTCACTGCTCCTAGCGAGAGAACGGACACGGACCGGCGAGACTGGGGCAACGAGGAGAAAGGACTTCTCTTTCTCCCTGATGCTCGCAAAATTCACCCACAGTTCTATCAGGACCACTATCGTCAAATACAATTGACAATTAGCATACAGTTTGGATTGGCGGTATGGTTCCGTTCTGGGCGAGAACTCCCTGCGCATCCATGCAGCCTAGCATGGATAAGAGCAGGGAGAGCAGCAATAACCCCCCTCAGGGTAAACAGAACAGAACCAACATGAATGTATTGCAGATATCATTAATTCAAGATTTTAAAATACAACATAATTCGAGAATTTATTCTGATTCAAGGGGAATCAGAATGCTAAATGCTGACTGGGTGAGAGGAGGAGCTGGGGATGGAGGAGGGTAATTAGCTCCTGAGAAACGTGATAGCTGCTGATAATACTGAAGGAGCTTATATATGTATACAGTGATAGGCGTTGTATTCCTATAGGTAGACGTGGATCAGCTGAGAGTCACTGATGAGAGCTTGACTAACGTGACCTGCCAGAACTGACGCTACGCTTTATATGTCTCTCCGTGGCCACCATAGCCGCCATCGATCTGCCGACCGCAGCGGTGGTCTGTTTGGTGGCCCGGAGAACGAGATCTGTGGTGCGGCGCAACTCAGCCACCACGCCCGGGGTTAGACCCTGACCCTGGTCCAAGTCCCTCAGCAGATCAGCCTAGAACGCCGGCAACACAGCCATCGTGTGCAGCGCAGCACCAGCCTGATCCGCCGCAGCGTATGCTCTGCCATTTAGACATGAGGTGGTTTTCAGAGGTCTAGATGGCAGGGCCGGAGCTCTCAGTGTCTCATTTGAAAGATAGCTCGCAAATGTCTCTTCAATGGGGGGCATCGACACGTACCCGTGCTATCACATTCCCTCCACATTCGCATAATTGTAATGTTGGAAACGGTGAATGCGAGAGGAGTATGGGTTCTTCCATGCCTTCTCAACCTCAGTGTGGAGGTTGGGAAGGAATGGAAAGCTCACGGGAGCTGGTGGATTATGGCCAGCGAGAAAGCTCTCATCAAGTCTTCTACGAGCGACTTCCCCTCTGGCGTGCTGCCATGGCAACTCAAGCCTGGCGGTGGCACATTGCATAACCTCCACCAGCTCAGCATACGTGGGGCAGGGGGGGCGGGTTCAGGCATTTCAGCATCTTCACCCATGTCAGCCTCCTCCTGCTCATCCTGGCTCGAAGTCAGCAGGGCACTTGCAGCTGGACCATCAGAAATGCATTCAAAAAACTTTTTTTCTGTGCATTCAAAATCCATTTTAAACCTAACAGGGCAGTTTGTAATGAATTAAAAACAATATGAAGCTCTTGTACTGCCTGTACTATGGAGGGAGCATAATGTATAAATAACAGAGTCATCTGCATACAGGAGGTGCAGTTTTGCTTGGATATGCCTCTGTAGAATCCCTCTCCACCTGGACTAGGTTTGCTTCCCCAGTGTTAACAACTCTGGTCATGGCTGTAAAAGAAAAATAGGAAGAGAGCCGAAGCACTCTTCCTGTGATGTATCATATCTAGGAACAGCAGCCACGACTGTCTCCATGGTAAGCTCTGTCCCTTCCACCCCGTAGGCATGGAGGACTACGATTTTGAGTTTACTTGGGGCGCTGGGTAGTTTACGACTTTACGAGAACAGTTGCTAAAAGGGCACGTTCAGCTTGCAAGCATCTGAATCTCCAACACTTGTAACAGTTCAGAGGTTGTGGCACTTTCCATTAGACCCCATTTGTCAGTCTTTCGACATAACGTTGAACGTGACTGACAGATGAGGAACATCTTGGTTACTGTCGTAACTCTCATTAACTGAGGGAGGAAACAGAGATGTTATGTTGTCCCTCCTGCCACAACCCTGAACCACCCCACTGAATGGCCGGTATCCTGTCTCGGCTCCGAAGCATAAACCTCAATGAGTGCCATCTTATATACCCGTATGTATGGGGGAGTGGCTGGGCATGCAAATTCCACTCACCAATTCCATTGGCCATTTTTCGAAAAACTCAGAGGTGATTGGGGCTCCCAAGTGACACCCCATTTGTCACCCCATTTGTCAGTCTTTCGACATAACGTCTCCGTTCCCCCCATCAGGGAACGAGGGTTACGACAGTAACCAAGACATTCGTAGCTTATAGGGGTACCTTTAGGGCCACGCAAGGCGCTTGACTATGCTTCAGTTTTTGACATATTGGGAGTGAGAATGGGCTGGAAAAAGAGATGCTTAAATTTTTTTTAAATATATATTAAAATAATTTTTAGGGATGCCCAGACAATATATATTCTGGCCAATAAGTATTTTTTATGGCCGATAATAAAATGATAATAAAATGGCTCATAATAAAATAATACTATTTAAATGTTTTAAAGCTGCTGTAGGTAACTTTTGAAAAAATGTATTTGCTAAAACTGTCATTATGTCCTGACAGTAGAATATGAGACAGATAATCTGTGTAAAAATCAAGCTCTTCTGGCTCCTCCCAGTGGTCCTATTGCCATTTGCAAGAAATACACGCTCCCGGTCAGAAACAACCAATCAGAGCCAGGAGGAGTGTCTTAGCAGTGTCAATCACTGCTGTGATGTGCAGCCACGCTTGCACAGCACGAGCGCCGGAGCGCGAGCTGTCGTTCAAACTCAAGATTGCCGGCGAGCTGCAGCTGTGCTTATGACGGAGAAACAACCTAAACTGCCAATTCTCGAGTGACACCTGCTCATAAAACAAAGAGGTAAAAGGAAAAAGACCGATGACGATAAACAAGCGAAAAAGAAAGAATTACACTGAGCCCATTGACTCGGTGTCAAAACTCTAGCCGCATAACATGTAGATAAAATGTCACGCACTCTGCTAAGCAACAATTGAAACCTGCTAATTCACTGGCTCGTCATGTTGCTAAAATAATGTACTAGCACACCTTATCTAGCATTATATATCGCTAGAATAATTACTTACATGCTGTAATGTTAGTTACCGTTATATTAACGTTATCTTACTAGCTATTTATAACTTATAGAAAGAGTGCAACGTTATAAAGTTACATGTAGGCTATTGCAAAATACATAATGATTTGAGGACCAAGTTTGTAGTCAAAGTATGGGCAGGCCATAGTCAATGTAAAGCATATTATTGACGTTTAGTCCCTATTAGTGAATGTGCCATATAACTTTTTATCCGCCGTCATCGGTGGCCCTGTTTTCTAGCCTGCGCGTTCACGACAGGCTCCGCTGTGGAGGACGAGCTGTGGAGGGAGGGCTGTAGCGCAGCAGAGAGCAAGGGGGTGGGACCTGTAAGCTGTGCTTGTTCAAATTTTCAGGCTAAGTCAACGTTTTCTCAAAACTCCCTACTGGAGCTTTAAAGGGGTGGTTGAATATGATTTCACTTTTCTAACTTTAGTTAGTGTGTAATGTTGCTGTTTGAGCATAAACAACATCTGCAAAGTTACAATGCTCAAAGTTCAAAGCAAATGGAGATATTTTCTTTTAACCCTCTGGGGTCTAAGGTGTTTTTAGGGTCCTTGAGATGTTTTGACATGCCCTGACATTTGTGCTTTTTTCAGTTGCTTATAAACATATTAATGGCACAGGTGAAATTACACTCTATTTAGAACAAACAGGGCTACCATAATATATGAGCAACATGTATGTGCATGTTTGTATTTTTGAGAGAATATTGTGTATGCATGGTTATTGAAAAAACTAAAAATTAAAGTTTCTGAAATAAGGCCACAAAACACATACTAAATATGTGTCCACAAGACTTTTGACTAATGGATGTTGTCGCCTAGAGCTTTTGCTTCAAAATGATCTGAAAATCATTCTGCCTAATCATTCACATAAAACAATAGATTGTTTTAAATTGTGAAAAAAAAAAATTTTGTTTGGAAAGGCAATATGCGAATGGGCGTGGATGGCCCAACCCCCTCATGATTAATTAGGTGGTTCTCACCTGAGAAGACAAAGACCCGCATAATAATGAGCCTTTCAATCAGGTGTGTCACACAAGAAAGAATGCGAGGACAATACATATATACATATATACACACACACACATACACACACATACACTATATATATAATCAAAATATAAATTAAAGTCAAAAGCACATTTTTAGTCATACCTGGAAACAAATCCTGTTCAAACAGGTTATATGGGCCATTCTATAGAATTGGTTAAAAGTTAGAGTTGGAAACATCTTGAAAAGAAAATAGTATTTTTCCATAAATCTCTTATAAAGTATTATTTTTTAAAGTAGGCCAATACATTTTATCATACATATTTCAAAGTTAAGGATTCATTATTTTGATATAGCTTGCATTGGAACAAACACTATAACAGTTGGTTAGTTTATTTTTGACAAAACATACTATATATTTAAAATATGAGCAGAAACGGTCTAACAAAAGCTTATTTAATGTCTATTTTAGAGTAAAAACTTTATAATCTATCCAAAACTAGTCAACGAAATGTTGTCATTACAGACACTGTTCTATATCGCGATTAGATCTACATAAATTCACCAACTAACCATTCAGAAATGTTTTCTACATGTTGTCACTTCTACTTGAGTCTCTCCATCTTTCTGACTTTGGTTTGAACATAAAAGGCTAAAAGGTTTTGAAATTTTCAGTGCATGTGTGTGTGAGGTAAAAGGACACAAGCTGTTGTAGCTCTGCCCTCTTCTTGAAAGGGAGCAGCAGCTCATTTGCATTTAAAGGGACAGATACAAAAATGGTGAATTTTTTCTCACCCTCAAACAGTGACAACTTTTACATGCTATTTAAAAATATCTGTGGGGTATTGTGAGGTAAAACTTCACATACACACTCTGGGGACTTCAAATACTTATTTTACATCTTGTAAAAAGGGCATTATACCACCCCTTTAAATGTATTAAATTTACATTTTTTTATTTATTTTTTTATACAGAAACTAAAATCAATCATTTTAAATGCTCCAAGTAAATTTAAGACATCACAACATTATAATGTACAGTATTATAATGGATATTAATTTTGAGATTTGATCAATAATAACTGTTAACCCTCTACCGCATGGTTTTGCCATATGGCAACATACTCTTTGTGTTCATTTCATTGCCACTGTCTCTTTAAGAAAACATTCTCGTGTTTTTTGTTGGAATGAGAATACCTTAGTTTAGCCAATGATGTGCTTTGGTTAAGTCACATGACATGCAGTTTTTTTCTGTGGCGCGATTTTTGACAGACTGCCGTCTGTTTGTCGGTAGTTGCTGAAAGCAAACTAAAACGTCAGTAACAAACAAGGACCAGCCGATATCACATACACAAAAAAATCGAAACATCACCTCAGTTAAGTTATGATGACATATTCACCACTCAAAAAAGTTTTAATGAAATTAGTTTTTGGTAAATCGACCAAATGTCTGTGTTGCCAATTTTGATATCAATAATTTCATTGTTAGTAAATATGTAAATTCCTGATATCAATAATTCAAATGTCACTAGCTGAAATGTCTATTCTTGATATCAACAATTGAATTGCTACCAGTAAAAAAAAAACATTTTTGATATCTGAAAATCTGATATCAATATTATTTTAGATATCTAAAATGTCTTACTAGTAACAATCACATTCATGATATTAGAAATGAACATGGTCACTAGTGAAAATTTAATTATTGATATCAAAAATGAGCAGTTTTTACTAGTTGCAAATCAATTGTTGATATCAAGAATAGACATTTTAACTAGTGAAAATTGAATTCTGATATAAAAAAATAAAGGTTTTTACTAGTTAAAATCAAGAATTAGCATTTTAACTAGTGAAAATGTAATTGTGGATATCAAGAATTAGCATTGTTCTTAGCATTGTAATGTAAGAGACTGCTCTTATGTTATGAAGATACTCGACAAACAACATTTTGGCATAAGTGTGTGTGTTATTGTTCGTTCAAGCGTGAAAGAGAACTGTATTCTGGCGCGCGGTCAGTGCATGCGCATGATAGCCTACTGGCGCGCGTCCAGTCAGGACATTCACATGCAGCGTGCTCTCTTTTGACTTGTCGCGCATGAATGGTTTAAAGCATTCGCACGAATAAGAGCGGGATCATGGAACACTAGCCAAAGAATGACAAAAAAATAACAGATGCTGCGTTAATTGCGCAGTTAATTGAACAGCCCTAATTTGTTTATTTAAAAATCGCAGCATTTTGCTTTATATAATCGCATAGGCTTGACAACGTGATTGCGATAGCGATATGATCAATCGTGCAATACTACAGTATCCTGGAAATGAATAAAAGTTAAAACGGCTTGTCATACTGCCAATGCATTTGTATTATGGAAAAAAATCTATTTTAAATGGCAATTTCTTTTCTAAAAAAATTCCACTGTTGTATGTTGTTGCCGTATGGCAACATATCATAAAGGACCTTAAAATAAAACAAAATTCAAATTTTCTTTTTACAGCACTTCAAGTTAAGCCATTCTAAGAAAATACAAAGAGTCAAATATTTTTTTTATAGGTCTATCATAATGCGTGCGGTAATCATATCACATTAAGCTTCAAAATAGATTACAGAAAGTTTATTTACCAGAACAACAATTGCATCATGTAGTGGACCATCAGTGTAGAGAGTCTCGACATCATCCTCGATGAGGTAGTCCCACTCCACTCCTATTTCAATGAAGCGCCGAGATCTTGCATCTTCTCCTTTGCCATTGAGAATGTAATGTCCTGTTGCTTGGTTCTTGATAGCTGCATTCAGAGATTAATTACAACGCTTCATAAATTCAGGGATAAGAGGTTAACAGAAGGATCTGAATCAAACTGAAAGATCTGTTCATTTAAACTATCGCATCAGCCATCAAAACAGACGTTTTGATGTACACATGTCAGGAAAATCACCATTGCTACCAGTCATCAAATGTCACTTGTGAAAAAAGGTTTGATACAATGAAATCAAAATTGACCTTTGATTTCCTACATGTTTAGTGTGATAAAATTGTGTTTATTTTTGCCAGAGGAAAAAAAAAGGGCTGAATATTCACAAAATGTTAACTTTAAAAAGGATAATTCCCCCAAGCATAAACATTTCTTCTGTGGAATTAAAACAGGTTTTGCTCCTCTATACAACAAAATTGAATGGTGACCAGTAGCTGTAAGCTCAGGAAAAAAATAATTAATTAATTAATTAAATAAACAACATAACAAAAGCTTCATACAGTAGTTCATTCTAGTTCATAAACTAGTGTGCTATATTACAAGCCATCGCAGAGATTTGTGTGAATAATACATTGAAATTAAGGTTATTTACAAAATCTGAAAATCATGGTCACAATTCAGCTTGTAAATTATGCTTTTCCACCTGTGATTTTCACCCCCCAAAAAAAATATTTCTTTCTTTTTTTGTGTGTGTGAATTCTGCCTTAAAATAAGAAAGGTTTATTTTCCCAGGCCATTTGATGACTGAAAAATAGACTGAATTGGTCAGATTAAATGCTAAAGGTGTTAATCATAAAACTAATCAGAGCAAGCAAGGATGCTACTGATGGGAACTCACATATTATACATTACTTAATTCATTGTTCACTGATATATTCAATTATCATGCAAATAAATGCTTTTTATCTTAATCACAAATCTAAAAATTGGAGACAGAAATGGGTCATTTAAGGCACCATACCTGTATAAATTTTTATTATATATTTTTTTTCAATTTTGTTTTATTGTTGGTTAGTATAATACATATATGTATACATGTATATCATATGTATAATACATAACTGGCTGCAGTGCATCAGTTTAGCCAATTGTTGTTGTTTTTTTCAGAACCCTGAGGCCTATGCTTAGACAGCTAACTCTGATTTATTAATTTAACAGACTGGTGAACAAAAGATTTCAGGAATCTTCCCGTTATCCAAGTCTTCTGTTTGATGGAAATTGCATTTTGCAAATTGCAAATAGCATTTTTTTGGCATGCAAAGGAATTTAAATATTGTAATCAGTTGAGTTAAATATATGGATAACTGAAATTTCTATCAATTAGCTATTAAGCACCCCTAAAGGAAAGTATTATTGAAACAGAAAAATTACCTTTGTAAGATTAACTGGGGCAGTAAAAATAGGTATTGAACGACTTACTGTATCTAGGTAATTAAAATAAGGTTAGGTTTAATTAAAAGTTCAACTACCAAGGGGTAATATTTAAAGTCCTACAGTACTTTCAATAAGCACTTTCAAGAAGGGGAATATTCTTAGAATAAAAGCGACTTCAATTAAATTCATTCAATTATGTGCATTACAATGTGATAATTGCTGTCTGCATGAGCTTCTCAAAATGAATAGAATGAATAAAAAGGGCCAATAAATTGTGATTTAAAAAAAAAAAAAAAACACTGATAATCAAAATTAGCTTTTATTCACAAAGCATAAAAATGCAATGCCTTATTGCTCACATTTATATGGCAAACATAACTGTTCAGTCAAAATGCCAATTAGCAGGTTATGCCGGAAAGCAAATTATCCATGGGTTTTTAGAATTTTTTATTATTTTATTAATATTATTATTTTCAGAAAATGACTGATCATTTGTTGTCTAGGATCATGTGGATTAATTTGAAGCTCCCTAAATATGGATTTTGGACCATCAAAAATGGACTACGGTGAGCCCAGTTTCTCTTCAGCTGAAGAAAGAGTTGTATCTAGATCTTTGATGGGCCGGAGTAAATAATCAAGTAATTGTAATTTGTGGGTGAACTACTCCTTTAACACTTGTGAATTTGGCAGATGTGTTTGTCCAAAGAGGCTTGCATTGCATTCAAGGTACACATTTTAGTAGTTATTGCTTGCCCTGTTGCTAGTGCCATTCTCTATTGTTTGAGCTACAGGAAGGTTCATGTTTTGTTCTACAACATTAATTTAGTTACATACATTCTCAAATGCTTTATAAACGTTTGCTAAAAGTTGTCTGGGAAGCACACTATGGGCAGTTGTAGTACAACTTCTGCATTAAAACAACAAAATGCTTTAAAAATTCACGTTTGAGCTTCTATATGCTGTGTAACAAAACATGAAAAATGATTATACTTGTAATTTGAAAACGGCTATTTTAGAAACCCACTGTAAATTCCAGAAGGAACCCACGGCTTGAAATTGCTCATTCCCTTTCAGGTTTTAGGACTATGGTCCACAATGCCACAGAAAAATTGTGGTGGACAGTGATTGTCTCTAAAATATGTGAGTATAATTCTGTTTAATGCACTTCCAGGAAAATGCACATGCTGCTTTATATGAATACATTGGTCCAATGGATAAGTATTAGAGTGACATGAATCCATTAAGCACAGCTACCTGTACCACGCAGAGAATACATGCATTTGATCTTTTTGTTGTTTATCCTGGGAAACATGAGGACAGATTTCACTTACCAAGAATTTGAGGAGAAGCCTCATGTTCTTGTATGATCACATGTCTAGCCCCAGGAGGAATGAGAAACATCTTTAGGTAACCTTTGCAACGGTGAAAAAAAGGCAAAGGAAGAGACAGCAGAAGCAATTAGTTAGCTAAGAAGTTCTACTGCGGTTTAATCTTTGCAGAGGTGGGCATCTCATCACTAAGGCATTTCTAGTACATCACTAAAGCTTTCAGATTTGAACAGTCAGACTATTGCAACTGTCCATCTAGCAGGGTCATGAGAAGCCTATAAGGGAAAAATGTCAATACGTGACAGAAGGTTCCACTTCCATTCATTTCATACATTCATCCATGTGAATGTATGACATATCCTTCAGAAGCTCAAAAAACAATGTCAGGCGAAACAAAACTGAAAACCATGAACAATTGTTATGTCAGGCTAATTAAGAAGGATGCTGAATGGCAGAGCCTTGAGTCAGTTTGCAATACATCACACAAGAACACAAAAAGACTAATGTTGCCTTCTCTACGAATGCCCATTCCTCTGCAAAGCATGATACCACTCACCCATCACATTTCTAGAATCCTCCGTTTCATTCAGATATATATTCCGAGCTCCTTTCGGCAGCAAGAAGGCTCCTCTTGTTTTCCCTTCAGAATCAGAAGGATTTGTTACGTCATTTTGTCCTACAGTCTTTGTCATTGACATGATAAATGCCTCTAAACTAAAGCTAGACTTTGAACCAGTCTCTAGCAGCATGATGCCTGTCTGAGACACCGGTGTGATGTAAAAAGGAGTCTAATCATTGCAATGAAGGATTAAGTCACTTGAGGCAGTGTCTGTTGGGAGGATTTATCATCAATTAACGTGGACAGGAAGACATCTGCAAGGAAAGATGCTGGGTAATCCTAATAGAGTTCAGATGAAGTTAGAGTGCAGGCCTAAAAGGAGCGGGAATAAAATAGGGTTGAGGAAGGAGAAAGAGATAAAAGAATTTTTTTTTACAGAAAAAATGGCTGGTGTGTTATAATGGTCTGGGAGGGATGCTGTACACTACAGTATGTATGAGTAAGGGTGAGAGAGAGCATATTTATATAGTAATCGTAGATTCACTTGATTTCATGTTATTTCCATATTATATATATCCTATTTTGAAATTAGAAATATGGACATTTTTATTAAGCTCTTCAAGACCTTTATTTAAAGGGACAGTTCACGCAAAATGAAAATAATGACATCATTCCATGTCGTTCCAAACCTTTATGGAACACAAAGGAAGATATTTTCAAGAATGTTAGGGTCCAAATAACTTACTGCCCACTGACTTACAAAACAAACAAATGAAAAACACTGGAGACATTTTTCAAAATATCTTCTTTTTTGTTCTACAGAAAAAGAAACACAAGCATACAAGTTTGGAATGACATGAGGGAAAATGATTTCAATTTTGGGGTGAACTATGCCTCTAATGTAAGAGTAGTCTTCAATGGACATTTAAGTCAAGCCGAGTATGCACAACAAAACTATTTTATGCCAATTTTTAAGGAAGATTCTGAGTTATCTGTGGCATGCTGTCTATCACTAAAGAAAATCATTTTAATCTGAAATTAAATGAAAAATACAAAGGAAAAACACTTGAACATTAATGTACCTATAATGGAAACACCACAACACCAAACACCAAACTTTTAAAATATGCAGTCAGTACATGTCAGCATGACACTGGTGTCATAGAATAGCTTGCCAACGTTTTTGTGTTTCAAAAGCTGGCAAACCCAAGTTAAAATGGTCAAATGTAAAATTTCACATGATATCTGCTCAGGAATATCAGCAAAGGATGTATTTGTCCACAAAATGCTGTTTAAATGGAACAAGCGTCAATCAGGAATTACGTTGATAACGTAGGACAAAAGTTTTACACCTTAAGAGAATGATTTAAACAGATCTATTTTGTAAATAATTCCAGTGCTTCAAGTATGACCTTCACATTTTCGCTTCTAAACTATTCAATACATTTGCCCCATGGGCATCCATTGTAAGTGCATTACTTAAAACAGGTTTTTCTTTGGGTTTTATAAACAAAGCCATGGGATTTGTTTTCATTGAAGTTATTTTCTGTGGTAATCGACAGCATTATTCAGATGCAGTTGATAGAGTTTAATTTATATCATCCTCGGAACATTCCTTTAAAGCTACTAGCTAGAGTCAATGCAGAGGATAGCAGTACAGCAGGAAAGGGTAGGATTAGACAATATAAGATACTTGCAGGTTGTGTTTTCCAAAACAGGAATTTCTTTTTGGGATCTCTTGCTTAACTTTTTTCCTGTTAAAAAAAGTAATCAATTGAAAATAAAACAAGATGGAGTTAGATGGAGAAAGGTCAAAAATTCTGATTTAGTTCATGCAGACAATGTGTTAAAATTAGCAATGATAATAGTTAAGTACAATATAAGGAATTTGTGATATAAAGTGTCACAAATTGTGTACAATCACCCATATGATGCATATTTTATGAAAACATCATGCTGTAAACATCATGCAAATTCTGGATAGAACGAGAATAAAAAAAAAAGAATTCATTGTCACAAGTAAATACAGCACTTGTGACACCATGCTAATTAAAGTTAAGGAATAGCAGAATCTGCATTCATAACGAAAACTGAGGCACATTTGAAAGAAATCATGCCAGAAACATCGTCTCAATGCCACATGCCACGTCTTTCAAATGCAACAAAGGCAACATAAACATACATGAATCCATTTTCTTAGAGACATTTGTCCTGCCATCTGGGCAAGGACTGTGCTTCATTATGCATTAGCTGCAGTGTTTTATCGTCATTGTATAGGCCAAATGCCAGAATGAAGCTTAAAAGGATCTGTTGCGATTGTATGTCTCTATGTAATAGTCAAATTAGGCAGCTCCCGAAATTACTGCAATGAAACATTGTGTCAGACCCACATGGTGTGTGCCAATGCCTGTTTCCGAAGAAGATTTATACTTATCCTAAGAATGTGATTTGCATATTTAGGCTAAAATTAATTTAAATTAAGCACTCATCGCGTAATTTTTATTCAGAGCAGCCACAGCTCTTAATTACTGTACGTAGCAAAGTCCCGAACACTGTATTCAAATTAGCTAATGTACTGTATATGCAGGGTTTGAAAGACCCTTCTCTGCCATTTTAAAGATGTCAGCTCCTTGCCCTTTGTGCATATGAGTGCCTCTCTAATCACATAATACACCATGAAGTTAAACGAATAGGATTAATAGAGGGAAATAGGTATTTTAATACATTCTCCATTTGGTTATTTTCTTATGTGCTATTAATTCAACTACATGTACAGCATCAGCTACTTTGAAAAGTAAAAAATAAGGATAAAATAACAGAAAGAATCTTAGTATATAAAAACAATCTAATAGGCCTAATCAAAGCCACCAGCGGCCCAAAACACTGTTTTTTTTAATAACTGGGGAGATGTGTCATATCCTCATTAACTGCTTTGTGAATGGACAGGCCACTATACAATTATTACTTTCGGCCAATGCATCATTATCAACATGCATGGAGGTTGGTTGAACAAGCAATAACATGATATGATAAGCATTGTGACAATATTGTGACAGGCTTTTCACACAGTCAGTTTCATGACTATCATGACAACATATCAAAGTGAGTATCACAAGTGTGCCTGTAGGTTTTATTTGGTCATTTAAATGCAAAGTCAACTTATGACTCTTTGGACCCTTGCTTGGAAGGAATTTTCAAGGCTGGACTCTGGTACTTTAATTGAATACCCCTGCACTACAGTTACTAGCCATAGTGACAATGTGCCAAAACACAATATAATTAAAACTATGGCAGTGGGGGAATCTATTTATAAATTAGTTCTGGTGTGAGCCTCAAGCTCCCACTAGGCCGCACAGCTGGAAAACACCATTAAAAAGTAAAGTGATAGTTGCTTAGGGAAACCAATTAGATGACTTCCATGCTTTCTTCCCTGTTGTTGGCTAAATGATAATGACACCCCTCCCCCCAAAACTGATGGCTTTTCTGTGATGGACTGCTCAAATAAAAGCTTCCCCTGCCTTGGTCCATCTATTGTGATTCCCTAGGTACAAAATGTTCTGCTTTTTAATATGTTGTTCAATTCATATTGAATTCACTGCCAATGGTACTTGGCTCTATCTGTCACGTAATGTCAGTGATAGAAATTGGCTAATCGCCAATTAGTGTGATCGGGTGAATGCATTAATGATGAAAACCAGTTGATCTGAAAGGAGTGAGACTTGCAACAAAACCAGGATCATCTCCTGCGTGTCTTGGGAAAATAATACACAGTTTGTATGCAAAGTAAACAGTCGAGTTGGAGTGGTAATGTACCTCCTGAGGGAAGCACTGTGTGTTCATACAATTTCAATAAATGTTGTAAATATTGTTTCTCTGTGTTTGCAAGTTTCCTGCATCAAGCAGCCCAGTGGTCCTGAATGTCAATGTTCTTGCTGTGGTGTGTATGTGTGTGTCTGTAATAGGAGGTGTCTGTAATTTACTGCACATCCATCTAATGAAAAACTACATTTCATTTCATGTGTCTAATTAGCTTTGAGAATATTGATCTTAAACATAATCCCCTGATACCTATGAAACATAATGAAAACTCAGACAGCACACACTGAGAACATGTCTACACCTGGTAGTAACATCCGCCTGACGATATGATGACCAGTTGTCAGAAGGCCCTTGCACACTGAGTCCGAAATTCGCGTCCGAAATGTTCGCACGTTAAAAAATAAAAAAGACCTCACGTTATGTCAATCACGCTTGCACACTGCCTCCGAAACTTTCGTCTGTCATAAAAAAAAAATAGGATCGGGTTCGATTTTCTGCGTTTTTCGTCTTGAATGTGGTTTGAACAATCAGGTCATTACACCTATATGGATAATAACAGGCCTTAATAACAGGGATAAACTTAGTCTGAGATTTTATTGGATGAATTAGGACCAAAAGACAATTTCCAACAAATGTCCCATAATTTTTTTTAAACTCACGAACGTGCAGTCAGTGCTTTACTAACATAAGCCCTATCTGGATGGGATTAGTTTTACATGGAGTATTTATTACCAGATCTCTGTGATTTTAGTCCCGTCCGAATGTACCATCTCAGTAATCATTACGGACAGTAAAGATTAAGGCAACTTCTACCTTTTGTAAAAAGGTCTGGAAAAATTACCTCAGGTAATGCTAATCTCGTCCAAATGCGAATGTCTGTGATTGCTGATGTTGTATTATCCTGACGCTTCTCGTGTGTTTTTTTACCTACCTGAACTACCGTTTGCACACCAATCTTCAGCATGCTTTCTTTTCATTTCAATATGGATAGTATCCGACGAAGAAATCAAATTATAAAATTAATAAATAGAGCCAAATCGCAAAAAAATGCAAAGACTACCCATTTTAATATCAGTGTCAGTTAAGAGAAAGATGCTTGTCTAGATTTCGCTGCTCATTTATCTGGGTTTATTATAAACAGCCACTTCTATCAACATATGAAGTTTACTTAAATTGTTTTTTTTATAATAAATTAAAATAATATTAACAAATAATAAATTAAAATACATTTATGTCATGATGCACGCAAGCACAGCAGATTACCTTCTGTAACGCCCACATCTAGAAAACACACACTCCCACCTCTGTAATACACACGGAAATGTTAGTCCCGTCCGAATCAGTACATGAAATCACAGACATCGAGTGATACATTTTTTTTAACTCGAACGTCATTTAGAAAACTACTCCTGTCCATATAGGGCTGTATTCAGACATTTAATTTCATAACCATAATATTCAGGCTGGCAATGAATATGCTGTAACTGAAGTAAAGGAAATTGCTTTTGTTCAGTCCTAAAGCTAGACTAAAGTACAGTTATGACATCAGCTGTTCACTTTGCTAAGGTTATTTAACTACAGTTGAAGTACAATGACAAAGTTCTCCAGATGTAGGCAAGACCTCTAATTTGTCTTAAAAAACTGAATGTACTGTACATTGAGTGGGTCTAATGGACATTTGAGCATGGTCATTTATGTATATGAGCAAAGAACAAGAAAAGTACAGATGCCCTTTACTTGTGAATGCGTTCAAATAAATTTCTCAAACAGCTTGTTCATTCTATGGTGTCAGATAGGGGTGGGCGATATCTCGATATTTAAAATATATCGAGATATTTTTTAAACACGATATGGATTTTGACATATCGTATATATCGATATATTGTTTATATTTAATCCTGATTTTGCCACTTTGCTAGTTTGCCTTCTCTGTGCTGTGCTCGCCCCCGCCTCCTTGCTTTTGTTCCCCCTCACCTCGCGTGTTGTCTCATTCAACAATTGTCTCATCCGCAACCAGCCCGGAGGCTACAGAACTCCGAGTGTGTCTGCGCGCGAGCGACAGAGCACGAGAGAAACCGAGTGTGAGCATTAATTGCATTAGTAAATTGGTAGCCTACATACTACAATATATAATTACTATATAAGAGGCATGGAAGTTCGATTAATGGACTCCAGTAATCAGAAGGCTACTACAAACGTCTTGTTTTAAACTATTGCAGGGCTCGAATTTCGGCGCGGGTATTGCGCATAATTCTAATCATTCCCGCAGGTCTCCCATTTATAATGCGGGAAATTCCCGCAATCGTAATCCACACAGATTATAAAATCAAATCATTCTTTTAACAACTATCTGCCAGACGCAATTTCACAAACAGCGTGAGTGTTCAGCGGTGCCGCTTCTTTCTCGTCTCTCATAATGTGTTGTGCAAGGCAAGCATCAAGAGCTGCTGAGATAAAACACACTCGCGTTTAGGAGTCGGGACATGATGGATATTCACTCGCACAATCGGGCCAGCAGTGCATCGTGACTGAAGTTTACCATTTGCACGTCTTTTTAAGTCTTACCAGTTTAAACATTCAAGCGATTTTAAACTAATCAGTGCTTCGCGCGCTCTCTGAGAGATTATTTTCTATGCGCACATTCATAGAAAATCCGCCTTAAGAACAGCTGGCCAGTAACAAAAGTTATTTTTCGCGGATTATATTGCTTTAACACGCAAAATTGTCAATTTCGGTCGTCGTGAGTATACTCTAAACATAGTCGGTTTTGTCTTTAATAAGCATAAAACGCATGCCAGTATAATGAACACAGGATCCGTGCACTAGCTCTTAAAGTGACGGCAGCCATATGTGTGTCATTCATTTTGTTGTCAATACAACAAAAGATAGCTTTAAGTTAAAGGAATCAGGATTAATAACCTATGTATTTAATTTATTCAGGACTAAAATACTACTCAGTGTTATTTTCCATTTGATTTCTTTATTCAGTTTCTGTATATGAATCACGTGATTAATAATGATGACGAAATTCATCATTCTATCTGTGTTTAATTTTTCTCATTTGGTTACATTCTGTTATGGAAAATTAATTTTCTATTGATTGTAGGCCTATATTTTGAGTTGTATTCACATCCATTTTCCTGTAAAGATATCGAGATATATATCGAATATCGAGATATAGCAAAATATATCGAGATATATTTTTTGCTCCATATCGCCCAGCCCTAGTGTCAGAGGAAGAGTGTCAAGAGTAAAAATGTGAATACAGAATAAGAATCCCAGGTAGTGACACTGTGAAATGTGACAACCTAAATAAAAAAATGGGGTCAAGTAGGGGTTGTGAGAGCCACATGCAAATGAGACAACCCAGTGTGAAAAAAGTATTTTGTGTCATACTCCACTGTCAAAATTCACTGAATGAACTACAGCAGACTCAGATAGAGGAAGACTTAAAAATAAACTTCAGTTTGTGTCCCTTTGTGACAAGTCAAGTCAAGTGAACTCCTGAAGTGTCCTCAAACTAGAGGACTGGAAATATAAACTAAAACTGATAGGGCTGAAGTCCAGAATAAAGGACTGCCCAATTTAAGTTAAATACTGTAAGTCAATGACCAAGGAAAGAGGAAAGTATCTTACCAGCTTTCTTGGGCACACGGGTGAAGGTTCCTTTCACAGTTCGGCAGTGGGAGTTGTCACCCCCACACACACCACACTTATCCTCCACCTTGTTGGAGCCAATTTCCCTGTCACAGCCCACTTTCTGAAGGAGAGGGAGAGAGATATGGGGGGATATGCGAGACACATTAAGAAAAAAGGCAAAATGTGCTTTCAGAAACACTTTCAAGCTTTCATCTTTGGATATATCTACATCTAATACCATGAAACTATAGACCTAATGCGCCAGAGAAACAAGCATGCAGCCATCATTAGACCATTTTGTTTGAACTCCCATTCTTGCGGTAGCTCTGTATACAGTATAACTCTGTATAATACTTGGTCCTTTTCAGAAGTCTGAGTGTGGTTCGCATGATTTTTGGCTCGTATGTGAACACTCAAAATGATCTCGGACCCCTTAAAAGCAAACCGAACCGAGACCATCTCAGGATGTGGTCTGAGTATGGTTCGCTTTCGGTACGGTTCGCTAAAAATGTCCATTGTGAACACAATGAGAGTCCAGGCTCACTTGATTTTTCCATTTGTGAATTCCAATGTTTGGTCATCAGATGCCTCCGTACAAATAGGCTGTTCATCATGGCTGTTTCTTCAGGCAGATCTCTACAAATTATTCATTCATAACGTACACTTATTGTGTCAAATTACTGCTCTATGCACTTTTTTAAGCAAGATTCTGTTCTGCGGCATTTCCTTGCTTTTAAAGGGATAGTTCACTTCAAAATGAAAATTCTGTCATCATTTACTCAACCTCAAGTCGTTTCAAATCTGGATGAATTATGGTCTTCTGCTAAACACAAAGGAAGATATTTTGAAGAATGTCGGTAACCAGACAGTTGATGGACCCCATTGACTTCTACTATGGAAGTTAATGGGGTCCATCAACCGTTTGGTTATACATATTCATCAAAATATCTTCTTTTGTGCTCAGCACAAGAAAGAAATTCATACAGGTTTGAAACAATTTAAGTGTGAGTAAATGACCAAATTATCAACTATTCCTTTAATGACCCTTGTCAATAGTAACGCATTATAACAGTGCACGTCCATGTCTCTTGTGAAAAGAACTGGATGGGAATAAGAACTAGAGGCACAATAAGTGGAAACTGTATAGCTGCAAAACGTAGAACAACATTTGGTCAGACATCTTTTTCAGTAAGAGGCATACATTTGTGGAATGCTTTACCATCTGAAATTAAAACATTGACAGAACTCAAGGTTTTTAATACACATTTAAAGCAATGGCTGAAACAAAAACAACTTTGTGAACACTGACTGTACAGGATACAACACAATGCATACAAACATATTGTTCCATAATGTTAGCACGCATATGCAGCCTTTTGTGTTTTTGTATTGTTAAATCTGCCAGATTGTTTTATAGTTTTATATCTACTTAAGCCCATATTTTTTTTCATGTATGGGATGTATTTGTTGTATGTCTTTTAATAGTTACATATCTTACATTCAATACTCTGTAATTTCTGTTTTATTTCATAAGCCTAACCAGGGATAGGGGTTGCAAATTAGTCATGGCTAGAAACCTGTATGCGTGGCATCTACTTTGTATTTATTATAAAGCAATGTTTTATGCATTTGTCCCTGTCAAATAAATCTTAAATAATTGTATGACTGCGAACACACTCTATTCATTCTAATGCAACTTGCCATCATGCTTATCAGTGTTTTCAGAGGACTTTAGTATTAATACTAATATAATATTGTTGTAGTGGTCATCTTGTCTGGGCGATTGTTTTGTACACTGTACAAAATGGATTTATAAATGGGTAAGATTTTAAAACATTAATCTCATTCAATATTTGACGTCCCCGTAATTATTTCTGTAGCAAAAAAAAAAAAAAAAAAATGGTGACATAAGTGTACAATCTACAATTATCCGTTAATTGTCACCCTTAGTACTCGTGTTTGAACTTGTTAGTTCCTCTCAACTCAAAGCCACTTGTTGCAAACTTTTCTTCACGGATGCTTTCATCTTTGATCAATCATAAATTACAAGTGAGATCAAATATTTCAACTCAAAACAATATTTTGTGTCCAATTCCCCGATTTTTTTTTGGTTTTGAGTAGAAAGTTAACTTGCCTTGCGTTTGTTATACTACAGTGGGTGGTGGTCACGATTTAAAGTGTTTAAAGTGTTTAAGTTTCCCTCAGGACTTTTGTAAAAGCCAAAATATGATATAGTTATATATACTAAATATATTAGTTTCACCTTTTAATTTGAATTACTGAAATACATAAACTTTTGCACGATATTCTAATTTTTCGAGTTTCACCTGTAGGGTCAGCCATCAAAAACTGAACTGGACTAGATCCAAAAAGCAACAGTATACAAAGAGGACCAAAAAAGGATCGGAGTCGTCTTTCAGGGACATGGACAGTGTCCTTTTTCACTTGGTTCACCTCTTGGTCCACTTAAAGGAGTCTGAGTTCGGTTCTTTTAAAGAGGACTCAAGTGTAAAAACACCCTATGGCATTATTGTTGAAGAGTATATTTGCTAATGAAGTGTATTTACTTATTGTAGAGTTAACAAAAGTTATCATGGTCTTTGCGATGTTTGAAGTAGGGCTGGAACGACGCGTCAACATAATCGCTTACGTTGATTGCATAAAATAGTTGATTTTCGTGAAATGCGTCGATTCGTCACACTATTTATATTCCCCAATGATGCTGGCTACCGGGCATGGAGCTTTTGATGGTTTTGAAGTATTTCTAATGTTGCTATTCTGGCCACAGAAGCAGAATCCTAAAAAAGTGTCAACAAGGAATGTTTTTTTCTTTTGAAAGTACAACTGACATTGATAAATATGAGACACTGCAGCCGTTTGTTGAACAAAACTTTTAAAAAGGTGCTAAATATCTGCAAATAAATCCTAAAGCCCCTGTACAAACTAGCTGACAGACTATCAATCACTTGCTCCCAAAAGCTAATCACTATTCATTATCCATCTACAAAAATCAATGTACTTCTATCAACCCCATCTGGAGAGATTCATTCTTCAAACAACATTCATTGTGAAGTGGCACTCATCTTATACACACCGCACTGTGAGCTGACCTTGATCAGTGACATATCACAGAGCCAACTAACAAATCCACAGCAAAAAAAATAACAGGATTGCACAGTGACAGATTTGTCTTAAAATTTGTAAAAAATAAATAAATAAAAATCAAATGTGAAGACTCATTTTACCTATTCAGAAGTGTGCAATAATTTTCTAACTGGCCTCACTCACATGTCTGTGAATACAGTGAGTCAGATGTCTACTTTAATATCAGACTAGGTAAAGTCTGTCTACACTGCATGCTGGTGTTGTGCTGCACAATTATGATTAAGTCAATCAATAAAAGGGCAAGATACCACAGACATTGACACTGGCATTGATATTTTAATCAATTTAAAAAAGAAAAAAGTAAAAGCTGAAAGTAAGAAAATACAAATTCTGTGCTGGTGGGAGAAAATGACAAGCCAATGGATTATAAACAATAGATGTTTAACTCTTTCCCTTACAGAATGATCGACTTTAAACGCGAACCTGTGATTAACGCTGACGGCGTTCACATGCACATTCAGAATTAATTCTATAGTTATGTGCTTTTGAAAATATGTGCGCAGGTTTGTAATTCCATACAACCCATGCCTAAACAAACTACTTGTCTTGCCTATAAATTTGGATACAGAATTTTGTTTTATTTGATCACTTCGGGGTACGCGAACCGATATGTAAGAATGACTAGTGGTCGAAATAGGTACTGCAGTCGAATTAAAAATATCGGAGATCGTCGTTTCTCTCGCCACCTGCTCCTCAGACTGGACGGCGCTCACACGGGTTGCCGGTTTGAGCACATGCAACAGGAACGAGTGCAATGGACTGTGACGAGTCTCTTCTCTTCCTGTTACGGTGAGCTAGTGGGTGTGGCTAGGAGACTCATCAACGGAACGATGTCCACCTGTTCATCCCTCTATAAATGTTTAGACTGACTGGTGTACACAGAAAGGTCTTTCCTCCGGTTTACTTTGTGTTCGATTTATGTTTGATTTGGGCTCGGTTAGTTTCTTTGGTTAGTATTTTGGTTTGCTCTGGCTGATACATTTACACCCATGCCCTTTGTCAGGCATTAGGCCTACAGACGACCACGTTTTATTGTTTTATACATTTTTCTAATTATGTGAATAAAAGTTATTTTCTTTTGCAATCCAATCACTGTGTCCATTTCATTTGCCACGGCTTTGAGCCGGTCGTGACAAATGTGGGGGCTCGTCTAAAACTTTGTTTGGTTAAGAACTTTGGTTAAGTAGTTTATTTCGTTAATCCGATGATTAATTCGTTAGATGTGTTTTTTTTTCGTAGTAATATTTGTTGAATATTGAATTTTGAAATTTCGTGGAGGATTTTAGTGATTGGTTTTTTTTTTTTTTTTTGGTTAGGCCTAGCCTACTTCATGGAAGTTGACTTCGGTAAGTATTGACTATTTCTTTTGGTATGTTTGAGGGGAGTTTTTGTGGATATGCTTTCCCTGGTTAGGTTTAGCGGGATATCCTTAACGGGATGCTCCGAATTTTTTTTATTTTAGTTTGTTTTTTTCTGTATGGTGAAAGCAGCTAGAGCAGTTGTCTCGGGAACACGTCCGTGTTTTGTGATGGTAACTTGTTAATCGGTTGCCATTTCAAACACTGGTTTACAGTGTATAAAAACCCGCTGCAAGTAACTGTACGAAGATTAGGGATATGTTTAGATAATTTAGAAATTTAGTTAGAGGGATTGTGTATCCACTTTCTACCCCTCAGATATATTTTTGTAAATTGGTTAACCGTAGGCTACTCTTGTTTTATCATGGATTCAAAGGTTGAGGAATTTATTAGTGCTCCGTCTGAAGTTCTGTTGGATGATTTTTCTAAAGATCAGTTAGTAGAACTTTCAACTCATTATAAAATTAGTTTGTCAAGTCAAGATAAACGTCTAAAGGATAGTATTAAAACTGTGATTAAGACTGAGTTATTTGAATGCGGAGTTTTGGAATCTCAATCTTTGGAAGATGCGTTAGGTTTTGTTAGTGCTGCGGCACCAGTGTCTCATCTGACATTTGAACAACAAAAACAATTGTTGTTAATTCAAACAGATACTAAAAAAGAAATGCTAGAGGCACAAAATCGCCTTTAGATGTCTAAATTACAGTTACAACAACAACAGCTTGAACTGGAACGTTACCGGTTAGATCTGATCAAATCTGGTCATTTAACAGAAGATGTAAAACGTGATTTGGCTTCGTGTAAATTTGATGTAGTGACTAATATGAGGTTGATACCTAAATTTGACGAGAAAGATGTTGAACGTTTCTTTTTGTTGTTTGAACGCGTGTCAGAAGCACGAAATTGGCCAGATGAGGAATGCACGCTTATGTTACAGTCGGTTTTTACAGGGAAAGCTCAAGAAGCATACTTGTCTCTGAATGTGGAAAATGCTAAGGACTATTTGACTGTTAAGAATGCTGTATTAAGGGCATACGAGTTGGTCCCAGAGGCATATAGGCAAAAATTTAGGTCCTGGAAGAAAACCGATAGTCAAACGCATGTTGAGTTTGTACTTGATATTTCACTTCAATCGTTGGTGTGCAGCTTCTGACGTGAAAACGTTAGATGATTTAAAAGAGTTGATTTTGCTTGAACAATTTAAAAACTCTGTGTCGCAGCGTGTAGCAACATATATTAGTGAGCGTAAACCGGACACCGCAAATGAGGGGGCTGTTATAGCCGATGAATTTTCATTGATTCACAAAACCTCTTTTGGCTACAAAAATGTTGGAGAACATTTTAAGAGAGAGTCATGGCATGACTTTAATAGACCTCCAAAACCTTTTGGTGGTATATCGGACAAACAGCGTCTTGGCTTTGTGGGAGGAAACGATAGAGAAAACGTCTGCAATTATTGTTATGAGTTTGGTCACTGGAAGAATGTGTCCATTGTTGAAATCTAAGTCATCTTCAGTAAAACCTGTTGTTTTGGCTATTTCAGAAGTAAATAATGTACAGAAGAGTTCCTTGTTATGTTGTTCAACATTTTCTCCATTTATCACAGTTGGTTCTGTCAGATTGGTAAATTCGATGGAAGATATACCGGTCAAAATTCTCCGTGACACGGGTTCATCAGAGACATTTGTCCTAGAGTCTATATTATCTTTTTCAAATGACTCTTACACTGGGAACAATGTGTTGATTAGGGGTATTGGGTTGAATGTGATATCTGTTCCATTACATAAAATTGTTTTACATTCTGACTTAATCCAGGGAGAGGTGGAAGTTGCTGTGCGTTCCTGCTTGCCTGTGGACGGAGTGCAGGTGATCTTGGGAAATGATTTGGCTGGTGAACGAGTTTGGCAGAATATTTCACCGAATTTGGTGGTCACACCATCTGTGTCGATGGTTGACGCGAGTGATGATGTTTTTACCTGTTCTTTGGATGGTTTTCCGTCGTGCGTGATAACCAGGTCTGTGAGTAAAATCCCCGCTGGTGTTACATCTGAAACTAGAGAAGTTAAGTACACCTCTAGAAGTCCCTTCTTTCTTGTCTGTGTCACGCGATGAGTTGATTAAAGAGCAAAAGGCTGATATTATGCTTGTTGAACTGTTTGATCGAGTTGTCTCGTATGATGAAATCGTAAATCTTCCCTCTGGGTATTATATAGAGGAAGATGTGTTGGTCCGGAAGTGGGTGCCGCACGGAGAATTTGTGATTGGTGATCCGGTTCTACAAATTGTAGTCCCTCAGTCTCTTCGGAAACTTGTTTTAAAAGCGGCTCATGACAGCTCTGGACATTTGGGAGTGAAAAAAACATATAAGTTGCTTTTGAGACATTTTTTTTGGCCAAAGTTGAAGCGTGATGTGTCGAACTATATTAAGTTATGTCAAACATGTCAACTTACAGGAAAACCAAATCAGTGTATAAAGCCTGCCCCTTTGTATCCAATTCCTGCTATTAGTCAACCTTTTGACCATCTTATTGTGGATTGTGTTGGGCCATTACCTCGGTCAAAGGCAGGGAATGAATATTTGCTTACGATTATGTGCCAAGTGACTAGATATCCAGCTTAGAGGCCTGCATTTCAGCCCGAGCCCGACGGGCCCCGACTTATTTACGCTTCTAGGGCCGGGCTTCGGGCCAATTTTCACGTCATAGTTCACACGCGGGCCGGGCCTCGGGCCTGTTTTAGGCTTATCTTTTTTTATAGCCTATTTTAGACATTAATTAAAATAAAATATGAGAAGATGACGATTGAAAAGCAAACATAGAAAGATGTTTTATAACCTATCACACTGACATGACTGACACATGACAGTCTGCTCACGCACACGCACAGGTTTCCCGGCGGCGCGATCTGAGATTCGTGCGACCGGCTCGTTCTGTGTTTAGTGTCCCGGTGGCGAGCGTGACTTCAGCGCAGCTGGAAAAAGTACGACTGGATTAAAACCTTCCACTGTGGATGCTGTGCTTTTTCTTCACGATGCTCTGAGACTGTTCTTAGCCATGTTAGGAGGTTGTTTTTTGTTTGATTGGACTTTATTTTCATGAGTCTGTTGAAAACTATTGGAAATAAGAATGGCCATGTTCTGTAGTGAAGACTTGATTTTTGAGGTAAGATAAACCTGCATGTTTGTTTTTAATGTAATTTATTTGATTTGTTTAGATTGCATTCTCTGTATTGTATTGTAAACTCATTTAGTTTGCGAGCGCTGTTGCGACTGAGCAGCAGAGCAGTTTGCCTCAGCTTTTCAAAAATGACAATAAACGTTTAAACAAACGTTAACTGTCTGTGTGATATGCTTAAGTTGTTTTATATATATGGATTGTATTGTAGCCAAGTAAAGTGTTGATTTGAGAGGCTATAAATGGATCAAACATGTTTAACTCACTGTCGGCTGCTTGGTCGTCATAAAAAAAAAAAAAACATTTTTCTAAATTAACTTTATAAAGAAATGAAAATAAACTTACTGGTAAATACTTTGCCATTGAGAACAAAAAATATCTGTTTTACTGACTGCAACATAGGGCAGGCTGTGAATATTTTTTTTTTTTTTTTTTTTTTTTTTTTTTTTTTACGGGCTCGGGTCGGACTCGGGCTGATCATTCTAATGAGCTGTCGGACACGGGCCGGGCTAGGGCCTGAGCGTCTCGGGCCAGGGCCGGGCTAGGGCCTAGATTTGAGGCCCGTGCAGGGCTCTAATCCAGCTGTGTACCCGTTACGTTCGATAACCGCAAGGTTAGTTGTAAAAGCACTGACCCAGTTTATATCAGTGTTCGGAGTACCACGAGTTATTCAGTCTGATCAGGAGAGTAATTTTACTTCCAATTTGTTTGGTCAAGTTTTGAAACGGCTTAATATTCAACATAATCTTTCCAGTGCCTATCACGCTCAAAGTCAGGGAGCACTGGAAAGGTTTCACCAAACATTAAAGTCTTTATTGAGATCTTACTGTGTTCAGATGAATCAGGATTGGGAAGTGGGTTTACCCTGGTTAATGATGTCAGCTCGAGAAGCCGCTCAGGAGGGTACCGGATTTAGTCCGAATGACCTTGTTTTTGGTCATGAGGTGCGGGGCCCCTTGTCTATTTTGACTGCAGATTGGAAAAAAGCTGATCCACCAAAAAACCTTTTAGCGTATGTAAGTGATTTTCGCAGACGAATTTTCGAAGCCTGTCAATTGGCAAAAGCATCTTTGAGTAAAGCACAGGATCGGATGAAACGACTTTTTGATCGTCGTACAGAATTGCGTTCATTCCAATTGGGTGATCAAGTTCTTGCTTTGTTACCTATTGTGAGATCACCATTTCAGGCTAAATTTGTGGGTCCTTATACTGTTGCTCGTAAAATTTCGGATCTTAATTATGTGATTAATACGCCAGATCGGAAAAAGAAGACTAGAGTGTGTCATGTAAATTTGTTAAAGCCTTTTTATGGTTCTGAAGAATTTGTTGACACTGAAATAAGTCCAGACGACGTTGATATAACTAATCCTAGTATTAAATCTGTGTTGCTTACAGATTCTTTTTGCGGTGATGCTGAGTTGGCAACCACTTCCATTATGATAGGTGGGGATCAGGATGAGATTGATCCTGGAGATTCTATTCTTCAGGGTCGTTTACACAATTCAGAAGCGTTACGTTCTTTGTCTGAACGGTTTAGTCATTTAACAGAGGGGCAGCGTACCGATTTGATTAATCTGATTTTTGAGTATATTGCACTATTTCCTGATACTCCATCTCGTACAAGTCTTATTGAACACGACATTGATGTAGGAAATTCGGCTCCAATTCATCAGCGCTATTACCGAGTTTCTGCAAATAAAAAGCAACAATTAGAGAAGGAAGTTGAATATATGTTGTAAAATCATATTGCTGAACCTTCTTTTTCGAGTTGGGCTTCTCCCTCATTGCTGGTGAATAAATCTGATGGATCATTCAGATTTTGTACGGATTACCGATAGGTGAATGCCGTAACGAAACCTGATTCATTTCCATTGCCTCGAATTGAGGACTGTATTGACCAGGTGGGAAATGCTAAATTTGTTAGCAAGTTTGATCTATTAAAAGGTTACTGGCAGGTGCCTTTAACTGAAAGAGCTCGGGAAATTTCTGCTTTCATTATTCCATCAGGATTATTTTCGTACAATGTTATGAGTTTCGGGTTGCGAAATGCTCCCGCAACTTTCCAGCGTTTAATGAACCGAGTGATTTCTGGCTTGAGGGGATGCGCTGTGTACTTGGACGATGTCATTGTGTATAGTCAAACTTGGGAAGAACATGTTATACAAATTAGAGCACTATTTGATCGACTTGTGATGGCAAATTTGACGGTTAATTTGTTAAAATGTGAGTTTGCAAAGGCTACCGTAGTTTACTTGGGGAAAGTGGTTGGCCAAGGCCAAGTGCGCCCTGTCCGTGCAAAAGTGGAAACGATTGATAACTACCCTACATCTACCACAAAGAAAGAACTTATGCGATTTCTTGGAATGGTGGGATTTTATCGTTGTTTTTGTAGAAATTTTTCTACTGTGGTGGCCCCCCTGACAAGTTTATTGCGGGGTGGAGTAGACTTTTGTTGGACAGGGGTCTGTCAGCAAGCCTTTGAAAAAGTTAAAATCCTTCTTACAGAGGATCCTGTTTTGAAAGCTCCAAAGTTTGATCAGGCGTTTCGATTGCAAGTGGATGCCAGCAATGTGGGTGCTGGTGCCGTTCTGTTACAGACTTACGAAGATGGAGTTGATCATCCGGTTGGATTCTTTTCTAGGAAGTTTAATTCTTATCAACTGAATTATTCGGTGATTGAAAAGGAGGCGCTTGCTTTGATTTGGGCTTTACAACACTTTGAAGTGTACGTGGGTTCGTCTGAGGGACCCCTGGTGGTTTTTACTGATCACAACCCTTTAGTTTTCCTTCACTCGTTACAGAACCCAAACCAGAGGTTAATGAGGTGGTGCTTATTTTTACAGGGATACCTGCTAGATATTCGCCACATTAAAGGTTCAGAGAATGTAACTGCTGATGCCTTATCTCGTATTCATGTAGTCTAGTGTTAGGATTTGTTCCATTTCCCTGTTTTGTGTCTCTGTTCTTTTCTTAATTTGCTTCCTAGGTGCCGGGGTTGCTAGAAGGACTTGGAGAGCTGATAAGACTGGGAAGGATCCAGAGTTGGAATAAGTTCGCTTACTTGGACTGTTTGAATTCTGAGTGGTGGGTTTTGTTTGGGTTTTGGACGAGTTTGTGAAGTCGCTGTGTTTTTTTTTTTTTGTGTGTTTTTTAGGGGGAGTGTGTGACGAGTCTCTTCTCTTCCTGTTACGGCGAGCTAGTGGGTGTGGCTAGGAGACTCATCAACGGAACGATGTCCACCTGTTCATCCCTCTATAAATGTTTAGACTGACTGGTGTACACAGAAAGGTCTTTCCTCCGGTTTACTTTGTGTTCGATTTATGTTTGATTTGGGCTCGGTTAGTTTCTTTGGTTAGTATTTTGGTTTGCTCTGGCTGATACATTTACACCCATGCCCTTTGTCAGGCATTACAGACGACCACGTTTTATTGTTTTATACATTTTTCTAATTATGTGAATAAAAGTTATTTTCTTTTGCAATCCAATCACTGTGTCCTCCATTTCATTTGCCACGGCTTTGAGCCGGTCGTGACAGGACAATGAAAATTGGCAAATTGGCAACGTGCAGTTTCACAGACCAAAACAATAACAAACATGAAACATCCTGCGCTTGACAGGGCGCATAACGAGCAGAGAGAGCGCCCCGGCCGTGTGCGCCCACTCTGACGTCTTCAAACAACACGAGCGCTGTCTTGCTCTCTCTCCCTCGCGCATATTAATCAAAATCAATTGACACAATAGTAAAAGGTCGGAAGACCGCAGTTTCACGTGGAGGATTTGGAGATTTTTAGAGATTAGAGACTCTAGGCCTCTACACTCAGTGAACAGCATCTCAACACTAAATTATAAAGGCCTGTCTCATATAGACGCCTGTCTCAAATACAAGCCGGTGCAGTTCAGCGATTTGGGAAAATAAAAGCCCGGGCTATTATTTGAAGTTTTACGGTACATGTTTCTCACATATTATGGTAGCCCTGTTTGTGCTAATTACACCATAATTACACCTTTGCCATTAATATGTTTATAAGCAACTGAAAAAAGCACAAATGTCAGTGCATGTCAAAACATCTCAAGGACCCCAAAAACACTTTAGACCCCAGAGGGTTAAAGGAGAACTCCGGCGCAAAATGAACCTTTGGTCTAATTACACATTGTTACCTAGTCAACCGTTATCTGAGATTTGTTTTCATGATTATCGAATGTAAATAGTTTTATCTCTAAAAACAGTTTAGCCTATAAAGCTAGTATAACGCTAGTATATTGGGCATAGTGTAATGACAAATAAAAATCGCTTGTTAATACCACTAATAATAATTTCATAGGGAGCTTCAAAGAAGACAGAGAAAGCCAGAGACAGAGTCTCAGGTCAGCAGACAATTTTTGAGTCTGTGAAAAGGAGAAAAGAAAGCAGACATGGCTAGTGCATGTGAGGACACGGCCATCACTGAGTCACTAGCCTACTTCATAGTAAAGGACATGGTGCCTTGTGTTTATCAGTATCCTTATGTTTGATGGGTAAAAAAGAAAAACTAAATAAAGTAAAAATTAATTTGACTGATAACTTTTTCCCCCAAGGTTTCTATAGATATTGCGATATATCGATATCGTGAATTCTTTTGGCCACAATAACCGTGGTGTGAAAAATCTAACATTGTGACATCCCTAGATGCCACCCCCAAAACTTGCACAGTCCTGTAGCTCCTTATGGGTCAACATTTCATTCGGTAATGTTAGGCAGCTTTGATCTATATGCTGTTTGATGTTTAATTTTTTGCGTTATTTTACATGTGTGTAAGCAATGCTTCCTTCACTTGTTTCTGCTTATTTTTCACCTGTGTTTTGACCTGAAGATCCGGTCCTCTTTCAGAAGATGTGCAATAGCGCCCCTAGCGTATAACAGTGAAAACATGGATTGCCGGGAAAATTCCATCACTGGTGGGAAAGTGTTGTCATAAATTATAGAAAATTCCATCACTGGTGGGAAAGTATTGTCATAAATTATAGAAAATTCCATCAATGGTGGGGAAAGAGTTAAAGAGAAAAATACTGATTTTGAAAGTGAGCCGCAGCTTATGATAGCATGATCATTAAGTGCACAAGGACTGTTCACGGCCAATCTGATGTAAATTAAACTGGCAAGAGCTGGAGAAAATCTGCTGGTTCATTCTTGGCTAGCTGCTACACAACCTCCACGAGTCAGAGTGCACAGGATTTTATTAGTAATCAATCAATCAATCAATACCAGGCTGGTTTATTATAAGAGACTCAGAAGATAATCTAGTGGCTGGATTATCAAAAGTTTGCAAAGTTCATGACATGAAATCTTTCAAAGAAATTCATTTCTGTTTGAAGTAGATGATTGTTAAGGTTATAATATCTGCAAAAGTAAGTATGCAACCGTGAAATAAGTTAATGCATAATGCAATTCAAACACTTACCACACACTCTCCACGCACACAGATGCTGTACGGGTCTTTGTAAGAGCACTTTGTCCCATCATGCATCAGTTGCTTCATGTAAGCCACGTCACCTGTTTCTCTCGACTGGCAATAAAGGTGACACCTTTTGTTGGCTGACAATATAGAAAAACATGAAGAAATATTTAATAAGAAAGACCAGAAATTACATTACATACATTGTTGTCTGCTATAGGTCTATTAAAATAAAATTAAGTTATGAGAAAACAATAATATTCAACCAGTAAAACTGGTGTGTAATCATGCATAAAGAATAGTGTAATGTAATATTCAAGGAAAATGAAAATGTGTTCTTACAGGTCTTGATCTACACAAGCTTTGAGCCGATTAATTATTCAAGTGCATTAAAATTGACTTGTGTTAATGTGAAAAATGAGCACAGGTCTGACATCTGACAACCTATTGAACTCTTGAACTTATATAAAATAACATTAGAATAACTCCCTAAAACATTTAACATATGCAAATTAGGTTTCACATTGCAACTGGCTACTTGGTTCCACCCAAGTCAACAGAAAAAGTTTACTTTTCAAAGGGACAGTTTACCCAAAAATTTTAATTATTTAATTATTTACTCACCCTCATGTCATCATGTCACGCCATACAGGTTTGGAACAACATGAGGGCGAGTAAATGATGACAGAATTCAGCACATAGTAATGGAATGCAATGAAATTAATAGTCATATAGTGTCTGAATATTAACATGGTAATGTAGACAATTCTGTTAGGACCACTATCGTCAAAGATGATTGACAATTAGCATACAGTTTGGATTGGCGGTATGGTTCTGTTCGGGGCAAGAACTCGCTGCCCATCTGTGGCGAGGGGGGTGTGGTTCAGCGTGGTCTGCACCGAGAGAGAGAGCTGAGAGACGAGTGGTGAGTAAGTAGGTCAAGTCGTGGGGGTGCTAGGCGTGAGCAGCTCCAGCCGTCTAGTTTCTCATACGCACCACAGCAGCCAAAGCCTTCGAAGCAGAAGCCGGTTCCGAGGGCCGTTTTTCACGCTGAGAAGGCTTCGGCTCAGAAGAAATGGCGCCATCGGCGTCAGACCAGTGAGGGCAGCCCCAACCAGGGTGAAACGGTGAAACACCTCATTATACGGTGCCCGTTCCATTTCGGTGTCCTCACGAGACCGTTCTGGCAACCCCGCCACCCTTGGTGCTTCAGGGCGCAGCGGTCTCCAGCGAGCCTTTGGCGCAGTGTCAACTCGACATTGCGTCAGACTCGCGCCCTCTGAGGGGGGTTCGAAAACAGTCAGTTCGGGTTGTTCCTGCCAGTATGCTTCAGGTCCCCAAACTGGCTGTCTCAACTACACCAGAGGCCAGCCTCGAGAGGCTGGTTCCCTTGGTAGATTTTCTGGCAGCGCGGAAGCTACTGCCAAATATATCTATATGGGTCCTGCAGTTAGTAGCAAGAGGCAGATTCCAGTTTGGTTCTCGTCCTCCAGGCTAAAACGGGGTGTTGCTCATGGTAGTGCCTGCCGAGCAGGCTCTGGTAATGGAGCAAGAGGTAAAGGCCCTGTTACAGGAGGTTCCTGAGGTTTTCTTTCAGGGGCAAAGAACACCAGTATCAGGCACTTCCTTTCGGTCTAGCTCTATTATCCCACACATTCACGAAGTGCGTAGATGCAGCTCTGGCCCCGTCCAGGCTCCAGTGCATACGCATTCTGAATTGCATAGACGACTGGCTGATTCTAGCGGAATCAGAACAGTTAGCGGTTCGGCATCGAGATGTCGTCCTCGCTCATATGCGAAGGTTGGGGTTGAGGCTCAATACCAAGAAGAGTGTGCTTTCTCCAGTACATAGGACCACTTTTCTTGGAGTGGTTTGGGATTCAGTCACGATGCGAGCCATTCTGTCACCCGCTCGTGTAGCTGTTATCATTACTGCCACAAAAGAGCTAAGGCTAGGCCAGTCACGCACTGTGAAACTGGAGAGACTGTTAGGCCTCAGGGCAGCAGCGTCCAATGTGATACCCTTTGGCCTGCTGTACGTGAGACCTTTGCAGTGGTGGCTCAGGACCAGAGGGTTCTCCCCGAGGGGAAACCCACTCCGTACGATCAAGATCACGCGGCAGTATCCCCGCGCCTTGGTTATATGGAGGAAACACTGGTTCTTGTCCCAGGTTCCGGTGTTGGGAGCTCTTTGCCATCGAGTTGCTATCTCAACAGATGCTTCCCTCACCGACTGGGGAGCGGTATTGGAAGGCCGCTCAGCTCAGGGCTTGTGGAGGAGTCATCATCTCTCTTGACACATGAATTGCCTAGAGATGATGCTCGTCTTCAATATGTTGAGACATGTCCTCCCAGACCTGAGGGGCCATCATGTGTTGCTCTGGACAGACAACACGCTGGTGGCCTCTTTTTTGGTTCCTCGGGAAAATACGCTCTCTGAGGGCAATGTATATTCCAGGGGGCCAGAATATGGGAGCAGACACCCTGTCGAGGCAGGGGCTGAGGCCAGGGGACTGGAGACTCCACCCCGAGGCGGTGGAGCAAATACGAGAGATTTATTTGGGGCTGCCCTTGGGGCTGGATGCTATGGTGCAGATGTGTCTGTACGCAATTTCCCCTGTTGCTCTGCTCCCAGGAGTTCTGGAGATAATCCGCCAGGATGGAATAAGCCTACTGCTAGTAGGACCACGGTGGCCGAGCTGAATTTGGTTTGCGGACCTAATTCTTCTCCTCGATGAAGGAGATTTCTTCTCCTCGATCTCCCCTCCCTTGGAGATCCCGATCAGGAGAGACCTCCCGTCTCAGGCAGGGGGTGCAATATTGCACCCCCGGCAGGGGATTTGGAAACTGTGGGTTTGGTCCCTGAGGGGGCCCAACTCATAGAGAGTGGTCTCTCAACCGAGGTTGTTGAGACCATTCTAAGCTCCAGAGCTCCCGCTATGAGGAAACTTTATGCACTTAAATGGAGAGTTTTCACTTCTTGGTGTCACCAGCGTCAGTGGGATCCAGTTAACTGTTCAGTGAACACAGTACTTGAGTTTCTGCAAAAGCGCTTTACGTCAGGTTTATGTCCGTCCACGCTCAAGGTATATGTGGCGGACAAAGCAGCTTTCAACGCCCTGGTGGGTGGTACATCGTTGGGTCGAGACCCCCGATCACACGTTTCCTTCGTGGCACATTGAAGCTGAGGCCTGCAACTCGCACTAGGGTGCCGGCTTGGGACCTTGCAATAGTTTTAGAAGGCATGTCTAGGGCTCCATTCGAGCCCTTAGATTCGGTTTCAGAGAAATTTCTTACTTTTAAGACCATCTTTCTGCTAGCTATTTCGTCCCTCAAAAGAGTCGGAGACCTTCAGGCCCTTTCGGTTTCCCCTACTTGCCTTGAGTTTGCACCGGGGATGGTCAAGGCATTCTTATTTCCAAAACAGGGATACATCCCTAAGGTGGCAACCACGATTCCGAGGCCTATTGTGCTGCAGGTTTTCTGTCCTCCTCCTTTTACCTCTTCGGACCAGGAAAAGCTGAACCTCTTGTGTCCAGTGCAAGCACTAGACACTTATGTTTATCGGACTTCTCCGTGGAGAAAATCCAACCAGCTATTTGTTTTCTTTGGATCACCCAAGAAAGGTCTTCCTGCTTCTAAGCAGATGGTCAGTAAGTGGGTAGTCGAGGTTATTTCACTCGTTTACGAGTACTCTGACCAGCCGTGTCCTTTGGCGGTCAGAGCTCAATCTACGAGGGGTATGGCGGCCTCTAAAGCCTTATTATTTGGGGTTTCTCTCCAAGACGTTTGTGATGCGGTGGGCTGGTCCACACCGCTCACGTTCGTAAGGTTTTACAGCTTGGACCTGGACCTGAAGTATGGCAGGGAGACGATGCGTCGCCCTGCCATATTTCCTCCATCCCTGTGATCGACTTGCTTCGGCAATTTTCGAAGCTAATGCCGGTTTGCACCGGATGCGCTTTATCTCTTCCTGGTCATGACGGCACCCGCCCGTGACGCTTATTCTTTCCATTGGACTAGTTGACATAGATGATTCAAACGCATTCACGCTGGAGGCGTTCCCAAAGCGTCATCGACGCATCGTCTCGTTCCCTATCTCAGGGAACTATGGTTACAGACGTAACCTGAGACGATTTCCTCTTCTAATATCCTCTTTGCTTGAAAATATGTCACAATACTGAAGTAATGTCGGTGACAACTTCCAGTTCACACAGACATAATCAACAATGATAACAGCTGGATGGCTTAATGCAACAGGTGTGATGCTGATACCTAGATATCTTTAAGGCACAAATATGTAAGAATTTTGCATTAAAATATCCAAAAATCACTAGAACAAAGTTATATATGTTGTTGAGGTGTACTTGCATTATCCCAAATGTTTCCAACAATGTTTAAATCAAGATAAATCCACCATTTAACCAATGAAGTGGTCCATATCATTGCTTCGCCTGTCAAAGTTGCATATCCTCGTTATCCTTGGTTGTCGATTTTACTCCTGAAGAATCCAAGAAAAACAATGTGCTTCCTTATTCATGAACATAATTTCTGTTCTCATCAGACTGATTCCATCGGCTGTGTAGATGACGACTAGGGGTGGGGCAAAAAATTGATTCTTAGATGCTGTAAACCGTATGTTATACGTAGGTTTACTGTACTGCCCTCCACAGTCACAGTGTGTATCAGTGCCAGTCACAAAAAGTTACATTTTGACTGTGCTCTCTGCAGATCTTCATTTACTTTTTTTGTATAAGCTGTTTTTGATTGTGGTATACAGAAAAAAATTAAAGTCATAACTCTTTATTATTTAGTTGTGTATAAGAGCAGCTTTGTATGTTACTAATTATTCAGAATAAGTCCACAAGCATTATTTTTGTATGAGAGCTGCTGGTACATAATTCTATATTTTTGAACGAAAGCTGTTTTGTGATTTTGCTACAGCAAAATGTTTATTTGTTTTTTGTTTGTTTTTTTGGCTGAAGGATTATATTGCTCATTGCACATAACAGGAGGATGTTGGTTAGAAGTCTATTATTAAATGTTAGAGATTCAGAATAATGGTGAAGTTTGTATTAATTTATTACAAGTATGCTGCTAGTACAGGGACACATTTATTTTCCTGTTGGTTCTTTCCAATGTTGGGACATATGCTGGCAAATGTAACCTACAGTTGACTTGCCAAATCACTTTCTATTTGTTTTATTAATAAAATGAATATAGGAAGTATTGGAAGAAAATTCTTTATGGGTCATTATAAATACTTTGCTTTAAAAGTACCAAGTAGTCACACACAAAAAAGATGCATCAATAATCGTTTTAGCATCGCATCGTAGTCCTCTGAATTGTAATCGAATCGTGAGGTGCCTAGAGATTCCCACCTCTAATGACGATCCCCATTATTCCACACTTCTTCATGGGATTATCAAGCTACAACGTTGTTATTGTTTGAATAAGAGACCTCTGCGGCGAAACGTACTTACTGTGCATTTAAGCAACAAGCATGTTACTGATACACTAGATAAGCATGTTGCTGACTTATCTGATTAATATTGCCAACATGCTGTGTATAAGCATAAAGAAACAAGCATGTTTCCAATAGCCAGATGAGCTTTAAGAAACAAGCATGTTGCCAATAACAACCAGATAAGCCTTAAACAACAGCTTTAACCCTTGTGCTATATTTTTTATTAAACTCCAGAGAGGGTTTGTTCCAGAATTAGGAACATGTACAACCACATTTACAATTACAACCATGCTTATACAGAGCTGTATTGCACTCCTGCTCGTGTAGTATTGCATATGTATGCCGTATTGTGATACAGCAACATTGCAGTCTTAAAAAAAACTTACCTCACCTGTCCCTAAATTTCTTACTGTGTCCCTAAAAATATTTTTGAACAAAAAACACTGCTGAAAAAAAAGGTAAGCATAGATGGCGTTCGGGCCAAATAATACATTATACAATATAATATGCTAAAATATGTGTTTTTAACCCTCTGGGGTCGGTGGTCACGCCGGTGCGACCAGCTCGCTTTTTTCTTATCAGTGCAAAAGAGACTAAAATAACACCTTCGATTTTTGTCATACAGGCAAGTGTTATACATCATTCAAAATTGTTTAATGTCTTCTTTTATTTGTGTACACTAATAATAAAAACAAAATGTTGTGTTCTTTGTAAAGTAAAGAAAATAAACATGATGCGCGTTCTACCGTCTCTTTCAATGTGAAGTTTATTCTGAAATGCGACAGATAATAATCTGTAACTCAGCGAATGCTGGCCACACTGACATGAGACGTGTCTTTACAAAGCTTGAAGTCTCTATTTTTAAATTATGTAAATCATATCAAAAAAAAATATTCTCTGTTTAGATAATCCGTAAGAAAGCAACGAGATGTACAGTTTCTCAAACGCGTCCTCATTAGCTATAATGTGACCACACTCAAGCGCGCACAAGCAATTGACATGCAAATCGTCCACGTGAAGGAACGCAGACCAGTAAACGCCCTCATTAACTCTAAACAAAGAATTAGAGACTTCAGTACTCCTCTGCTTTTCATCGAGTTTGGAGAACTGTTTGGAAGACTGTGTTTGTGCTGTGTTGTTTACCTTGGATTTACCTCAGAAGAATTAGAAGAACGCGATTTGAAGATGAGAAAGAATTTTAAGGTAAGAAATTTCCACTCATTATAGTAAGCATGTTATTGTTGCATAAACTTCACATTGTAGCTACTAGTTAAACTGGTGCTAGACTAAAATGTATGTATATATACAGTATATATAGACCGAAACATGTTGAAATATGAACTATAGACAGGTAGGCAACCTTTCAATGCTAAATTTATATACATGTACGACACAAGGATGTTTTTATTTGTTCGATAATAAAACACAGCATGATATGAAAGTAGGCTAGTTTAAGTGTTTACTCTTATATGGTGAATATTATAATGTTTAGACCAGTGTTTACTGTTAAATACTGTGTTTGTGGATATCTGCTCAAACATAGATATGTATAATGTGGTAACAATAATGTTTAATAGTTTGGAGCGGCTCGATCGCTTCAGTAAATGTTCTCTGCACCCGCTGTGAGTTTGAGTCACTCGCACTGTGGGTTTGAAAAGCAAAATGTGCCAAACATTAGGCTTAATGTTTTTACTCCAATCTAATTTCATAATGTCATAACGAATGAAAACATTTGAAGTTACTTATGATAATCCATATATTTTTCTATAGTGTAGTGTTACTGAAGTGTTAATTTTTAACAATTTATAGGCCGCCTGCTATAGGCTATTGTTATTATTATTTGATGCAGCCCTACAAGTATATGCCCACAAGTATATGCCTACAGCATGCCAAACCTGGTGTTCATAATATATATATATATATATATATATATATATATATATATATATATATATATATATATATATATATATATATATATATATATATATATTTTTTTTTTTTTTTTTTTTAATTCTAAATCACAATTTTAACCAGAAAAATCGAAAATGTATTCCCAAAATCGTGCAGCCCTATAGTTTCTCTTGATATCAGCATGTTTACAGTTGTTTCGTGTTTTTTTTACAGGGACCAGATGCCACTGATGAGTCCTGCTGACTTTAACATTCACATGAGTCTCTGTACATGAACATGGTAAAATGAAACACCTTGGAAATGACAGGTATGTACTATGTTTCAGGAATGGCACAAAGGTGTGTGACTGTTCAAGTCTCTGTCTTTAGATCAGTGTGTTCAATAATGTGCTTTTTTGTCCTTTGTTGTGAATCTTTGTATTATGTTGTGTTGTAAATAAATCCAAACAATCAAAAAGCCATACTTTTTTAAATCTCTACTCATTCTTTGTTCTGGTCCCACCTGATATGGCCATTATGGGAGGGTCTTTGTTTTTCTCAGGAGTGAAAAACATCTATATTCATGATGATTCACGCCTCCTCGCATAAAGCTTTCTTACACAAAACATGTCTTACAGATTTTAAATCAATATATTGTTTTATCTAAATGAGTACGCAGGATGATTTTCACATAGTTTTGAAGCAAATATTCTAGGATACGTGATACAATTTTCAAAAGTCTTGTGAAGAAATAATCAGTATGGTTTTCATGACCTTATTTCAGTGACAATATTTTTGTGTTTTATCACAAACCACGCATAAACGTCATTATCTCAAACTACAAACTTTTACATACATGCTGCTGACATTGTATTCAGCAGAAATTCTGCTACAATGTGTAATCAGACTTTAGCCATGAAAATGTCACAAGTAACAGAAATAAGCACAAATGTCAGAGCATGTCAAAACACCTCCAGGACCCAGAAAACACTTCAGACCCCAGAGGGTTAAACTGGAATGGCTGTCACTGACATGTCACTGGCTTTAGTTTTGAACAATGTGGTCATTTCATTTTGTGGTTTAAAGAGATAAATGGCAATGGACACAACATGAAGCAACAGCAGAAAGTGCAAAGTTTGACAAAAGCATTTAAAACGACACTTTGTCCCCTCATGTGTGAGAGCACTCTAAACGGCTTCTTGAGCCACACACACTAAGGAAAGTGGGTAAAGTTGTTGTTCATCTTGTACTGGTTGGTTTGGTTCATGGCTAATATCGCTTTAACACAGACAATTTAAAAATTCATATGGAAAAAAATATAGAACAAGGCTGCTGAAAAACTTTTGCACTATTTCAGTGCTCTTGGAATGTCACTCGGTCAATAAAACTCTAGGGGCCCTATTTTAACGATCTGAAACGCAAGTGTCAAAGCGCAAAGCGCAAGTAACTTTGTGGGCGGATCCCGGCGCTGTTGCTATTTTCCCGGCGGGATAAATGCCTCTTGCGCCTGGCGCAAATCTAAAAGGGGTTGGTCCGAAGTAGCTTCATTATTCATAGGTGTGGTTTGGGCGTAACGTGAAATAAACCAATCAGAGCGTCATCTCACATTCCCTTTAAGAGCAGGCGCGCTTGTTCTAAAGCGGATTCCTATTATAACGGCGGATTTGCCAGGCGCGCGCCAGGAGCGGTTCACAGCCGAGGAGAGCAACGTTCTCGTCAGGGCCGTAAAACACAGAGAAGTGACATTGGGGATGGAGAAACCCACCCAAATTAACTTCTGTTAAACAGGTGTATGATAATTTGCGTAAATGTGTAAGCTTCATGTATGCTTTTACAATAAATTATCTATCTATCTATCTATCTATCTATCTATCTATCTATCTATCTATCTATCTATCTATCTATCTATCAATCTATCTATCTATCTATCAATCTATCTATCTATCAATCTATCAATCTATCAATCTATCTATCTATCTATCTATCTATCTATCTATCTATCTATCTATCTATCTATCTATCTATCGTAGCCTAATAATGTATGATTTGCAAAAATGAAAACGGCTGCTTAGATGAGAGAATCAAAGTGTATGCGCGTTGTGCACACGCTACATTGATTATGGCCAAGCATGCGCCCTTAAAATAGCTTGATGAACAACGCGCAACGCGCCACTGACTTTAGACTACTTTTTTTCTGGTCAGTGGCGCAATTGTTTTATAGAACAGCAAAATAGCATGAAGGAAAGTTTGCGCCGGAACACGCCTCCTCTTTGCGCTGAACCGCCCCGGGGAGCGCAAGTGTATTTCTTAGTTAACAGACGTGCGTCTGTGGAGGGAAAAGTCCGCTTTGCGCGGGTGCAAAATAGGAATGATACATGCGTCAGTGTACAAAGTCATTTGCGCCGAGTGCAAGATAGGGCCCTAGGACTGGGCACTATTATATAAATATATTTTCCCAAATTACACTGCTTTAAAATCTGAAAAACTCACCGTCTGGGTGTTCGTAGGGAAGCCAGTGGTGTTTAGTGTTCTGGTATTCAAAGTGGGAGTTGCGTTGTTGACATTGCTGTGCTCTGAAGTCCTCAAAGTGTTTGGGGCAATCATCAATGTTACACAGCTGGTACTCATAGTTAACCCCTGGACAGTCCTGACCTCCATTAGATGGACTAACAGACAAAAGATAATAATCAAATAAAGATCAACAAAGTACTTTAAATATACAAGTGTGTGGTTTAAAAAGCAGTCAGTAACCAAAGTTAATCTAAACAAAGTTTAAATGAATCACTTCAATGAAGTGAACAGATAGTAGAAACACATCTATCCCTTCTTTCATCAAATAAAATATATAGATCCACATTCAGAAAAGCTAAGCAATGTTTGGATCGAATGGCAACCGATGCAAAAGATAGATTGAATTTTGATAACATCACAAGCCTCACTTTAAATTTTATTCATGCATATTTTCTGTAAGTGTGAACATCTGTTCAACTCAAATGGTGTTTAACAGGTCCTTAAAACAAACCCTCTACACAACTAGAACACTAATGTGCTAGCATAAATAAAACTAAATTCCTAGTTCTCTTGCTTCTTTCATTCTCAAAGCATGCATGCTAATTAAGAAGCATCCACTCTATAATACCCCTACTTCAAAAAGAAAAATACACTTAGACAGCATAGACGGCAGCACTATCTGATTAAAAACACCCTGCGCAGATGTTTATCAAAAAATAGATTTAGAGATACAAACAGGTAATCAGATAATTTCATGCATTATTTTTGATCTGACTTCAAACACAGGTTTTGAAATATTAAAGAGATAAAGAACAAACTAACCTTACTGGAGAATGCAAAGTTTGTGATTGACATTTCCTATCATTGGATAGTGTCAATCATGTTCACCCCTGCTGTCTGTATGCATTATTGCTAGACAGATAGTTCTTTTCATTTTTAAGAAACTGCAGCCATCCATATGATAACTGAATCTGGTTATGAAGAGTACACTAGTGTGCCAGTAAGCTTCATTAGCAATCCTGACTGTGCATTCAGTAGATAACATACACAGGGTTGTTGCACTGGCGGGTTCTGAATCGGACGCCTGTCCCGCAGGAGCGAGAGCAGGAGCCATACTTGCTCCAGGCGCCCCAGGCTCCATCTTGCTTCACTTGGTTGGCATTCTTCCACATGCAGTGACCTTTGTAGCACCACTACAAGGGGAAGGTGTGAGACAGAATCAAATTGGGAACAACAGGACAAAATAGGCACAGCAAAATGTGGACACATGAAATTACCTTCCCAGGTGCACATTCAGTGCCATCCAATGGTGGTCCTTTCTTGGTCTTGCAGAAGTAAGGGTTATCTGGATGACTGCACCAAAGCTGCTTGCATGGATCAAAAGTGCGAAACTGAAGAGAGGGAAAAGTGCCCAAGAATTAAATGGCCAGACAAATTTAAAAGATTTTTTAACTTTTTTGGCCAAGCTACAAAGCTACAATTCCACCAGAGATTAGACCTGACAATCCTTTTCCTCTTAGGAACACGCTCGAGCTTGAATTGAAAAAAAAAAAAAGGGGGGGAAAGACAGAGAGAGAAACTGAATTGATTTTCCCTCTAGAGACTGCCAGTGCCACTCTGGAGCTAGTGTTACTGCTAGACACCCAGGAAATGGACCCAAGAACAGAAAAGAGAATACAGACTTTTGGGGGGTGGGGGGGGGGGGCTTGCATTTTCTGTTTACTGCAAATGCCACAATCTGAGTCAACAAAAAAAAGTGTTGTGTACACCATTGTGTACACAATAAAATTTACCAAAAAGGATTTGAGTTTCTGAGTATTTTATTTATCTTAAAGGGATAGTCCTCCCAAAAATGAAAATTCCCTGTATGGGTTTATTTCTTCAACAGAACACAAAAGATGATATTTTGAATAATGTTGGTAAAAAAAAAGGTTTGGTTTCCATTGAATTTTATGTACATACATGCAATAGAAGTCAATGGGAATAAATCAGTTTGCTATACCAAAATTCTTCAAAATATCTCACAAGAAAGAAAGTCGCACAGGTTTGGAATGACATGATAGTGATTTCTTTGTTGTTGCTCGGACTATCCCTTTAATTCACATCAGCTGTGGTTTCTTACACATTTGTTTGTGGGTTTAAAGCACATGAGATGAAAACATTACAATGCGATTTTCATGACTGTTGGTCACAATAAACCAAGTTACATTTATTTTCAAACGAAACAGGGAAACAGACATTTATCACTAAATATAAGGGTATTGATTATGACAAATTAATATGAACACAGCTAAAGTGAAGATAATTTTAGGAATGATAACGTTGTCCACTCCAGGCTGATTCACAGCTGGACTTCTGTTCACTACATTTTCTTTTCATTAAACACAACAGGAGAATGTGGCATACACATTACAATGTGAATAATTGAAAATACAATTCACATTTGCAATATATATTTTTTCTTGGGAAACAAATAATTTAAATTCCAGCCTGTAACACAAGACTGGGAGAGGAAACTAATGGATGACAGCTGAAATACAAGGTTCATCTCTAAGCTCTGTGCTTTACCAAAACAGTTCTGCTTATTTGCAATGCCGTGTGGAGTAGGAACTAGGAAGGTTCAGACATACGGTTAATAAATGGACGGATGTGCCCAAGGGAGAAACGGCACTATGTTGAAGGCATAAATGAACTTCCATTTAAAGTCTCTAACAAGTCCCTTGGCAAGCAGCTAGACTAAAGGATATCAGTTGTCTGCTCTGTCACTGGCTCAGTGCTTTATTTGACCAATAGTCGAAGCCAATATCGATTACCATATAGTACCTGTATTATTAAAGGTGGCATGAAATGGCAATTCACCCTGTCTATTTTCTAAAAATCCAAATTATTGGCCTCACTGAGAACAATTCCTCTGTGTGTGTAAATAGAAATATCATAACTCTCCAATCAAACATTTAGTCCATAAACCCCACTCCTTTCTTACAATCGACCACAAGCTCACATTCAGGTCTCCATCCAAGCAACATCTGATGGATAAAAGTACCAACCTATGTATTTTTATTTTTCCTTTATCATATGTACGTTGGATGTAAGTCACAATACAGAAAAAAAAGAATCTGCCGCTACTTCTGTTTCATCATGTTTTAACTGCATATAAATTAAAGTAATAGTTCACCCAAAAATGAAAAGTCTGTCATTAATTTTTACACCCTTTTTGAAGCTTCAAAGCAACAGTCAGCATTCATTGTAATTGCCCATAAAACACAATCAGAACAAAAGTCATACAGGTTTGAAGCAACATGAAGGTGAAAAAAACTGTAATAGTATTTCATGCATGTGCCAAACGTAGCTCCTTGCACGTTCGTAACCGGTATGCTTATTAAAGGGCATTTATTATGCCCTTTTTACAAGATGTAAAATAAGTCTCTGATGTCCCCAGAGTATGTATGTGAAGGTTTAGCGCAAAATACCCCATAGATAATTTTTGATAGCATGTTAAAATTGCCACTTTTTGGGGGTGAGCACCGTTTTTGATGTGATGTCATGTCACTTTGCCCAGAATCTAAGAACGGCATGTTATGGAGTAAAAGATGGAATATTTTTGCTGCAAAATTACCTTTTTTGGTACCACAAACTCCTCAGAGAGCTAAATAAAATGTCACACTCCAGATGGGAGAAGTAACAAATAGTTCCTGACAAATATTTTGTTTACAATCCCATTACAATCTAATTGTTTCTATCGACACTGACAATGGGCCACAGAGAGACAACTATTTAAAGCATGATTAGTGGGTCATAGAACATCTCATGATGAGGGTGTGAGTTTTTGCTGGGCTATGGTGTACAGCTGGGCATATGTTATTTAGGCATGACAGAGGGCTGGGAGGAAGAATCACAGCATGGTGTTCTTGTTTACTAGTGTTACAGCCTTTGATGACAGAATGCCAAACATCTTGCCATCTGCTGGTTCTCAGTTTCAGGCCATAAACGAGGTGTGAGGCTCTTTTCCCTGACACTGTACCTGTGATTGGGACTTTGCAGCACATATTCATTTTGCACTTGAAAGTGTTTAGAGCGGAGGGTTTGGGGGGTTAAGAGAACATTAAAAAAAGTATAATTTAAAGGCCAGAAACTGATGTCTTTCTTAAAATGGTCTTATTTACAAGAGAAACGTGGCATAGAAATATATAAAGCACTTATATATGTAAAGCACTTATATATATATATATATATATATATATATATATATACAGTACTTATATTTTAAGCATTTCCATCTAAAAGACCTTGGACAGAGACCTTAATGAGCACTGGTTAAAATACTAAATATTTAGGAGATGGACTTTTTGGTGCTTGGTTTAATGACTGACATTTATCAGGTCTGTCAAGGGAGAATACAGCCTCCAGCTACACTCACTGAAGTACAAATTTTGTATCCAACTCCAAAATCGAAGCGACACTGCTCATCCATGGAGTAATTGATGCCGGGAAGTTCAGGGAGCTGCGGCCAGTCATGTTTGAAGGGGTCGTCCAGCAGGCAGTCATATGAACTGTGAAAAACAAACAAAGTTGCAACATCTGTTTGAGTAAACCCAGTAAAGGTGTTTAATGAATGGCCCTATAAACTTTGGAAGCCACATTTAAAGTTTGGTAGCAAACAGTAAGCCTGAATTGGACAGTATGGTGTAATGAAAATGAGACTCATACATTCTAGATGATTCATATGATTCATATCATTAAAGCGAAACTCATTTTGAACCCTCAAAGAAAGAACTAAATCACATTTCCTAATCTCCATGCATTAGATAATTTACAGTAAATGTTAAAAATCATGAAGTGCTGAGTGAGGCCAGGACATGCAGAGAAAGTGCTTTTAAACTTTCTAACCACAGAGATTTTGAACTTAAAAAGGGTCTTCAGAGGTTTCCTACTGACCGCTGGCTAATTTAAACTTACAGTAGGCGAATAATGAACTGCGCAAGGATTTTCAGTAAAAGTGAAGCCTTTTATTATCAGAAATAAATCTGTCCGCTCTTAATTATCAGCATTTCTTCAAGAGCACTGTTTAGGTTAAAGGTGATGTGAGAGTTGAGTAAAACACAATGATCACACAAATCTATTGCATTGGTAAACGCAGATTTTCTTCTGAGAACAAGTCGATTTGCTTGATGTGAATGGAAAAAACATTCATTCTACGCTGCTCGAAGACTACCGAGAATAGTGACCACTTCAAACTCAATAGACAACGGTGAAAATGCTTTTCCTGTCATAGAGAGCTACTTAACATCTCATTTGTATTGGCTGCAGTAAGTTGCGAAGATTCATGGGTAATTTATATCCCATCAGCTCTTAGTCATGATAGGATTAACCCTGAACATTAAGAAGTATATAAATTCAAAAATCCGTAAGTGGCACTAGATGTCTTCTGAAATGATTGAGTGAATCAGTGAGGGCTCAAATGAATAAATTACCTCAAATTGAGAGGTTTATTGTAGAAATACAACCCACAACCTTTAGCCCAGATCATAATGTAACAGGTCTCAGATGAGAGAAGTTTGCTGTTGGATCACATCATCTCATTAATAACTTTTTTTTTCATTGACAATTCATATTCACATAACTGTCATGATCTTTTCTTAAAGGGATAGTTCACCGAAAAATTAAACTTCTGACTCCGTTTCATACGTTTTTGTCCATATAATGATGATGTCTGTCTATCAATATGTCTCTTTAAGAAAAAAAAGAGTGTGTTTAGCATTATATAAGCAATTATATAAAGAATGACTTCAAAGTGTACCGTGTGCAGAGCACCATCAAATGTTCAAACACCATCATTATCATGGCTAAAGCAGCAATTACAGGTTGTTTTAGAGTTAATCTCTGTTGGTCATGTTGTATGTAAACTGTCGGATATCACGGCGATCCATGAATGAAAGAACTTTGATCTTGCACTTTTTTCTCGCAGTAAATGACCTACTGTTGACTCTAATTCAGGTAAACAAACAGTCAACTGAACTTGAGGTCAAACCAAACAAAGCACAGCTCAAATTAAAGCACAGGACAATATTTACAATCAAGTATAACTCATTAGAAATATTTATCATAGGCAGGATGCAATTATTCTGCTGAATTATTTGTATCTCCGGTGGGGGGGAAAAAAATCAGTACCCTCACCAGAAATCAATGCTCCTTCATCAAAAGCCATATTAAATGTCTAAAATAAATGTCTGGCATGTTACATTAGCTATCGCCGAACACACCGGCACATTCCCTTGGATTTTTTTTCTCATAACAGCGGCAAGAACTTAAAAAACTTTTTGGTCATACAGATAAGAGTAAGTAAATGTAAACTGTAAATGTCTATTTTTATTTATGTACACTCACGTGCTTTTGTAAAATGAAGAAAACAAACGGGATGCATATTCTGCCGTCTCTATCTCCCTGAACAGCAGTGCGTCACAAAAATAAACCGAAACTCTAGGCTACTTGCCTCAGTCACGATAAGAAATATGTCTATAGAAAGCTTGAAATTTGAACAGATAGGTCTATTCTCTGATTATGTAATCCATATGAAACCAACAAGAGGTACAGAGGTAATCTGCTCAAACTAATCTAATCTCGATCTAATTATGTAAATCGCTCATAATTAAAATGTAAAAATGGATTAAAACATTAAACTTTGTCTAAATATTCCGATATTGTTTCATTAAAGTTCAAAATGATTCTATACATGTTCATTTAACATCTCCACAAAATACCTACTGTGCTTCTTGATTTATTTTCATTAAAAAAAATTAAATTAAAAACATCCTCCCTCTGCTTTTTACACAAATCGCACCCTGATCATAAGGCATACCTGTGAAGAGACATGTTTCCTTTTAAAATATGAAATATGTTCAAGGCCTTCCAGTTTCTAGATAAAACAAAGAGAGGTGTGAGAAGAGAGAAGTGTGAACTCACTGAATATATCTCTTCAGCTCTTGGCCACTGCACATTGACCAGTGGTAGCGGTGGAAGGCTGCTTGCACCAGAGGAGCCATGACACTTCCCATGGCTGTTTCGTCACCGCAGCGGTTGCCCTGACCGTCATGCTCCATTCCCAGTCTACAGATCAGGCATGATTATGGTAAACAGGGACATTTCAGTGCAGCAATGGTAACATTTTCTACCGCAATTAGCATAGTTATATCTAAACAGGGACGCACCTCACCTCCCAACATCATCATTAACGGGTATGAAATTACAAAAGGACACTGTGACCTAACCAGGCGAGACACAACAAAGCAATAAAAGCTATACTATTGATGATCTGAATATTTTGCCTAACTAGATGTGTTGGTTATTTTTGCAGTATTGCCGCCCACAATGAAATCTGATTGGACCAAAATCTCACTCATGTATATTAAATATCAAACATGAATAAGCCCAGAAGAGATTGATTAAATGCTGAAAAACAAACAATACTACTTCTAAACACCTACAAAAGCATTTAAAAGTCTGGGGTCAGTAAGATTTGTTCTTGTTTTTGAAAGAAGTCTATTAAATATGTAAAATTATACGTTGGAAATATTTTGTAACAATGTAAAAAAAAAAATACTGTCACTTTTGGTTCAATTTAATGCATCCCTGCTGAATAAAAGTAGTAATGTGCATGTCATAATGTATATGTCGGTCTGTAATATTGTATATTTCAGTTTAATTGATGTAGCATAATGTATTTTTCATATACTGCTGTTGAAATGTTTAGGATCGAGAAGATTCTTTAAATGTTTTTAAAAGAAGTCTCTTATGCTCACCAAGGCTGCATTTATTTAATACAAATAATTATAATAAAAAAACAGTCATATTTTGAAACATTATTACAATTTAAAATAACTGTTTTCTGTTTGAATATATTATTAATGTAATTTATTCCTGTGATGGCAAAGCTGAATTTTCATCATCATTACTCCAGTCTTCAGAGTCATAATTATGATCCTTGAGAAATCATTCTAATATGATGAATTCCTGCTCAAGAAACATTTATTATTATTATCAATGTTGAAAACAGGTGTGTAAAAAAAAAACAGGATTCTTTGATGAATAGAAAGTTGAAAAGCACAGTACAATACCATTCAAAAGTTTGTAGTCAGGAAGAATTTTTAATTTTTAATAAATTGATACCTTTATTCAGCAAGGATGCATTCAATTGATCAAAAGTGACAGTAAAGACATTTATAATGTTACAAAAGATTATATTTGAAATTAATGCTGTTCTTGTGAACTATTCATCAAAGAATCCTGAAACTGCTGCATTTTGTGTATTTTCAATCAAATAAATTCAGCCTTGGTGAGCATTAGAGACTTCTTTTAAAAAACATTAAAAAATCTCACTGATCCCAAACTTTTGAATGGCAGCATATACAGTATATATATATATATATATATATGTGTGTGTGTGTGTGTGTGTGTGTGTGTGTGTGTAAGCTATATATATATGTAAGCAATATCACACTTGTGGCTGTGATTCGACCGTAGGAAATCAGAGCATGCTGATAAAAGTTACTAGCCTGGTCTAGACGTCACCAACGGACGTCGTGGATAGACCTAAAACCAATCAGAGCGATGAAGGAGATGACGTATGCAGAGCGGCGGAGAAACATCTCCGAGTGTTGTTCTTTGCTCGGTTTTTAACAAAAAGGAAACGTTCAAATCGCTTAAAACAGACGCCATAGCAGATTCGAACGAGTGATGTTCGACGGCGGCATCCATCTTTGTAATGTAGGCTACAAAATCTGCTTCAAAATCCCAGCGCTGTCGTCATCGTATAAAGCCTGCCCCAACGTTTCTGATTGGTGCCTCGATTTCGACGGATTGGAAATGGCCTTGAATGAGCTCTTTGCCAGACTAACTTTCAGAGCAAATCTAAATTTGCCAGAAGTTGTCTGGGTTTTCCCAGGCTAAAAAGTTACTTACAGCCATATCGAATGGCTACGAGTGTGATATTGCATTTATACAACAGTTCAATGGCACACGTGAGTACAACGGAGTATCTTTAAAAACACAAATTTGTGCAGAACTATAGGCCTACTTCCTTCCGCCACGGATTCAAATCTCAAATTGACAGTTTAACAGTTGAGCCCAAGCCTCCGTTACTAATTATAAAACATCACTTTAGAACTAGTAACGAAGGAACGTTGAGTCGCTTCATTAAAGCTAATTGTATCATGTAGAGGAGAGTATTATGAGCAAGAGATCGACTAAACGAGTATATTACCTGCATAGCATTCATTCTTCAGGTCGATGTCCATAATATTATATCCATTGTTTAAAAAATCTGTTTGAATGTTTGAATATTTGTCTATGTCCTTTTAAAAGATTTCCCAAGACAGCGCTAAAACAACTTACTTGTTTACCACTAGTCACACATAAAGACAGTCTTTGCCGTTATCTAATGGTGTAATAATGTAACTGTCACTGAAGTTGACTATTTCAATCACAATATTAATTATTTACAATATTTATTTAACAATAATATTTAAATTAACAACAATAACCATTTTAAAAGTACAAAAGGAATTAACAATAGGAAATAAACACAAGCAAACAATTCAGTCAAACGTACAAAAGCAGCGCTCTATAGGCCATGCAGGACTTAAGTTAAATATAGCTTAAATATAAAGTTATGAAACTTAATTTGAATTAGGTTAACCAAAATCGATTTGCTCTGGAACAAGTAGTAGATTAATAAGACCAAAGATTTCCTGTTTTTGTGTTTAACCACTATCTATAAATAGTTCCCTGAAGGACTGGCCGAGATGAAGCTGTTCTCTGCGGGTACATGAGCGCTGAACGGCCGCTGTCGGCCTGGAGCTCAATCTCTGAAAACGTTTAAATAAATTGTAAAATAGGCACTATGTTTATATATGAGTCACATATTTGAGGTCTAAATAACTACATTCTCGCCTAAAAAAACTCTCTTCAAAACTATAGTTTGTGACACTACAACAGTAGTATTTGTAAAGAATATGGTGGATTTGCATGACAGTCGTCGCAAGCGGTGTGAAACAAGCGTGGTAAAACGGTTAGAGTGCTGAGATACTGTGTGAATATCGCACGACTGGAAAAGGCTCTCAGCCAATCAGTTTCGAGAACCAGAAAGAACTGTTGTATATATATATATATATATATATATATATATATATATATATACTGTATATACAACAGCAAACTTATCCATCTGTTCGACATTATTGCAACAATATATATATATATATATATATATATATATATATATATTGTTGCAATAATGTATATATATATATATATTGTTGCAATAATGTCGAACAGATAAGTTTGCTTAGGAATTGATATGGAAAGAGGAAGGACAGAGGCTTAAGAAGGAATCAATTGGCTGCCAGACAGAAAATGAGAAAATCGCCCTGACATCTCTCTTTGAATTAAATAAAATGTTATTTCAGTCTGTGCTAAAGCCAAACTGAATGAAAGACTATCAGTAGGATGGTGGCAAGATGCAGTGTAATGATGGTTTATCATTCTTTGTCATGTGCTCAATGAAAACTGGATAAAGGCATTTGAAAGAAAGAGATACACAGATAGAGACATAGAAGTTTGAGAGGGTGAAGTCCTGGACAATAGTTTCAATATGGAGAAGGAGATAAGGAGTGTGCCTCAATGACTAATCTGTGTGTAGGAGGTGGTGGGTTTTTATGAAACCCCTTTGATTGTTAGATGCCTACAGACTTTTAGCAACTGTTGTCAAAAAAGGAATTTAAGCTCACCCACAAAAGGGAACAGGCAAGACTAATTAGGCTTGTAGAGACAGTGGCCAAGGACTCTCAAGCATGAGCTCAAAAATTAACACGAGGGATGTTTTGAACAACGTGAGAAAGTGACTTTACATCAAGGAAGTAAGTAAGGACAAAATATTATCTATTTCTTAAATATACTGACATTTTTTTCCTCAAAAGATAAGCAAGTTCACTTGTATGGGGCATCAACATTTTCTTTTCTCCTTTGTGTTACTCTTAATAGAGCCCTCACCTTGAGAGCAGACAGTAAAGTACATTAGCTATGCCGATTTACCTGAAAACACACATTCCATGCGGTTAACAAAACAACTTTTTTTTTTTATTCAAATGTGAAACCACTAATGTTCAGAGTGACATAAAACACTTTACAAAAGCTAACATCAATCTGAAATGGCTGAAAAGCACCTGGTCATGTTTAAAAACCTACACATGTCCTGTTTCGTGGGCTACAACGAAGGCAGAAGAGAAGCCGTCTTCATGATTGAGGGTGCAGCTGCGGACAGGGTGGCACATCCCAGTGACGGGGGCATATCCTAAGAGTGAGTGAGTGACAGAGACAGACAGAGAAGATGAAATGGTTAGGGTTTCTTTTTTTTCTGTCATAACTTTCTCTGTGATTCTACAGTCTGACAGCTTGCTGCTTGGTGTACTTGTAATACTTTGAGAAGAGCAATGCTGACAACTCTGCAAAGAGCTGTCCAGGAGAATTAGATATGATTTTTCATTATTTTTCTGTTTCTTTCATTTAGTTATGACATGTAATGGCTATTTTACTAACAATTCAAATACATATTTGAGGATTATTGGAGGCGGATGGAACAAATTAGAGTCTTTCCAGCAAAGGTGACAGCATGTGCCAAAACAATGTCAACCTACCAGCTGTCATTACATCACATTTCATTGTGTTGGACAAAGACAGTCACTTTGTTCGAAGGGCAATACAGTGAAATGTGCAATTGTTATAGCATACTGACAGTTTGGCATGCAGTCAATAATAATTAATTACAAAAAAAGTGTCAACAAATATAAAATTCAGATAAAATGAGTGATGTGAAATGAATATTTCTCAGTTTGTGAAATGATTTTATTTTTCTTGGTAATGGCATTTGTGGTGCAAAGTGATTTGGACAATTGCGCTGCTTTTTAAAGTGTCTGTGTGTGTACATATTAACATGCAATGTAAAAACATTCACCAGTAGAATTTACTGTATATGTTCTCATCCTGTTCCCTTAAAAAGTAAACACTAGCTATGTTTCCATCCACCTGTTTATGTGCATTTTGGGAAATCATATAAAAACGCTGGATGGAAACGCCAAGATGAGGTGGATAATCAATTTTATTATCCGATAAGAGGACATGCGCATAAACTACAACGGAAACACATTTAACGAATAAATCCCTCGATGCACAGCAAAAAAGTTCATATTTTCGACTCAACAGTGGATGTGATTGGAACTGAACTAACCAGTGGATCAATTTCATTGCACAGCATCTCAAATGTTGGTTTGATCAAAATGCCTGAGCCAAAGTCTGTCATCAGAATGATTTGCAATAATGACCTCCCAAAAGTGTCTTACATGAATGCATTACCAAATACCAGGCATCTGAACGCAAGATAACATGACAGCATTCATTGCGTTTTGTCAAGTCATTTATTTGGGATGTTAGTTAATTAATTTGGATATTAAAATGTTCTCAGAACTCTGTTCTACTTGTTTACTTGTTGTTAGCCCATCACCAGCTCAGATCTCGGCAACACACCGCTGTGCTTACAACAGGAATATATGTGGAAAATAGAAGAAAACTAATCGGAGCAGAGAGGAGAGGAGAGGAGAGGAGAGGAGAGGAGAGGAGAGGAGAGGAGAGGAGAGGAGAGGAGAGGAGAGGAGAGGAGAGGAGAGGAGAGGAGAGGAGAGGAGAACCGCTTGTTCTGAGAGATTGATAATGATATATGGGGATTATAAAAAAAGTTCTTACAAACACTTATCGTTTCACTACAGAAGGCATTGATTCATCCATTGTGGTTCCATGGATTACCGTCGTTATTGCTGTATGCTGTTTGACTTTTAGGAACCCATGAGCTTGCATTAGCAGATAATATATATATTTTTTTTTTAAACCTTTCTTTGTTTTCATCTGAAGAAAGAAAGTTATATACATCTCAAATGCCATGAGGGTAAAAGATGAGTAAATGGTGAGGACATTTCTGGGTGTACAGTATTTTCTTTTAATACATAAAACAGAATAGCAAGATGTATGGGATTCCATCTTAAAGGGGACCTATTATGCAAAAATCACTTTTTATAAGGTTTTTATAATCTAGGTGTATACCTACACGTACGTACTTTATTGGAACACTATAATTACCGAAAGTTACGCTGTAAATTAATTTTACTTACGCAGTACTTTCCGGGCTGTAATCTAAAGCGTAACCGATCTCGGCTCTAAAGCTATTGTTACGACCAAGGACGCATTCATTGTGTGTCTGTTACATACCAGGAGTGTTATGTGCATATGTATTTTTTTCTCTCTCTCTTTCTCTCTTCTTGTGTGTCTTTGACTAATAGGATTAAGGGCTACCACCTGTGCTCGTTTACCTGTGAGTGCTGTCCGCACACTGATTGGTGCGTGTCCTGAGGAGTCTAAAACAAAGCATTCAGAGAGAGTGCTGAGGAAGTAGAGAGACATCGCGGTGTTTGAGGTTGTTCCGCTCTCCAAGCCCAGACAAGTGAGCGCTGGTCGTGCTCTTTGGTGTGTGTGGTCACAATGTGTGTCCTAACGTGATTCTTGAATTTATCATTTTTTTTCATTTATGATCAGTTAAGAGTTTATGGGTAATGTAGGGTGGAGGATATCCATAACTTTTCTCCTGTTTAATGGTTAGTTGAGGAGTTAGGGAAGATATGTTGTTTTGTTTTGTTTTGTTTTCTGTTTTGTATAGGTAAGTTAATGTTATTCCCTTTTTAGGTAGAGGTATTTTTGTTTTCTTTTGAGTTGAGCCCTCCTCCCGAGGTAACACTTTTGTTTTGGATTTATATGTAATGTGTTCCTTTACTTTATATTACTATTTTCTTTTCTAGCTCCTGCTAAGGTTGAAAATAAAAGGCAGACATGCCATTTCAAACCGAAACTTGTTTGGTTATTTTGTGAATCTGGGACTGGAGAGCTGGAGATCCTCAAAGTCTCTCCACTGTTTGTTCGTCGTTCCCTATTTTACCCCTAGACTAAGGGGATACGTAACAATTGGGGGCTCGTCCATACAACTGAAAGCTTTTCTAGTGAAGGAAACTAAGTGGTAAGTTGAAATGTACTCTTTTCTCTCTTTTTCTTGACTGGTATGTCTTCGTAATAGGGGAAGGGAAAGAGACCTCTTGTGGTAGGAGAAATGGAATTCGATTTGACAGCCTTCACAGAAGTTTCACTTGTTTTGAAACACGGAAGACCTAACTTGATCAGTGCACTTTTGCTATCAAAACAAATAACTGTATAAATGCACTGATATGTACCCCGTAATTTAAAAAAAAAGCCTTTAAGTATTGGTACACTATTCAATTCAAATGTATTTGTATAGCGCTATTATACACGCTATTACACTAACAAAAAGCTACACAGTGTATGTTCTTGCTAAATTGCTCCCAAATGTAAGATTGTTGCCTATCATAATAGTAGAATTATTTACCCTTAGAACCCTTAGTTCTAAAATAATGACAGTATAATTAATTTGTTAATTTTCCTGGTTGTTATTCCCCAAACTTTACATATTGTTCCCTTATACCAACACGTAAATACTTTATTGTAACACTATAATTACAGAAAGTTACGCTGTAAATTCGTTTTACTTACACAGTACTTTCAGGGCTGTAATCTAAAGCGTTACCGATCTCAGCTCTAAAGCTATATTCATATCTGGTGTCAATAAGCCAATAAAGCACATCAGTTCACATCGGCTCTGATTAGCTCAATATCACCACTGCCAGACAACAAATGCGCCACAGGTAGGTGGAGAGGCCAAAGAGCTCTTCTCGGATGATTAACGAGGCCCGCTGAGTACATACAGTGGCATGATAAAGGAAATGTGAGAGTCGCAGTGACAGCATAAACACTTCATGCTGAGATCAGTGCTCTTCTCGGGAAAAGCTTGAGTTTTCCTGTCAGGTTGAATAGACGTTAAATGTGCACTGTGTGAACTTTGTCAGTGCTGAAGGAGATATGCCCTGAGAAGACTGCTGCTTCAGCTCCCGCCTAAATCCTTAGACAACAAAACCCCGTTTTCTGATGTGCTTATGTAAGTGGGCTTTCATGTCTCTCTTCTATCCTTTTCCAATAGTGTGAACCTCTTTACACATCTTCTACCATCTGTCTGAAGAGGAGTTTTTACACCAGGCAGCATTCTTTCAGACATTTCTTACAGCATTGATGAGGTGCTGACAGAAACCCATGGGGACTGCGAGGGAGTATTAGTGAGAGAGAGAGAGAGAGAGAGGAGAGAGAGTGAGAGAGAGAGAGAGAGAAGAGAGAGAGAGAGAGAGAGAGAGAGAGAGAGAGAGAGAGAGAGAGAGAGAGAGAGAGAGAGAGAGAGAGAGAGAGAGAGAGAGAGAGAGAGAGAGAGAGAGAGAGAGAGAGAGAGAGAGAGAGAGAGAGAGAGAGAGAGAGAGAGAGAGAGAGAGAGAGAGAGAGAGAGAGAGAGAGAGAGAGAGAGAGACTGACCTTTTTCACGGAATGAACATATTTAAGATGTACGATTTTGTGTGTGAAAAATGCTATACATGACAAGGGAGGAAATGTTTACAAGTCTGAGGCATGTTAAAGACCAAAAAAGTCAAACCTTGCATCCCGGTGGGGCCAAAGCCTTGCCGGGTCAGGAAGATAGCATGGTCGTGATGCTCTGAGTGCTCTGGATCCTCTTTCTGCTGGACGAAAGCCCAGCGACACACGTTCTCCAGGCTTCGAGAAGGGTTGCCACGTTCAATGAGACTGATGGACTGAGAAAAATATTAGAGACTCATTAGGGGACACTTTCTGCATTCATTAATCTATGAAACACCTTAAACTGACTCACATTGATCACTGTGGGTCTGTTTGTTTAACGTCTTTAAGATAAACTCCTGTTTATTAATAGTCAAGAGAGTAGTCTAGATACTTGAAGGTGAATTCAAACCTTTTAATTTGCAAACTACAGTACAATAAACTAAAATTCCATTTTGTTGTTGCTGCTTTTTTCCTAATACATTTAAGGTATTGATCACATTAACATGTATTTGGCAAGGAACAAACCATGTTGCAATTATATGTGTATAACAAAACAGTCATAAAATTACCTCTGTGTATTTGTGGACTGAATTATGAGCTTACAAAATAGTATATTTTTATGTATTTTTTTGCTTTCAATTGTGAATGGCTGTGTGCATTAGTGACAGGTTTAGATACTGTCATAATTAGACAGATATAAGTAGCTAGACTGCCGACAGTTGTTGTCCTCTCCCTGTCCCCCTCTACACACCAAATTATTGCACATTTCAAAACTGTGGTGGTAACTGTCATGGTTAGCTCCACAAAGGATGATGAGGAGAAAGATAGTATTCAAACAATAGCGTTAGCGTTAATAAAACAAACAAAAGCAGTACTCCATCGAGAATATACAATGTTACAGTGTGCACGTGTATATACACAGGATAACGAACTAAAGTACAGACAGGTGTCCGTTAATTAATCATATAATAAAAAAACCATGGTAAATGATTATAAATGGGAACAAAGGAACGAGGAAACCGGAAGCAAAGATAAACATACAAAAAGTTGATAAATGCACCTGGCAACATTGCAGGGCTATTGTTGACTAAAAACCATTAAAAAAGCATTTCTGCTACTTGAATTAAGGTTAAATAAAATAAAATAAAACTTATTTGACTAGTTGTCAAAGCAACATTTCTCAATTTGGTTTAACTTATATAAATATATAGTAAATATATAGTAAAACAAAAACTTTACAGACATTTAAAAAAGCAATAACTAATAAAAAAGACAAAAACATGGCAAAATTACTAAAACTTTCAAATTAAAATGAAAACAGAAATTACAAAAACTAATTCAGGCCATTAATGGGTAAATATAGAGTCAGAGAGAGTGGAAAATTGTCATGAAAATACTAAGTAAATAAATAAAGATATACAATATTACATCTTATGTAAGAAATATATGATATGACCCATTATGGTTTATAAAAGAGATATTTAGCAGTAATTTACCTTAGCATATCCAAGCATTATCATCCTCACAAGCACAACATTAATGTGCACTCCCAATGATTCTTCGTGGTAGATCTCATTCACCTGTAAACACATGATGAAAACTACATTATTATCCCTTAAATTCAACATAATAAAACAACAAAACATTGATCTTGCCACAAAGGGGAAAACGGATATCAGGCAAGGATAAGTTGCATCATACTCCACCTAGTCAATTATGACAGCTACTGATAATATCAACTCCAGGGACTGTGAAAACAAATGCTGCTTCATTCCATTTCTGAAACCTCACCATGATTGACAATAAGCAAAAGAAAGCAAAGATTTTTCAACAACAGAATCGAGATAAAGAGAGTGGGAGGAAATGGATCTCAGACCCATAAGAGTGGCTCTCTGAGGCATAGAAGGCGTTTTTAGACAGGACTTGGGGCTACGGTTGGCATGGAAAAGCCTATGAAAGGTTGGTAAATGAAAAGGGCCCAGTGTTTAGCTGGTCATACAGAGGCCTTTTTTTTTTTTAAAGGTTCAGATGTTTTTCCTTCTCCACCTAGCTAAGAGCCTGCTGTGTGGGGTGTGCGTTTTAAAGGCACAGTTTTGCTGTTTGAATGCAAGGTGTGATGCTGTAACGAATGACTACATCCTAAATGGTACAAATGTTTCATCGAAACCTTCTGGAGCTTATTTCAAAAACTGGCCACACTTAAAAACAACATACACCCATTACATACATGCTATATGCTTATGAATTCAACGCCCATAGGCGTAATTTGCGGGTGGGACGGGTGGCACATGTCTCCACAGCTTTTTGCCAGGGAAGAAATGAACACTAGAGGCAGTAAAACAGCAACCACTTTTAATCATTTTCACAGACAATTATGATTACAGCGGTATATTATCTATTAATAAAGACTTGTTTTCATGTGGCTCCTTGCACAATTATGTTATAACCTCAAAACAATTTAACCAGCTCGGTATGTTCAGTTTTACTGACTTATTAAGCTTGCTCAGTAGCTCAGTTGGTACAGAATTGTACTTGTGATGCGGAGAGTTCGGATACGAACCTTGTGAAAGAGTCACGACACAAGAACTCAAAGTTCAAAATCAAGCTAAAATGCCATGATTACGTTTATATGTCGCATTTGCTTATAACACTATAGGGTAGGTTTAGTGTAGGTGTATTTTAGTTATTTTAAAACATAATGGAGCATTAAGCTTTTAGCTCCACTCACCGGACATTTCAATTCAGAACTGCAGTGATGTGATACGTACAAACTCCGACATAATAAAATGTTGACATATTCACGTTCATCTGTTCCGGAAAAAAACTAAACAGGCTATTAGCGCGTTCACTTTGAAACTGTCGCGAAACGTATTTTGCGCTTTGCAATAATGTTGCCACAGGTACGTTTTTCGAATGAGCCTGGGCTGATATAGTAGATCTCATTAAACGACAAATTAAACCCAATGTACTATTGAAATTTTTTTCTGGACATCGTAATGTTATTATGTTCCAAAAAATTTTATTGTACACATATATTGTACATATATCTGATTTAGCAACAATCAAAATATGATGCAACTGTTGTTCTTATCACATTACTAATTGTTTCTAGCTTATGATTCTGTAAACAAAAATGTGAGGTTGTCCTGGTCATTTGTATGGCAGAGAAGAGAGACAACTTTGGTGGAGCTAAATGCAAATCTGTGTTGAATTTATGTCGAGATCTCTTCTTAAACAACACATGAACAATCAGAAGGAGGCATGAAGTAGGCACAGAAAGAAAAAGTATGCCTCAGCAGATCTGTGTTGCTGTAGTAATTTGTTGTAGGGAGCAGCAAAAATGTACCTGTGCAAAATGATTAAATTCTCCATTGGCATATGAACACAGATTGCCTAAACAACTCTAAATCAGCAGAGGATGGTAAGTCTCTTACCAACTGCCCCCCTCTCTTCGTCCCAGCCGCCTCATGCAATTAAACAGAAGCTCTGTTTGATACAGAAAATTGTCCTCTTCAGGCAGCAGGGCTTTAAATAAGCATGCAAGGGGCCTAACCACAGAAGTCTGCATGTGTGAAAGTTGTAGTAATGTTACATTTGTGTACAGAGCTCATTACATTCTGAATGCTGGACCAATCTTTAGTGAGGGTTTATTAAACATTGTAGTGTTCATCTCATCAATGCACTGGTGTACAGAGCAGCAGGGACATCTACTGGAGGAAGGACTTCTAAATTTCTCAAAAGCAGCGGTTTAATCTTAAAATGTTATGAGTGTAATAGTCATAGCTATTTCGTAGCTACTTTATTTCTCAGCCACATCCTCAAGTATGCCACATTTGGTCTATGCCTTGTGTGACACATCAAGATGAAAAAGCAAATAAATCCTCTACAAAAGAAAGTAGAAATTTCCTTTGAATATATTGACATTAATTCTTGCAAATTGTTCAAGCGAAACTAAGGGTGGGTTGCACTTGATCCTGTAACATTATGCAATCAGTTGAAGGGCAACAAATACATCAGACATAAGGAGCTACAGGCACTGTGTATCAACAGTTTAATAGTTTATGTGCTGAATCTATGATGCTATTATCTCCACAGATTACACAGTGCATCTGTGGTCATGTTTTAAAACATATATATATATATATATATATATATATATATATATATTTATCTTGTGCTAAGAATGAGCTTTTCCTCCAAAAACAGAAAATGTCACAGACAGGACCACATCTGGACAATGTTACCACTCATACAAGGTCAATCTCTTTACAGGTGCAGTTTAATGACACATTTGCGTATAAGCAAATTTTGACCACCATCCACTAAGAGAGGTATTTTGTCATCAGCAATCATCTTGAAATGTATTAGTGAAATAGCAAAAACATTAAAGAACCTGTGCCTTCCATTTATGTGTGTCAGAGTACTGAATCAGGAGGAGATGGTTAATAAGTTTTATGAGGAAGAAGAGAATTGGTTGCTCAACAATAAAGATGGCCTGATGGTCAGCGGCCAGTGTGAGACAGTTTTTGGCCAGTTGAGGGGTATGTCAGTGAATTTGGGTGATTGAAATCTGCATGTTAATCACCAGTTTCATTAAATATTTTATTGTTCCATACATTATTTATTTATTAATATTTTCAATGATGTGTGTGTATCCATATATAAGGTGCTGTCACTTTAAAACCTGACACACGGACCCATTATACTGTTTTATATAGCCAATATACACTCACCTAAAGGATTATTAGGAACACCATACTAATACTGTGTTTGACCCCCTTTCGCCTTCAGAACTGCCTTAATTCTACGTGGCATTGATTCAACAAGGTGCTGAAAGCATTCTTTAGAAATGTTGGCCCATATTGATAGGATAGCATCTTGCAGTTTATGGAGATTTGTGGGATGCACATCCAGGGCACAAAGCTCCCGTTCCACCACATCCCAAAGATGCTCTATTGGGTTGAGATCTGGTGACTGTGGGGGCCATTTTAGGACAGTGAACCCATTGTCATGTTCAAGAAACCAATTTGAAATTATTCGAGCTTTGTGACATTTGTGGCATTATCCTGCTGGAAGTAGCCAACAGAGGATGGGTACATGGTGGCCATAAAGGGATGGACATGGTCAGAAACAATGCTCAGGTAGGCCGTGGCATTTAAACGATGCCCAATTGGCACTAAGGGGCCTAAAGTGTGTCAAGAAAACATCCCCCACACCATTACATCACCACCACCACCAGCCTGCACAGTGGTAACAAGGCATGATGGATCCATGTTCTCATTCTGTTTATGCCAAATTCTGACTCTACCATCTGAATGTCTCAACAGAAATCGAGACTCAACAGACCAGGCAACATTTTTCCAGTCTTCAACTGTCCAATTTTGGTGAGCTCTTGCAAATTGTAGCCTCTTTTTCCTATTTGTCGTGGAGTTGAGTGGTACCCGGTGGGGTCTTCTGCTGTTGTAGCCCATCCGCTTCAAGGTTGTGCGTGTTGTGGCTTCACAAATGCTTTGCTGCATACCTCGGTTGTAACGAGTGGTTATTTCAGTCAAAGTTGCTCTTCTATCAGCTTGAATCAGTCGGACCATTCTCCTCTGACCTCTAGCATCAACAAGGCATTTTCACCCACAGGACTGCCGCATACTGGATGTTTTCCCGTTTTCACACCATTATTTGTAAACCCTAGAAATGGTTGTGCGTGAAAATCCCAGTAACTGAGCAGATTGTGAAATACTAAGATGCCGTCTGGCACCAACAACCATGCCACGCTCAAAATTGCTTAAATCACCTTTCTTTCCCATTCTGACATTCAGTTTGGAGTAAATGTAAAAAAACACCCCTAAATGCATTGAAGCAACTTCCATGTGATTGGTTGATTAAATAATTGCATTAATGAGAAATTGAACAGGTGTTCCTAATAATCCTTTAGGCAAGTGTACTTGTCTTTATGTGCACGCACTTTGGGTGTGAGCACAAAATCTGTCGGAATGAGTGAAGTATCAATATGTATCAAAAAATCACTTGATTGAACTTAGTTTATTATTTCAGATGCCTTTTTAAAAGACTACAATTGAAAATGTATAATATATAAAATTCAACCCCTAATGTCAAGCCCTGTATATGTGTGTATATGCCATATATATATATATATATATATATACTGTATATATATATATATATATATATATATATATATATATATATATGGCAAATAATATTGTGTTCTAGCACCCAAAATAAATAAATGAATTAATGAAGTAATTAAATAAGTAATCCATGAGTAATCCGGTTGAGCCCTGCTAAAGATGATAGGATACTCACAATGTTCATGAGGGTGAGGAGATAGTTTTGCACATGCTCTTTCCCATGAAAACGGACAACAGAATCATCTACTCCAAGCAGCACCTCAATATTGTAGTCATCGTCACCAGCGTGCCTCCGTCTCCTGACTGTCCTTTTGACTTGTTTAGCAATACTGTCCAGCACCCTTGGTGCATTCAATTCAGGCTCTGCAAGACAAAATGGTTAGTCTCAAAAAAGCACCTTGTCTTAATCATTTGACAACACCAGCATATTAAACATCTTAAGGGTATCTGTGCATTACTATGCACTAGCGTCTTGCAAGTTTTCTTTTGTTCTCTTCTTCTTTACAGAGTGCAAGTTTATGCCAGCCAAAAACAACAGAAAGCAATCCTAACAAGGGCTCTTCATGATCCAACATCAATCCAGGCTATAAACCAATGTCTTTTTTAAACGCTGATGCTAAAATAAATATTCCAAACATCTTGCAATTTGGCTGGCTCAGGCCTACAGTGTGGGGATTGTGAGGAACATTCCTCAGCTCCTACATCCCGTCATGACACACGCATTCTTGTGTGGCCCAGCTCCCAGAAGAGTAAACACGTCTCTGAGGTTCCACTTCAAAAAGCACAGGGCTTCCCCTCACGCTCAGACGTGCCGTGTGTCCCTCGCAGGTTCCTTGGTCCACAGCGTCTCTATGTACACCCTCATTCTCCTGAGGGGCTGCCATTCACAAATGGCAAAGCAAGGATAGCATACACATGGCAAACCTGCGTAACCCGCCGGCCCCAATTCTAAAAATTACTTATGATGGCAAATGAGACCATCCAAATCACCAGTGGAAATCTACTATGTCTAGACTGCAAAACCTCAAAAAGTGTGTGTGGGTCAGTATTTTACAGTATTATTTTGTATGCCATACTTATGCTTATTAATGTGTCATACAATTGTAATATTTGTTTGGTTATGATTTATTGCAAACACATTTATTAACATGCTTATGTTATGACATTAATGAGATGTCATGTCTATTAAAGAAAGCAGTTTATACTATTTGTGGGCAGATTATAACCCTCTTAATATCCTCAGGTTTCACCAGGCCTCACAATGACAACAGCTTAAACATACTAAGGGCCCTATCTTGCACCCAGCGGAATTGACTTTGTACACCGACGCATGTATCATTCCTATTTTGCACCTGACGCACAGCGGACTTTTCCCTCCACAGACGCACGTCGGTAAATCGGGGAATGAACTTGCGCTCCTGGGGGCGGTTCAGTGAAAAGAGCAAACCGGTTCCGGTGCAAACGTTCCCTGGTGCTATTTTGCAGTTCTAGAAAACAATTCCGCCACAGACCAGGATAAACCTAGTCTAAAGTCAGTGGCACGTTATTCAGATGTTATTTTAAGGGCGCCTGCTTGGCCATAATGTAGCGTATGCACAAAGCGCATACACTTTGATTCTCTCATCTTCACAGACGCAGCAGTTCTTATTTTTGCAAATCATATATTATTACAAGGAAAAATATTAACACACGAGGGAAATCATTGTGGTGTCCATGAAGATGTGAAAAAATAGGCATAAATCTAGCTTACACATTTACCTATGAGTAATGTAGCTACTTCAGACCAACCCATTTTAGATTTGCGTCGGGCGCAAGAGTAATTTATCCCGCTGGTATAATAGAACAGCCCAAAGGATAGTGATGGATGACTTGCCCGGTAACCATTCCCTTTGGGCGAGATCCGCCCAAAAAGTTACTTACGTTTCGCGTTTGATACTTGCGTTTCAGATCGTTAAAATAGGGCCCTAAATGTCTTAAAGTCCCCCTGTAAGTGAATAATTTCATCCCTTTAAACTCATATTTGATCACCAAAATTTAAAAAATGTATTCATGCCTTAAAATAGCTTGAATGTAACTCTACACCCTTAGTATACGTGGATCGCCTCGGTTACGTATGTAACCCCCGTTCCCTGAAGGAGGGAACGGAGACGTAGTCGACGTGTCGACTGATTGGGATCACGCTTAGAGAGCCTGTCATCTTCGAGTACTATTAAAACGAGCAAATGAATTTGGCATGCGTGAAATGCATCACACACTTCGCCCCCGCGCCGCGGGTATAAATGCGGAAGTGGATGCAAGCACTAGTTGTTTTTCGCTGAGGAGCCGCGCGTAACTCGGAGTCAGCGGTGGTCCACCAATAGTGGCGACGGGACTACGTCTCCGTTCCCTCCTTCAGGGAACGAGGGTTACATACGGAACCGAGACGTTCCCTTTCAGTCGCTAAGGACATGGAAGGACGGGACACTGTGGAAGCCACATCCTGCCCGAAGGGAGGTAACCTGTGGAGAATACACACATGAACTGGGCGGATATCGGGCAGTACAATATACGGAATGTCACTGGGGTGGCTCCAGCCAACAGGGGGAGACTCAACCGGACAGTGACGGCAGAACAGGCTCTGCCAAGGGAAGACACGGGCTCATCGCAGGGAGCCGTATCGTGGAAGAATACACATATGGGATCGCCGTAGGGTAGGGGTGTGGCGGTATTTATATAACCGTGAGACCGACGGTTGCACACCCAACGCGTCAACTTTGCAATTTAGACGCGCAATCTGGGTGCCGGTGCGGTGAGACGTACATGCTCGGGCAGATTCGGCTTGAAGTCGTTCATCCTTGAATGCGGCGCCGCGCGCGCTGTTACAAAATAAAAAGCCGTGCACACAGCCAAGCGAAATGGGGTCTTGCACACCCAACGCGTCATTTTTGCCTCACACGGCACGATTGAGCAGGCCTGAAGAATCTTAAGTGGAATGAAGCGACCTCAGAAGCTTCTGACTCCAACGAGGAGGTGACGGGCGAGTTGTGACATGCGAGGGAAGCTTAGCGCAATGGTCACAATGTTGTCTTTTCAGACCAGTCCCAGCTCGCTGAGCAGCGGTGGCTCAAAGCGAGGTGAACTGCCAACTCAAGGTAATGAATACCAATGCAGTCGGGGGTCGCCCAGGCCTCTGTTAAAGCATGCCCTTTGTACACGGCCCCTCAGTCGGTGTTAGTGGACCTGAAGGTCTGAACACAGGCTGAGAGTTTGGCGGCAGGCTGGGGTGATCTTTTATCACACAGGGCTTGCCGCTCTGCCACGGTCACCTCGGGACTAGATCTTAAAACTAGTGCTGAAGCGGTCTTCATATGGAGGAAGCCAAGCGGCTGCGTCTGCCATATGCCCCATGAGCCTCTGAAAATTTTCAGTGGGACCCTTTCTCACCTCTAGCACTAGCCTAACACACTCTTCTTGAAGAGATGTGTTGAACCGAGTCCATCTCCTGAATTGAGAAAGAGATACTCAGCCCGTGGGTGAGATTACTCTCTCCCAGTGGACCTGAAGACCCAACTGGCTATGGAGCACTCGAAGGGTAGAACCTTGTCCGCATCCACCATCTCAAACAGGCTGAGCCAACGATGGCGCTCCTGGACCACTAAGGTGGACACCGCCAGACCGATCGTTTCAGCATAGCTGACATTTCTGGATCTGGCTTGGGCAATGTTAAATTCCCAGAGGGAGATAACACAGCCGAGTTGTCATCTCCAGAGGCCGACATCTTATCCTCTGGGGGAACCCCAATTGAAACGGCTGATCGGTCCATTACAGAGGGACCAGCACGTTCAACAGGAATTCCATCGGCTGCGGTGTGATGGAGGAGTGAGGAGCCCACAGGGAATGACATCCATCAAGCTGCTTCAGCATTTTTCAAACACGTGCTGTAACAATTGTGACTGTCAGAGAGGGAAAGGGAACGACCGCATCTAGAAACGCACAGGTGGAATGACATCTTTTTCTATTTTTTTTTTATTTTTATTTTTTTTTAAAGACACAAACGCACCCGTGTTGCTCTTTCAGGAAATAGGACCATCACCAGTGCCGGAGCACACAGGGGAATGACCGCGGCAACACTGAACAGTGAACTGAAACAGTGAAGCACTCACTTTTCCGCCCTCTATCCAGCCGTCAACACACACAAACCTATAGAAATTTGTTGCTGTTAAAACAGTAGTTGAGAGCTCAAAGCTCGCGATTACCGCTGCACTCACGCTGTAGAAACCACCAGCACTGGGAGAGTCTTCCAGAAAAACACTGACACACTCGCTCGTTGTAAACAACAGCACTCTTCAAAGACATCAAACGATCGGCTCCGAAGCGAAAGACAACTAGTGCGTGCATCCACTTCCGCATTTATACCCGCGGCGCGGGGGCGGAGTGTGTGAGGCATTTCACGCACGCCAAATTCATTGGCTCGTTTTAATAGTACTCGAAGATGACAGGCTCTCTAAGCGTGATCCCAATCAGTCGACACGTCGACTACGTCGAACGTGAGTGACTGAAAGGGAACCATGAATATGCAAGTTAGCCCCGTCTCCACTCACTCACACCAGCTCAGAGACCCACTCAAGTTTACTCAAGTTACTGTAGTAAACACTGCACAAAGATATCGCTCTGTACAACGTCGGACACATAATGGTAATTAATATGATAGCCTTTTGCTTGACTACGTTATCAAAAATGTGTTGCTAATGTAACACACACCATATTCCCATCTGCCATCTCCGTCTGCCTTCAAAAAATCAGCATCCTTAGAAATGCTTTGAACATCATAGAACGTCAGTGGAGAAAAACAATCGTTCACTGCACATTTAAGTATTTTCCCGCCAGCGTTTAAAAAAAAAAAAGATGCCAGCGCCAGCATTTTTGATAATTTTCACAAAAATTTCATGGCCCCCAGAATATTTTGTTGTATAAATATCTGAACATGCAATATATCAAAAGAAAGAACAGACCCTCTGCTTTTAAACAAAAAAAAACTGTTTTATTCAAGCTTCATGCACTCTTTTTTATCAACACTTGAATATGGGTAAGTTTTATAAAAAAGCTACATTTTGCGTAAAAAGTTGAGAAAATCACGCTTTTGTCAAAGACTACATCTGGATCGGATTCAGAACGATGATCAAAACATATTGATCATATAGATCGAGTCCATCAACATCCCTAAAGCTTCACAGTCCTATGGCTATAGCTTGTCCTGGGTCGACATTTCTTTCAGTAACATTAGGCAGTTTTGATTTATATGCTGTTTAATGTTGATGATCGCGTTATATTAAATATGCATATGATTACATATGAGATCACTTGTTTCTGCGTCTTCTTCGCATGTGTTTTGATCAGGAGATTCAATACACTTTCAGAAGATGTGTCATAGCGCCCCCTAGCATATAACAGTGAAAACACGAAAACAGAAAATTCTGTGTTTGGTGGGAAAAGAGTTAATAAAGAGCTGCTTCATCGTTCACACACAATGGGCCCTATTTTAACGATCTAAAACGCAAGTGTCAAGAGCAAAGCGCAAGTAACTTTGTGGGCGGATTTTGGCGCTGTTGCTATTTAACCGGCGGGATAAATGACTCAAAAGGGGTTGGTCTGAAGTAGCTTCATTATTCATAGGTGTGGTTTGGGCGTAACGGGAAACAAACCAATAAGAGCGTCATATCACATTCCCTTTAAGAGCATGATGAACGAGGTGCGCTTGTTCCATGGCGCAATACTATTATAACGGCGCATTTACCAGGCGCACTTCAGAATCGGTTCACAGCCGAGGAGATCGATGTTCTCGTCAGGGCCGTAAAAGAAAGAGAAGTGACATTGGGGATGGGACAAACCCACCCAAATTAGCTTCGGTTAAACATGCATATAATAATTTGGGTAAATGTGTAAGCTTTATGCCTATTTTTCCCATCGTCTTGGACACAACAATGATTTCCCTCGTTTTTTAATATTTTTCCTTATAATAATGTATCATTTGCAAAGAGTAAAATGTATCTGTGTAGATGAGAGAATCATCTACAGTGTATGCGCGTTGTTCACACACTCTGTATTATGGCCAAGCATGCACGCTTAAAATAGCATCTGAATGTACACGCAACGCGCCACTGACTTTAGACTAGTTTTTTTCTGGTCAGTGGTGCAATTGTTTTCTGGAACTGCAAAATAGCACCAGGGATTGTTTGCGCCGGAACACGCCTCCTTTTTTTGCGCTGAACCGCCCAGGGAGCGCAAGTTCATTCCCTAGTTTGCCGGCGTGCGTCTGTGGAGGGAAAAGTCCGCTTTGCACGGGTGCAAAATACGAATGATACATGCGTCGGTGTACAAAGTCATTTGCGCCGGGTTCAAGATAGGGCCCATGGTCTTTAACATTTTCAAGTTTTGTTTCATAGTAAGTAAATATCACCTCATCCAGCTGTGTTTTTATTTTTAGTAGCCCATTGCGTTGTGAGAAAATGATACAAATGATTCAGTGCACGAGTAAAGTGTCTGAATCAATCAAACTAAATTGCAAACAATTGTTAGACTTTCTTGCAAAACCATTTGACCAAGAGATTCATTCACGAATCTGTCATTGCTAGATCACATTCTGAACAGCTGATAGAAAACGCACAAAAAAATTGCTGAAATATATTATCAGGGTAAATGACTCTGAGGATGGTATACGTTAATCTCTCCATCATCAGACAAGGATTGATCAGCTATATTTATCAGACAAGGACTTATCTAGCGACACCCCTAATTAAGGGACAGAAAAATGATGTTTTATTAACAAAGTTCGGGAGGAGCACGTTCAGATAATTAAACCTAATTAAACACACGTGGAGCACATTCAGATAATCAAACCTAATTAGACACGAGTGGTGCTTAATCAACGAGTTAAGCGCTGTGTATATATACAGCAAACTTACCTCCGTTCATTGACAGTTTAACAGCATCCCTCCACCACCCCATCTCCTCACTTATAGTCCTAATACTCTTACAACAACGGGGGGAGTACTCTGGTTTCGGGCAAAATTCCGAGCTCGGAGCCCTCCCCCCGGACAGCACGCCAAATACGCATAATCTTTACTCTGTTTAATTGATGTAAGTGTGAACTCGTGAATAGCATTACCTCAGTAAAAGAACAACAGTAGACCAAGGTCCCCACCATGACAGAAAAACAAATGTGTTTTTGTGTTCCCCTCAACTCGATCTCATTTCGATTCTTCACTCATAAAACATGAGTGGTTTTGCCTTGCCAGCCACGCTCCGCACAACAAAAATTCAGGTGGCAGACTGCTGTGGAGGGGAAACTGGATGCATTCATGGCATCTTTTAAAATGATGGCACAAAGAAACACTTGGAACATCATGAGCCTTGGTTTGTTTTACATTATTTTGATTTTACATTATTATCAGATGTGCTCACCATATTTTAGAGTGCTGAAAATTACCTTCATTTGGTTCTCAGAGCAAAAGTCTACACGGGTGTCTACTTAAAATAGAAAGATTCTATCTTCAATTTTGCATGATTACATGTAAGTATATTGAATGTTAAAAATGCACATGGTGTCATGATGAAAGCATTCTTAGAGGGACAAAATGAACAAATTGAGTTGACAGTTACAGAGCCCCTTTATCATCATGAAATCCGCTTACTCTGAAATGCTAAAACCATCTATGAATCCAATTACTGTTTTATTCAAGGATGTAAAAGGGATCTATGCAGTGTCTCTAGACAAGAGCAGTGTGATTGGATTTCGCTTTTTCCCCCTGTTCTATCTTGGTTTAGAAAATAGATCCCTCTGCCTCTGCTCTCCTTACAGAAAACTTGTGTGAGGATTAACGACCATCTCTTTGATGGGTGAAGGTGGTGTTTCTTCCCTGGAAGTATAAAGAATTAGCAGGCAACAGTGTGCTAATAACAAACAGCATCAGGATCAAAAGATTCTGCAGGAGGCAGTTTTGATGGAATTCTTCCACGTGGCGCTCAAGTATAACACCACTAGCTGTGATCTAATGTGCCGGGAGCTACTTTAACTCTTTATTAGGACATAAGAGAACTCTTGTAAACGAGAGCAGCTGAGTTGGCAAATGCTGGCCTCCTAAACCTGGAGTATGGTGTGGTTACTGTACATCATGAACATTATCGGCCTTATTTGAGGCAGTCAGGTAATCTTTAATTTTGAATTACGACTCTAAGTATCTTATTGTGAGCTTAATTAATTATTATCTTTTTCTGTTTGTTCAAAGGGTCTCTGTACATTTCTCTGTATATCTCTGTAAAGTTCTCTGAAGACGTCAGATAACACAGAATCAACTTTGTAGCTATTAAATACACTGAATCCATTAAAATGGGAGAGAAAATTGTTTTCTATATCCCAATGAGACTGGATGTTATCTGTGATCTCTGGTGTCAATTCTCATTTTCTTCCTCAGTTTAAATTATTATCCCATTCATGTCACCCAGCCTGCAGCTCACAATCAACATACTGAATGTCAAACGTTTCTCTTTTCTTAATGAAGTTTGTTAGAATGAACAGGATCCAAATATTGAAAGATGCCTACGAATAAAATATTTATTAAGAAATTATATTGTATGAAATTAATACTAAAACATATGCAGCTGGGCAAACATGTACCGGCCAACTGTGGATCGTACACTGGGCAGGTGAGCTAATTCCGGCAGTTCAATTATTTTGTGCACAATTCAAGACCTTTCAATGTATGGCAAACCCTGGGCTGTCATGTTTGATTATGAGAAATAACTTGTATTTTTGGTCTCCAGCAGAAAATGTATCATTTGACAGCATAATTAATGCACAATAGATTGCTCTCTAAAAAGGCTTTGTAGTATAGTTACATTTTAAAGTAGTTTAAACAAGACACATTCAGCTTTTGTAAATACATTTACCCAGAAAAAAAAATCTTTTTAATGTTTTAATCAGTTTTAATGCTTTTGAAATAAGTCTCTTCAGTTCACCAAAGCTGCATTTATTTGATAAAAAAAAATTCAGTGAAGACAGTAATAGTGAAATATTAATATAAACTTGTATTAATATATTTTCTATTTGAATATATTTTAAAATGTAATTTAGTCCTGTGATAGCGAAGCTGAATTTTCAGCATCATTACTCCAGTCTTCAGTAGATACGTTTACACCTTTTGTTTCAATCAAAATGAATTCATTTAGATTGATGAATATGAACACAGTGTTTACATGAACGCTAAATAAAGTGATCGGGTTGATGTGCTTGATATGTCACAAGCTTCAAATTGGAATTGATTTTTTGACATGCGCACACTGCATGAAAACACAGAGTTTCCCGCTGTTTTCGCATACTAACCATTCTCCTACATTGCTTCTTTCCTTTGTTTTAAAGAGCAGGCTAAAATTGAGATGGGATCAGGCCTTTTCTGTTATTGCCCCAAAACTGTGGAATAGCCTTCCACTGTGAGTTAGATTTAAAATCAGAAAGTGTTTGAGCAGTTCTAAGCTAAAAACTCCCTTGCTGTATATGAAGACCTCTGATGCAAAAGCCTCTAAAAGCCACCTATGTCAAAAATGAGATAATAATATTGAGTGAATGCTCTCCGCACATAGTAGGTACGTTCATCAAATACTTTCACTTCAAATTTACTAAATCCCAGCCTCAGCCCATTCAGAAATGTCGGTACTTGGGTAGAAACCTATACATAGGAGCCTGATAATAATGTTAATATTAAAGAAAAACGCTACGGAGAGGCTTTTGCATCTGAAGTCTTCACATGTATATGTATCAGAGATTAATATCATCTCCTGTATTGTTTTGTTTTTGTTTTGAATGTTGTTATATTTGTACCAATGTAAAGCACTTTGGTCAACTCTTAGTTGTTTTAAACTTTGCTCTAGAAATAAATTTGACATTGACATAGTTGACACTATCTGATTACAATTAGATTATAAGGGTCCATGTAAACTCAAGAAATTAGATTATTAATTAATTATTATAAATAATTAATTAGCATTTTTTCTTTTTTGTGCCTAGAGGTTATGACTGCATTTATTTGACAAAATCTTGGTACTACTTTGCAGTAAGGTCCCATTAGTTAAAGATGCAGTGTGTAAATTTTAGCGGCATCTAGCGGTTCGGTTGCGAGTTGCACTAATGGCTCAGCCCACTGCTCACCCCTCCCTTTCGAAGAAGCTATGGTGGCTAAAACGGGACAAACATATTGTCGTCTGAGACAGCAGAGAATAGCCAGAGTAAGCCAAGAGTGTGTAACATTGTCACTGTTTCTGTACCACAGTCCATTATAAACCACATCATGGATAACGTTTACAAAGCCATAGTCGGGTGAGGATCAAGGGTCTTAATATACACTCAACTAAAGGATTATTAGGAACACCATACATATTATATAATACTCTCTAAGTTTATTGTTGTACAAAAGCAACTTCGCACTTAAATTTGTGCTGTTTTACTAAATACCAGTACTGTGATTCGACTTTAGGCATGCGGGCACTACTTAAACAATATATACAGCAATTTTGCTCATAATGATACTGTTTAAGTGTATTACGCTTTTTATTAAAATCAGAAGTGTACTCAAGATGTCATGACAGCCTTTCAAACATCTGTGAAACTGATAGGACATATGACAGCTAATCTCACCAATGTCTCAAAACACAATATCCTTGAAAGTCAGAAGGGGAAAGAGGATAACACTTTGCTGTCATGCTGATATATTGTTGTTTATGCTGTAAATATTATATAAAAACAGTTGGTGTCATTGGGTTCAGCTCTCAAAGGCCTTCTGTCAACCTTGCACAGTACATTGTGAAAGTAAACGAATGAACGTATCTAATTCATTCATGAGGTTGAAAACCTCATGTGGTGTGCTATCCTCTACAAATACTGCCCATTACGCTTCATTGAATGCAGGAAGCTTAAAGGATTATGAGATGTGTCATGTTTGACGACTACACAGAGACACTGCGCCACTTCTATTACACTTTGTTTTCCGGCATGGAGTGCCCCATGGGGATGACCTCTTAACAACCCAGATGTAAACACACACACACACACACACACAAAGACAGACAGAGAGACAGAGAGAGAGAAAGAAAAAGAGAGAGAGAAAGAAAAAAAGAGAGAGAGAGAGAGAGAGAGAGAGAGAGAGAGAGAGAGAGAGAGAGAGAGAGAGAGAGAGAGAGAGAGAGAGAGAGAGAGAGAGAGAGAGAGAGAGAGAGAGAGAGATTGCCGCCCCAAAACAAAAACAGATGTGGCCACATTGACGAAAATGTAGATAGAACCTAATATTAAGCCTTGAATAAGTTAAGCCAGGTGCATTAAAAAAGTACAATTATTGCTAGAAAGCAAGTGAAAAACGTTAATAAAATAAAATAATTGTCATTAGGAGCTGCACATGATAAACATTAGTCCATAAAAAACCATTAACTCCAGAATAAACATTTACAACAGTCCATTTACATTCACAAAGACCTTTCAATAAAGTAAACCAGCTGATAACAGCACAAATGCCTTGTAGGTGGTTTTTACTCATTTAAAACTGCATAAAAGCCAGAAGCTATATAAGCAGGGGCATGAAAAGAAACTTACTGCATAATATATCCACATTAGTGTCTCAAAAGGAATACATACTTGGTCACTGTGCATGATTCTCTGCCAGCTCTTGAAGATTTCCCTCTTTTCTTTTATTTCTGTTAATAAATTACTTATGGAATAAAATACGCAATGGTTATGACATCATTCTACGGGCCAAGAATTTTAAGAATTCTGTCTATTTGCTGGTATCTAATTCCAGCAAAGCTAAAGAGACAGGAAAGAAGAAGGGCATTGTGGGATGGTACTAAAACCAGACCTGTTTCACTGCCAGATGGCATGACACAGGGGTGATTCAATGGGAAAGAGACTCACAGAGTAACTTCCCAACTCTAATGGCACATTCAAATGTTGTGAAACTGCTTTCAAGATTGTCCTCGACTTGACACACTTCAGAGCCAAGACTTTAGGATAATTATAACAATGGCTCATGGAAAAAATGTATCAACTATTACAAATTGCTTTCAAAAGGGAATATGGAAAGAACAGTGCCTGAATAATTTTTTTCACAGAACAATTCATTTGAGAGGTAAATTGTGCCACACATTTGACACAATATTCTCCTTTCGACTGACTGGAGATGAACTTCGAAAAGAAAAGGAGATGGATTGTCACCGATGGAGAATTCGAAGGCTGTACATATCTCTCTTGGTCTATCTGACAAAAAGGCCAAGTTTGGCATAAGAAGTTCTGTTTAGTGGTTATATTTAAAACTTGTTTAAAAGTTGTGCACATTGCTGAACAAGAGCAATAGCAGATATTCATGAGCTAGTTTTTTAAAAACTTTACATTAGCCATTTATCAGATTTCATTGTGTGGCTTTAGTTTTAGCTTAATAAACTTGAGTAGCTCCTCAGCTGAGAAGTCCATTTCCCATCATGCAGGGTTGAATTAAACATTAATATTTCATTACAAAAAATGCTTTACCCAAGAATAAATGATGGAAGCACATAATTATTTATTTGACTCAAGGATCAGAATCGTTCATGGTACAAACCTTCAGGAATAATAATGGAAACCAAAAACCAAATTCATTCACTCTCACCATACAGTGTTAATATAAGCAGGTATATGTTTCTGGTTTTCTGCTCCAAAGCATTTACTTTTAAAAAATGTGAGTGCCCCAGGCAAGATTAGCTTTATATCCTCTGTTAAACATGGTTGTAGGATATTCAAACCGAATAGTATACATCTGAAGTTGGCCTGAGGGTATGCTGAATTTGCACTTATTAAAGACGTACTTATTCTAAGACTACTTATTATGTCTGCCATATTTGTATTATGCAAATGAAGTTCTGCAACTGGCAATAGTTGTCTCAACAGGCTCTGGGTTCTCTTAGCCATGCAATTTTACACCTTAACACATCATACAGGACCAGAATGTAAAGCTAGAAGCCCTGTTTCATTATTTGATGGACCACAATATTTTCATGACAGACTCATCTCATCCCCTTTTGGTTTGTATTTTGTAAGCTTTAATTATTAAAGTGGATACAGTGCTAGATAAGCAATAACATAAAAATTCCCCCAGTCTAAAAGCCTAAACAATGTTTCCTATCTTGTGAACATACAAATTATGCTTAATAACATAATGTTGCTTTAATCATCTACTTTGCTAAGATCCCTGATCAAGACATTTCCAATAGTCTCATGATGAAAACTCTGGCAATTGCACATAGACGCCAACAGTTTGCTAATCAGCTAAACTACAAAGTGTTTTCTAAGATGATGCCATCCGCTTCCAGGCAAATGCAAATATCATCTTCTATGACTTTGTTTATACCAATTAATACTCTAAGAACTTCCTACTCAGAAGTGCTAGAGCAAATCTGACGTGTTTATGTGTCTTCACAATCATGTAGGCTGGGAAAGAACAAAGACGCTAGCTATTTAGAACTAAAGATATTTAGTGCAATGAAAAGGCACTTTAAAGGCCTTTTATTCTTTATTTGGGAAAATATTTATTTTAAAATATTCAAGTCTTTGACAGCACAATGGAAGAGGAGGGGACTTTGGATTGGCTCTTTCAGGGATGCAATTACTCACAATTTAGGTCCTTGTGTTCACTGTGTAACCACATAGCTTTACTCTGCGGATCCTTAATGTGTCAGAGAAGCCAACTGTCCTTGCTTCTGGAGCTTTCACTTAGTGATCAGGGATCTTACCAAAGTGCTGCGAGCCTCTCTCACGCCGCGCCTAGTGTTAGTTTTAACTTTACTCATTAGTTTGATAATATAGCCTACGTCCTCCCTTATCACTTATGATCGCCAAACTTTACTGGACATCGGACAAAATGTTCCAAAATTGTCTACAATATCTATGATACCTGTGGATATTATTAAAGTATCAGAAACCTGGCGCACTGGATATCAAAGGCGATATGGGTGGAAGAGAGGAAGACACGGGGGACTGCTGGTGAGGCTACGGAATCGACCTACGCGGCGTCCAATCCAAAGTATGCTGCTGGCAAATATGCAATCTATCAGCAACAAGATGGATGAGCTCCACTGCCGGGTTAGTGTTCAGCGAGATCTGGGGAATTGCTGTGTTCTGTTTTACAGAGACATGGCTAACATCGGACCATCCGGACAGGGACGGTGTCTCCATATTTCGTTCGGACCGGGATAAGGACATGACTGGTAAGTCGAAAGGTGGGGGTGTGTGCTTTTTGGTGAGCAACTCGTGGTGCACTGACGCGGAAGTAATCTCCCACTCCTATTCGCCGGTCCTCGAGCATCTTACCATCAAATGTCGCCCGTTTTACTCACCACGAGAATTTCCATCAGCCTTACTCACTGCGGTATACATCCCTCCCCAAGCCAATGCCAAGGTAGCCCTGGAGGAGCTCTGCGACGCTGTCAACAGGTGTGAGAGGTTGCACCTGCAAGCCCTCTCCATTGTAGCCGGTGACTTCAATTATTGTAATTTGAAGACCATGCTACCGAAATATTACCAAGACGTCAACTGTGTCAACAGAGGCAACAAAACTCTCGACCACTGCAATTCAACCGTCAAGGGAGCTTATAAATCTATCCCCCGGCCTCACTTTGGGAAATCAGATTATTCCTCTGTACTGCTGCTCCCTGTGTACAAGCAGGAGAGAAGGAGAAACCCATTGTGAGGACAGTACAGCGCTGGACTGCTGAAGGTGAGCTTATGTTGCAGGATTGTTTCAAATCTACTGACTGGTCAGTTTTTAGTGATTCTGCTACCTTGCATGAGTACACTGAGGCAGTTACTGATTATGTTAAATTTTGTATGGACAACTGTATTCCTACGCGTACTTTTAACGTTTACCCTGACGAAAAACCGTGAGTAAACAGCGATGTACGTGCGAAATTGTATGAGAGGACAGTGGCTTTTAAATCTGGGGACGACGCTAGTTACAAGAGCGCGAGATACGAGCTTAGGAATGCAATCAAGTCTGCTAAAAAACAACATCGGGATAAGATAGAGCGATATTGTTCTGAAGAGGACTCTAGGCACGTTTGGCAAGGCCTAGAAACGGTCACTAGCTACAAGGCCAAACATAGCGGCGTCACAACCTCAGCTTCCTTCCCAGATGACTTGAAAATTGTTTATGCTCATTTTGAATGCGCTGCTGAGGCACTGACGCTGGGACAATCTCCAACTGGGGATGTGCATGTCATAGTACCTCCAAATGGGAACACACACACAGTAGCTAGTGACCGTTTGTAGGCCTTGCCAAACGCGCCTAGAGTCCCCTTCAGAACAATATCGCTCTATCTTATCTCCAACTGGGGATGTGTTCAGCAGGCAAGCATATCAGGTCTCAGCCATTGATACATGTAAAGTTTTATGAAAATAGTGAAAATAGGGAAGGCTGCTGGGCCTGATGGCATTACTCCGCGAGTCTTAAGGACATGTAATAGCCAACTTGCCTCTGTTTTCACTGACATTTTTAACCTGTCACTTTCTCTTTGTGTGGTTCCGAATTGTTTTAAATCAATCATAATTCCTGTGCCTAAGAAAACGATTGCCACCTGTATGAATGATTTTAGACCTGTAGCCTTGACTTCTGTGATTATGAAGTGTTTTGAACAGCTCGTGAAAGCATATATCAACAACAGCATACCTGTCTCCACTGATCCACTACAATTTGCATACAGATCAAATAGAGCTGTATATGATGCTGTGTCCTTGGGTTTACATACTGTGCTCCAGCATCTGGAGGGCAGGGATACGTATGTCAGGATGCTGTTTGTTGATTATAGCAGTGCCTTCAATACTATCAGACCTTCTATGTTAATACCTAAGCTGTTAGACCTGGGCCTCTGTAATTCCATCTGCAGGTGGATACAGGACTTTCTAACAAGCCGCCCCCAGACAATTAGAGTTGGCACTAAATACTCAGCCTCTATAGTGTTAAACACCGGAGCACCTCAAGGCTGCGTGCTCAGTCCTCTATTATATAGTCTGTATACCTAACTGTATTGCAAAACATCCCACTAATAGTATTGTGAAATTTGCAGACGATACTACTGTTGTAGTAGGGCTCATTGACAGCAATAACGAAACTGCCTATATAGAGATGAGGTGAATAATTTGATCATGTGGTGCCGCAGAAACAATCTGTCCTTCAATGTGGGGACAACTAAGGAGGTAATCATAGATTTTTAGAAAGAACCAACCCACACATACACCTGTCTATATTAACAACTCTCCAGTTGAAATTGTTAACATCTTTAACCCTCTGAGGACCAAGGTGTTTTTGGGGTCCTTGAGATGTTTTGACATGCACTGACATTTGTGCTTTTTTCAGTTGCTTATAAACATATTAATGGCACAGGTGAAATTACACTCTATTTAGCACAGACAGGTCTACCATAATATGTGCAACATGTATGTACATGTTTGTATTTTTGAGAGAATGTTGTTTATGCATGGTTATTGAAAAAAACTCAAAATTAAAGTTTCTGAAATAAAGCCACAAAACACATACTAAATATGTGTCCACAAGACGTTTGACTAATGGAAGTTGTGGCCTAGAGTTTTTGCTTCAAAATGATTTGAAAATCATCCTGTCTAATCATTCACATAACACAATAGATTCTTTTAAATTGTGAAAAACATTTTTTGTTAGCCAAGGCAATATGCGAATGGGCGTGAACGGCCCAACCCCATTGTGAATAATTAGGTGGTTCTCGCCTGAGAAGACAAAAGACCTGCATAATGAGCCTTTCATTCAGGTGTGTCACACAAGAAAGAATGCAAGGACAATATACACACACACACATACATACATACATATACATATATATATATATATATATATATAAAATCAAAATATAAATGGAAGTCAAAAGCACATTTTAGTCATACCTGGAAACAAATCCTGTTCAAATAGGTAAAAATATATATAAATATATATAAAAATATATATATATATATATATATATATATATATATATATATATATATATATATATATAAAATCAAAATATAAATGGAAGTCAAAAGCACATTTTAGTCATACCTGGAAACAAATCCTGTTCAAATAGGTAAAAATATATATAAATATATATAAAAATATATGGGCCATTCTACAGAATTGGTTCAAAGTTAGAGTTGGAAACATCTTGAAAAGAAAATTGTCTTTTTCCATAAATGTCTTAGTAGGCCAATACATTTTATCATACATATTTCAAAGTTAAGGATTCATTATTTTGATATAGCTTGCATTGGAACAAACACTATAACATTTTAGTTGATTAGTTTATTGACAAAACATACTATATATTTCACATATGAGCAGAAACTGCTAACAAAAGCTTATTTTATGTCTATTTTAGAGTTAAAACTTTATAATATATCCAAAACTAGTCACACACACACACACACACACACACACACAGAGAAACATGATTCAAATTTAAACAGTAGGCTATTTTTGTGTTTACAGACACTAACGTTATTATATATCGCGATTAGAACAAAGCACAAGAAAAAAAACACTTACAGCCCAGCTCCCTCCTCGAAGTGAAAATAAACCAGCACTTGTTCTGAGGTAGGTAAATGTCCCAGGATTATTCCTCACAGCCGCGCAAGACGACAGTACATTAATCTGACTAAATATAGTGTGTTTACCGAGTTTATGTGGGCGTTTACACGCCTCAATGTGTTGCTTCAGATCATTAGCGTTTGAATAGCGCGCGCTCTCCATGGGCGTGTCACATTAGCGGAATAATGAGATGCGAGAACGATAATGAGAACGGCTGACACCTCTCTCTTTTTATATAGATTACATAAACAGAGAATATTTATTTTAGTTTTAAATTAGATAATTTAAAAGTACAAACTTAAATGATCATAAACATATATTGCTCATGTCTGGGTGAATAGTATTCGCTGAGTTTTGTTTAAGTTTAGAGACGTGCTCCAGAAAAAAAGTTCACGGACATGGAGAGGCAGAACGCACACCCTGTTTATTTTCTTTATTTTACAAAAACACAATATTTTATTTCGATTGTAGGTGGGCACAAAAAAAGTAGACATTTAACAGTTTATTTTTTAATATGTCTTAACTCTGTATGACCAGAAATGATGGAGTAGTTTAAGTCTATTTTTCTGCTATGTGAAAAAAATCTGCCAAAACGCACCGGTGCGTTTGCCGTCACCAGAGGGTTAAGTTCTTAGGCATACATATTTCAGACTCCCTCTGGGCCGAATGGCAACACCAAATATGCTTTTAAGTATTCTTTTTAAGTACTTGAATGGTCACACAAACTGTTTGAATTTTGAACAGAAGATGTACAAAAGTAATTGCTTTTCCTGTAAAATATTATAATATTCAGCAGCCGTTTCTATTTAATATGATTATTTTGTTGTTTTAAGGGATATTTCACCCATAAGTGAAAAATTATTTACATATTTTAAACATTTGTCTGAAAGTAAATACTATGAAAGTAAAAACGGATCCAATGCGAGGACCCTACTGAGTTATATTGTGTGGACAAAAACAGTTCTTCAAATTATTTTTTATTTTTTGTTCCACAGAATAAATTAAGTCATACAGGTTTGAAACGACATGACGGTCAATAAATGATGACAGAATTTTTATTTTTGGGTGAAATCTCCCTTTAAAGATTATTTTATCTGATCTGTTAAAGGTTTTGATGTTCTATATGTCCGTGCATTCTCTAAAACATAGCACAGCAATGAAGAAAAGACAATAAAATCAATTAAATCCTGATCTGAAGACTTTAACCTGCAAAAAGGAAAATTGTTGTACTACCACCATAAGCGGATTAAGGTTGACAAAAAAAGTCTCAGTTAAGTCCTCAGAAAACAGCTCTCTTTATCTCACTGTCGTCTCACCTTTTATATTCGGCTTGACATTTTCTGAAACCATACACTAGTGCATTGTGGAGGGATTATGTGTTTAAGTGGGTGTTTTCAATTTCCTCAGTTGTTTGTATTGAAGGCTCCCCCAAATCCATCAAGCTCAGTGGGCATCGTTTCAAATATAAACAACTATTTTCCATTTGCCAAATCTGGATTGAACCCTCAAGACACTGTCAGGTTTGAGACAAAAGCCCAAAGGTGCTACACCTCTACACTTTCTAGTCCAATCTGACATAGATTCTCAGAGCTACCACAGTCTTTTTCTCTCTTCCTTCGGTCTTGATCTTGCATCTTTAATTAAAAGCCTAGCAACTGCAGCATGCTAATAGGTGCCTTACCCAACATGGTATGCCGTGACTGTCAACCACCATAATTGCTATTCCCTTTGGTTCCACTGATCTCTCCAGGGGCTGGAGCCAATCTTTACAGCCAGTGACAAATCACTTGAGGAGTAAACGGAACATGCACTGCAACCAAGACAAAGTAGGCGTCCAGCAGCCTGGCCTGCAATTTACACTAAATGGGTTCATCAATGTCCTGATGTTATCTGGTCCCCCAGACCTCATGACCTTTCAGATGGATGACTCAGTCTTCGGAGGGAGACTGAATCTAGATTACGATGGCAATTTCTGATTTGTTATCACAAGCGAGAACTCTGTGGCAAGTCTGTTATAATCTCACAATTGTGCTTCAAGTTGTTGCGGTGTCATTTAGGAGACTTGCTGTCATCCATTACAGCCACTGCACACTGACATGCTGATAAAGCTGTGTGGTAACCATGTTAAACAGATAATGGAGTTGTTCCAAAAGCTTTTAATACGGTCCTTTATGTGCTGGTATTTATCTGCATGAAAGCAAACAATATTTTTTTATTCTGTGGCCCTGGGGAACACTTACCATTATTCACACCCAAAACTGTGTTCGTAGAGTACGGCTTAGAAAAGAAGTATCATTCAGATGATTTACTTATTTCCCCTGTGCAATCAAGCTTGTTTAAAGAAGAGCTCAACATCACAGAATGAGTTTGACTGAACAGCATGGCCTGAATTATGTACACTGAGGGTGGGACGGCCCATTGCTAATCTCATTATGGACTAAATTGTGTAGGCAGAGATAAGTGTGAAATACAGTTTAAATCTAGCTCTCAAACACCTGGATATAAACGAAAGTTGTGCATGCCTATTTACTTGATTTTACATTTAGATTACCTTTGGCATCATCAAACATTCAATGTTCATCAGTAAAAACACCAGTAAATTTAATAAAAATCTGCAGTCAGTAGCTAGTGTTAGCAGATACTAGTGATGCATCATGAACGATTTGTCCATTTCAAACAAATCTTTTATTTGACTAGGGAATAACGAGTTGTCTCAGAGAGCAATTCGTTCCTTTTGTGTTGGCCATTTCATTTGTAACTAATGTGGAAAGCGCATAGGCTCTGTACAGGAAACAGAATTGATTAGTCTTCAGGTCCGAGTCGTTCCTTCTTTCAAGTGACAGCCACATAGGCTTCGAAATAAATGATTAATTAATTCACCTCCCGGGTCTCTTGTCCGGTCCGAGTCTCTTTTGTTCATTTGTCACGTGACGTGAGAGCCGCATATATTCTGTATTGAATACAGAAATTAGCTCATAATTCCTAAATGTCTTTATAAAAACTGTTTATTACACACATCTTTTGATATTAAAATGATAATTTGTAAATACATACAGAGATGAGTAGAAATCACGTGACAAATTGACAACTTGGACCAGAGGAGAGACTCTAGGGCTGAATCCGAAATCACCCCCTAAACCCTCAGTCACTATTTCCCTACGTTAGTCCACTAATGCAGTTCACTGGAAGGAGAGAATGAAAACAAGAGAGCGAATTCGGACAGCCGTTGAGCGTACATCGGCTGTACACTCGTTATTGTGGTGTAATGTGGGATTGAATGAGTGCACTCAATAACGTCCACTATGGTTTCGGACACCACTACAAATGGCTGTCCCCTTAAATAATGCCATATTTGAGGGTATAGGGGGCGATTTTGGATTCAGCCTAGGAAAAGTGAAGTAACCATTGCTACGTTTCTCGAAAGCATTGTGAGCTAAGTTGTTTGAGACCATCTGTGTAATTTTCTATAATCTACCTAGCCTACAGAGCTTTTGAGAAACGCAGTCCATTTCTGTTTCCTGTACAGAGCCAATTTAAGCCGTCAAATGACAAAAAAAGCGACTCTAACCAGAAGATTCTGGTGAGCTAATCATTTCTGTTTCTTGTACAGCCTATGCAGCTGCCATCTGACAAGGAATGAATTGGACCAGAAGACTGAATTAATCATGTCTGTGTCTCGTAATTTGTCATTGTCTGCGTCATCATTTTAAACAATTTCTGAATATGATCAAAGTTTGTGTATGTGACTTTTGGGGGGAATCTGGCTATTGAAAATTGTATTAATTATGCTAAAATGAAAAAAAAATGCTTGAATAAAGATTCATTCCTTTTGCTGAATGAGATTCAAAGATCCAAGTCAGTAAAATCACAAAAAAAACACAATGGTGTTAGACGCTGCACAGCCATCTATCAACATGGATCAGCATGATAGTTTTATGTAAATTACACTGATACTAGTGAGTTTTTGAGAGCTGTCTACATAATTTTTATTCCCTTACGTGGCCAAAAAAATAAATAGAAGCAACTTGTGTGTTACCTATAGTGCAACAAACCCACTTACTTTTTATCCAAAGCAACTTATATGATATTCAAGAAAGACACAGAATCAAACCTATAACCTTGGTGTTGCCATCACCATGCTATACTGTTTGAGCTAACAGGACAGACACTTGCACACTAGCACACTTGCAAATGTAACCTGATAGATGCTTTGGTCTTTTCTTAGAGCTCTAGACACGTTGACTTAGGAAGGAGAACTTCTCTTTGGTCAGGAGAGTGAGCAGCTGACCTGTGTACCACACAGGAGTTCAAATAACACATAACGTAAGGTTAAGCAGCAAAGCGGCGTTGACTTTTTCTCTTCTGTTGGACCTACACAGCTTGCTACCTGGCCACAGTTTGAATGAGTGGAGATGTTTTAGAAAGACAGCTGAATAAGGCATGCAATTGAGTCTCTTTAGATCATTGTATTTTTGATGTTCATGAGACCAGCCGCCATAAAGAGGATACTATGTTAAAAAAAGAGCTATTCCCATACAGTGAAAAAGCAACTTAGCTTAAAAGGATAGTTCTTCCAAAAAATCAAAATGATTAAAATTCTGTCATAATTTACTCACCCTCAAGTTGTTTCAAACCTGTATGAACTTCTTTCTTCTGCTGAACACAAAAGAAGATATTTTGAAGAATGTCAGTTACCAAACAGTTGATGGGACCCATTAACTTATACTATGGAAGGCAATGGGGCGCATCAAATGTTTGGTTACCCATGTTATTCAAAATATCTTCTTTTGTGTTCAGCAAAAGAAAGAAAATCATACAGGTTTGGAACAACTTGAGGGTGAGTAAATGAGTTTTCATCTTTGAGTGATCTATCCCTTTAATACCTTGAGAGAGGTTTGTCCATATAAATGAATCTTACATCTTTTATGTAATTCACATATGGCTAAACATTTGTTAGGTTTTAAAAGTAGTACATTAAAATTCACAAAAGGTTTGATAGTGGCAATAACTTCAAGGTCTGCTGGCCAAACAGAGAAGAGTTTTCCTCATCTTATAACCAGCACGCTGTGGCTATCTAAGCAACAGGAGCGAGAGCGTAATCATCTCTGCCTACGGCATGTTTCCCACCTGGGACAATGGAATGCCATCACATCACCATGGCAACCGCTACAACCACACAAGCACTTGACTCTTTAGAAGTGACTGAATTGAGAGGAAATCTCGAAAGGTCGTGACCGCACAAAGGGCTTGACTTCCCAGAGTTTCCCACTGTTCGAACGTGATTATAAAATTACTTCAACAAAAAAAAGTAGGCTGTGAATTGAAAGTGCTGTCAGTCATTCACACGCCCTGATGGCGGCTTGTAAAAAGGTTTATGTGATCTGGTTGGTAAGATGCTGTTAAGCAATAATGGGCTGGCCCACCTACAAAGAATGTCTGACTTCAGAGTTTCTGGGATGCTTTAGTACGCCATTTCTAAAAAGTGCCACGATGCATTTGATTTCATTTGAGCAAAGGCAATATAATTTATTTTTATTTATTTTTTTGCTTTCAAATCAAGCATTATTAAATGATCTACAACATGAAGCTGTGGAAAACCCTAAGCCCAAGGCATACACAGGAAATGGGACAAGGCTAGAATCAACAGATGCACACAAGACTTTAATAAACCAGTGATACGTACGGATCGGCTGGTAATCCAAGGAGATGTCTGACGGAGCTTGTAATACTGCAGACCTTCGATATACCACATGCACTCTTCCTCTCTCCTCGTGTTCCTGTGTCCCTTGCTCCAGAGGCTCAATGAAGTACTCATCAGAATCAGTACGAATCATACCAGCCTTTGGAGAACAAAAAAAGACCAATTGTTATCAGAAATGAACAGAAATTTGAAGTCTGTCTAGTCAAGGACCTCTCTAGAGAATTATCCTATAACTACTGTTATTTACAATACCAGATTTGACAATGTGCACATGAAATATGTTCATGTATTTGACTGTCATTGGCTGTCATGTATGTGACTGAAATGTAGATGACTTCATTGGTTACAATAAGGCCTTGTCCACATGGACACGGGTATTTTTATAACCAGAGTTTTTCCTACAGCGTTTTCAAAAAAAATCCCGTCCACACATGCTCGGTCTCCGTCTACATGAAAACGCAAAAACACGTATCAAGCGCGGTCAAGAGCATGCCACGCCAGCAGGCGGCAATATAAACCTTAACCCTAAAGCCACGTTGGCCAATCAGAAGCGCAAATCTGACGTCAAACACAGCGGATAACGGCGCACACTCTGACATCGCAAGGCAAAAACCCCGGTATCACTGTCTACACGACAACACTGTAACCGGCATTTCAGAAAATCCACACACTGGCACTGGTTTTCCAAAATGTTCGGTTTCAGTGCGTTTTCATGTGGACGAACGGCCGAACCACGTAAAAGAAGTCACGGTTATAAAAATACCCGTGTCCGTGTGGACAGGGCCTAAGTCTCACCACAAAATGCAAGGCCCTTGCCAAAATCCATCGTATGGTCTTGTTGGGAGAGCAGATGCTCTATTTATCACTCAACCCTCATCCCCTCATTTACATTTATCTTTTCATCTAACATACGGTAAGTCACAACATTCGTACAGGTACCGAACATGTGCCTCACCTCCAAACATTCCTTCTACTCAGTGTTATGCAATCATACATTTTTCAGTGTCTCGTTCCCTTCTCAGGGAACAGGGGTTACAGTCCCTTTCGAGATGTTCCCTTCCGAGGGAACTCGAACTGCGTCGATGATGACACTTTGGGAAATGACTACCCACTATGCCACAACGAGCCCTGCCTGTCCCAGTGTGAAGCTGCGCACAGGCACACTTAGAACAAGAGCACTAGAGTGCCTGGCGTAGAAGGAATGTTCAGGCTATATAATCTGATAAAAGTATGAGGGGTGGCCCATCCTGCTGTATAGCACACTTCTTGGATCGGGGCTGAAAGGGGGGCTATAGAGGACGGTATGCCTCTGGTTGAATGAGCCCTCACGGCCAAAGGTGAAGGCAAGCTGTGCACCTGATAGGCCAAAGAGATAGCCTGAACGATCCGGTTACTGATGGTCTGAACGCCTGAAGACGCCTGAAGGTCTCCTACTCTTCTCAGAGAAGTAATGGCTAATTATAAAGCTACCTTGAGGGAAAGGTTCTTGGCCTCAGCTGACTCCAGAGGTTCGAAGGGGGCCTCGACCAACCCTTTGAGAACCACTGCCAGGTCCCATGTGGGAACTCTGGTACGAGCTGCAGGACATGTCCTCCGAGCCCCACGGAGGAAATGTACGACCAGCTGATGTCTCCCCAGAGGCCCATCAACCAGAGGAGCGTGGAAAGCCTCAATGGCAGCCAAGTACACCTTGAGTGTGGTCGGGGTAAGACCAGCCAAGAAGCGATCTTGGAGGAGTTCCAGCACTGAAGCCAACCGGGCAGTTAACTGGGTCCACCTCACGCTCGCTACACCAAGTGGAAACACATTCCACTTTAGGCTGTACAATCTCCTCGTGGAAGGAGCTCTGGAACTGAGTATGGTCTCAACCACTCCAGCCGACAGGCCAGCCTCTAGGTACTGAGCCCCCTCAGGGGTCAGGCCCAAAGTTTCCACAGGTCTGGTCGAGGGTGAATATTGAGCCCCCAGCCTGTGGAAGCAGGTCCCTCCTCAGTGGTTGTACAGTTTTACAGTGATGGCTTGGCCTAGCTTTATCCTGGTCACCGTGGCCAAGATGGACACGATCTGTGCAGGACACAATTGTACCTGCATCGTGACCGGGTCCCACACCACTACCAGGAACGTGGTTCTCGGGGCTGGTGCCAACATGTTTTTTTTTTCATGTTGAGTCTCAACCCCAGGCTCTGGATGTTGGCAAGGACAACATCTCGATGCCGAACTGCCAGCTCTTGTGACTGGGCCATAATAAGCCAGTCGTCGATATAATTTAGCACCCTGATACCCTGAAGCCTCAGCAGAGCTAGAGCTGTATCCATGCATTTGGTAAACATGCGAGGGGAGAGAGCCAGGCCGAATGGAAGAACCATATATTGGAATGCTTTGCCCCCGAAAGTGAACGTCAGGAACTTCCTGTGAGATGGAAGGATGGATATGTGGAAGTATGCATCCCTTAGATCTATCGTGACAAACCAATCCTCAGATTTGATCTGACTCATGATGATGGGTATAGTGAGCATCTTGAACCTGAATCTCCTCAGAGAACGATTCAAGTACCTTAGATCTAAAATTGGCGCAACACCCCATCCTTTTTGGGAACTATGAAGTAGCGTCTGTAGAACCCGGACTCCCTGCCCGGCAGAGGAACGCGGTCTGAATGGTAGGCTGAATTAAAATATCTAAAGTCAGATAATATTCCATCATTTTAATTTCTTAGAATTAAATGCAGCCATAATCACCAGACAATACTGTTTTAATATTTATTTATATGGTCTCGTAATCTAAACGCTGCCTCGACAAACGCAAGATTCGAGCCATTACAATATATTTGGCTTTCATCCCTCGAGAAGAAAGTCAACAGGTGTGAGGCTGAAACATCCGACAGCGCACATATGTACGCGTCGAGATATTTCTCAATGAACACTGCCAGCACCCTCAGGAGCTGACTGCGAATGCCTCGCACCCACACAGAATCGTATTGCAGAGTAGACCCGTAATCTACGAGCTGCCTCTGCAAACGCGAGATCCGAGCCACTAGATTCTATATTGCAATGCAGACCTTTATTTGAAGTTCTTATGGGACAAACAACACCAAATAGGACAGACAGTTTGACACAGAGCGCTTGCTGAAGAGCAAAAAGCTAACTCTGTTGTGTGCCGGCGTCCCTTTGTAGCTTCCGTGTATGCTGTCACATGTTACGTCATGACGCAGCACCAATCAGGATTGGATTAGTTTCATTCATACTTCAGATGTGTTACGCTAAGGGCGTTCCCCAAAGTGTCGTCATCGACGCAGTTCGAGTTCCCTCGAAAGGGAACTTGGTTTTCCTGCAAAACTCAATAAACTAATCAGATTTCCCCTGACCAAATGTCTTAATGAGTCTGAAATTACACAAACTTATTAGAAATCAACAAAATGTGGATAATTTAAACCTGAAAATATGGAAATATATAATGAAAACTAAAAGGTGTAGTATTGTGAGAAAACAAAATAAACAAAAACGAAAATATTAAAATTATCACATAAAATTAAAAAGAAAACTTAAAATTCAAATTGGTATACTGATTATATAACTATAATAAATATAATAATGTAATGATATGAAAAGCCCAGAGTTATCTGATTGGCCAGTTGACCCAATGAATTGTGATTGGCCAAACAGCTCAAGTGTGTGTCGGAAATGTAACGCCCCTTACCATAATTGTGAGCTTCAGCTAAATTGTAAACACACAATTTAATGTTTAATTAACATATCAGTTTGAGCTCGAGTCAGATTCTGAAAATGCGGATGATCAAGCAGATAGACTGGAATCGACTTGAGTAGAACATTTTGAAACAATTTTATTTTGTAACTCTCTTATTTTTCAGATAGGTTAAAATAGTTCAATTTTTCTTTTTCACTATAACAACTTTATGTCCTTATGTAACAACATAAAATACAGTTAAAAAAAACATACTGAAATGTATAGCCGGCGTTGTACTCTCACAGGTTCAGAAAGCTGTCCTCCATAAAATACACTGTACACAATCTAACTTTTGGGTTTTACTGCTCAGGAACAGCGTTATAAATAAATTTTAGCGACTGGTTCCTAATTTCATACATTTTTGGATGGCTAAACAAAGGGGTTTTGCTTTCGCATCTAAACACAACGGCAACACTACAATTCACTGAAGCCTCATCTTCTTTCTTTGCATTTGCCTTTGAGAGGGCATTATGCAAATATTTCACATTGTGACGTAGATATTAGCGAAAATAATATCTAGACGTTTTAGACAGGTCTGGAGTAGTATCTTCTGTTAGATAGAATGAAATATTTGTGGGACACTGATCTTCGTAACTTTGCAGACCCTATGCATGTATAAACAGATACATATACACACTAAATGAAAAGAAAAAATTAAAATGCATATGACCCCCTATCTAATAGAAAGAGAGTTTTGGTATTTTGAATAATTGAAAAAATAACTTTATGCACTAAGAAACTTAGTAAAATTAAACGTAAAAATAGGGCACAATGTCCTGTGTTAATATGAAAAAAAATTCTATATTTATTTCTTACAGGTGTTTTACCCATATTTTAAATTACGCATTGCATTATGTATTAGGGTTAAAGGAAATGTGTATAAACTTAACAGATAATGCTGTGGCAGAAAATGAATTACCAATACCTTTTCTGATTTTCTACAGATTGTCTTCTTATAGTGTGACACAAAGAAAAATAAAATTAAAGACATACTAAAATATCATCAATCACTACACTTCTCCTCATTCAGTTTTTTTAAAGTTTAAAACATTTTACAAACGAATGCGTGTTTTTCCGTTAACGACGAGGTGTGTAACAGTGTAAGTATAATTATTCTGCACAACAAAAATTTAATCTTTGATGACTGAATAAGTGCAATTCACCTTTATTCCACAAGGTGGCAATGTCTGATACACAATGATGAAGTGAAGTTTCACTCATAGTTACCGCAGGCAGAAATCAAAAGAATTGGAAGTATCATCAGCAAAACATGAAATGGCTCAGCGATGTACCGCAGAGCAAGTACTGAACTCAATCAAATATTAGTGTCACTGTCACTTGATGGTTGATCTGGTGAACAAGCTGTCAGCAATCAAAATATTGATTTTGAAGATGTTGAAAATTATTGAGAATATGTTTGAGATCGCGAATATGAGCCAGATGATGAATGTACTGGGAAATGAGCTCTGACGAGGACAGTTATGATGGTATAAAACATCTGCTCAAACTGAACACTTCCAAGCTCCAAAAGGTAACACACTTTATTTTATTCTTTTGTAATTGTTACTATAATATCAGGAAAGTTTTATATTATCGCGACAGGTAGATATCCATCCGTGTTAGATATAGATCCGGGTCGTTAAAGACCCGAATATGTAATAATGATTGGCCAAACATTCATGCATTTACATTGCAGACACTTTTATCCAAAGCGACTTACAAATGAAGAGAGCAATTGAAGCAGTCAAATCAACAATAGGGCAACAATATGCGAATGTCATGACCAGTCTCAGCTAGACAAGTAGCAAGGATTTTTTTAATATAATGGATATAGAATAGTAAGTGTTTGTATTATTGAGTCAAATGTTGCCGAAAGAGATGCATCTTTAGTAGATTCTTGAAGATGGCTAAAGACTCAGCAGCTCGGGTTGAGATAGCCAGAGTTAAGGTTAAGGTCTGTGAAAGTGATTTTGTGCCTCTTTGGGATGGTACCCCAAGGCACCATTCACGTGCAGAACCCAAGCTTCTGGATGGCACGTAGGACTAAAGTAATGAGTTAAGATATAGGGGTGTAAGGTTTAAACGTTTTTATTTTATTTGGTATACTCATTAGAAATTCAAAAATTAATAAAAAAAAAAAACATTTAAAGGGGTCATATAATGCCATTTTTACACAAGTTAATATGATTCTTTAGGGTCTAAATAAAAAGTGTGTAATATACTTTAATTAAAAATTCTCATTAGTATTGTAAGAAAACACTCATTTCACCTGGTCAAAAACAGCTCTGTTTTCAGCACGCCATTTAAGTGCATGTGTCTTTAAATGATAATGAGCTTTTCTAACCCCGCCCCTCTGCTCTGTGGGGCGTTTTGACACAACACATGTGGGGCCCTATTTTAACGATCTGAAACGCAAGTGTCAAAGCGCAAAGCGCAAGTAACTTTGTGGGCGGATCCCGGCGCTGTTGCTATTTTCCCGGCGGGATAAATGCCTCTTGCGCCTGGCGCAAATCTAAAAGGGGTTGGTCTGAAGTAGCTTCATTATTCATAGGTGTGGTTTGGGCGTAACGTGAAATAAACCAATCAGAGCGTCATCTCACATTCCCTTTAAGAGCAGGCGCGCTTATTCTAAAGCGGATTCCTATTATAACGGCGGATTTACCAGGCGCGCGCCAGGAGCGGTTCACAGCCGAGGAGAGCAACGTTCTCGTCAGGGCCGTAAAACACAGAGAAGTGACATTGGGGATGGAGAAACCCACCCAAATTAACTTCTGTTAAACAAGCGTATAATAATTTGGGTAAATGTGTAAGCTACATGTATGCTTTTATAATAAATTGTCTATCTATCTATCTATCTATCTATCTATCTATCTATCTATCTATCGTAATAATGTATGATTTGCAAAAATGAAAACTGCTGCTTAGATGAGAGAATCGTATGCGCGTTGTGCACCCGCTACATTATGGCCAAACATGCGCGCTTAAAATAGCATAATGAACAACGCGCAACGCGCCACTGACTTTAGACTAGTTTTTTTCTGGTCAGTGGCGCAATTGTTTTATAGAACAGCAAAATAACATGAGGGAAAGTTTGCGCCGGAACACGCCTCCTCTTTGCGCTGAACCGCCCCGGGGAGCGCAAGTGTATTTCTTAGTTAACTGACGTGCATCTGTGGAGGGAAAAGCCCGCTTTGCGTGGGTGCAAAATAGGAATGATACATGCGTCAGTGTACAAAGTCATTTGCGCCGAGTGCAAGATAGGGCCCGTGGAGTGTTGCCTTGACGACAGTTGAGGGTATATTTTGGAGAAAGAATGGCAGCGGGAGTCTCTGAGGACACATCTGTGCAACCGTATCAATTTGAACCGGAGTCAGACCCGGAACAAGATGACGGCCCCGAAGAATTTCGACAATTAAGGCTCGAACAGGACGTTTCTGAATGGTTGGTTAACGTAATGTCACTTTGATCTATCTTTGTATGTACTGCCAGGGTAGAGTAGTGAGATACGAACGCTATGTGTTTACTGATGTATACGTTAGTTCATTGACAGATTGATGTTACAGTTAATGGTCATGAAAAACTTTTTTTCGCGATTTGCAAAGATTAATATAAAGGGTATTAAAACTTAACACTCACTTCTTTTGGAGGTGCAGCTGGAACACAAATAGTTGGTACCGATTCTTTTTTCAGGAGCAGCTTCTTAGCAAAATCAGCTTTATACTGACCCTCGTTTATAAAGCAGTCTGGTGAGAAATGATTCGCGCAAACATGAAAGCATTGACGTTGATCGTGGGGAATATTCCCATTGAAAATAAAACTCAGCCACTGCGTCTTCAGCGGTTCGGATTTAGGAACATGAAAATGACTGCTGTGTTCGTTATTACACCCAAGAACAGAACACCACAATCGCTTAGACGCCATTCTGCTCCAGCGTATCAACAATGGCGGACTATGATGACATAGCTTACTCAGGGCGGGTCTGTGTTGAAACGCTGCTGTCAATTAACAATTGTGGGAGGGGCTTCCGACTGTCACACGGTCAGACGGCTCGATTTGAGGCAGGGGAAAATATATAAGGAGATAAAAAAAACACTGGATGGATTTTTATCATTATATGATGGTTGTGTACAGGCACTGCCAACACACAGTTCAGTACAATCAACTTGTAAAAGTGCATGTACCATTATATGACCCCTTTAAAAAAGTGCAAAATAGAAGCATTTTCACCAGTATATTAGTGCATTATGTGTGTTTCAACTCGTGTACAACATAATTGGGAGCATATAGCTAAGTCACAAACAAATCATACTGACATCATGAATACGCCAAACCATCTTGACTTCTCCATCTTGATCTGTGATCGTGCATGTGCTCCCTTCTGTTGTGGGAGTTCATCCATATGCTCAACTGCGTACTCAGCTCTGTGCACGTGATTGGGCGAGTGTTCAAATGTACAGTACTTCAAGTGTGTGTGCATGGACCGACCTCATTGCTCTTCTGAACAGCCTCTCAGTTTTACCTCCAGCCCCAGAGCCGGCCTCCTGGACACAGAACAGCCTCTCAGAGGCCGTGCTTTGGAATGTGCTGAAAGACTAGCGCTCTCTCTTTCTCTCAGTCCACTCTTTCCTAGTTATAACCTGGCCACCTCTTCTCAGCGCCATCCTGTGCGCTCAAGAAGACATGGTTTACCTTCCTCCATGCCTGCATCGATTTCAAAAGAACTCTATGCTTCAAAAGTCATTTTTGGCTTATAGGACATTTTAAAATGCATCCGAAGTGTAACAGATTCCTAAAGCTGAACAATTGCACCAAGTGAATCGCTCTGCACCCATTAGTCACAATAACACTTGATTATGTATTATTATTATAAAAATCATACCCAGTTTCTATCAAACTGCCAGAGGCAAGTAAATAGACCGTGCAATTTATGTGCTTGAATACAGAATCAGTATGCACCAAACATACATGTTCAACACTCTTCCCTGCAGACCCACAGGTCACTGCACCAACCACCTGAGCCACTGACAAACTGTTTGACTTGCGGAGAGGGAGTATATTTGCACAATATTGCACTGAGCACTTTAATCATGTAAAATAAAAGTAAATTAATGTCCATTTATGGCAAGAATAATTTCTTGATGAGTCTATAAGGAAAGCAAGAGGATATGCAGAAGGAGACCAGTGTAATAGAACATTGTTCTCAACTGCTGTTTAACCATGTAAAATGCTACTGCCTTTGTGTGGATGCCAATATAGACAAATACTCAAATCTAACTCTAAACTGTTGTGCACTAACCTTTAACTGGCAATCAATCAGTAAAGCTAATAATCATCCAATAATAATCAAAAAAGTAACGTGGGTCCAGTTTAATCACGTAATCAGGCATCACAGCTGTCAAAAGGGCCTGTAAGACATATTGATTTTATTATATATTTTTTTAGAGATAATTGCAAGTTGCTTAACCCTCTGGGGACCAAGAACACGCCGGCGCGTTTTGCTGTTTTTTTTTCACATAGCAGCAACATAGAATTAAAATACTCCGTCATTTATGGTCATATAAATAAAATCAATGCATGATTATAAACTATAGAGGGTCTTCTTTTTTTGTGTACACTCACATTAACATCAAAACCTTGTGTTGTTTTTTAAATAAATAAAATAAACAGGGTGCGCTTTCAGCTCACTCTGTCTCCGCAAAAATCTTTCTGAAACATGTCTGGAAAATGAACGGAAACTCCGCTAATACTTATCACACAAACATGAAAAATACGTCTAAAGAACGCTTTAAATTTCTACTTTTAAATAAAACAATTCACATTTAAAACAAATATTCTCCTGCAATGTAATCTGTCTGAAACTAAAGAGAAGTACAGTTTCTCCTGTCTCAGCTCATTATAGTTAATTTGTTCACACCCACTCGCAGAGCGCGCTATTCATAAGATAATGTGTTGAGGCCATTTGCAAAATAGATAAACGCCCCCAGGCAAATGCTGTAAACACACTATATTTTTTAGTCAGATTAAGATTCGTCTTGCGCGGCTATGAGGAATAATCCTGGGACATTTACCACAGAACAAGTGCTGGTTTCACTTCGAGGAAGACCAACAGATTCAGCCGAGAAGTGTAAGTGTTTTATGCTTGTGCTTTGTTCTAATCGCGATATAGAATAATGTTAGTGTCTGTAAACGGACAAATAGCATACTGTTTAAATGTGAATCATGTTTCTCTCTGTGTGTGTGTGTGTGTGTGTGTGTGTGTGTGTATGAATGAATGAATGAACGCACAGATACGCACTGTTACAGACGAAATAAAAGACAACATTTCGTTGACTAGTTTTGGATAAAGTTTTTCAAATCAAATAAGCATCAAATAAGCTTCAAAATAAAGACATCAGCATTTGTTAGGAGTTTCTGGGGATAGAAGTGTCCAGACGTATGCACCCTGTATTTTAAAGAAGAACATTTAATTATTTGCGATACATTATTCATTCACAAAGAATTCAGGGACATTATTCACGTCCCTAAAGGTTGGAGTTTTCCTCATTTTTTTAATTAAGGCATTAAGATTTTTTATTCCTCTTTTTAGTCAACTTTAGCATGGGTGTGTTCACTTATTCTAAGCAGTGTGTGTGTGTGTGTGTGTGTGTGTGTGTGTGTGTGTGTGTGTGTGTGTGTGTGTGTGTGTGTGTGTGTGTGTGTGTGTGTGTGTGTGTGTGTGTGTGTGTGTGTGTGTGTGTGTGTGTAATTAAAAAGCAATTTTAACCAGAAAAATCTACAATGCATGCCCAAAGTCGTGCAGCCATATAGTTTCTCTTGATATCAGCATGTTCACAGGGGTTTATTTATTTTTTACAGGGACAAAATGGCATGAGTCCTGCTGAGTTCAACATTCACAGGATACTGTAATGAAAAATCAAACACCTTGGAAATGACAGGTATGTACTATGTTTCAGGAATGGGACCATGCTGTGTGACTGTGCAAGCCTCTTTAGATCAGTGTGTTTACTAATGTGCTTTTTTGTCCTTTGTTGTGTATCTTTGGATTATGTTGTGTTGTCCAAACAATCTAAAAGCCATTCTTTTTTAAATCTCCTCATTCTTTGTGCAAGGCTCTTCTTAATGATAGGGCCTGATAGCACCTAATAGGGCCATTATGGGAGGGTCTTTGTCTTTCTCAGGTGTGAAATTCCATACATATTCATGAGAGATCACGCCTCCTCGCATAAAGCTTTCTCAAACAAAATACATCATACACATTCTAAAAGACTTTATTGACTTATCTGAATGAGTAGTCAGGATGATTCTCACATAGTTTTGGAGCAAATATTCTAGACTATGTGATACAATTTTCAAAAGTCTTGTGAAGAAATAATCAATATGTTTTTTGTGGCCTTATTTTAGAAACTTTTATTTTTAATTTTTTTCAATAACCATGCATAAATAATATTCTCTCAAAAATACAAACATGTACATACATGTTGCTAACATATTATGGTAGCCCCGTTTGTGCTATATAGAGTAAATTTACACCTTTGCCATTAACATGTTTATAAATAACTGAAAAAGCACAAATGTCAGTGCATGTCAAAACATCCCAAGGGCCCCAAAAACCCCTTGGTCCCCAGAGGGTTAAAGGCCCTTATATACTTACGGTGTAGTTCTTTTTTGTTCTTCGCTATGGGGTCAAAACAAGTTCAAAATACAAGAGCAGCGGTATACTGTTAGCGATCCTGAATCCACACACACTGCTGGGTCATTCAGTGTCAACTCAAACAGAGGTCCCCAGCTCAAATCGTTGATTATGTTAATATTTTTTTCTGAAGATAGACAAACATTTATAGTGATGAAAGACAAAATATTAAATGTCATGGATGTATATTTACTCAGTAATCCACTATTTTGTAGAAGGAGGGGTCAAAATGACAATTTTCACCTGAGATTTGGAGCCAAATTACAGGGGTGTAAAATTACTTTAGAAAGATGGCAGCATCATTATTTTATTTTTAAACAGAAATGGGTAGGTCTATTAGTTAAATCTGTTGACTTTAGCAATCTTTGTTTAATTATATGCCAACAGTGACAGTTCAAAAATGGGGAAAAAACACTTATTGTGTTTTTTGCCTCGTTTGCATGCCTGTAACTCAAGAAGTATTAAAGATATCTTAAAGGGATAGTTTACCCAAAAAGGAAAATTATGTCCTTAATTACTCACCCTCATGTTGTTCCAAACCCTTAAAGCCTTCGTTCATCTTCGGAACATAAATTAAGATATTTTTGATGAAATCTGATGTCTCAGGGTGGGCTCCATTGACAGCTATTTAATTAACACTTTGAAGGCCCAGAAATGTAGGAAAGACATTGTTAAAATAGTCCATGTGACTACAGTGGTTCAACATTAATTTTATGAAGCGACAAGAATACTTTTTGTGCACCAAAAAACAAAATAACGACTTTATTCAACAATTTCTTCTCTTCCATATCAGTCTCCGACGTTCACGAGAGCACCACGACGCATGTGTGTGATGATGATGACGCAGGAGCTGGCGTTCCGACATATGACCAGGAAACGGAGGGCTGTTTACAAGTAGAGGAAGACGCACGCTCAACATAAAACAGTTCATAACTATGTCTGCAGATTTCGACAAAGAGGATGAATTGCATTATTTCAAACCAGAATATACAGAGAACGAACTAAAAGAGATAGAAGAGACTGCAACACAACCACAGCCACAAGCTTCTGAAAGACAAAGAGCATTGGAGAGCTGGTGGTGTAGATGTCAAGGGATGCCTGCTGAACTGGAGAGTGTGTGCTGCATCGATTGTGATATTGTCATGCCACATCTTGAAAGTTTGGATAATTCAGACGATGAGACGACACATGTATCACACGCATGTGTCGTGGTGCTCTCGTGAATGTGCGTCGGAGACTGATACGGAGGAGAAGAAATAAAGTCATTATTTTGTTTTTTTGCCACACAAAAAGTATTCTCGTCGCTTCATAAAATTAAGGTTGAACCACTGTAGTCATATGGATTATTTTAACGATGTCTTTCCTACCTTTCTGTGTCTACAAAGTATTAATGAAATAGCTGTCAATGAATCCCAACCAGTCACTATTCGGGGACGTACCACCCGAAATGCCACCAGGACGGCCTGACCTGGTGTCACTTACATAGACATTTCAGTCTGGCCACTTCCTGTCTGTCCGAAGACAGAGCTTCTGGACACTGGCCTTAGTGCCAGCATAGTGCTGGCAACCCTTGCTAGGGAGGGGAGTTACTCTGCTCGATCCACGGATCTACCCAGTGATTATGTTTCAAAGCACTGAGGAGGCCTGAGAAGGCCTAAGAACTAATCTAACTGGGAGGCCTCACAAGAGGCCTACGACCGTCTGAACAGACTCAGGAGTCCGCATGCTCATAGTGACCCTTGGTGAGGGGAGCACATGGTCCGCCTGGTAGACAAACCAGGCTGTAGGCAGGAAAAAGAGAGTTCCGGGAGGGAACCAGTAGCAGAGAATGAACACTTTAGTCGAGCCAGGGCGCAAGCCTGCCTTCAGCAGCTGCCTGCTAAGGCCAGCTGAACTGATAGCAAGCGGCCAGTAGATTCCTGAACCCAGCACCACTGAAAAACCACTCACAGGGAGGCCTGGTGAGGCCTACTACCTGATAACCACCATAAGTGAAAACTTCGCCTTCAGGGAGGCCTGGTGAGGCCTACTACCTGATAACCACAGGATGTGGGAACTCACTTTCAGGGAGGCGAGGTGAGGCCAACTACCTGACAACCACAATATGTGGGAGCTCACCTTCAGGGAGGCCTGGTGAGGCCTACTACCTGATAACCACCATATGTGGAAAATCGCCTACAGAGAGGCCTGGTGAGGCCTACTACCCGATAGCAAGTCAGGCTAGCTGTCCAGTTGCCTGTTCTTGGGGCTTTGCCTTCAGGGAGGCCTGGTGAGGCCTACTACCTGATAGCCACCATATGTGGGAATTCACCTTCAGGGAGGCCTGGTGAGGCCTACTACCTGATAACCATCCTAGGTGGGAATTCACCTTAAGGGAGGCCTGAAGAGGCCTACTACCTGATAGCAGTCTAAGCAACTGGTTGCCATGAGCCCTGAATCTGGGTGACAGTCCCAAGGCGGCCTGCTAAGGCCAGCCAGTCCTAGGGCCCAGTCTCGGAGAGGCCTGTTTAAGCCAGCCTCCTGAAAGTCTTCTTATGAAGGAGACTAACTACCACGGAACAGAGAGAAAGGGGACTGAGCTACATGGTGGCCTGTTAAGGCCAACCGCTGCTGGGGAATCGCCTATCAGGGAGGCCTGGTCGGGCCTACTAGCTGATAGCAAGTCTATTCTGCTACAACACACACTGTTGGGAACCATACTATTTTAACATATTATTGGGCCCACACACAGGAGGCCTAATAAGGCTAGCTACCTGGTCGTGGCCATAATGTATGTCCCACAATGTTGGGATCCACCTCCGAGGAGGCCTGTTAAAGGACAACTCCGGCGCAAAATGAACCTCGGGTGTAATAACACATTGGTACAGACTAAATCGTTCCCTGAGATTTGTTTTCATGATAATCGAATATAAAGAGTTTTATCTCTAAAAACAGTTTAGCTTATAACACTAGTAAATTGGGCATCGAGTAAGCAAAAAGAGATCGCTAGTTAATACCATTAACAAGGCTCAAATTAGCCCCACACTAACACGGCAGCATAATGAGTGTCCTTACATGCAAACCGAAGCATTGAGAACTTTGTAAGTGTATAGACAGTTTAATAAGAAGATACTTTACACAGACAGTACAGTTAGCGCATACAGACAGGAGCCATCTTGGAAAAAAGTCTCGATCAATAGAACCACGAAGGTGAGCGAACAGTACGTGTAGATATTGAAGATAAGATAAATTATATTTATTTTTTTATTTTCTCTGTTGCGTTCAGTGCTTCTCTTATGCGCTCAGTGCTTTCTTCCGGAAACAACGGACCATATGAGATTCCAAGTCACAGTTCAGCTCACATATCACCGTGTTCGTGGTTTGACTGATCGAGACTAGTTTCCAAGATGGGTCCTGTCTGTATGCGCTAACTGTACTGTCTGTGTAAAGTATCTTCTTATTAAACTGTCTATACACTTACAAAGTTCTCAATGCTTTGGTTTGCATGTAAGGACACTCATTATGCTGCCGTGTTAGTGTGGGGCTAATTTGAGCCTTGTTAATGGTATTAACTAGCGATCTCTTTTTGCTTACTCGATGCCCAATATACTAGCGTTATAAGCTAAACTGTTTTTAGAGATAAACCTCTTTACATTCGATTATCATGAAAACAAATCTCAGGGAACGATTTAGTCTGTACCAATGTGTTATTACACCCGAGGTTCATTTTGCACCGGAGTTGTCCTTTAAGGCCTACTACCCATCAGTGAGTCTGCTGCCTGAACTACTAAGGCCAACCACCTGAGGTAAGCTGGGCTAAAGAGCCCTCTTGGGGGCTGCCCGGTCAAGGAGGCCTGCTGAGGCCTACTACCTAACCATGGAGCCTTCGTTGGCAGAAAAGCTGTTTAAACAGCGCCTACATCATCCTGGTACCTAATCGCATTGCCAAAGGCAGTGTACTCAGCAACAAAGCAATACCCTTAACCCTCTGGGGACCAAGAACGCGCCCGCGCGTTTTGCTGGGGTTTTTTCACATAGCAGCAACATAGACTTAAAATACTCCGTCATTTATGGTCATATAAATAAAATCAATACATGATTATAAACTATAGAGGGTCTTCTTTTTTTGTGTACACTCACATTAACATCAAAACCTTGTGTTTTTTTTTAAATAAATAAAATAAACAGGGTGCGCTTTCAGCTCACTCTGTCTCCGCAAAAATCTTTCTGAAACATGTCTGGAAAATGAACGGAAACTCCGCTAATACTTATCACACAAACATGAAACATACGTCTAAAGAACGCTTTAAATTTCTAGTTTTAAATAAAACAATTCACATTTAAAACAAATATTCTCCTGCAATGTAATCTGTCTGAAACTAAAGAGAAGTACAGTTTCTCCTGTCTCAGCTCATTATCGTTAATTTGTTCACACCCACTCGCAGAGCGCGCTATTCATAATGTGTTGAGGCCATTTGCAAAATAGATAAACGCCCCCAGGCAAATGCTGTAAACGCACTATATTTTTTAGTCAGATTAAGATTCGTCTTGCGCGGCTATGAGGAATAATCCTGGGACATTTAATACAGAAGTGCTGGTTTATTTTCACTTCGAGGAGGAGCAACAGATTCAGCTGAGAACTGTAAGTGTTTTATGGCTGTGCTTTGTTCTAATCGCGATATAGAATAACGTTAGTGTCTGTAAACGGAAAAATAGCATACTGTTTAAATGTGAATCATGTTTCTCTCTGTGTGTGTGTGTGTAAATGAATGAATGAACGCACAGATACGCACTGTTACAGACGAAATAAAAGACAAAATTTCGTTGACTAGTTTTGGATAAAGTTTTTCAAATCAAATAAGCATCAAATAAGCTTCAAATAAGCTTCAAAATAAAGACATCAGCTTTTGTTAGGAGTTTCTGGGGATAGAAGTGTCCAGACGTATGCACCCTGTATTTTAAAGAAGAACATTTAATTATTTGCGATACATTATTCATTCACAAAGAATTCAGGGACATTATTCACGTCCCTAAAGGTTAGAGTTTTCCTCATTTTTTAATTAAGGCATTAAGATTTTTTTATTCCTCTTTTTAGTCAACTTTAGCATGGGTGTGTTCTCTTCTAATTCTAAGCAGTGTGTGTGTGTGTGTATATATATATACACTCACCGGCCACTTTATTAGGTACACCTGTCCAACTGCTCGTTAACACTTAATTTCTAAGCAGCCAACCACATGGCGGCAACTCAGTGCATTTAGGCATGTAGACATGGTCAAGACAATCTCCTGCAGTTCAAACCGAGCATCAGTATGGGGAAGAAAGGTGATTTGAGTGACTTTGAACGTGGCATGATTGTTGGTGCCAGAAGGGCTGGTCTGAGTATTTCAGAAACTGCTAATCTACTGGGATTTTCACGCACAACCATCTCTAGGGTTTACAGAGAATGGTCCGAAAAAGAAAAAACATCCAGTGAGCGGCAGTTCTGTGGGCGGAAATGCCTTGTTGATGCCAGAGGTCAGAGGAGAATGGCCAGACTGGTTCGAGCTGATAGAAGGGCAACAGTGACTCAAATAACCACCCGTTACAACCAAGGTGGGCAGAAGAGCATCTCTGAACGCACAGTACGTCGAACTTTGAGGCAGATGGGCTACAACAGCAGAAGACCCCACCGGGTACCACTCATCTCCACTACAAATAGGAAAAAGAGGCTACAATTTGCAAGAGCTCACCAAAATTGGACAGTTGAAGACTGGAAAAATGTTGCCTGGTCTGATGAGTCTCGATTTCTGTTGAGACATTCAGATGGTAGAGTCAGAATTTGGCGTAAACAGAATGAGAACATGGATCCATCATGCCTTGTTACCACTGAGCAGGCTGGTGGTGGTGGTGTAATGGTGTGGGGGATGTTTTCTTGGCACACTTTAGGCCCCTTAGTGCCAATTGGGCATCGTTTAAATGCCACGGCCTACCTGAGCATTGTTTCTGACCATGTCCATCCCTTTATGGCCACCATGTACCCATCCTCTGATGGCTACTTCCAGCAGGATAATGCACCATGGCACAAAGCTCGAATCATTTCAAATTGGTTTTCTTGAACATGACAATGAGTTCACTGTACTAAAATGGCCTCCACAGTCACCAGATCTCAACCCAATAGAGCATCTTTGGGATGTGGTGGAACGGGAGATTCGCATCATGGATGTGCAGCCGACAAATCTGCGGCAACTGTGTGATGCCATCATGTCAATATGGACCAAACTCCCTGAGGAATGCTTCCAGCACCTTGTTGAATCTATGCCACGAAGAATTGAGGCAGTTCTGAAGGCAAAAGGGGGTCCAACCTGTTACTAGCATGGGGTACCTAATAAAGTGGCCGGTGAGTGTATATATATATATATATATATATATATATAGCCTATAATTAAAAAGCTATTTTAACCAGAAAAATCTACAATGCATGCCCAAAGTCGTGCAGCCGTATAGTTTCTCTTGATATCAGTCCTGCTGACTTCAACATTCACAGGAGACTGTAATGAAAAATCAAACACCTTGGAAATGACAGGTATGTACTATGTTTCAGGAATGGGACAATGCTGTGTGACTGTGCAAGCCTCTGTATTTAGATCAGTGTGTTTACTAATGTGCTTTTTTGTCCTTTGTTGTGTATCTTTGGATTATGTTGTGTTGTAAATAAATCCAAACAATCTAAAAGCCATTCTTTTTTAAATCTCCTCATTCTTTGCGCAAGGCTCCTCGTAATGGGGCCTGATAGCAACTAATAGGGCTATTATGGGAGGGTCTTTGTCTTTCTCAGGTGTGAAATGCCATACATATTAATGAGAGATCACGCCTCCTTGCATAAAGCTTTCTCACACTAAACACGTCATACACATTATAAAATACTTTATTGACTTATCTGAATGAGTAGTCAGGATGATTCTCACATAGTTTTGGAGCAAATATTCTAGACTATGTGATACAATTTTCAAAAGTCTTATGAAGAAATAATCAATATGTGTTTTGTGGCCTTATTTCAGAAACTTTTATTTTTAAGTTTTTCAATAACCATGCATAAATAATATTCTCTCAAAAATACAAACATGTACATACATGTTGCTCACAGATTATGGTAGCCCCGTTTGTGCTATATAGAGTGAATTTACACCTTTGCCATTAACATGTTTATAAATAACTGAAAAAAGCACAAATGTCAGTGCATGTCAAAACATCCCAAGGGCCCCAAAAAACCCTTGGTCCCCAGAGGGTTAAAGCAGGGGAGTACAACATACGCCACTCTGCCTAGTGGAGGCCCCAGATTGAGGGGCCTACCATCTATACGCATGGGCGTCAGCTCATGGCAATGCTCTGGCTACAAGGGAGCGTAATTCAAAATGAAGTTTAGAACTCTCCGCTCAGCCCGAGCCATCATTGTGTGAGGTAGATTGATACAGAGCTGAAAATGGAGTAATCAGAAGAACTACCCCGAGTCAACGGGGGAGTAACACCATCTGCCCCTAGGGCTTGGCGATATGGCCAAAAAAATATATAACGATATTGTTTTTATATCAGCCGATATCTATAATTATCACTGTGACGATCTGCGGCTGGAGTGCCCGCTTGAGCCTCTGGGGGGCACTCCTTCCTAGTTTATTGTTTCCTTTAGGTTTCACCCTGGACTGATTTTGGTTGATTTCATGCACCTGTGTTTGATTATCTTGTTTAGCGCACCTGTCTTAAGCCTGAGTTTTCCCTTGGTTCATGGCTCAGTATTGTATGTGTCTCACTGCATCCTAAGCGTTTTCCTAGTTCCTTAGTTCCTTAGTGTTTCCTAGTTTCACGGTTCCTGGACTCCCTGCCTGTTTCTGGTCTTCCCGTTTGCCTCATCCTTGCATTATATGTTTGCTGATCTGGACTGCTCACCTGGTTTTGACCTCTGCCTGTTCTCTCGTACCTGTTTCTGGATTGTCCTCTCAATAAAGCCTGCATTTGGATCACCACTGTCTGTTTCCACCGAGCAGTTCATGACAGAATACTGAGCCCCTACTGATCCAGCGGCTGAGAGGAACACGGACCTCGATATGGATCCCACAGCGCAGATCGTAAGCCTCCGTCAAGGAGAACGTCCTCTCAAGGTTTTTGTGACAGATTTTTTGAAGCTCGCTCGTCAGTCCTACTTGAATGATTTCTGTTTGATGATGTTCTTTCGGGGAGGACTGTCTGAACCACTCGGCTCTGCTATACCGTTTCCGAGTTCAAGCTGGACTCTTACTCAATATATTGACCTGGCCTTTTCCATGAGCGGTTCGCTTTTTACTGTGGATTTTTTGGAACTTTTCCTTCACAAAAGATCCGACGATTCGCCATTGTACAAGGTACCCACTGAATCCACGCATCAAGTGTCTCCCGGTGAATCAGCGCTTCACACGTGCTCCGCCGAGTTTGCGCTACATGAAAGCCCACTTGAACCAGCGCTTCGTAAAGGGTCCGCCGTATCCACGCAACATGTGAATCCCGACGTTCTAACACTTCACGTAAGCTCCGTTATATTCCTGCCTCAAGAGTTTTCTACTGAGTCTGAGCGCGTGCCAGCCGAATCTTCTGAGTCTTCCAGTGAGTCAAGTGCATCGTCTTCTGAGTCTTCCAGTGAGTCAAGTGCATCGTCTTCTGAGTCTTCCAGTGAGTCAAGTGCATCGTCTTCTGAGTCTTCCAGTGAGTCAAGTGCATCGTCTTCTGAGTCTTCCAGTGAGTCAAGTGCATCGTCAAGTGAGTCAAGTGAGTCAAGTGAGTCAAGTTCCAAGTCAAGTTCCAAGTCAAGTGAGTCAAGTTCCAAGTCAAGTGAGTCAAGTTCCAAGTCAAGTGAGTCAAGTTCCAAGTCAAGTGAGTCAAGTTCCAAGTCAAGTGAGTCAAGTTCCAAGTCAAGTGAATCCAGCCAAGTGAAAGTTTCAAGCCCAGTGAAGCGCCGTCGCAGGAGGAGGAGGAGGACTCGTTTGGCTCGCCAGGCTCCGGAGGGCGTTCCCAGATGCCTCGCCCTGCCGGCCCCGCCTCTGCGCCTCGCCCTGCCGGCCCCGCCTCTGCGCCTCGCCCTGCCGGCCCCGCCTCTGCGCCTCGCCCTGCCGGCCCCGCCTCTGCGCCTCGCCCTGCCGGCTCCGCCTCTGCGCCTCGCCCTGCCTGCGCCCTTCAAGTTCAGGGAGGGCTTTCCTGAACCTGTGAATTTCCCCAAGTATTTTTTGGGGGGGGGCAGTAGGTACTCTGTGAGGGCCATGGAGGTGACGCTGACATGGACCTCATCTGAGTCTGCTCCGCCCTCGTCTCCCTCCGAGTCTGCTCCGCCCTCGTCTGAGTCTGCTCCGCCCTCGTCTCCCTCCGAGTCTGCTCCGCCCTCGTCTGAGTCTGCTCCTCCCTCGTCTCCGTCCGAGTCTGCTCTGTCCTGGTCCCCTTCCAAGTGTGCTCACCCATGGTCTCTTGCCCTGCTCTGGTCTCCAGGCCCCAGGTCACTCCATGGGCCTGGCCCCCTGCCTCTCCACGGGCCTGGCCCTCCATCCCATCCCCCGTCGACCTCCCTCCGGAGCTCTTAGGAGCGTCTGGAAGCCGCTCCTTAGAGGGGGGGGTTATGTGACGATCTGCGGCTGGAGTGCCCGCTTGAGCCTCTGGGGGGCACTCCTTCCTAGTTTATTGTTTCCTTTAGGTTTCACCCTGGACTGATTTTGGTTGATTTCATGCACCTGTGTTTGATTATCTTGTTTAGCGCACCTGTCTTAAGCCTGAGTTTTCCCTTGGTTCATGGCTCAGTATTGTATGTGTCTCACTGCATCCTAAGCGTTTTCCTAGTTCCTTAGTTCCTTAGTGTTTCCTAGTTTCACGGTTCCTGGACTCCCTGCCTGTTTCTGGTCTTCCCGTTTGCCTCATCCTTGCATTATATGTTTGCTGATCTGGACTGCTCACCTGGTTTTGACCTCTGCCTGTTCTCTCGTACCTGTTTCTGGATTGTCCTCTCAATAAAGCCTGCATTTGGATCACCACTGTCTGTTTCCACCGAGCAGTTCATGACAATCACGATAAATGTCAAATCTTTATTTCTCTCAAGTTTAAAGGCAAATTTTTTTACAAAATAAAGTTGTAGAAACCAGTGTTAATTGTGGTTTTCAAACTACTCTTTATTGTCAGAACATATCATGACAAACACTTGCCAAACAGGTGAACATTTGCCAAATCTGAGTTAGAACATTCAAACATTTTTCGTTTTCCTTAACAAAATAAATATCTTAATAGAAAAAATATTTATTGGTTTCTGCATGTGCTAATTTTTATTTGGTAAAATTTAATAATCTGACAGTTTGAGTTGTATTAAAATTAACCATTGGTCATCCAGCATCATGCATTTAGATCATGATAACCACAGATAAAACCGGGCATAGCCTACAGCACCTCACTATCATGGCAAAATGTTACTTTATGGTTTCTATGGTATTTGTATGAAAAACAGTAACGTTAGCCTAAATACATTATTAAATAATGTAATTATATTCCATTAGTTCTTTAATACATTGTCTACATTAATAATACAATACAATGCAATATGTATATCCCAAATTCCATAGTGCAGTTAATATTAGTAGGCTAACGTTAAAGTAAATCCGTGGTAAATTATGGGAATTTGTAGACGGAAAAGCCTTCTGACTGTATCGTTGTGCACAGTTCGTCAGTTTCTCCTGTTTGTCAGCGCTGTTTCATCTGCCTTTACTGGTTTAAACAGACATTTGTGTTCTTCGCTGAATTCAAGCACTTCTCATTGGATCTCGTGACCGAGATCAATCAGAGTAAACGCATCTGCTCTAGTGAGCTCGCGCTCGCGCAGGTGGGCGATGTACTCAGGATAAAAAATGACGGTCCCGTGGGCCGGATATAAGATCTATCTGAAGCACCAGCATCAGTCTATACTCCAAAACAAAAACCTTTTGAGAGAGACCAACTACTCTACCCTGAGGTGGCTAATAGCCTGAGGGCTAACACAGATGTGTGTAGAAAAAACAAGCAGAAGCATAAACACAGTTTACAGCTAGAATGAGCGGTGGCACACCCTGCATTATCTTACACATGAAACAACAAGGGAAGCCATCACATACTCACAGAAGAAGCACAAACAATTGGTGCTTCTCTCTATCGTTCTAGCCACCTAACAGGGGGACTTTAGGGCCCTAATAATCCAATAAATTTGTCTTACCTTATGACATTGACATGACCCCCTAACTCTATACAGGGAATGAGGTCTGTAGAGAGATACATTTTAGTGTTAGTTGAACACAAAAATTACTCTTGAAGAAGACCACTCAGCTCACCTGTGGCGTGCAAAGTGAAGACTCACCAGACAGTTCTTTATGAACATGGGGTCTACCACCTTTACATGCCTGAAAGAGGCACTCTCACTAACCAAGCTGAGGTGGGCCATCAGAACATTGTTCTAACCATGAGCCCAGCCTCAGGCCTGATGTAAGAAGCGCCTGGGGAGTCGGGGAAGAGAGGAGACGGCTAAGATATAATCACGCCCTCAGGGGAGGTGATCCATGACCGACGCTGTGTGCGTTTGTGCTGGATCACCTCCCTCAGATCCCTCTTCTTGCGGGAGTCGCGCCTCTTCTGCGACCTACTCCTCCACGGAGGAGGCGTACAAGAGGCGACACTGGCACTCTGGCCCTGTCTAAGGTCCTCGGACCATGATAGGCCAGGCCCTCCCATCTGTCTGGGCGTGGATATGGATCTCAGCGGTATGTAGGTCCTTAATACAGCTGAGCGCGCCTTCGCCTCTCTGAACTTTCCACCTCCATGAGGTGCCGAAATGCTCAGAGGGCGAAACCAGCGAATAGAGGAAAAAGCCTTTCTCTTTCTCCCCGATGTCGGCCACAATTCAATGTTCAACCACAAATGTCTCTTCGTGGCCACCATCGCCCCCATCGACCGGCCGATCGCGGCAGCAGTCTGTTTGGTGGCCCGGAGAGCTACTTTTTTCATTTGCGGCGCAGCTCAGTAACCGCCTCAGGGACCCCACCCCCTGGTCGAGATCCCCCAGCAGATCGGCCTGGTATACCTGCAACACCGCCATGATGTGCAGGGTAGCACCGGTCTGACCCACTGACGTGTATGCTCTGCCATTCAACTGGCAGGGTAGGAGCTCTCAGTCTCGATGTCCCATCGACGCATACCCATGCACTCCTATCCCCTCAACATCAGCGAGACTTGCCCGCTGATGTCGGTGGATACGGCAAGAATATGGGTTCTTCCATGTCCTCTTGATCTCAGTATGAGATCTGGAAGAAATGAAAGGCTCACCTGAGCTGGTGGTTTTATGACCAGGGAAAATACGCTCTCATTGCGAACGATTTCTCCCCCAACGTGCAGCCATGGCGCGTTCCATAACACCAACCAGCTCAGCACACACGGCATCAGCCATCTCCTGTTTTTTTTTGTTTTTTTACTTTCATCATCCACCTGCAGCTTACCCTCGTCAGCCACCGCATCGTCTGAGAGGATTACACCCCTCTCAAGGCGATCGGCCGGCTTCATCTGGGAACCTGACATCCAGAAGCTGAACCCTCTTCTCTCGCGAAGAGGGCCAGACGAGAGTGGAGCATTCTCAAAGAAAAATGCTCACAATTTGTACAGGCAGTTCCCTCGAGACCTGCCTGTGCGCGCTCTTCCTTCCCAGACAGAAAAACGCACAGTTCGTGTGTGTCACCCGGCGTCAGACATCTTGAGCACGGGTCTGCACACTTCTGAAAGCACTCAGCCTTCTCAGTGCATTTCATAATTACCTGATTTTCTTTTTTTTAAAGCGATTACAGACAAAACAGTCCATGAAGACGAAAAGATGATTGTCATGTTTGCAAGGCGCCCTTTTATACTTCCAGGTCACATGTTAATCATTCACATTAATGATTCACGGGCTGTCTCCAGTCAATGTGATTGCCGTGATTTGATAGTGATTTCAGACACCTGTCATGCCTGAGGCGTTCCCCTAGCATCATTCGACGCAGTACGAGTTCCCTTTCGAAAGGGAACTGCAATGTCACGTAAGCATGATTGCGATAGAGATTATAATCAAAACCAATCAGATGTTTTGTTAGTTTCTGGCAGAGCTATAAAGGCTCCACCCTCTTTTTGGATAGGGGGTGGGGGGGAGCAGCAGCTCATTTGCATTTAAAGATACATGCTTGAAAACTGCACATTTTTGCTTTCACTCAAAAATGGTCAATTACTAGCCTGGGAAAACCCAGACAACTTCCGGCAAATTTAGATTTGCTCTGAAAGTTAGTCTGGCAAAGAGCTCATTCAAACCCATTTCCAATCCGTCGAAATCGAGGCACCAATCAGAAACGTTGGGGCGGCCTTTACATGATGACGACAGCGCTGGGATTTTGAAGCAGATTTTGTAGCCTACATTACAAAGATCACTCGTTCGAATCAGCTATCGCGTCTGTTTTAAGCGATTTGAACGTTTCCTTTTTGTTAAAAACCGAGCAAAGAACAACACTCGGAGATTCTCCCCCGCTCTGCATACGTCATCTCCTTTATCGCTCTGATTGGTTTTAGGTCTATCCGCGACGTCCGTTGGTGACGCCCCTCTGGAAATGATTTGTCTATGAAGCTTTGCCAGACCATAACTCGGTTACAACTGTTTTAACCAGGCTAGTCAATTACGGGATGCTAGAATAAATTATCTGTGGGGTATTTTGAACTGAAACTTCACAGACACATTCTGGGGACACCTGAGACTTATATTGCATCTTGTAAAATCTTTTGAAAAAGACTTTTGGAAAATGGGAAGATGAAAGGAGGAGAAGCTTTTTTAACATTTTTTTTTAAGTATTGTGTTTTACTCCTGAATAAGGGTAAAAACTAAATCCAACGTTTTGTAGTAAGGAACCACTAGTCCAGTATACCAACACTGGACTGAATCTGAAGTCCTCAAGCTAAAATAACTAGGATGTATTTTGTATTTTTATAAATGTATTTTATGTTTCGTAAATGTGTTTCTATTTATATAGTTTGATTAATATGCAAGTACTTAGGCTCTTTGTATCCAAGGAAACTACTACAATACAAAAAAAACACTTTTACATCCAGCCCTCATTAAAAACATTAAACACATCTCTGAGGTGACAGTACCAGTAAAAAAACAAGGAGGACACAGGGTAGTCACCTCTATGAACACCCCATTACCTACACCGACCACAAAGCAGCTTGTTTTATGAAGCAGACAATCACAGGTGGATGGAGAGAGCCTCTTGCCTTTACCTAAATAGCAGCCCTCGAAAGGGATCAAGAGACCTGTGTTCCATCAGTTTAATATCCCCAGCATCAGCGCCCGCCAAGCAGACACCAGCTATGGGCCAAGACAAACATATGGGATTCAGCTGAAGGGGTCCAGTTTTCTAAGACGGCACTCCAGTCTAAACCTCTTAAGGAGCCGGTCTGAATGTGCTTTATTTAAAAAAGAGGTACTGCCACTTTCAAAAAAGCATGGATTCAGCCGAGACACTGCTACCTTTCACCCGCCATGTTGTTTAAAGGTGTGTTTGGTTTAGAAATGTGTGTAAACCTTCGTCATCATTACCTGCCATTTTCATCCCTCCTTTAAAAGGAACTTTTAAAAAGTTACACCAGTTAATTTCTTTCGCCGAGAAAAAAAAAAAAACGAGAAAAATGTAAAAGTCATCCAACCCAGAGAGGAAAAGAGGAATCTCTGTATTTCGAGGAAGGAAAATCAAAATAACCAGAATGAAGCAAAATTATTTTACGTGTACTTAGGAAAATTAACATAGTAATCACATTTACACTATACTTTTTAGTACTTTTTCTTATTTCCACTACCTAGCATATGGGCCATTACATAACATGATTGGTATTGAATAACTTACTAGACATTTTAATGCCAAATACATATCACAAAATGTATACTGTATGTCACAATTTATATTATATAAGCTAATTTATATGTAGCTCGTTCACAATACATATTGTAAAGTTGCTTTACAAAGAAAAGTGCCTCACAAAATTCCAGTGAGTAATGGAAACCATCCAAAGTACTGTTACAGGTGCTCAAACTATGAAGGAATGGAAGGAAAAAGAACACGCACACATTAACATGTCAGCTCACAATTTCCTTAAAGGGATAGTACACCCAAAAATGAAAATTAGCCCATGATTTACTTACCCTCAAGTCATCCCAGGTGTATATGACATTCTTCTTTCAGACGAATACAATCAGAGTTATATAAAAAAAATTCCCTGGCTCTCCCAAGCTTAATAATTGCAGTGAATGGCCATTTCTGTTTTGAAGTCCATAAAAGTGCATCTATCCATCGTAAAGGTGCTCCACACAACTCACGGGGTTAATAAAGGCCTTCTGAAGTGAAGCGATGCGTTTGTGTAAGAAAAATAGTCATATTTAACATGTTACAAAGTGGAATTTTAGCTTCCGGCCAAACAGCCATACGCAGTCTACTTACGCCTAAAGCGCAACTTTATGTATGATATATCGCGATATATCGTATCGTGTCACATGTATCGCGAAATGTATAGTATCGTGAGGCCCTTGCAAATACCCACCCCTAGTCTGAAAGAAGAATGTCATGTACACCTAGGATGACTTGAGGGTGAGTAAATCATGGGTGAGTAATTCTAATATTCATTTTTGGGTGAACTATCCCTTTAATGATGTGCATGCTGTATTTAGCCTGAAGATGAGCATTTAGCTGAAAACATCATACCACATATCATATTATTATAATAATAATAATTAATAATTCATTACATTTATATAGCGCTTTTCTAGGCACTCAAAGCGCTTTACATAGAGGGGGGGATCTCCTCAACCACCACCAATGTGCAGCATCCACTTGGATGATGCGACGGCAGCCATATTGCGCCAGAACGCTCACCACACACTAGCTTACTGGTGGAGAGGAGACAGTGAAGAAGCCAATCAGTATATGGGGATGATTAGGAGGCCATGGTGGACAGAGGCCAATGGGCAGATTATATGTGCTGGTGCTGAATAAACAGCTCAATACCACTCAAAATGTGTAATTTATCTGTCCCTCTAGGGGTGTATCTGTAAAATGTGCAATAGTGTGTGCAATAATCAATTTCAATACACAGTCAATAAAGTCTTCATATATATTCGCGCCAGAACGCTCACCACACACTAGCTTACTGGTGGAGAGGAGACAGTGAAGAAGCCAATCAGTATATGGGGATGATTAGGAGGCCATGGTGGACAGAGGCCAATGGGCAGATTATATGTGCTGGTGCTGAATAAACAGCTCAATACCACTCAAAATGTGTAATTTATCTGTCCCTCTAGGGGTGTATCTGTAAAATGTGCAATAGTGTGTGCAATAATCAATTTCAATACACAGTCAATAAAGTCTTCATATATATTCGCCACTTCAGTAGAAAAAATGCAAATCTCCTTTTCGAAAGCCCGAATTTAGTACACTTTCAATATCCCAGCCACAGCTTAATCAAAATAAAAGCTTCAAATTGCATTTGAACTTGGAAATCTGCTCCGTTTTCAATCTCACAATCCCCCTGCAAGAACCTGCTGCTCCCATAGAGAATGAATAGTAAATGGGCACTCAACTAGGTTTGGGATTTTTTGGGAGTAACCGTGTGCCAATGTTTGCATGATTTTACTAAATTTCTGTATCTGACAAGCCCAAAGGGACTCTGAAAAAATAAAAAGGAATAGTAGCCTATGTGATGTCATTTAAAATCCATTTTAAAAAAACAACATGATAATCAAATCAGAATCATTAATTTATTTTTGTGCCGCTCTAAAAAAACACTGCAAGCTAACATTTACCCCAACACTTTGAGTGCTGGCAAGACCTGCATGGTTAAAGGCCCTTTCACAGTAAGCGCGATTAAATGGCGCAAATGTACGTCGCGATTCAATAGATCCCTATGGAGCTATTAACACCGGGCGCGATCAATCGCAGCGTAACAAAGCAAGATTTATTTCCCAACCAATGTGTCGATTTTCCCCCGTGACCCAGCGATGAAACGAGCCGTCCAATTAGATTTGAGCCTACCCGAGCCGCTGCTATTATTGCACAAAAGTTTGAGAGTGGTGTGTAAGCACCAAGGGGGTAATCCATCGACCGGAAGTTGAAGCCGGCCGGGTGCCGCCATCTTGTAGCAGAACTTCACTTGCGTTAGCATTTCCATTGACTCCCATTCATTTTGGCGTCACTCTGACAGCGAATAACTTTACATCTGAGGAGTTTAAAGACTCCATTTGTCCATTATTTATTTCTAAAAGAAACACGACAATGTATAAAAGGCTCCATTACTTTGTATCTTACGTTATGACCCCGTAGAAGCCGTTTTTGTAAAAAATAGGCTAACGATTGCGTCATAACACGCGACTCTCTGGCGCACACTAGAGAAAATTACCATATAGACAGAAGTAGAAACTCGCGCGCAATCGGGGGGACGTGGAGGCATAAAGTCAAGGGAGAAGCCCATAGAGAGTTGTAAAGTTGCTCCTGCTGTGAGCTCATGGACAGCTAATATTCACGATCTCCGGATCTGCAAGTTTCGGAAGGGAATGATTCAGATTCCTCTTGGCACAGCTACTAGAAGATTTACGTCTGTCAGACAGGTTTCTCACGTCATCAAGCTTAGTTTAGTCGGTTTGAGTCTGCGCGTCAGGAACGGAAGTGCTCAAAAATCGCTAAAAATGGGCTTCAACTGTCTCAACTGAGTTCCAAAGAGATGGCTCTGTCCACTTCTTATACTGTCTATGGCTGGGACTCAACACTTCACCACACCGGAAGAGAGAAGATAATGGATGTTGAGTGTTATCATTTGTGTCTGAGAACAGATTTATTCTTACGTTCTTACTTAGTGTTATTATCATGGTTATCAGAATGTTATTATCATTTTCTATCATTATGCGATCTGAAGAGCTTGAAACAGCGTACAGGGTGCTATTTTCTTTGTCTGTTATGAGTCAGGGAGCCCATTCGCTTGAGCTGTCAATCATATTATGTGATCATAACTCCTGCCCTTACGAATGACGATGTTGTGTTAATTTCCTCGTTCTGAGTTAAATCCAAATGGGAAAACCTACGAGATACATACTGTATGTAACATACATGAAGGAAAAATATTATCGGTCAGCGCCACCAGGCGTGAATTAGCTGAAGGCAATCAATTGTTTAGCGTTCAGTCTGAAAGCTGCGTCCGTTTGCAATTTGCTTAGCTTTATCGCGTCACACTCAGTGTGAAATGGCCTTAACTCCAAATAAAACCCTGTTGGTAAAGCACTGTTGGTCAACAGGACCCAATGTTCAGAGCAATGACAACAGAAAATGTGGTTTTAAACTAAGTCATGATGTATTAAAAAAAATAATATTGCAATAAAAGCAGCCAAACACACAGGGCTAGAGTTGGTAGTCTCTGGCCTCTCCTGCAGCAAACCTAAAGAAACAAGTTGCCTCTGCATATCCTCCAACACCTCCCCTCTTCAACCTCAAACCATACACCAAAACAGCTCAGGGGTCAAGCCTCTGCAACAGGCAAGTCCTCGGCTGAATCAACAAAGTACATCAATAACTATTAGTGAATACAACTCTTGTGTACGGGTGTACTTCTCAGGGGGAAGGAACTGGCTCGGTTTCTTTCTCAATCAAAGGCAACCTTTTTTTCTGGATATGCTAAATCCCCAACATGCCGTCTTCTGTATAACTGAAGCATATACAGACGTTTTTTCACAAATGCTTAAATCATATTTAAAGATTCCTCTCTTTCAGAGAGAGAACAAGAGGCTTATTAAATGTAAATTGGGCATTTGAGTCTAATCCAAATATTGAAGCATCTATTTTCTCCAGCCTCTCTTTGTCGCTTTAGATAATGCTTTGTGTTAATGGAAGTCTTGCCAGTAAAAACAGAACTTTATGAAATATTTTGGGACTACTGCCAGTTAATTTGCACTCTACACACATTATTTTGGTGCATTTTAAAGTGCATTGAGGAACATAGAAGGGGGCTTTAGTTTCTTTTACATGGCTAAATTTCTTTAGCTGTAAAAACACTAGCAGAACTGAGGTAACAGTTAAAATCAGGACAGCCTGTTATGATCCAAATGTTACCTGATTTCAAGCTGAGATGCTAAAGTTGAAGTCACTGAGTTCAGCCAATATTTGGTGAATAATGTTTGTGTTCCCAGAAGGATGGTTTCTGAGTTTAAACTGGTGTTGGACTGAATAAAAGCCTCACCTGAGCTTGCAAAGTTTAAACAGATTTAAGGAGTGAAACTCAAGCTAATGCTGCTCTTTCCAATGGAAAGCAACAACTTATGATAGGTATGATAGTACAGAAAGCTTGCTTTACTCTCTTTCCTTCAAGCACTCTCTCAATATAGCTGTCCATTCGCCCAACAATGAAAATCCAGTCATAATTTATACATCCTAACATGTATGACTTTCTTTCTTCTGTGGAGCTCAAAAGGATTTATTTTGAAGATTGTTTTTAATGCTCTTTCACAAGCTATTTCACACACACACACACACTCACACACACACACACACACACACACACACACACACACACACACTTTCAAGCTTCAAAAATGCTATAGAAGGGTCAGTATTCAAGGGATAATATGAATTCATTATTCACATAATATCTTGACATCCAAGTTCTCAAGAAATTTCAAAAGAAAGGTAGAGATGTCCGATTCATGAACAAAACATGATTCTGACTGATCCAGTTCTCAAGTTCAAGTCTTGAGTGGTTAACAGCGCTGTGGAGGTGAAGGTTATCATTGAATGACGTAAATGTTGGTCCCGGTTTTCACACACAAAGCTTGTATGGTTTCATAAAACGAGTCATATACGCAGTGCACTGTTATGTTAGGTCCTTTTTTTTTTGAAGATGAAAAGCTTTATTTTTCTATTCATGTCAATGCCACGGAATGGGGGGTCAGTACAGTCTTCAGAATATCTACTTTTATGCTTCACGGAAGAAATAAGGTCAAAGAGGTTTGAAACAACCTAAATTGAGTAAATGATGACACAATTTATTTAACTGGTAACTGTTCTATTCATTTTCTATCAGCAAGGCTATCTGTTCTATTATCTATTAAAATGGGTTACAGAATTCAATGAACATGCATCTACATCCTCCACAATTCTTGACTCACTTTTGCAGCAGCCATGAGGGCAGACTCAGAGACAATTTTGTTATAAGTTTTAAAAAGCATAATATTTTGGTTGAAACATTTTGTTCTTCAATTCCATATTTTATTTTCATGCTCAATAAATCCTATTTGTCATTTTTCAGTTTGTGTCCCAGATGGTGAGAGTCTGGAGCGTTAAGAACACAGTGAGTGATCCACTGAGTAAAGGGTGGGACACACACTGGTGTGCCAGAGATGTCAGAAAGCAGATATGTGTTTGCTCTTAAAACAGCTTACACCCACTTGTGACAGTTCAGGTCTCATGCACTGCTTGGTCACTGGCACTTCTGTTTGATGTAGGTCGTGCAGCCAATGTGTCTGAACTTGATAAAAAAAAAAAAAAACAGCACAGTTTTCCTCTCTGAACTGCAACTCCAACTTACATCCTAACCAGGCTGTTATAACAGCAGTGTTTCCTGCTCCCTCCAAAATCACTAAATATACAGTCACGGCTAAATAAATAATTTTCATATACGATTATGAATCCTTCACTGAATCCATCAGAGCAGTTACTGAATCAACATATGAATAACTAATGGCTCTTATGAGTGATTCTTTTGATGAATAAATAAAAAATGCGGTTGCCCATTTGAATCAGTTTGACAAATCCTTCACTAAATTAACATATATACACTACTGTTCACAAGTTTGAAGCCTGTGAGATTATTTAACGTTTTTTAAACAAGTCTCTTATTACTTATCAAGTCGGCCTTTATTTGATCAAAAATACAGTAAAACAGTCATTTTTAAATTAATTGTGTTTACTTATTATATTTAAAAATGTAGGCTAATTTATTCCTGTGATGGCAAAGCTGAATTTTCAGCATCATGACTCTTCAGTGTCACATGATCATTCAGAAATCATTCTAATATGCTGAATTATGTTGAAAACAGTTGTGCTGCTGAATAAAACAAAATTAAAAAAAATAAAACAAAATTCTGTATCAAAATTTACAGGCAAGAAAAGTAGTTTGTTTAGGCTGGGTTGTATGAATTACAAACCTGCGCACATATTTTAAAAAGCACATAACTATAGAATTCTGAATGAGCATGTGAACGCCGTCAGCGTTAATCACAGGTTCGCGTTTAAAGTCTGATCATTTCGACGGAGGTGAATCAATCAAAGTTAACTTTAGCTGGAAGTAACATTATTCAAGAATCGCTATAACGCCAAAACAATCTGTTACCTTAAATTATATGTTTATCTCTGTAAAGCTGCTTTGAAACAATTCATTGTTAAAAGCGCTATATAAATGAAGATGACTTGACTTGACTTGACTGAATATTTTTGTGGAAACCAAGATAACCTTTTTAGAGTTTATTTATTTGAATTAGAAATCTTTGTAACAATGTAAAAGTCTTAACTCTTTCCATCACAAGTAACTGTAGATCAATTTAATGCATCGTTGATGAATATTTATTCAATCCTGAAAACTACTGATTCTTAAAATTATGGGTGTTATATACATTTATGCTGTAAGTAGCTTCTGGTTGTCTATGTACAGTAGAGTAATACAAATTACTGTTTGTCAGCTTACTAGGTCTTGGAACAGTGAACTGAACTCTTAGAGGAATTCAAGGCATGATGGGGGAAAAAACAGAGAAGTTCAAAGTCATCTCAGCACTAAAGTGGATCTGCAAAAGACTGAACATGTTGGATTGTTACTGGCAGTGTGGGCAGAAGAACACAGACTCCTCTGACCATTAATGTCATTATTCTCCTGACAAAGGTGCATTGGGGATGAAGTTCTGGCTCAGAGCCAGCCTCCCGTGTGAAGCTCAGCCAGGAGTTCAGTAACACAGCCAGCTCTGATCATCAATGAGTGAGGAGCCTCATTCAGCACCCTGGCCACAGAATATAGCACTATGCATTAAAGAGGCCAAGCTATGAGTGACACAGAGCTGTAGATTAGCAAAGGATCATTCCCATTGCTTTGGGACTGCTGACCCTTTTTTGGTCCCTAGTGGAAAGGTAATGGGCAATGGCTTGGATCTTTGATATTTCTACCAAAGTATTTCTGCTGACATTCCGAGACCTTGTTGAGTTGCTAAGCAGAAACAGAACCGTTCACTTTTCTCCACTTTCAGAGGAATGTTCACAAGCCTGAAACATGCCTGTGTCATGTAAGTGAGCCTCCCACTCCTCCTCCTCCTCCTCCTCCTCCTCCCCCAGCTAAAATCATCCCTCCAACCCCCACAACCTCTCAGCTCAGAGAGGAAATAACTGCTTCACGGGCTACATGTGAAGACTTCAAGATCCACAGTGGCTGTAATTAAGACCAGTGAAACATATCTTGGTGTCGACTCTGAGTGCCACTTTACATCAAAGACTGTCCACGTAAGCATTTGATCCATTACTCAAGGAAATGGAAGAGTTTAGGTGGAAAATGTAAAGCTACAAAAACCTCACTGGGTCTTGAAGAAATACACAGTCAAGGTTTCAAAGGTCACACAATAGCACTGAATCTGATGTTATGTTAAGACAATTTAAACATTCAGAGCTAAAGGAAAATGTCTAAAGAAGAAGTCAGTTCAAATGGAATGGTTCAGCTTACACAGTATGTACAATCAAACTCAGGAGTTACATTGCAGTTCTAATGAGTCTGATGAATCCTTCACTGAATAAGTCAGAGCAGATACTGAATCTGACTCACTATAATGTCTAGTGAGAAAAAACAATTGTATTTAGGGGCCTTTGTGGGCTGCAATCAAAACATATAGCATGTAGTGTAGACCAATTCATGACCAAATTAAACTTTTAAGCAGTTATTTTAATGAACATTCAAAAAGAATTGCAAACTCATGAATTACCAATTTAAATTGGTCTGACAAATTTAATGAATGAACTCAATTAATTCATCAGGGGGCTTGCTTAACTACCATAGAACAATGCATCGTTAAAGAAATCAACCAGCTACTCAAGAATGTTTCCCAAAACCGTATTGTCGCAATTTTTTTGTTCAACCTTGTTGGTTAATGATGTCTCGCAGGTGGTGGTGTAATAACTACTTTTAATGAATCCGTTGATGTTTTGCTATAAATTACGGGCATGGCATCTGAGGACTAATTCAAATTTTCTCAGTTATTTTGCTTTATTTCCAGTTTCAAACATAGGCTCCTTCTTACGTACTAGAGCACGAACGCACATGCACACTCAAAAATGGTGTTTTATATCTCTTGATAAACTAAAAGACGTAAATGAAATGTGTATACATTGTAAATAAAATATATAGATAGTACTGAATGTCAGCTTGCTTATTTTGTTAAAGATAAGAATTTATTAAGCCCACATGTCAAGCAAACAAGAAACTATGCTTCTAACCACAGGTCGAGAGCTGTCGTTCAGACCACACAACTTTGCGGTGCTGTTTACGAATGTTCATTGGAACTATGGTTTTAGGAAATAGACTCGTTGAACTATGCTGATAATGATGGAATTTGCGACCATAGTTGGCAAACAATGCTTTTGGGAAACGCACCCCAGAGCAGTTACTGAATCAATATCTGAATCAATATAATGACTAGTGAGAAAACACGACTTTCAATTGAGTTGTTCTAGCAGGCTACAAAAATAACAAATATACAGCATGTAGTGAGAGTAGTCTGATGATCTTTATGAGTGATTGATTTAAGATTATTTTTTTACTGAGGAGGTCAGAGCAAAGACAGCAAATGTCCTTCGCAAGTCATATTTAGTCAAATTCTGAATTTCTATTTCTTTGATTTTATTGCATCCTAAAAAAATAAAGCATCCACTCAAAATGCTACTAATATCTGACAAACAGCTTCTTTTACATGGCTTTACAACAATTTTTTGTCAATGTTTTTATTTTTGTATAGGTCTATCTGAAAAGTTAATTTGTAGAAGCTGACACATTCCACTTGATTCCAAAGAGATCGAGTGTCACTGCTTGATTCCAAAAAAACATATTTTCCCACTGAGTAACTCATCAACATAGCCATCACTCCTTTGCCCATGCTTGTCTGCGTAAACTCTTTGGAAGTCTATGCGAAATTGATTTTCCCAATTTGACCTCTCTATTTATTGTTGAAGAGTAAAGCTTTCCTCTGATGTTAGACAGGCCCTGGGGAGAGCAGCTTCATCCTATTTGTCAGCTTCCTGGGGTGATCCACAGTTCACTCAACTCCACTATCACTCTGGGTACTAGCCTCAAGCTCACATAGTATTTTGTGAGGAAGTGGAAAGACCAAAAGACACACAGCACAATTTCCATGAATGATCTGATTTGTAAACTGGCAGGTGAGTGGATTTGTACCATCCTCACCACAGCATCTGCTGAAAAGGAAATTAATCCCTTTTCATTTGAGCTATAAGCAATATTTTCAATGAATAACTTTGAGACAATTGAGATAAATTTCAGACCATTTCTCACACAAAGCTATTGGATGGCTTTAGAGGGCTTGTAATTCAACAAATGGCTCTGGGCTGCTTGTATATCTTTTCACAGTCTATCGTAACATTAGTTTTTTTATTTAGAAAAGTTTATTAATGTAACATTTTATTATTGGCCATTTGTTGATTACCAGCCATAAAATTAAAACAATTACTGACTTGTTTATATTGACGTAATATTGCTCTATTGCTTGAGAGTCATGAGAATTAGTAGACGAAGGAGTGAGCTGTCCCTTTATAGTATAGAAATAAAGAAAATGCCAAACATAATGCAAACTTCAAATATTGTGTGGGTGGGGGGTGGAAAGGAATGACTCACCACTAAATTCCAGTGAGGATTTCCATAAAAGTTTACAAACCAAACTGCATTGGCATTATGAATTGGGGTGGCAGTGGCTCAGTGGTTCATGTAGGTTGTCTACAAACCGGAAGGTTGGTGGTTCAATCCCCGGTTCCACCTGACCAAGTGTCGAGGTGTCCATGAGCAAGACACCTAACCCCGGCTGCTCCCGACGAGCTGGATGGCGCCTTGAATGGCAGACACCGCCGTCGGTGTGTGAATGGGTGAATGTGAGGCAAATGTAAAGTGCTTTGGTGGCCATTGGGTCTGTGAAAGCGCTATATAAATGCAGACCATTTACCATATGAATTATGAAAATAGGCCAAAATAGATTGTAAGCCATTATAGTAACTACACAAATCTAACGCTTTACAGTTTCTGTTACATTTTGTCATTTGTGCCAAAAGTAATATACTAGGAAGGAAACAACACTCACCAGTCCATCACAATTGTTAATAGCGACAGAAGCTCCAGGCACATCCGTGATGTCCCCTATAAAAGTGCAGTCTGTTTTCAGCAACTCCCTTCTAAGTATTCTCTCTGAGTGGGTTCCATTCTCAGTTACATTCCCAGCTATTTCGATCTCATCATGCCATTCCACCATAGATCCTGGAGCCACTAATCTTTGGTTGGGATGTAGTCGGAGGTGGAATTCCTTGCCAAAGACAGTGATGTTAAAGAACAGTCTGTCTACCGCTTGCGTTGACCCTTCCAAAAGCTCACGCTTCACACGCTGCTTGTGATTGGCTGAGAGAAGATGCGAGAGGTAGTGTCCCTCTGCATCCGTACTGATGGGAGTAATGAGGCCATACTCTTTCAGACGGATCTTCAACAAGTCTGATAAAACATAAGACAAACATGTAGAATGTATCTTGATTATATTAAAAATGAATTTATTCGCATCTCATGTTACATGTAAATATATGCAAGTCCTGTGCCTGAGAAATACTTGCTCTAGTCTAATGGGTCCATTTTGAATAATAAAAAAAATAAGATTTTCTACATCAGTAATTAAATTCAAAGTGGTTGAAAAAGTGCACTGAACTCATCACTGGAGGTTGTGATGTTGACACTACTTTGAATTTACTTAAATGTAAGGGATCAAGTGTGAGTTTTTATGGTGTACAATTAACTTCTTAAAGTTATCCCACTGTTCATTAAAAAAGAGAAACAAAATTAATCATTTTAAGTCTAGCTGCTAAATAATGTATTATCCTGTGCAATTTGCTTGTCATTCCCAACTTTAATTAACAGACTATTATTATAGGTGTTAAAGTCTGTTAAAAGTTCTCAAGAGATTGGCTTGCATCATCTCTTAGGGTGTCCTTAGGGCTTAACAATTCTGATTAATTTTCTGATCAAAATATTTGTCATTAAACATTGAGAGGAGAAGATGCAAGTGATAACAGTTAAACACCATATGCCTTGGCACAGTGTGACTCTTACTTTGCAGCTGTACATAAATTATTAAAGAAGCATCAAAAGTTATAAAATGACTTTCACCCTGAAAAACAATTTGAGAAACAAAACGAGCACAATAGTAGTGGACAAAGTTTGAGGACCACAAGGCTGTATACGTTACCTTTTTTATCTATAATTTCACCAGCCTGCAAGAAAAAGAGAACAAAGAGATAAAGAGACGATGCATAAAAAATGCAGCCAAGACATTTACAAAAAAGCTGAGAAAGTACCATAGGTAGAACCAGAGAAACCATAGTGGATGTAAAACTGTCATGAGTATATCCAAATCTGACATTTAACTTTCAATTTCATTTGTGGCAAGCCATTTTACATGTATTCCTTTAAACTAATAGGTATCTATTTTTATGTTACTACTTAATTTCAATTTCTAGGATGAAACCGAATAGTGACCAGAAGCAAAGGAATAAGCAACTCTTCCATTGTTATTGCTACTGTGGTTCAGATATAAACTATTCACTTCCAACAAGTTCTCCAACTGTTGCTACATATCTATTTTTACTATTATCTATTCATTAGGTGAACTACTAGTACTTTTTGTTACTACTATAACATCCAGATTGTTGCTAGTATCTATTTCAGATTTTCTGATACTTATTAGATACTCGTACCTATTTATCTGACATTAGTATCCCATTCCAGCTGTTATTAGTAACATTTCTTGTGTAACTACTAGTCAAAATTGCTAATTTATAGTTTCATAAGTTTTAGTAAAACATTTTTTTTTTTTTACTTACTAGACAACTGAGATAGTAAGAAATAGGCTATTAAAGGAATAAATATGAAAACAGCTTGCCATATTTCACGTGTTTTCTGCCATGCCAACTTTCGGACAGTTTGGCTATTGGTTTGACAGCTGGGAACACTCCTAAAATGCGCAAGTTCTCTTTAGTATTTGGTTGATACGTTTTCTCTACGTACTCTGCATAATACGAAGAGACAGAATAAACACAATACTGGTGTAGATATTCTGAAAACCAGCTTAAATTTCAGTCAGATTTATTTGAATTCTAATCGTATCCCAAGCGGGAGGGCGACTGTTATAGCCCCAAACATGTCCCGCGAGCTTTCACTTATAGATAACTTTCATACAACTTTACGTGCAGAAACAGTAAATCATTAACACTTACCAGAAGAGCTGAAGTCAGACCTACTACAACTCCTACCATTAGTAACCTAAGTGACAGGACAACCATCACGAGTCGGGTTTTCTCAACTGAAAGACGAGAAACAGAAACTATAATCCAAATGTGGATGTTTCACTACGCGCCTGTCTTCTCTAAAAGTGTTGCGCACTAATTCTTAAACAAGACACCTTTAAAGACTGGTTAAAAGTAAGCAAAGAGTAATTAAGAAAGTTAAAAGTTGTAGAACTTGGGTCAATGCCTCAGTTTGTTAAACTTATAGGAAAGACATCCCTCTGAAGAATTGAGGTGGTTAAGTTGAGTTGAGCTGGCTGGACAGAGCCTTGTCTGAGTTCTAACCTGGCACTTCGCGCTGACTAATAAACTACAGACCAGCCCTATAGTGACGTCACTGTCTACCCTTTCCCATAGAAGCACATGGTGGGGGGGGGGAGAAGAAGAAAAGGAATATGCAAAGAAAACACATGGCGATGCTTTTGTCAAAGCTAGCTGGTGTGAATATAGTAGTGAAGCTGAAGTCAGAAGAGGTCTGAGATCCTACAGAGGTAAAACCAAGCCGCTCATGTTATATTTACTGGTAACATAATATAATAATATTGCAAAGCATAAAATGTCACTAGTTTTTATTTCAATATGTTCGAAGTTAAAATCTGTTAATTTTTATTGTTATTTTCAAGTAAGTTGATAGACTTTTATTAAAACAAATGTAATAACAGCTTGCAGTGCTTTAAAATGATTTGTTTTGTATTCAACGAAGCAGAGAATACATTCCTCTCCCATCTCAATCAACATGTTGTTTAATCGCTTTCTACAAGGTCTCTATTCTAGACAAAAACTACTGGGTAATATAACTAATTTCTGCTATGTTCTCATTTTTTTCTGAGGAATGTGTCAATACCTCTGAGAAGAAAAAAAAAAAGAAAAGTAAAAGAAAAAACTGCTATAATAACAGACTGTTTGGAGGAGAGGTTGGCTGTGGTTCCATTCCCTAACATAATAACAGAACCTCTCATCTCTTCTTATCACTTTTCTCAACCTCTTTGTTGTCTGAATCTGTCACACAATTTTATTTAGCACTTTTTAATTTATTTATTTTTTACATCTTAGCCAAAATAACAATGGGCTACCGGCAATTTTGTTCCTCATATCCATGCAAAGACCACCTGCAGTTCTTACCTTCGTTTCTTCTCTTCCACACTATTCCATGTCTTTCTGATGCCTTCAAGGCCATGTGTCAGTTCAAATGCATTACAGGTGAGTTTTAAGCAGAGGTAATCTGATCACCTTCACATCTGTAGACCTTATGTTTCCCTCATCCCAATTTAGGCATGCCTTCCACTGTCTGAGTTCATTCCCAGACCAAATCACTGAATAGATCATGTTCAGTGTCGACTGTCTACAAAAAAAGCAGTTTTTGTATGTTTTACAATACGAGCACATGCGAATTTTGTTATTTCATTTTAACCTAAGAATTTGGAGTGTGTAACTGTAAAATTACTGTAAGATATGAAATTCACTATACATTGTTTTATCTATTTACTTTTGTAAAAAGTTTGTTCTTATTTCTTAAATGAAATATATGATACATGCAACTCTCCAATGGATAACGCTCATAGAATCAGTGTTTCTCTTTCCCTGTGGTCCTAACTCTGGCTTCCCTCCAAGTGTTACCGGTCTGCTGCTGAAATGGTATATGAAATTCCAGCAGTATTGTTATCGTTGATTAAAGAGGTGCTCGGAGGTCCTGAGAATCTGTCTCCACTCAGGTCCATGCACTCTGAAGCTTTTATTGGAAGGTAAAATTGAATGTCAGCAACCCTTTTGTTTTGTGCCTAAGCTTTGGTTCTGTAAAGCAGACTCCAGCTGAGTAATGAGGTTGTAAAGTGGTCAATGAAACAATAAACTATTTGCAACTTTGCTGACATTAAGAGCCATACTGTTCATGAAGGACATTTAAGTTTAAGGCATATCACCTGTTTCGTCTTTCAGCCAGGCATTTCTCAACACTAAAGCTTGTTTTAAAACACAAGACTTGAATTAAATACATTACCTTAAACTGTAAGCATATAGTCATGCATTTTGAGGTTAATGTGAAATGAGTACCAATTCCGGAAATAATTCAAATGCTTTGGTCTTTCAAAACAAGACACTTGTGGTTTGTCTAATGTGTGGCACATTGACCACACCACAAGACCACACCAAACAGCAATTTGAAACGGATAGACCTTCCTGACCTCACAAAGGGCATTCTGATTGCTATATATGAAATATTTGAATGTCAAGCTGTCCAGTTGCTGCCATCCCGTCTTTGTTTTCAAACAAAACATTAGGAACACAATAGCAACTGGAGCCATGCAGAAGTCACAATGTGCATCTCACTGCTTTGACCTCATGAGGGCTGAATGGAAGTTTTTGTCCATGCTCATCTTTGAGTCAAAGAAAAGAAACACCAATAAAAATTTGCCATGTAAAGGATTTTCACAAAGGGAAGGACAACACATTTTGCCATTTTAACCCTTACTTGTCTAATTATGAGGGCAAGACCATTTTTTACTGTCCCATTTATCCTCTGGCATTAATCTGTACTTTTTTACAAGATATTCTAAAAAAGCAAGATATTTGTAACAGTAAAATGTTATAATTATTATCAATTTTATAACTTTAGAGGATATAGTGAATTTTTAAATTAATGTTTGTGTTATCCATTAATTGTGTTTCCCACAAGTTTTCAGCATGTCTTCAACAGTCTTCACTGACAAATCAGAAATACCACAGCACTGGGTAGCCTATGAATGTAACAACCACAAAGTTATACATTTCAGGTGAGAATGTGTTAATTTGTGTTTTAACTCAATATGCAAAATCCATTTGCAGAATTATCTAATATTTATAATAAACTAAATCCTATTGGTGCTAAAGTCTATAGATATTCACACGTGAGTATGGTTAAAGACACACAGTCAACTCTCAAGTGTTCAAAGACCAGCTTATGTATAGCGGCCTATAGAAATAGCCGTTAATGGGGCATCCATGTGTATATATTTATGTTACAGCTGTATGTCTCATCTAAGTTTCATGTAGACAGCTTTACTGAAAACAGGAAACTACTGTCTTGATACTTCCCGTACCAAATCGGAAAAACAACTGCTAATAACACTAACTTACTAGATGTGTAAAAACCCACTGCAAAATTGAAAAGATGTCAATTTCTAAAACAAAAGCACACAATGGTATTGTGGTTTATTGTAAAAAAAATCAAATACACTGTGCATGCTTTTTATGTGTGTGTGTGTGTGTGTGTGTGTTCCCTACATTGTGGTAACAAAATTTCCCCACAAATATGGCAATATCCAAAATCCTTGTGGGAACATTTTGTGGTCACCATGAGCAAAATGGATTAGAAATCATACTAAGTGATGTTTTTTGTGAAAATGTAAAAATGCAGAAAATTTTCTGTGATGATTAGGTTTAGTGGAATGTTCCCATAAAACATAAAAACACAATCATTACTAATATGTCACACTTTAATGTGGGAATAACAATAGTTTAGTTAAACGTATGCTGCTTCCGTTTGTTTAAAGTAAATTTAGCATTTTAGTTTAACAGATTTTTATTTTCTCCCCAAAAACCATTGTAAGATCAAACAAGAATTGGTGGACTCACCACAGTCTATCATGTGATGTTTTGTCAAAGAAAACGACTGATGAAGTCCCTCGGCTTGATCAAATAACATGTGGCATCTTTCAAATTGAAGAAAAAGTGAAGATACAGTAGAAGCAGAAAATGGGAGGAGAGAGAGAGAGAGAGAGAGAGAGAGAGAGAGAGAGAGAGAGAGAGAGAGAGAGAGAGAGAGAGAGAGAGAGAGAGAGAGAGAGAGAGAGAGAGAGAGAGAGAGAGAGAGAGAGAGAGAGAGAGAACAAGAGTGAGCAGATGTTTTAAAGCCCCTGGACAGGTCACAAAATCAACCAGTTGGATACAGCCTCAAATTGGCTGTATTTATTATCCATGACCTCTTTTGATAAGTAAATGTAAGAATTGCTGGGAAGGAAAATGTCCCACAGTCCATTTGGATCACATTGGTGAAGAGGGCAGACTAAAGTACCACAACAAAATTTGAGATAAGGATGCTTAAAGTAATTACCAGCTAACGTCAGTCAGTGACATTTACAGAGAATATCTCTTCAGCTTAGCTGTGGTCAAATCAAAGTTTTTTAGCAGAGCATAACAGAGGCCTGATAGCTGCTTTACCCATCACAAAAGAGCACTTGTTCAGTCATGCTGATTGTGCAATAAGTAAATTCTTCATATTGCTCAATAGAATCATGATGGTTTCCACTTTGCACTGATTACAGGAAAAAAACAGTATAACATTGTCCACATTAACATTACATAGAAAGTGTGTAGACTAACTTTTAGAATTTATAAGGCCGATTAAAAAAAATGTGGGGGGGGATACATTACGTCAGAGGTTTATGAAATGTACTGATTATATCTTTCAGAGGAGAGATATATATATAATCAATTATTCAAAATAAATTAAATTTTTCCATTTGATTTACTTGTAATCATAGCACTTTTGACAATAGATACAAATAATCGTGTATTACAACCCCCAGTTGGTTGGGGGGCTTGGGGGATTCGTCTACAGGACTAGGGTCTGTGGGAGAATTAAAAACAGGAGGTGATAAGGTTTGATCAGAGAGACATGGAAGGTATGGTGAATTATGTAGTGGGGGGGGGGGGGGGGGGGGGGGGGGTAGGTGCAGTTCATAAGTGACAGGGTTAATTTGACGAATAACGGGAAAGGGACCAATGTATCTGGGACTTAACTTCTTGCTGGGCAGGCGCAGTCTGATGTCCCATGTGGAGAGCCACACCTTCTGCTTGGGTTGTTAAGTAGAAGCGTCGGTCCGTCAGGCATCAGCATTGCCCTTCTGACGGCTGACGGTGAGCTGTGTCCCAGATCCCCCTCGCTCTCCAAGAACCAGTGAGTGATGGGTCCGAAGAATCCCTGGGCCATGGGAACAGAGGGTGCTGGAAGTAGAGTAAGCATTGAAACAGAGTATATCCAGTTGCTGCTTGACAGAGAGAGTTTTGGGCCCGGGCGAGGAAGCAGTTTGTTGTGTTTATGTACTTGTCAGGAGATGGCGCTGTAGTTCACATGATGTTACCTATAAAAGGTGTAGAGTAATAATGGAAGTGAGTGCACCTGCTGCCTAATCATGTAACTGCCGGCAGTGTGAATTGTTTGTGGGTTTGAATAAACCTTAAAGAAGTAAGAAACTTTCTTGTCTTGATTACCTGAACTCAGACATAACAAATTGGCGACGAGGATTTTGCTGGTCTACATGAAAGATGTCTGCTGTTGCTGCTTTTCCTACGCCATTCTTACCATGTCCGGGGGAGCCATCTATTCCTTGTGGCGTCTGGTTAAAGATGTTTGAGAATTACTTGCTTGTCGTAAATGCATCAGGAGATGACTGGCCAGTTGCAAGAAAGCGAGCTTTGTTTCTTCATTGCCTGGGAACAGAAGGTCAGAGACTGTTCTATACTTTACCAAACCAAGGAGAAACAATGGAGGATGCTATTGAGACTTTGAAATTACACTTTATTCCCCGACGTAATGTTGTGGCTGAGCGTCATGCATTCAGAAAACGTATTCAAGCACCAGGGGAAACAATCCTGCAGTATGTTGCTTCTCTTCGGGACTTGGCCACGACATGTGAGTTTGCATCTAATAATGGTGAAATGTTGCGAGATCAACTAGTGGAGAATGTAAACAGTCATCGTGTTAGAGAACGTCTGCTATTAGAGACTGATTTGACTCTTAACAAGGCTATTACTATTGCTACACAAATGGAGGCTGCTGGTGAACAAGCTAAACTTTTTTCAAATCAGACTTCAGTACCTGTGCAAGCAATTCAAGCAACAAGTGTGCCTGCTGTTGATCGTTACAAAAGACAATCACCTTTTAAACCTTTGTCTGTGCCTTCAATGTCTGTTGCTACTTCCTTGGCTTGTGCATGTTATCGATGTGGATCTACAAAACATCTTGCAAATGATTCCAGATGTCCTGCAGTTTCTGTAAAGTGCAATAGTTGTCAAAAGTTGGGACATTTTTCAAGAGTGTGTCGTTCACAGCAAGCACGTTCTGTACATGAGATTGAACTGCCTGAGCTTCAGATTCTTTACATGCATGATTCAGTATCTAATAAGATTAAGTGTACTACTACTATCATGACTGCATCAGCTTCTGTACCTGTGGAGTTGATTGTGGATTCGGGATCTTCCGTTTCCATTCTGCCAAAATCTGTGTATGAAAAACACTTTAAACAAGACCCTTTGCTGCCTCCTTCTGTTAAATTGGTGACGTATTCGAGAGATCCAATACCAGTGCTTGGCTGTCTACCTGTTACTGTTACCAGAGATAATATGAACTGTAATACGTCAATCTTTATAGTTGAATATGGCACTGCTCTTCTTGGAATGGATTTAATTAATGGGTTGCATCTCAAATTTGAAGGTTCTTCCGTACTTCCAGGATTGGCTTCAGCTCCTGTAATGCGACTTTCTGCTTCTGTCCCTGTTACTAAGCTAGGATGTGCAAAAGGGTTTGTGCATAAGGTAAAGACTTCTTCAGTGGTGAAACCTGTACGTCAGAAACTTAGACGGTTGCCATTATCTGTTCGAAATGCTGTCAGTGATGAACTCCAACGCCTTCTTGACTTGGGTGTTATTGAACGAGTGGATGCATCACCGTGGATTTCTCCAATTGTAGTTGTTCAGAAGAAGACCGGTGGAATTCGCATGTGTGTAGACCTGCGAGAACCAAATAAAGCTGTTGTTGCGGACAGTTATCCTTTGCCCCATATTGATGAGATGATGTCTATGCTGCGTGGAGCAACTGTTTTTTCTACAATTGATTTAGAGAATGCTTATTTCCAGCTTTTGTTACATGAAGAAAGTCGTGATCTGACTGCGTTCATCACTCATGAAGGGTTATTTAGATTCTGTCGAGTACCTTTTGGCCTTGCGTCAGCTCCATCTGCATTTCAGAAACTGCTAGCTACTGTACTACAAGGATTGCCAAATGTAGCCAATTATTTGGATGATGTCATTGTCTGGGGACACACAAAAAGTGAACATGACCAAATGCTCAAAGTGGTTATTCAGCGCATACAAGATGCAGGCTTACAGTTGAATGATTCAAAATGTCACTTTAATAAAAGCAGTTTGCGCTTTCTTGGTCATACTGTATCTGCACAGGGTATTCACCCAGATGAGGATCATCTTGCTGCAATGGTTCATGCTCCTGTTCCTAAAGATGCACATCAGCTCCGTTCCCTTCTTGGATTGTTGTCATGGTACAATAAATTCATTCCAAATTTCGCTACAGTAGTAGAGCCGTTGCGTGCTTGCATCAGACAAGGATCTGAGTTCTGCTGGTCAGATGAGGCTCAGAAGAGTTTCAGTACTGTAAAGGAGTTGTTACTCCAAAGCCCTGCTTTGGCATTGTTTGACCCTAACTTGCCCACTATCTTTTCGACGGATGCATCAGATTATGGACTAGGTGCTGTATTCTCTCAAAATTATGAAAATAACACAGAGCGCATTGTTGCATTTGCTTCAAGAACATTGTCGATTGCGGAACGTAAATATTCAACGATTGAAAAGGAAGCTTTAGCATGTGTCTGGGCTGTTGAAAAATGGAGAACTTACCTCTGGGGTCGAAAATTTCTTCTACGTACGGATCATCAGGCCTTGACAGTGCTCCTCTCCTCTAAAGGCACAGATCGCGCTGGAATGAGGATTGCGCGTTGGGCAGAGCGACTTCTGTGTTTTAATTATGAGGTGAATTATTATCCTGGCTCTCAAAATCAGGTTGCTGATTATCTTTCACGCCTACCTTTGCTTGCTTCTGATGAGGATTTCTCTGACACTGAACCAGAGTTTGTTGCACTTTTGTCTTCTGAAATGTTTGCTGTGTCTCCAACTGAATTTGCTTTTGCCTCTGCATCATGCTCAGAAATGACTGCATTACGTGCTCAGATTGATCGTGGATGGCCTTCTTCATCAGCTGCTGTGGAGGTGGTTCTACTGGCCCATGAGGGTCATCAAGGAATAGTGCGGACGAAACAGCGCATTCGTGAACTTTACTGGTGGCCTGGCATTGACTGCTTGGTTAATGAACAGATCAAGAATTGTGAGGTTTGCTTGTCTTCTGACAAGACTACAACTGTTCGGGCTGCACCTTTACAACCTGTACCTTTTCCATCTATGCCATGGGAAAAAGTGGCTGTTGACATTGTTGGCCCATTTGAAACCGCTACTTGGGATTGTCGGTTAGGGGTGGAACGGTACACAGAAGTCACGGTTCGGTTCATACCTCGGTTCAGACATCACGGTTCGGTACGATTTCGGTACAATGGAGTGAAAAGCAAAGCAAAAATGCAGAAGGCATTTTTATAAATGTCTTAAGCCTTGTATTTTTTTAAATAAGTTTTATTAATAAAGGCATAGAACCAGTTTATTTGTAGTGCACTGACAGTAGTTTTATATAATTAGTTTATTAATTAAATTATTAAAAAGACGAAAAGATCTTGAGATATGTTTGGTAATTGTACCTGAATGAATTTAAAATTAATTTGCTATTTCAGATCAAGATATTTGTTTTCCTTCATTTTAATTAACTAACTTTATTCTCATCTGAATTATAAATAATTGATTTCCGTATAAAATAATACTACCATAAAAACTTTTGTTAACAGTTGTAGGTTACAGTTTGACAAGAGTTTAGAGTGTGACAAAAGCACAATGTTGTGTTTTATTGCGAGTGTACACAAATATAAGTAAACAATTTGCAGTTTTAATGATGTCCTGTATGAAAAAAATGACGGAGTATGTTTTTACGTTTCCACTGTTCGATCGCCCGTGCCTCTCTCACACACACACACACACTGTTCATCGCGCGATTCGCGCCCGCGCCTCTTTCTCTCGCACGCGCGCGCACACACACACACACACACACACACTGTTCATCGCGCGATTCGCGCCCGCGCCTCTCTCTCTCGCGCGCGCGTGCACACACACACACACACACACACTGTTCATCGCGCGATTCGCGCCCGCGCCTCTCTCTCTCTCGCACGCGCGCGCACACACACACACACACACACACACACTGTTCGATCGCGCCTCTCTCTCTCTCGCACACACACACACACACACACACTGTTCATCGCGCCTCTCTCTCTCTCTCTCTCTCTCTCTCTCTCTCTCTCTCTCTCTCTCTCGCGCACACAGACACACACACACACACACTCCTGCATTGCAATCTTGATCGCAGCCTGTTCATTGCTGCGTTCACAGTCACACCAAAAGCGAATAGAGCGAAATTTATCGCTATTTAAGAGGTTTTTTTTATTTGTACCGTGTATTCTGCGTGCAAATTCGTGCACCGAACCGTGACGCCCGTACCGTTTCGGTTCAATACGAATACATGTACCGTTCCACCCCTATTGTCGGTACATTATGACGTTAATTGACTATCATAGTAAGTGGCCAGAAGTAGCATTCACTTCTTCAATCACAAGTAAAAATGTGATCAACTTCTTGACATCAGTCTTCAGCAGATTTGGAAATCCTCATTACCTTGTATCTGACAATGGATGTAAGTTCAAGTCAGTGGAGTTTGCAGCATTTCTGAAAGATCGAGACATTCAACACATACATACATCAGTGTACCATCCAGCTGCAAATGGAGCTATTGAGCGATTCCATCGAGTACTGAAGAGTGCTATTCAATCTGCCATTCTGTCTGGAAAGCCATGGAAATCAATGGTAACAGAGTTTCTTCAAACTTACCGTGCTACTCCCCATTCTGTTACTGGACGGTCTCCTTCAGAGTTACTCTGTGGCAGGAAAATGCGTACTCGTCTTAATGTTCTCCCTCTTCCTATTACTTGTAAGGATCCTGCTGTGAGTCAGAAAGTGTCATTGTCTCAAAAGAAGATGAAAGCATACACAGACCTCAAAAGAAGAGCCTGTACTCCTGAGTTCAAATCTGGAGACTGGGTGCGTATAAAAATTCCAGTTCATGTGCCAAAAGGACATCCTAGATTCTCAAAGCCTTTGAAAATTGTACATCAACTTGGTCCATGCACTTACCAGTTATCAGATGGGAAAAATTGGCATGCATCTCATCTCTCTCCAGCTTGTGCACCTATGGAAAATGTCATTGAGAGTGAACTGGTGTCCTTGCCCCTCCAGTCTGTTCCGTCCTTTACTGTGTTGCCTAAAGATGAACTTGTGAACTTGCCCAACCAAATTGCTTCTCCATCTGTTCCTGTAAGGTCTTCATCACGAGTGAAACGCCCTCCGCGTTGGTTACATGATTATGTCACTTAGTGCAAAAGACATTGATTACCTTTGTGTTGAATGAGAAAGTAATTCTAGTTCTAATTTGTCTGGTTACAGAATGTAGAATATATTGTTAAACTAATTGAGTTGGATGTAGATATTGTATAAGTTTTGCCTATTGCACCAACTATGTATTTTGGGTGGAATTTACAGTTTTGAGTAAAGGGGGAATGTTGTGTTTATGTACTTGTCAGGAGATGGCGCTGTAGTTCACATGATGTTACCTATAAAAGGTGTAGAGTAATAATGGAAGTGAGTGCACCTGCTGCCTAATCATGTAACTGCCGGCAGTGTGAATTGTTTGTGGGTTTGAATAAACCTTAAAGAAGTAAGAAACTTTCTTGTCTTGATTACCTGAACTCAGACATAACACAGTTCCAGGACCTCTGGTGGCCGTGGCAGAAGGTTCCCAGAAAGCATCCAATTTCCTGAATCTTTCTCTCCAACTGGCCAGTTGTTTTAGGTTGGTAACCAGAAAAGAGACTTACGGTCACACCTAGGAGGATGAAAAAGGCTTTCCATATACTTAAACTATGTCTTCAGGGAGCCCAGAGTTGCGGAATACATGATTGAATATTATCTCAGTTGTTTCCATGGCAGTAAGAAGTCCCTCGAGTGGCACTAGGTGGCAGGTAACCAGGTAAACCCGTCTGAAGCAGTCAGGAAGGTAAGTCTGTGATAAAAATCCACTCCTAGGTGTGACCAGGGTGGATGAGGAATAAGCAGTGGGAGGAGTTTTCCCGATGGTAGATTGCGTGGACTTTTGGAAATGGCACCCCTGGGCAAACCTCCTGATGTCCTGTACCATGCCAGGCCACCAGAAGTGATCTTATACTAAGCATTAAGAAAGGGTGATGGTCTCCTTCCAGCCAATGTCTCCATTCTTCTAGAGCTAGTTTGATGGTAGTAGCTCACAATTTTCAGTATCGTAGTTCTGCTCTGCCACAGTGAGGTTGTTTGAGAAGAAGGTACATCGATGTCGTGATGGTTTTCCCTATTGCTGTGAAAGCTCCGTTCCTAGACCACTTGTTGACGCTTCAACTTTGAAGTGGCTGTAGAAATGAACAAAACCCAGGAAATGTTGTAACTCTTCAATGCTAGTGGGAGTTGGCCTGGAGCGTACTGTATCAACCTTGCCCTCACCCATCTTGATACCGTTTGCACTGATATTGTAGCCAAATAACTGGATGGATGACTAGGGAAAGGTGCATTTCTCTGCCTTAAGGAGGAGTCGATATTCTCTAAGTTGCTTGAGGATCTCAGAAACATGCTGCCGATGTTCGGCCATGGTCCGAGAGTAGATCAAGATATCATCGATGTATAACAGCACAAATCGGTCGAGGTACTCCCGTAGCTGTCAGGGTTCTGCCCTGGCAGCCTTGTCTGTTTTGTTGTGGTTTCATGTTTCTGTGTTTGTCTTGTGTTTGAGCACATGGCTCTGTCTTGGTCTGTGTTTGCCATGTGCTCCTCATGTCCTGCCTCCTTGTTTCCTGTTACCACGCCCCCTTGGTTAGTCCACGTCTTGTCCTCGTTTCATTAATTGTGCTCACCTGATCCTCATGTGCTCTGGTCCCTTCATATTGTGCCTCTTTCCCTCATGTCTTTGCTGGTTCGTTGTGTGTGTTGTGAGTATGCACATTGCAGTGTTTTCTAGTTTGTGATCTTGAAATTATCCTAGTGTTTACGCTGCTTTGTTATCATTGTTACTCTTTTTGTTTTGCTTAAGCTTTAGCACTTGTGCTTGGTAATCTAGTTGGAGTTCTCTTTTGTTTAGAATTATATTTTTAGTTTTCTTCAGTTTTTATTTTCCCTGTCAAGTGGAAGTTTTCTCTTTAGCTACTCCAGTTTTTTGTCTTAGTAGTTTTCATTAGTTTGCTTTCTATATATTTATTTCTCTACTTTTTGTTTCTCTTTTCATTGATCTTATCAGTTTAGTTTTGCTTATCTTTATTGTTGCCTAATCTTGTCTTGTCTTGAGTCTTGTCTTGTGTTTCTCGTCTTGTATGTTGTTCTATGTGTTTCTGTCCTGTATCCTGAGTTCCCTGGCCACTGACTCTCAACTGCCTGACTGGTGCAGCTATCCCCTGTGTCGAGCCTCTGGTTCTGTGAGCCTCTACCTGGTGGCAAGACTGGAGCTACATCTGAGATCTACATCAATCTGCATGTTCCTAGTGTTCCTGCCTGGTCTTTCCTTCAGAGCTGCCTCTATTGCACTCAAGTCATCGCAATCTAGCTGACGGTCTCAGTGGTCATCCATCCTGCCTGTCGTTGTCGTCTGCCTTGCCCTACTGTTTTTACTGTGATTCACTCTTCACTCCCTGCTGTTTCAAGTCTTCAGTCCTGTTAATAAAAACCTTGTCTGCTCATTTGCGTCTGGGTCCCATATCTTGCAGAACCCTAACAGAATGAACCAGCCAGCACAGGACCCAGCAATGAGCATTCGTATAGTTCCCCCTGCAACTGCCCAAGAGAGACTGGCACTCCAGCAGGGGCTGTTATCGCTTCGCCAACAGGGCCGAGATGTGCGGTCTTTTGCCCAGTTCTTCTGGACTATGGCTAAGGGCCTTGAGTACGATGATGCGGCCCTCAAGGTGGCTTTCAACCACTGCCTGGATAGTTCCCTGCCTCAATGGGAGATGGAACAACTAAGAGTCCTGGACTTCTGGAACTTCTCCAATTACCTGGATCACCGTAAGGATTGGCAGATCCTGACACCACCAGAGCCTGACTGTAGTGACCACCTCACCCTTCCTCCTTCAAGTCAAGCTCTTCTTAATCCAACTGAAAAACGAAGGTTGAGAAGGAAGAGGGCAGCTCGGACTGCTGCATCAGTTTCTGCAACTGACTTGGTGGAAACAGTCCTTCCTAACACAGTTACCCGAGAGCCTGCAGAGACCGTCACAGTCACCCCAGAGCCTGCAGAGACCGTCACAGTCACCCCAGAGCCTGCAGAGACCGTCACAGTCACCCCAGAGCCTGCAGAGACCGTCACAGTCACCCCAGAGCCTGCAGAGACCGTCACAGTCACCCCAGAGCCTCCAGAGCCCGCTCCAGTCCTTCCAGAGCCCGCTCCAGTCCTTCCAGAGCCCGCTCCAGTCCTTCCAGAGCCCGCTCGGTTAACAGCAGTCAAGTTTAATGCAGTCATGTCAGAGGCAGCTACGGCCGCTGCAGTCACTTTAGAAGCGGTCGATCACGCATTGTTGTGCCCCCGTAAGCTGAAGCCAAGGACGGCCCATGCCGTGCAGTTTTACACTCCTTGTCAGGAGACCCTAGACCCATTGGTTCTGTGTCAAGAGGCCCCAAGTCCAGTGATCCAGGGGGACCAGGATCAAGAGGTTCTAGACTCTATGGTCTTGGAGGACCAGAGTCAAGAGGTCACAAGTCCAGTGGTCCTGGAGGACCCGACTCCAATGGTCCCATATCCAGTGGTCCCAGAAGCACGTAGTCTGGTGGAACCACATCCAAAGCTGCCCACTTCACCAGTAGTCTTTGGCCTAGTGAAGGAATCAGAGACTGTCAATGAAACTTTACCAGAGCCACCTTTTTATTCCTGTCACCCCAGAGGAGTTTGTTCCAGAGCAGCTCGTTTCATCTGTCTTGGACAAGGATGCCAGTCCTGAGGCAGTCGAGCACAAATTGCCATGCCCTCAGAAGTGGAAGAAAAGGACGTCCCGTGTTGGCAAGTCAAATGAACTTTTAGAGGCCCCTAGTGCTTTGGTCCGTGAGGTCTTAAATCAAGTGGCTCCAGCCCCTGAGCAAGTCCCAGTGTCGGCTCCAGCCCCTGAGCAAGTTCCAGTGTCGGCTCCAGCCCCTGAGCAAGTTCCAGTGTCGGCTCCAGCCCCTGAGCAAGTTCCAGTGTCGGCTCCAGCCCCTGAGCAAGTTCCAGTGTCGGCTCCAGCCCCTGAGCAAGTTCCAGTGTCTGTCACTGAAAGTGCCTCACCAGCCCCGGAGGGCATCCCAGAGTCAAGTCCAGTGTCTGTCACTGAAGGCGTCTCAGCAGCCCCGGAGGGCATCCCAGAGTCAAGTCCAGTGTCTGTCACTGAAGGCGTCTCAGCAGCCCCGGAGGGCATCCCAGAGTCAAGTCCAGTGTCTGTCACTGAAGGCGTCTCAACTGCCCCGGAGGGCATCCCAGAGTCAAGTCCAGTGTCTGTCACTGAAGGCGTCTCAGCAGCCCCGGAGGGCATCCCAGAGTCAAGTCCAGTGTCTGTCCTTGAAACCCTGGAGGGTGCCTCAGCAGCCCCTGAGGACACCCTAGAGTCTAGTCCAGTATATATCCTTCCAGCCACGAAGGACGTTTCTGAGTCCATGTCAAGGACCCTTCATGAATCTCCTGAATCCATTCCCCTGACACGCACCCTTCCTGCTAGGTCTGTAATGGCCCCAGAGTTCACCCCCAAGACTGTTTCTGACACCAAGGCCATTTTCAAGCCCCGACCATTTGAGCAAGCTCATCTTCCCAGGAGAACCACTAAGTCTGTCCCTACCCCTCCCATCCCACCCTCTGTATTACCTGGTCATTATGTGTTTTCTAAACCAGTATCTCCCTGGTTTGCCTCAAACTATTCCCCTGGATTATTTTCTTCCCTCCCAGTCCCGTTTCTTGGAAGGCCCGGAACTCCAAGTTTTGTTCCTCGCCCGCCCTCCCAGTTGGTACCCCCTTTGCCCAGTGTGGACGCCTGGAGGCGTCCATTAGAGGGGGGGTACTGTCAGGTTTCTGCCCTGGCAGCCTTGTCTGTTTTGATGTGGTTTCATGTTTCTGTGTTTGTCTTGTGTTTGAGCACATGGCTCTGTCTTGGTCTGTGTTTGCCATGTGCTCCTCATGTCCTGCCTCCTTGTTTCCCGTTACCACGCCCCCTTGGTTAGTCCACGTCTTGTCCTCGTTTCATTAATTGTGCTCACCTGATCCTCATGTGCTCTGGTCCCTTCATATTGTGCCTCTTTCCCTCATGTCTTTGCTGGTTCGTTGTGTGTGTTGTGAGTATGCACATTGCAGTGTTTTCTAGTTTGTGATTTTGAAATTATCCTAGTGTTTACGCTGCTTTGTTATCATTGTTACTCTTTTTGTTTTGCTTAAGCTTTAGCACTTGTGCTTGGTAATCTAGTTGGAGTTCTCTTTTGTTTAGAATTATATTTTTAGTTTTCTTCAGTTTTTATTTTCCCTGTCAAGTGGAAGTTTTCTCTTTAGCTACTCCAGTTTTTTGTCTTAGTAGTTTTCATTAGTTTGCTTTCTATATATTTATTTCTTTACTTTTTGTTTCTCTTTTCATTGATCTTATCAGTTTAGTTTTGCTTATCTTTATTGTTGCCTTGTCTTGTCTTGAGTCTTGTCTTGTGTTTCTCGTCTTGTATGTTGTTCTATGTGTTTCTGTCCTGTATCCTGAGTTCCCTGGCCACTGACTCTCAACTGCCTGACTGGTGCAGCTATCCCCTGTGTCGAGCCTCTGGTTCTGTGAGCCTCTACCTGGTGGCAAGACTGGAGCTACATCTGAGATCTACATCAATCTGCATGTTCCTAGTGTTCCTGCCTGGTCTTTCCTTCAGAGCTGCCTCTATTGCACTCAAGTCATCGCCATCTAGCTGACGGTCTCAGTGGTCATCCATCCTGCCTGTCGTTGTCGTCTGCCTTGCCCTACTGTTTTTACTGTGATTCACTCTTCACTCCCTGCTGTTTCAAGTCTTCAGTCCTGTTAATAAAAACCTTGTCTGCTCATTTGCGTCTGGGTCCCATATCTTGCAGAACCCTAACAGTAGCACCTTATGCATAAATGAAAACAGAGGGAATATGAAGGGAGCATTGACAAACCCACACGGCATACAGCAGCTGCCGTGCAAAGGCAAAAGACCGTAACTTCGTGTTTGGTCGAAAATTAGTTATTGATATTTTTGGCACATTCAAGACCTCCTTTATCATGTGGATTAGTATCTTGAGTCAATTTCCGTTGTTTTTTCGAGAAAATAATGGGTTGTCTTAACTGTAACTTCCAAAAGTCCATGAGAAACCAAGGCAGAACACCGTAACACCAGTTACGGCTCTTTGGCTTTGTTTTGGAACGCTTATATTGAGTTACGGTACTCTGCCTTTGTTTAGCCGTGCGTCAATATGAAGTTACGGTGTCGGTGTTCTATCAAATAATGCAACCTTTTCGATTGTACGGTGTTCTGCCTTTGTTTTACTATCCATTAAAATTTAAATGACGATGTAGCCTGTGTACTTTATACAGCTGACATCAGTCCCTGTAACTTCTGATGTCCTCAGAGCTTTGTCCTGCTAAAATGCGGTCAGAACATTTAGTGGTCTGAACCCGCTCCATCGACAAACGTGCGATATCCATCGCTAAGGATATATGCAGAGAAGACAGAAAAATGTTACACATGCCGTAGCAGGTGAATACAACAAAAAACTAAACCCCCTCACCCAATTCGGGTACCGGACCTGGTTGAAACAATCATGCATCTAGCTGGCAGTTACAACAAGCGGGTTGTACAATAAATCAGCGAGACGACCGAAGTGCACAAGCACAATAATAGGGCAGACAGCTGGAACCACAGTTACTGAAAAGACGCAGAACACAGAAGGTTGTGCTATAAATGCATTAGTCGTCTGTCTAGGTAGTCCAGAGCGCGCTCCCCACTGAGTCTCAAGGGGGAAAGCACTGAGTTCGTACTTCGTAATTTTCGTGAAAGTACGAGGAGCATGACACCTTCAAACACGAATATACTATAAACCAGTCCCAGGGTCGAATGTGCGCGAGGATCTGTTTTATAGTGATCATTTTGAATGTGCGTTTATCAAGTCTATTCTAAGACACTCTTTACCGCTATGGAGATATTTTGTCATGTCTAATGTATTAATAATGCCACCAGAATGCAACCAAAGCACAAGATAGCAATAAGTAGATGTCTATAAGAAATTGTAAATCATTCAAAATAAATGCCATGATAACTAGATTTTATACAGGTGTTACTATAATGATTTCACGAGTTCACACTTACATCAATTAAACAGAGTAAAGATTATGCGTATTTGGCGTGCTGTCCGGGGGGAGGGCTCCGAGCTCGGAATTTTGCCCGAACCCAGAGTACTCCCCCCGTTGTTGTAAGAGTATTAGGACTATAAGTGAGGAGATGGGGTGGTGGAGGGATGCTGTTAAACTGTCAATGAACGGAGGTTAGTTTGCTGTATATATACACAGCGCTTAACTCGTTGATTAAACACCACTCTTGTCTAATTAGGTTTGATTATCTGAATGTGCTCCACGTGTGTTTAATTAGGTTTAATTATCTGAACGTGCTCCTCCCGAACTTTGTTAATAAAACATCATTTCACGAGTTCACACTTACATCAATTAAACAGAGTAAAGATTATGCGTATTTGGCGTGCTGTCCGGGGGGAGGGCTCCGAGCTCGGAATTTTGCCCGAACCCAGAGTACTCCCCCCGTTGTTGTAAGAGTATTAGGACTATAAGTGAGGAGATGGGGTGGTGGAGGGATGCTGTTAAACTGTCAATGAACGGAGGTTAGTTTGCTGTATATATACACAGCGCTTAACTCGTTGATTAAACACCACTCTTGTCTAATTAGGTTTGATTATCTGAATGTGCTCCACGTGTGTTTAATTAGGTTTAATTATCTGAACGTGCTACTCCCGAACTTTGTTAATAAAACATCATTTCACGAGTTCACACTTACATCAATTAAACAGAGTAAAGATTATGCGTATTTGGCGTGCTGTCCGGGGGGAGGGCTCCGAGCTCGGAATTTTGCCCGAACCCAGAGTACTCCCCCAAAAGGCAAAAAGAGCAAAGGACAGCCGCCAAACTAAAGACCCCCAAAAACGCAGAGAATTTGGCGGGCTGGCGTTTTGAGAATAAGCCTGGTTGCTTGACCAGGAGGGCCTGCTGGCTCACGAACGGGGAGCAGTCGTAATTTGGAACAACAGTTGGGAGGGCTCGCACCGTTTCTCGACGGGAGCAGCTCACAGCGTCAGACAGGTGAGCTCTACCGGCCGATGAACAGCATGATTTATGCCGCCTGACCAGGAGGGCCCATGTTGCTTATGGCGGAAGCAGCTCACTGCGCTAGGCGGACGGGCCCTATTGGCTGACGAATGAGGAGCAGCAAGATTTGGGAATGACAGGTGATCTCTGCCGACCGATGGGCGGGGAGCAGCGAGATCTAAGATGGCCGACCGATAGGGCCCATGTAGCTTCCGACGGGAGCAGCTCACAGCGTCGGACTGGTGGGCTCTACCGGCCGACGGTGGAGTGACAAATTTTGGAAGCCCGGCCGGGAGATTTCTTGCTGTGTCTGCTGGGAAATCAATACCTGCTGGATGGGAAAGAGGAAACATAGATGAATGCTACGTCCGCTGGGAGACCAAAGCTTGCTGGACGGAGAAGGAAAAACAGATGCATGCTATGTCTGCTAGGACACCAATGCTCGCTGGACAGAGGAAGAGGAAACATAGATGCATGCCACGTTCGCTGGGAGACCAGTGCTCGCTGGACAGAGAAAGAGGAAACATAGATGCATGCGACGTCCGCTGGGAGACCAATGCTCGCTGGACAGAGAAAGAGGAAACATAGATGCATGCGACGTCCGCTGGGAGACCAATGCTCGCTGGACAGAGAAAGAGGAAACATAGATGCATGCGACGTCCGCTGGGAGACCAGTGCTCGCTGGACAGAGAAAGAGGAAACATAGATGCATGCGACGTCCGCTGGGAGACCAATGCTCGCTGGACAGAGAAAGAGGAAACATAGATGCATGCGACGTCCGCTGGGAGGCCAATGCTCGCTGGACAGAGAAAGAGGAAACATAGATGCATGCAACGTCCGCTGGGAGACCAATGCTCGCTGGACAGAGAAAGAGGAAACATAGATGCATGCGACGTCCGCTGGGAGACCAATGCTCGCTGGACAGAGAAAGAGGAAACATAGATGCATGCAACGTCTGCTGGGAGACCAATGCTCGCTGGACAGAGAAAGAGGAAACATAGATGCATGCGACGTCCGCTGGGAGACCAATGCTCGCTGGACAGAGAAAGAGGAAACATAGATGCATGCGACGTCCGCTGGGAGACCAATGCTCGCTGGACAGAGAAAGAGGAAACATAGATGCATGCGACGTCCGCTGGGAGACCAATGCTCGCTGGACGGAGAAAGAGGAAACATAGAAGCATGCAACGTCCGCTGGGAGACCAATGCTCGCTGGACAGAGAAAGAGGCATCACGTAGGGGTTTTAACAGGAATAATAATTCTGAATAGTGAGGTACTGGAGAGGAGACATCACTGCTGCGGCAGTGGAAAAATAGCCAGAGAAACAGAGCTCCTGCGGGAGCTGAGGAGACATCACTGCTGCGGCAGTGGAGAAAATAGCCAGGGAAACGGAGCTCCTGCGGGAGCAGAGGAGACATCACTGCTGCGGCAGTGGAGAAAATAGCCAGGGAAACAGAGCTCCTGCGGGAGCAGAGGAGACGTCACTACTGTGGCAGTGGAGAAAATAGCCAGGGAAACAGATCAGATTATTTTATTTAATGCCATGTCGGCATTCAGAGCTATTTTCATGGCAAAAATTCAATCACAAAAATACAAGTATCATATAAATACAATAAAAACAAAGCAAATATAAACAACAAGTCATATTATTTAATATATATATTTAAATTAACATGATAAAAAATCCAAAACCTTTTCAGGCATAATCTCATTAAATATGTCCTTCAATGAAGAAACTTCATAAAAGAGCATTCTGCTTGCGTTAAGGCCAGAACAATCTAATAAAACATGTTTGACAGATAAGGGAATTTTACAAAACATACACAAAGTTGGGTCTTCAACTTTAAGCAAAAAAGCATGGGTCAAACTTGTGTCCAGAGAAACAGAGCTCCTGCGGGAGCAGAAAACTTACCTGGAGAAATGAGCTCCTGCGGGAGCGGAGAAGACATCACTGCTGCGGCAGTGGAGAAATTTACCTGGACAAATTGAGTTCCTCTGGTGTGAGGCTGAGCAAAGGGAGGAGTAGGTTGGGGCCTGGTGGGCCGATGCTCGTCTTCTTGCGCGTTAATCAAAAACGCGAAGAGGAGGTAAGAGATTAAACCCTTGCAGGATTATGCGCATCTGAAGTTTAAGTGGCCGAGCAAAGATAGCAGTTCGCGTTTTAGAACAGTGGGAAGGTGGACGAGATCAAAAATATCCTATCGATTTTTTCTTGTGCAGTGAGGCCTGGAAAACAACTGTATCCAAGTTAATGCCCAGAATTCAAATGGACAAGGCTGAACCCATGGTTTTAACCTGTGCAATTGGAATCCCGAGCTCAGCAGAAACTGTGCGGGGCTGAGAGATCGATTATTAAACGTACGAAAATGTTCTTATTTTCTCAGTTTATTTCGTTTATTTTGATCATTTATATGGGTCATATTCCCTGCAGATTTGTTCGTTCTGAATCAGAAAAACCAATAGTGAAACTGTGGCTTTAAACTAGCCTACATACTTCAAAAAAATAAATAAAATAAAAATGCATTTATGCTATAACTTTTAAGTTTCTAAGCGATTTTTGTAAATAAATTGCAGGACAGTGTTAACGAAAGGTTCTTAATGATTCTGTGTGCAATCTGCACGTAATGTGCGACCTATTGTTTACGTGTGAGTTTACCAAAAGGAAGCATCGCGTTAATGAACGGAAAATCATTTGTATGGAAACTATTTAAAACGCGTGTTCCCCCGATCAAAATTAGTATCCAGATAGCATAACTTGCTCGTGATTCAACAACTGAAGTGATACGAAGTTCAATTAGGGACAGAAAACGAAAAGGTTTTGAGCTGAGCACTCACAGAGTTGACCCGGCAGATGTTGAGTGTGGACTGACCGGGACTGAATCTGCAGCGCGGCGTACTTAGGGCCTGCTGCGGCGGCCTGACGCTGGAGGAAGACCCGTTCCTTCGAATTAAGAGGGCGGCATTGCCTTATGACCATTTCTCTATGGCAGGAATTATTGAATGGTCCAGTTTAAAGAAATACGCGGAAGTAGATTGCTGATGTTTCGCCCGCGGTGACGAGGACCCGTTTGTTTGGCCTGACGCCCACGAGATATTACCAGAGGATTGTGGCAAAGATTCCTAATCCTGAAGGACGAAAGATTCTTCATCAAACGGGAAGCGCTCGATTCGGACATGTTAGGAAGGTACTGCGGGGCCAAATGCTGTTAAACTGTCAATGAACGGAGGTTAGTTTGCTGTATATATACACAGCGCTTAACTCGTTGATTAAACACCACTCTTATCTAATTAGGTTTGATTATCTGAATGTGCTCCACGTGTGTTTAATTAGGTTTAATTATCTGAACGTGCTCCTCCCGAACTTTGTTAATAAAACATCATTTTGTTAATGGTGATCAGCAACCAAATATTGATAATGTGTAAGTTACTGCCTTTTGCCTTGGCATGACTTCTCACTTTTTGCTGACAATACAAAGGCAGAGTACAGTAATTTAAAATAGTGGTCAAATGTCAAGTTTGAGCTCAATATTTTTTTATGTAGATAATTTTCATTACTAAAACATCTAATTGCCAGATTTCCAGTGTCCTACCTATAATTAATTTGGCGGGACAACTAAAAATCTTTAAAGTCATTTTTCTCAGTTCCACACTCTAGCGAGTTAAGGTCTTTTGCTTTTGTAGGGCAGAGCACTCGTAGTGGCCTGTAGGTGTAACGAATACGGATGAGGTTGTACACGCTTCAGAGGTCCAGCTTAGGGAAAACAGTTGCACCTCTCAGCTGTTTCAAAGTGGTTGAGATGAGGAAAAGTGGGTTGCAGAACTTAATGGTTATAGACTTGAGTTGATGGAGATGGTCTTGTGGTTGGAAAGAAGAGGTCGTGGACAGTCAGGGAAACATTGTTTACCCCATTTCAGGACTTCACCACTGGACCAGGACGGGCTGGGATTATGGGTCACGAGTAGGAATGTAACGGTTTCATGATAAAACACGATAAAATGTCCTGACGCTTAGTATTATCGTTTAAAATGTAATTATCATTAAAACCGTGTTTGATTATCACGATTTTGAAACTCATGGTAAATCCTGTCCAGGCAGTATCTGTCAGGGTTCTGTCACTTCTGTCTAGTCTATTTCTTGGTTTTGTGACAGAGCCCTGACACTCCTGTTTTGTCTTGTACTGTGTAGCACACAGCTTGTCTTTTACACTAGCTGTGTGCTTTCATGTTGTCATGTTTCGTGTGAACACGTGGCTTATGAGTGTTTCATTAGCTGCGTGCTCATGTCTCGTTTTGTGTGAGCACATGGCTGGTGATTTGTTTTACTGGCCATGTGCTTGTGTTTTAGTCATGTTTGGTGTGAGCACATGGCTTGTCATGTATGTTTCCTTGTGCCATGTGCTCTCCTGTCGATTGTTTAACCCCTCCCATCTTGTTACCTGATTATTGATTAATTTGCCCCACCTGTCCTCCCTCGTTACCTGCTTTGTTTGCTCTCCCTATTTATTCTCCTTGTGTCTTCAGTCCTGTGCTGGTTCGTTGTCGTATGTACTTCGTATGTACACTGTGTGTTTCCCTGCTGTGTGGTCGAGTCGAGTCGAGTCAAGTCTTCCCCCTCGGGGTAGTTTTTGTTGTCTGTTTTGTTTTATTTTTATTATTAAAAAGCCCATCACTCTGCACCTGAGTCCTCGCTCCTTTCACCACCCCCATACCTGACAGTATCAGTCTGACGCAGCTGCTAGTGATGGCAAAATGAGGCTTCCTGAACCACTGAGACCTCGCAGCCCATTGCTTCACCCAAAGGTTCATTACTCGAAGCTTCATTCAGCATTGCTCACTAGTGACACCTAGCTACTGTACAAAGAAGTAACAGACAAATTAATTAATTCTGAACCAATGACCTGAGCAGACTTATGATGTCCGTATAAAATCCAAAGCAATCCAAATAATGTTATCTAATTAATATAGCAAGACTATAGCTACTATAATTATTAATAACAATATACTATAAGTATTCTAACCTGATATAATGTAATAATATACAGCCCTAACACATATATGACACAACAACAATGCCAATGAGATTGCTCTAACTCTCTGACTCTCTGACACTACTACAACTGCTTCTACTACTCCTGACAACACCCAGAAGGTGGCGCGAGTTTCGAACCCCCTTTATCCGGAAGCGAAACTCAGACTGAACCGATGACGTTTTCACACAAACCGAGGCCTCGTTTGTCATTAGCCACGTGATTTTCACGTTAACAAGACAAGCCTCGAATCGCGGCTTCATCTGGCACGCCCATTTTTTCTCGAAACAAGCTCCGACGCCTCGGTTCAAATGTCACATCGCTAGCAGCCGCAGCATGCAACGTTGTTGTTTTTTTGTACGTGAAGACATGGCGGAAAGCTGTAACAGTGCTCGGGAGATTCATCCCCAAAAAATCCTCCCTGCCGCGGTTGCAGCTTCTCAGTGATGTCCGATATTGTACGTACTTATCTGTGTTAATTTTAAGCCCTAATATAAGGGATAAAAACATTGTAACGCACCATAAAGTTTTGTGCACTATATTCCAAGACTTCTGAAGACATTTGATAGCTTAAAGCTGCAGTCCGTAGCTTTTTTGGGGTTAAAAATGATCCAAAATACATATTTGAGAAAATACATAATCAGCCAGTGTTCAAAACTATATGCTTGCTGTAGCTCGATTCAAAGCGGTAAGCTTGTAATAATGTTTCTAATTCCAGTGGTACTGGTGGATTTCCGCGGGAGATTTGAGCATGTCTTTGCGTCATTACGTCACATCTGTACACATAAAGAAGGAGTCTCGGCTAGTAGGCTATATTGCGTGTGAGGATGCTGGAGGTGGAGATTTATAGCCTTTTCTCACAGCACTTGATATAATTAAACGTATTAATTTGATGGCGGATCAAGAAAGGTTCAAACGACAATCACCAGTGACAACTAGAGATTCACCCGCTGTAAAATGCAAAAGACTTCGTTCAGACTTCGGAGTGGCTACAGAAAAAAAGAGACTGCAACCGGCCCATGCGAAAACAAGGATACATATCGGAAGGACATTACATGTAGTCACGCAATGCTTGCTTACGTTGTTAACATTAACAATTTGAAAACAAAGTATAATTTGCATGGTTTTGCGTGATATGATAACTTATAAGCGATTGTTAGATTTAATCAGAGCGATTTACTGCAATGTCAGAACCAGAACAAAAGTGGATGTTTCTTACTAGTTCAGATGACATGATTCTGCATTCAGTGATTCTGAATGACAGTATCCACACCGGCGGGATGATTGACAGCTGCACACTCTCCTCAAACATTGTTCATCCGCGCTGTGCGGCGGTGTCGAGGGTGTTGAAGTACAACTCACGTAAAGTTGATAATTCCGCGAATGACTGCAATTACAGATTTCGAACAGAGATGGCGACAAAGAGGAAAAACGCCGGACTGCAGCTTTAATGTGAAGTACAAATTCATATTTAAGGCGTTAAAGTTAATGGAAACTCATCTCTCCTCAGTCATTCAGTTGCGTTTGGTTACGACAGTAACATGAGGAAACTCACTCCAAGATCAATGTTCCCATTATTATACTTTATTTGTAGAAAAGGGTCTATGGTTTTACATAAAAGTACTTATCCTTCTCGAGTTTATTTCTGTTTTTAAATCATGTTATCTTTCTACTGGTTGTCTGTTAGATCACAACACACTGGAGTAGAGAGCACTATTGTTCTTCATATGCACAGTAACTGAAATTTAAAACTGCTTAAAGAAAAGGCTCAGTAAATTGTTGCATATTTTCACTACACTACACTTAAATATCTCTTCCCCTTGTGCTTCGAACTTTTCAATGTGGAGCGCTGCAACTCCATGTTGCTTCAAGCGCATCATTCTGCGCACGGGATGCGCATAAGCCGCTTGTATTGGAGCCTTTCATATTAGGCCTATAATACTTTTGCGCGTTGAAATATTATGAATAGCCTTATTGTTCTGTCCTATCTACCATATGTTGTTGACTCATTAAAAAGGTGTGCTATACATTTTAAAGAAATGTCTTTTCATTTTATAGTATAAATACATGTACTTGTTTTTCATCAATGTATTAAATTAAAAATACAAAGAGCAATGTGGAACATTTGACCTTTTATTTGTTTCCCACTAAATGTTTTTTTCCACTATAATAATAACTATAAGAATAACTTTAGCTCCTGACTTATGCACTAACCAATTTATAATAGTATTTTTTGCCATAGATTATTGCCTTCTCTTACTGTGGCAGTTTAAATCTTTGCAAATATATACATTTTATTAAAGATAGCGAGTCTGTGGTGATACAAGAGATTTGCTCTGTTTTTTAATGCGTCTCTATTGATGACAGCATAGCTGCCAATTTTATTTGTTTCAAATATAAAACTTGTTGAAATGTTTTAAGTGTGCATATGTTCTTTTTGAACATTTTCATCTAATTTGAACAAAACCGTTATAATATTGATTATCGTGATAATTTTGGTCACTATAATTGTGGTATGAAATTTTCATACCGTTCCATCCCTAGTCACGAGTCATGGGCTTCCTAGAATTATTTGAGCGGTTGAGTTCTCCAGAACCAGGAGACAGATGCTAGGCAATTGGCCTACTTGGAGCCAAATGGGACCCATACTGACGATGCTGCATGGTTCTGGAGAGCTGGGTAGCTCTGGATGTTTATGGAAATAGGAGGACTGCTGGCACTGTTGGTCTTCCATACAGTTATTTACTCTATGGGCGATTCAAATGGACAACTGAATGTACTTCAAGTTCTTCTTGAGCCCTATGGAATCGTCATAAGCGGAGAGATACAGCCACAGAGCAGGTTGCAATCCTTGGCAGTAAGTAGTGAGGAGCGAGCGCTCTTTGCATCCACTTGCTACTGCTAGGGTACAAAATCTCAGAGCATAGTCATTAATAGAACTTTTTCTCTGGTGTAAATGAAAAAGTTTCTCACTATTTGAAGAATCACCCACAGGATGGCAGAAAACTTCTCTGAAGTGGGCCACAAAGCTGTCAAGGTATTGTGTCACTGGTCCAGCTTGTTGCCAAATGGTTTCAGCCCATTAGAGTGCTCCTCCAGTCAGCAGTGAAAGGATGAAGGAGATTTTGGCCCTCTCTGTGGGGAAGCGATGCGAATATTGGAGTACTAAGCTGTTGCAGTTCTCCACCGAGCCAGAGTAGGGCTCTGGATTGACCATGGGACTGGCAACGTAAACTGGAGGAGAAAATAAGGTAGTTGTAGTGACGGGTGCAGTGGTGGATCCAGGTGCTGGGATAACTCAGCAAAGAGAATCAACGAGATATTGGAAGAGATCATGGCCTATTGGGTTCATGATGTTATGGTCTGGTTCTGTCAGGGAATACCACACTCAGAGAAAGAGATGTTGGTTCAACCCAAACAGGTATTTATTGACACAAATTAGTTGCACTGTAAAGCTAATGAAGCAGTCAGAGTGATTATGAGCAGATGTATATATTAACATAGTCTATTGCTCTTTTACCAGGGTACTGGAGTACTTGTGATGACTGCAGAGTGGAGAGAGCACACACCTCTTTTCAGAGTATTATGAGTAAACAGGTAAATACAATATTCCAAATAACAGCTTACAGGAGATCGCTGGAGTATCACAAGGAAACATCACAGGTAAGTAGACCAGGTAAGTAGAGCGGGTAAGTAGTTCGTAATCAGTATTGGAGACCAGACAAAGTGTGACTGTGAGGTGTGTGCTTATATACAGGTCCTGATTGGTGGGCTGATGAGGGACAAGTGCAGGTGATCAGTATTTGGGTGAGAGTGAAGGTTGGGTGTGTGAGACAGAGGAGCCTAGTTAGACTGTGACACCAGTGAGCAAGCCTATGACAAATCTCCCTAAGTAGATGATGAAATAGTATCTGTTATCTTTGACATCATGCTTTCTTTAACAAATTTAAAGTTTGTTTATTTTGCCTGAATCTATGTCGCACTTTTCTTCGAAATGCCCCACAGCAATGCAGATAAAAATTAGACATACCACCAAAAAACAGCACTAAAATACGTTTTAGAATAAACTTTTGCAAACTCAACCCCTGTTCACTCACTGGTAGTTGGTCATACTGTATGAATAAGGTAGATAAATTAGTAATAATAAAAAACTAAATTATACTATATATGGAGGCAATTATAGCCAAAAGTACATTAAAGTACATTAAACTTAACAGTTCAAATTTGATTTCTGGCAATGACTTTGCTACTCCATCCTAAAAATGGCATCGAAAACTGCATTCTTCCATCTAAGAAATATCACAAGACTACGACCTTTTCTATCGCTGCCAGATGCGGAAAGGCTTATTCACACCTTTATTACGTCGAGGCTTGATTATTGCAATGCACTCTATGTTGGTCTCCCAAATCGATCCATCAAAAAATTACAATATATTCAAAATTCAGCCGCCCGCTTATTGACAAATACAACTGCTTGTCAACATATTTCACCGGTACTCTATGACTTTCACTGGCTGCCTATACAAGCACGTGTCGAATTCAAAACACTGGTTTTAACATATAAAGCTATTTATGGGATGGCCCCTGCCTATCTCTGCAGTATAGTTACCTCTCATACTCCAGCTCGCTCTCTGCGATCTTCTAGATCATGTATCCTTCAGCAGCCTCGATATAAATTAAAGTCTGGGTGAACGAGCATTTTCGGTCTCAGCACGTCTATGGAATGCTCAACCATCGGGAATTAGAGACTCTCCAACATTGGACTGTTTTAAGAACTCTTTAAAGACACACCTTTTTAGAGCTGTTTATTGCACCTGAATGTGTTGGTTTTTATTCTATTTTATTGTTGTTATTCTCTTTTTGTGTATTGTAGCGCTTTGAGTTTAAGAAAAGCGCATTAGAAATAAAATGCATTATTATTATTAAAGTGCATATATTTTACACTGTAAAATTAACACAGAGAAAGAGATATGAGTTAAGCTGCATGTAAATGGAAAGTGTCCATGCTGCCTTTTGAAACAAAGGATGGGGTGGTATTATTTCCCGCTCAAACACATAGCACTTTAGCCATTTGCCGCAGACTAGACAGACATGCTCTCCGACACCATCCCACCCTGTTGATGTTGGCGTGAACATGCTGTCACAGAACCTGGGCCCCACAGGAAAATCCAATATTTGAACTTTTCACTGCTGGTTTGCTGCACTATGGCTAAGAGGGTAAGCTTTGTTGAAGAGTTGACAACCAGGCGGAGAAAATTCTGTGGCAGACTTTGCCACAGCCAAGCTCAGATGTGCCATTTGCTGTGAATGGGAGTGTAATTTTTAGAAATGTAGTGCAGTGCAAGAGCTGCTTGCTCAGGTTATGCAACACACTGGACCTTTCACTGGGGTGAGATGTGTAATATGGGTTAGTGGATTTCAAGTCAACTAAACTTGTGTTGCTACCCAGAGCAGCAAGTCAATGTCATTTACATTTTTTTAAACTGTATTCAAGCATTGCTTTCAAGAGTTAATGCCTGTTTAAGAATGATAACTATAAAGATAACTACAACAACTATATTAGTGCCCACACCAGCGGATGATAAAGGTCTGTTTATTAGCCCACACCAGCGGATGGATGAGTCTGTTTATTATAAGCGTGTGCTGCTGTTGTCTAAAATTTTCAAGCACTTTAAAGTTTGTATAGTTTTTCAGCTGAAAAAAAATGTATTCTGAAATTAATAGAAGGTATCTGAAATTGATTCCAATGATATTGTTCCTCTTTGTCGTTATCATTATAGCTGTTATGAACCTCCCTACTCTCATCGAATTAGAATGATTACTAAAACTCTAGTCATAGTTATATCATAATAATACATAATATAAATTAATACAGACGACTACTCAAACACTGAAAAATTTCAATAATAAATATAGTCATAAGCGGCAATCATCGGGTTCCAAGCATACATTTTTTTCCCTCCTAACCTTATGCTTGGAGTTTAATACATAAATGCTTGTTTCATTATTCATACCACAACAATACATGTCTTTATTGAAATGTTATAACAGGCTATAGTTGTCACATTCACCTCCTTCATCTGTGTCTTCACTACACTTCCCAGCATTCCCGGTCGTCATTATCACCTGCACCTGCTCATCCTCATCATGATCACCATCACCTGTGTTCCATCACCAGCATGGACTATAAAACACTCACTCTCCCTGCAGTCACGGTCTGGTCTCATCATTTCATGGCTCACAGACTTCCCGATCACCTACCTGTTCCTTACCTGCTTTCCATCCGTCAAAGACCTGTCCACCTGAACCGATCCACCGTCAAGTCACCTGCAAGAGAGAGAGAAAGAGAGAAAAGGACATTAGCCACAGCTAAGCTTCCTTTATGTTTCTATGTCATTGGTTTCTCACCTGTTATCTCCGACTACGATCCTTCTGCACAAATAAAGAAGTAAACTTACCATCTTGTCTGATTTGTCTGTGATCCCTGACAGAAGACCAGACCTAAAAAAGTGACAGAATGACCGACCTCAACAATATGAGCTGGGAGCTCGCTGGAGAGATTGCGGCGTTGGCTCTGGATAGCCGCGATCTCTTCACCTTCTCCGCGGGGTTTGTTCCTCTGGCTGCCTCCAGCCCTCTAAACGATGAGACCATCATGGGGTGCTATCGGCTGGGGGTGGAAACCGTGGACCCGAGGGAACTCCCAGACATCTCCGGCCTGGATTGGAGAGAGGCACTCTCCCGATGTCTGGAGAGCTTCCTCCCGTGGCATACCATGACCACCTGCCCAGACCCTTCACTGCTCGTCCAGCCAGAGACCGTCCAGCCAGAGACCGTCCAGCCAGAGACCGTCCAGCCAGAGACCGTCCAGCCAGAGACCATCTGGCCAGAGACCGTCCGTTCTGAGCCCTCTTCACCGCTGGTTTCGTCCAGCACAAAACCCTCTTCACCACTGGTTCCGTCCAGTCCAGCCAAGCCCTCACCGCTGGTTCCGTCCAGCCCAGCCCAGCCAAGCCTGCACCGCTGGTTCCGTCCAGCCAATCCGAGCCAGAGCCCGCTGATCCCGCGCCAGAGCCCGCTGATCCTGCGCCAGAGCCCGCTGATCCCGCGCCAGAGCCCGCTGATCCTGCGCCAGAGCCCGCTGATCCTGCGCCAGAGCTCCTGCGCCAGAGCCCGCTGATCCTGCGCCAGAGCCCGCTGATCCTGCGCCAGAGCCCGCTGATCCTGCGCCCGAGCCCGCTGATCCTGCGCCCGAGCCCGCTGATCCTGCGCCCGAGCCCGCTGATCCTGCGCCCGAGCCCGCAGATCCTGCGCCAGAGCCCTCTTCACAGCTGGTCCTGCCCAGCTCAAAGCCCTCTTCACAGCTGGTCCTGCCCAGCTCAAAGCCCTCTTCACAGCTGGTCCTGCCCAGCTCAAAGCCCTCTTCACAGCTGGTCCTGCCCAGCTCAAAGCCCTCTTCACAGCTGGTCCTGCCCAGCTCAAAGCCCTCTTCACAGCTGGTCCTGCCCAGCTCAAAGCCCTCTTCACAGCTGGTCCTGCCCAGCTCAAAGCCCTCTTCACAGCTGGTCCTGCCCAGCTCAAAGCCCTCTTCACAGCTGGTCCTGCTCAGCTCAAAGCCCTCTTCACAGCTGGTCCTGCCTAGCTCAAAGCCCTCTTCACAGCTGGTTCCATCCAGCTCAGAGCTTCCTTGGCCGCTGGTCCCGTCCAGCCCAGAGCTTCCTTCACCGCTGGTCCCGTCCAGCACAGAGACTGTTCACGTCAAACCTGCCGAGCAAGAGGCTTTTCCCGTTACTGAACCGGTGTTAGTTCTCCCCAAGAAAATTTGGGGGGGGGGTCCTCACCATCGTGGTCGCCCGAAGGGTCCTCACTGTCGTGGTCACGCCCACGGCCTGCTCCGCCCTGGACGCCCGAGGGTCCAACAGCTCTGCCATGGACGCCCGAGGGTTCGTCTGCTCCGCAGTGGCCACGCCCATGTCCTGCTCCGCCCTGGACGCCCGAGGGTCCAACAGCTCCGCCATGGACGCCCGAGGGTTCGTCTGCTCCGCAGTGGCCATGCCCACGTCCGGCTCCGCCCTGGCCACGCCCATGTCCTGCTCCGCCCTGGCCACGCCCACGTCTTACTCCACCACAGCCACCTGCTCTGCCTGGACCATCCTGGAGTCCGTCCAGTTGCACCCGGTCCACCTTCCTGTCACGGACTCCAGAATGCCCACCCCCCCTCCCGTGTTCTGCCTTGTACGGCGCGGGTCGCGCCTAGCGGGAGGGGGAAGTTATGTCACATTCACCTCCTTCATCTGTGTCTTCACTACACTTCCTAGCATTCCCGGTCATCATTATCACCTGCACCTGCGCCTCATCATCCTCATCATGATCACCATCACCTGTGTCCCATCACCAGCATGGACTATAAAACACTCACTCTCCCTGCAGTCACGGTCTGGTCTCGTCATTTCATGGCTCACAGACTTCCCGATCACCTACCTGTTCCTTACCTGCTTTCCATCTGTCAAAGACCTGTCCACCTGAACCGATCCACCGTCAAGTCACCTGCAAGAGAGAGAGAAAGAGAGAAAAGGACATTAACCACAGCTAAGCTTCCTTTATGTTTCTATGTCATTGGTTTCTCACCTGTTATCTCCGACTACGATCCTTCTGCACAAATAAAGCAGTAAACTTACCGTCTTGTCTGATTCGTCTGTGATCCCTGACAATAGTGAAAAAGACAAATGGACAACATTATATTTCATTTTGTCTGGTGGCAGCTTTTCTAGTGATCTCGACATAACAAAAGCTCTTTATCACGTCTTAATATTATCTCGTGATCTCAACATAAAAGTTGTTTTATCATCATCACTACTTTATTTTCTTGTGATCTTGACATAACAGAAGTTGTTTTCTAAGTTACACAACTGTGCCAACAGGTGGCAGCATAGTACTGAATATAAATGATGGGGTGTGGTATATATCCACCTTATTGTGTTAGTTCATATTGGCCAAGATTGTACATGTTTGGGACAGAGTAAAGACCTTGCATTAATGAAGTCGGACAGAGTGAAGACGTGATTGCTATAATTTTCGCAGTATTGTGTGCGTTACTGACAATTAACTTATAAATGTTAAATGGAGAAGACAGACCATTTAAGGGCGTACAGGCGTCTCATGGACGGGACTCTAGCCTCAGAAATAGTGTTCAGAACTCTTGCAGGGAGATGAAGGGCCCACAACTCTGGTTGGGGGTGCCACATCGTTCCTTTCGCTTGAGAAAGGAGGTCCTTCCTCATGGGAATTGGCCACAGGGCTGCTGAGAGCAGCTGTGTCAACTCTGGGAACCACGGTTGGTTCCGCCAGAGGGGGGCCACCAGAAGGACTGTGCGTCTGTCCTCCCTGATCCGTCTGATGACCTGAGGGAGCAGCGCGACTGGAGGGAAAGCGTATAGGGGAAGGCTGGGCCATTCGTGTCCCTCGAGAAATATATTGGGCAGTGATATATATTGATATATATTGGGCAGAGTTCTATTCTTCTGAAGACATGTTGCCCCATGGGACAGCATGTCTGCTCCTTGGTTCAGATTGTCTGGCACGTGCGCCACTCTCAGCGAATGCAGGTTGGGTTGTGCCCATAAGATGAGGCATCTTATCAGTTTGTACAGAGGCCTCGATCTGTGTCCACCTTGGTGGTTTATTTAGGACACCACTGTCATGTTGTCTGACCGGACTAAGACATGGTAACTTTTCAGATCTGGCAGGAAGGTTCTGAGGACCAGAAAGAATGCCAGCATTTTCAGGCAGTTGATATGAAGCCTCTTTTCCGCGTTCAACCAGGAGCCGGTAGTCGGTCTGCCCTCACACAGAGCTCCCCAACCTGTTCGTCTGTCAATACCACTTTCCTTCTGGAGACCATCCCCAGGTCCACACCCGATTGGAACCAATGAGGGTCCTTCCATGGGGTCAGGGCTATGATGCAGCCGTGATCCACCCTGATGCGCAGGCATCCAAGATGCCAAGCATGGGCTGGAACTCGAGGTTTCAGCCAGTACTGTAGGGGCAGCATGTGAAGCAGGCTCAGCTTAAGTAATGGTGACGTGAACCCCATGAGGCCCAGCATTCTCTGAAACTTTCTGAAGGGGGGTAAGAACCAAACCTTGAAAGATGCTGCAAGCTGTTGAATCGTCAGGGCTCGTTCTGGCATAAGCGTGGCCCACATTTAGGCTGAATCGAGAACTGGTCCCAGGAACGAAATTCGTTGGTTGGAGGACAGTGAGCTCTTGGCTGTATTGATCCTGAGTCCCAGGAATTCCAAATGGCTGAAGAGCACAGATCTGTAAATGTCTAGCTCAGCCTCCGACTGGGCTAGAACGAGCCAGTCATCAAGGTAATTCAGGACGCGCACTCCCTTCAAGTCTTCATTTCGTTAAAGTGCGTGGAGCTAGGGACAGACTGAATGAAAGGACCTTATACTGAAAAGCCACCACCTTCAACATGAATCTCAAAAATGGTCTGTGATGGGGAGCTATCTGGATATGAAAGTATGCGTCTTTCAGATCCACCAAGAAAAAACAATCCCCTGGGCATACTTGCGAGAGGATTTGTTTCAATGTTAACATCTTGAATGGCCGTTTCATAAAATCGCAGTTCAGATGTTTAAGGTCGAGGATGGGCCTGAGGCCGCCATCCTTCTATGGAATGAGGAAGTAGCCCCTGTAAAGCCTGCCTCACTGTGGGTAAGAGGAACTACTTCTACAGCTTCTTTCGCTTGCAAATTCATCACTTCGGAGGGGAGGACGTGAGCCACCGAGGTGGTGACCACACCCCTGAAGCGGGGAGGCCTGCGAGCGAATTGCAGTAACCTCATTTTACTGTGTCCAAAACCCAACTTGACACTCCGGGGATGGCTACCTAAGCCTCGGCCCGGGTGGCCAAGGGTTGAAGCCGTTCGAGCGAGAGCCCGCTGTGTGGGGGGCTGAAGTTCATGGTTAATGGAAGAGGAAAATAAGTATAAAATGTCTGAAGTATAAAATCATTGGTTACCCGTAAGCCAATCACATAACGCAATTACCTCTCTCCCAAGTTTAAGATTGTATTTTAGGTTAGGGAAATCGAAAACGACCGCAGATATGGAGATACGGGATGCAGTTCGCTCTGTTGTGGAGAATATTCCCGACATTTGCAAACTGAATCCCGAACAAGAAGAGTGTTTGTTAAACATTTTGAATGGAGGTGATGTTTAATGAAATTGAGCGGAAGTACGAAGTCTGACGTAGTCAGGCTAACTGCTCACTGCATTATTCTATAATATTCAGTAATCTGAGAAAAAAATATTTTTCCATTACGTCTAGCGACGCAGTACCAGTGAACCCTATCGATAGGCAACTACTGTTGGTACACCATAGTTATACAAATGAACCATTTATTTCCTTTCAAAAGGGTGGAAACCGACAGAAAAAAAGATGAGGCTTAAAGGGTTCATTATCCTGAATTTCCTGTTGTATATGTATCAAGTTTCATTAAGCTTGGGCATAAACTTATAACTTAGCAATGCTTCGACAAATCAAAATTATTTTGATAAGTTTTGTCAGCACCATCCCTAGGTGTTGTGTGCCTATTTTGGTGAAGATCGGACCAAAGCCTAGTATGAGTTCGAAAAAAGTATGTTTAAGGAAAATTCTAAATGGTGAGAAAATTGTATAGGCAGAAATGGCCTTCAGTGCTTTGGACCCCTAATGAAAAGGTCACTATTGGGGATTTTCCCTGAAAATATATATTATGACAATTGCCACATATTTTTATGCAAATTTGGGATTTTACATAATAAATGCTGCATGAAAACACCAAGATATGAATAAAATGTAATACTATGCGAGCTTGAGGTAAACATATTTGATTTGATAATGATAGGTACACATTTACCAAATCAAGTCCTAGATGTGTTGAATACATAGGAATAAAACACTGCTTTATTAGCAAATTGTTTTTGCTATATACCGATTAAATAGCTTATGTTTTGTTTACTCTTTGTCTATGAATTTTAAATGTTTGAGCAAATGGTTCTGTTTTATCAAATCTGAACATTTCGAATCAATTTAGAACTTGCACAGTCTACTGACTGATGAAGGACCAAATGTTAGTCCTTTATCAGTCAGACTCTTAATGATTTCAATTGAAAACTCTTACTGCTGCCAGATTTCCATTACACGAGAGTAGATGTTAAAACTTCATGCTGATTTGTACTCGGCTTTCGCCAAGATAAGCAAAACTAAGACGTAGCTTTACAGTAAACTATGCTTCTCCATCCATTTACGCTTCTTTCCATATGGTGGTGTGACTCCCCTTCTGTCCGGCGTTAACGGCTGCAGTGTACTTGGCGCGTCAGCACACGCGACGGCTGCAACTACAGGACCAGCACGACAACCGTCTAGATTGAGTAGAGTAGGGGACATCTCTAGGGTCTTCAAGTGGGCACCTTCCGTCCTCAGTGTTTCGTCGACTAGCCCACGACACCTCAAGAAATGTAATAACCAGCCTGGCTAATGATGGAAAGATGTTTTGATCAATGATCAGAAAACCATAAGAATTATATTAAAACACAAGTCTTGAACTCAAACACTTCTTACTCAAATCAGTAGTCAACGTGATTGGAGGACAAAGGTCTGCAATCCTTTCAAGTCTGCTGAGAATGCACTGCTAATCATCCTCAAATTAACTGACACAAAGTTGAAATCACATAAAACATGATAGAATATCCATAGTTCCCCTTCAGTCGCTCACGTTCGACGTGACGTCGACGTGACGACATTAGAGGATCACTTCAGGGAGCCCTATCAACTTCGAGTATCTAAGAACAAGCCAATGAACGTTGGCGTGCGTGAACGCGTCACGCGCCCCCGCCCCGCAGCGCGGGTATAAAACAGGAAGCGGGCGCGAGCACCCACCGTCTTTCATTTCGGTGCGCGAGTTTCCTGTGACTGATGTCTAAGATTCAACGCCTTTGAAGACTTCAAGGAAGATCTCTCTGTTCCAGTGTTGGTGTGACGGCGCGATCAGCGGTGGCCGCGAGCAGTGCAGCTCTCAACTGCTGTTCTCACAGCACTATTGTTTGTGTGTGTGTGTGTGTGTCCACACAGTGGCTACCCCTGGGCGCCTCAGCACTGTGAGAGCAATTTCCTTTTTTTATTTTACTAAAAGAGCAACACAAGCGGACCCTGCGTCTTTTTCAAGATGTCATTCCGCTTGTGCGTTTCTGGATGCAGTCGTTCCCTGGCGCCAGCAGATGGCCACAATAGCTGCATCTCGTGTTTGGGCGTTCGGCACGCTGAAGCAGCTTTTGTGGATAGCTCATGTTCCCATTGCGGGAATATGACTATCACAGCACTTAGATCAAGACTCGCTTACCTCAAGGGAGGTGCAGTCCCCTCGCCTATGCCCCGATCTAGTGCTTATTCTGCCCCGCAGAATAGGCCTACTTCGGCGCATGACCAGGGTGATCTGAGGATTACCGTGAGGGCTTCCCCGCCGAGGCAATCTCCGCGGGCCCCTCACGCCTCTCATGTGCTGTTGCCATCGGCGCCCCTTGGCGAACGGCTCGGTCCTTCTCCGGAACGACCAGTCGTTTCCTTTGGGGCACCAGCTGACGATTAGATGTCGATCGCAGCATCGGAGGGGGAGCGGTCATCTGGAGATGACGACTCGGCTGCGTTGCCCCCTTCGGGGTGTGTAGCGTTGTCCGAGCCGGATCCAGAATGGGCCGCTATGCTCTCCCGGGCCGCCGAGAAGGTCGGGCTTGCGTGGAATCCTCCACCACGTCCCGAACCTTCTCGGCTGGACGATTGGTTTCCCGGGGCGGGCCGTGCTGGTTCTCAGTGCGCCGCCCCGGTACCTTTCTTTCCGGAGGTGCATGAGGAGCTTTCTAGGACGTGGAAGGCACCGTATAGTGCCCGAAGCCGTCCTAGTGGCTCCTCTCCCCTCGCCACCCTCGACGGCGGGGCAGCTAAGGGGTATGTGGGGATCCCCCCAGTGGAGCGGGCTGTCGCGATGCAGTTGTGTCCGGCATCCGCCTCCTCCTGGCGGGGTGACCCACGCCTCCCGTCCAAGGCCTGTAAGTTCTCGTCCGGTCTAACGGCGAGGGCTTACAAGGCCTGTGGACAGGCTGCTTCCGCTCTTCATGCCATGGCGCTCTTGCAGGTCCACCAGGCCCAGGCGCTCATGGACATGAACGAGGGTGGTTCTGACCCAGAGCTCCTCCGGGAGCTCCGTGTGGCAACCGACCTCGCCCTCCGGGCGACGAAGGAAACCGCACGTTCAGTCGGTCAGGCGATGTCGACCTTGGTGGTCCAGGAGCGCCACCTTTGGCTCAACCTGGCGGACATGAGGGACACCGATAAGTACCGGTTCCTGGATGCCCCTCTCTCCCAGGTTGGGTTGTTCGGCGACGCGGTCGAGAGCTTTGCCCAGCAGTTCTCGGCCGCACAGAAGCAGACACATCCTGCCCCGGCGGACCGCTGCTGCTCCCACCCGCCCGCCGGCCGCAGCTCCTCCGTCTACTCGTCGCCGAGGTCGGCCTCCCGCAGCGTCCTCCGCTCCCGCTGAGCCCCAGCAGCAGCCATCATCCAGGCCTCGGCGTGGAGCAAGCCGCAGGAAATCGACCCCGCCCGTCCAGGCCGCTGCCAAGCCAGGAGGCAAGCGCCGGTGCAAACGTCCCTGAGACGGGCGGCCCAGAGGTGGATCAAGTTGCTCTTCAGGAGATGGCGGACGTGCCACTCCTTCCCCCGGTGGAGGGCCGGGTGGAGAATCCTTTGTTTCCTTTTCTTTTTGTTCCGCCACTGACCCACGGGTCAGTGGTACCCACCTTTTCAAAGAAAGAGCAATTTCTGAAACCTCTGGGCCCCAAGAGGGCGCGCTTGGCAGTCGACGACGCTATGACTTGTCACTCCCGAGCCCCTCTTCCATCGCCAGCCGGCAGCAGTGGCTGTGTCCTGGACGCACTGTCGCCTCCGCACACTCACTCTGCCCTCCGGCGGAAGCAGGTACGTCTCGCACCACACGTTCAGACCCCACTCCGGGCCGCTATGCCGCCCGAGTCGGGTCCCTGCATTCCGTCACGCTGCCCCACTCCGGGTACGTCTGTGGTGCCGTTGGTCCCGCTTGCTCGGTCTCTGGGAGCTTGGCTAACGCTTCCCAGTCCGTCTCGCTGGCTCATCCGTACTGTCAGACTCGGCTATGCGATTCAGTTCGCCCGGCGCCCCCCTGTTTTCAGGGGCATCCTGTTCACCCGTGTTCTGGCGGACAGTGCCCCTGTTCTCAGAGCGGAGATTGCAGTCCTACTGGCGAAGGACGCAATCGAGCCGGTCCCTCCAGCCGATATGAAGACCGGCTTCTACAGCCCGTACTTCATTGTACCCAAGAAAGGAGGTGGGTTACGGCCAATCTTGGACCTGCGCGTCCTGAATCGGTCCCTTCACAGGCTACCATTCAAGATGCTTACGCAGAAACGCATTTTCAAATGCATCCGTCCCCAAGATTGGTTTGCAGCGATCGACCTGAAGGACGCGTACTTTCATGTCTCGATTCTCCCTCGACACAGACCGTTTCTTCGCTTTGCGTTCGAGGGACGGGCATATCAGTACAAAGTCTTACCCTTCGGGCTGGCCCTGTCGCCCCGCGTCTCTACGAAAGTTGCGGAGGCGGCCATTGCTCCCATGTGCGAGCGTGGTGTTCGCATTCTCAACTATCTCGACGACTGGCTTATTCTCGCCCAGTCGAGAGAGCAGTTGTGCGAACACAGGGATTTGGTGCTCAGTCACCTCAGCCACCTAGGGCTTCGGGTCAACTGGGAGAAGAGCAAACTCACCCCCGGGCAGAGGATCTCTTTTCTCGGTATGGAGTTGGACTCGATCAACATGACAGCGCGTCTCACCGAGGCCCGCGTCCAGTCAGTGTTGAACTGCGTGAGTACGCTCAGACGCAGAACAGTGGCACCACTGAAACTGTTTCAGAGGCTCCTGGGACATATGGCATCTGCAGCCGCGGTAACGCCGCTCGGATTGCTTCATATGAGACCGCTCCAACACTGGCTTCACGATCGAGTCCCGAGATGGGCGTGGCAGAGCGGCTCGTGCCGGGTTCCAGTAACCCCGCACTGTCGCCAAACTCTCAGCTTGTGGTCGGACCCTTCGTTCCTGCGGGCAGGTGTTCCCCTAGAACAAGTGTCCAGGCACTCTGTGGTCTCCACGGATGCCTCTATCACCGGCTGGGGGGCCACGTACAACGGGCATGCAGCTTCAGGTCTGTGGACGGGGCCTCAACTGCATTGGCACATCAACTGCCTCGAGTTGTTAGCAGTACATCTTGCGCTGGGCCGCTTCAAAACGTCGCTACAAGGCAAGCATGTACTGGTCCGTACGGACAACACTGCGACCGTTGCGTACATCAACCGTCAAGGTGGTCTACGCTCCCGCCGCATCTCACAACTCGCCCGCCATCTCCTCCTTTGGAGTCAGAAGCATCTGAGGTCGCTTCGTGCCGTTTACATTCCGGGCCTGCTCAACCGTGCAGCCGACGAGCTCTCAGGTCGCTGGTGCAGGTGCTGCCGGGAGAATGGCGACTCCATCCCCAGGTGGTCCAGCTGATTTTCAGGCGCTTCGGGACCGCACAGATAGATCTGTTTGCCGCCCCGGACACGTCTCACTGCCAGTTGTTCTATTCCCTGACCGAGGGGACCCTCGGCACGGATGCTCTGGCACACAGCTGGCCCCGGGGTCTTCGCAAGTATGCGTTTCCCCCAGTGAGCCTTCTGGCACAGACCTTGTGCAAAGTCAGGGAGGACGAGGAGCAGGTCTTGTTAGTTGCGCCGTATTGGCCCAACCGGACCTGGTTCCCGGAACTAGTGCTCCTCGCAACAGCCCCTCCCTGGCCCATCCCTCTGAGAGAGGACCTGCTCTCTCAGAGACGGGGCACCCTGTGGCACCCACGTCCAGACCTCTGGAAGCTCCATGTCTGGTCCCTGGACGGGACGCGGAGGTTCTAGGTGACCTACCCCCAGCGGTAGTTGACACCATCACTTCCGCTAGAGCCCCCTCTACGAGGCGCCTCTATGCATTGAAGTGGAACCTATTCGTTGAATGGTGTTCTTCTCACGAGGAGAACCCCCGATCATGCTCGGTCAGAGCCGTGCTTTCCTTCCTGCAAGATGGGTTGGAGCGAAGGCTGTCTCCCTCCACCCTTAAAGTGTACGTTGCCGCTATTGCCGCACATCACGATGCTGTTGATGGTAAGTCCTTGGGGAAGCACGACCTGATCGTTAGGTTCCTGAGGGGAGCGAGGAGACTGAATCCTCCTCGCCCACTCTCTATACCCTCTTGGGATTTGTCTCTGGTCCTTTCGGCACTTCAGAGACCACCCTTTGAGCCTCTGCAATCAGCTGAGTTAAAAATCTTGTCCTGTAAGACAGTTCTCCTGGTTGCATTGGCCTCTATCAAGAGGGTAGGAGACCTACATGCATTTTCGGTCGACGAATCGTGCCTGGAATTCGGCCCGGATAACTCTCACGTGATCCTAAGACCCCGGCCCGGATACGTGCCCAAGGTTCCTACCACTCCCTTCCGGGACCAGGTGGTGAACCTGCAAGCGCTGCCTTTGGAGGAGGCAGACCCAGCCCTGGCTTTTCTCTGTCCCGTCCGCGCTCTGCGTTTGTACGTGGACAGAACGCAAAGCCTCAGGACCTCAGACCAGCTCTTCGTCTGTTACGGAGGCCAGCAGAAGGGAAAGGCTGTCTCCAAGCAGAGGATGGCCCACTGGATAGTGGATGCCATCGCCTTGGCTTACGAAGCCCAAGGCGTGCCTTGCCCGCCCGGGTTGAGAGCCCACTCCACTAGGAGTGTCGCTTCTTCTTGGGCGCTAGCACACGGCGCCTCGCTGACAGATATCTGTAGAGCTGCGGGCTGGGCGACACCTAACACGTTCGCTAGGTTCTATAGCCTACGTGTTGAGCCGGTTTCTTCCTGTGTGCTCGCTTCAACCAGCCGGTAACACCGAAGTTCCCGTTCTAGTGTCGGCTTGCTGCGCCACTCCCCTCTACGGAGCGGATACGTGCGCTCTTTTGCTCCAGTCGAGTTCCCCACCCAGGTGAACCCTGTGAGTTCCTCCACACCCCTTCGGCAGTTGGACGTTGCGGAGCGTCCGACGCCAGGCCTAGTGCTCGTATGCTTGTGTAACTTGTGCTAGGCTGGGTTCTGTATGTGTGATCCCTGCGGCGATCCCATATGAGTATTTTTCCACGATCAGCTCCCTGCGGTGAGCCCGTGTCTTTCCCTTGGCAGAGCTCGCTCTGCTGTCACTGTCTGGTGTAGCCTCCCCCTCCTTAGGTGGAGCCACCCCAGTGACATTCCATATGTTGCACTGCCCCAACCGGCCAGTCCATATGTGTATTCTCCACATGGTACCTCCCTTCGGGCAGGATGTGGCTCCGCAGCGTCCCTCTCCCCTGGAGAGGCACGCTTCCCAGTGTTATTCAAGAGTTCACTGCGTGGGTATTTGGAACAGCAGGTTCTCCCTCTACGCAGGTCTTCCGCCCCAGCATTGGGGGTCTGAGAGTCTTGCGTAGGGCACTGGATGTGGCAGCAACCGATGGCGTTTTCCATGGGATCCCCTAACGTCGTCACGTCGACGTCACGTCGAACGTGAGCGACTGAAGGGGAACGTCTCGGTTACTGATGTCACCCTCGTTCCCCGAAGGAGGGAACGGGAGACGTGACGTCCCGCCGCCACAGTTGCTGACCATCGCTGTACGGCCGTCATTAAACTCGGCTCCTCAGTGAAAAACGGTGGGTGCTCACGCCCGCTTCCTGTTTTATACCCGCGCTGCGGGGCGGGGGCGCGTGACGCGTTCACGCACGCCAACGTTCATTGGCTTGTTCTTAGATACTCGAAGTTGATAGGGCTCCCTGAAGTGATCCCCTAACGTCGTCACGTCGACGTCACGTCTCCCGTTCCCTCCTTAGGGGAACGAGGGTTACATCAGTAACCGAGACGTTACTAAACATTTTCAGAATGTCCGATTTTCATGTGTCCTTGTATATTCTCATCTTGCCACAACATAGCAGTTCACATATAGTCCATTGTTTCGTCAAGAAAAAAAATAGTAGTCACTTCAAGTTCCCCCATGTAAAGAAATTTCTGAAGAGGGCAGTGCAGTGTGGTGGCTGAGCTGGAACCTGATAGGTTGTGTTTCCAGGGGGGAACAATATAGTGGTGCACCTCTGCGAGCACATGCAGGTGAAAAAGTTTGGAGAAGATCTCTATTGACTAACAAGGACTTTCACATATTCAGCTCAATTTCAAGCTTGAAGACGCAACTGGTATGAACAGTAACTTAAATTATGTTGATATAAACATCCATATTTTGGAATGAATCAAACGTGCCGCACAAGTCCTGAAAAGTAAAGCCAAAGCGTCTCGATCGCCCCCAGGAGCAGCTTGCTTGCTAGCTGACACGCTGAGCCGCTCATACTTACCTGAACATGCACCAGATAGAGGGTTCAGTAGAAATGGCGATTGAGAGCATAAACATGGTCCAGCACATATATTGCGGAAGAAAGACTCCAGGCCATCAGAGAGGAAACAAGCAAAGATAGGAAATTGCAGTCGCTGATTAAATTATTCCAAGAAGGTTGGCCAATGAACAAGAAAGACCTGAAGAGCGACATTGTGCACTACCACTCCTTTCAAGAGGAACTGAGTGCCCAGAGTGGAATCGTCTTCAGGGGGGAGAGAGTTGTAATCCCTGAAGCACTCAGAGGTGACATTGTTCAGCGCATTCACTCCTCACATTTGGGCATAGAGGGATGTCTAAGAAGGGCAAGAGAATGTGTTTATTGGCCGGGGATGAATGAACCGATAAAGACATTCATAGAAAAATGTGACATCTACAGGTCTATGGATGTGAAACAACAGAAGGAGACTGCGGTCTCACGAACTACCTAGTATCCCATGGTCTAAGGTGGGGACAGATATATTCACTTTAGACAACAGAAACTACCTGATCACTGTTGACTACCTCTCTAATTTCTGGGAGCTTGACTACTTACCTGACACACAATCCACGACTATTATCCATAAGCTGAAAGCCCATTTCGCAAGACACGGTATACCGGATGTTGTTATCTCTGATAACGGCCCACAGAAGATTTTAAAAGGTTCAGTAGACAGTTAGCCTGGTTAAAACTAGGGCTGTCACTTTTGTGAAAAAATCCTGATCGATTTTTGAGACATAAATGTTCATTGAATCGATTGTAAAATCGATTTTCCATGTCTAAAGACGTTTCCATTTTCAACGCCAAATATAGGCAAATCCACGGACAACTAACAGGCATTAGGACGAATGTAAAGAGTGCGCTTGAGACGCGCACAAGTCAGCAATATTTCTGATGATTTATTGGTATGAAGTTTCGTGCACAATGACAAACAGGAGTGCAAAATTCTCGAAAAACAATAAGCAGAGTGGACTGCCATAACATCAATGAAAAACATTACTGCAGGCTTCGACATGGCTGTGTTTATGATTAGAAATGTCAAACAAATTTCGCCTACGTAGGCGATTGTAGGCCGAATCTGTATCTGTATGCATGAGACTGTCTGAATACCGGCAGAATTCACATTTTTGTTGTAAAAAAAACACATTATGCAGAAGTATATTATAGTTTGTATGTGTGTTTGTCAGAGCCTGCAGTTGCTGTGTGACGTGCGTTCGCTGCGGGCGTGTCGTCGTGACGAGCTGAATGCGCTCCGAGAGAAGGCCGTTAAAATCGATTCCCTATTTTTCGTTTTCGATACTTGTGTTGGTTGGTTGATCGATTGTGCAAACGATTTTCGAACGTAAAGTGACAGCCCTATTTAAAACCAGACCATTCTCAGTTGTAACTGAGTTATGGTCTGGCAAAGCGTCATAGACAAATAATTTCCAGAGGGGCGTCACCAACGGACGTCGCGGATAGACCTAAAACCAATCAGAGCGATGAAGGAGATGACGTATGCAGAGCGGCAGAAACATCTCCGAGTGTTGTTCTTTGCTCGGTTTTTAACAAAAGGGAAACGTTCAAATCGCTTAAAACAGACGTGACAGCTGATTCGAACGAGTGATGTTCGACGGCGGCATCCATCTTTGTAATGTAGGCTACAAAATCTGCTTCAAAATCCCAGCGCTGTCGTCATCGTGTAAAGCCCGCCCCAACGTTTCTGATTGGTGCCTCGATTTCGGCGGATTGGAAATGAGTTTGAATGAGCTCTTTGCCAGACTAACTTTCAGAGCAAATCTAAATTTGCCGGAAGTTGTCTGGGTTTTCGCAGGCTAGTAGACAGTGGGAATTCAAACACAAAACATCTTCACCTGTCTACCCACAGAGCAATGGGATGGCAGAATGAGCTGTAAAGACTGCAAAACAACTGTTGAAAAAGGCAAAAGCTGATGGGAAGGATCCATAACTTGCCATGCTTGATCAGAAACACACCAGCCCAATGGATCAAAGCTAGTCCAGTGCAGCGGTTGTTTAGTAGGAGAGCCAGAACTCTGATGCCCATGCATGACAACCTGCTACAACCAAAGATAATTCACTCACGACAAGGACAGATTGAAAACAGAAACCGTCAGGCTGTATACTATAACAGACATCCGAAGGACCTAGATCCTCTAAAAGAAGGAGACAGAGTCCATGTCCAGCCAGGAGAGCCTAACAAAACGACTGTTGTCAAACCTGTGGACTACAGATCTTATGATGTCCAGCTTGACTCAGGGAACATTCTGAGGAGGAACCACTGACACCTCAGGAAGGACAAGGCCACAGTAATGGAACAAACCAAGATCAGACAGCCTGCAGAAGTACACAGAGACAGGGTGACAGGCTTAAACTCAAGCAAGGAGACTCCTGTTGTTTCTATTACAAAGTCTGGAAGAAAAGTGATCAGACCTTCCTACCTTAAAGACTATGTTCAGTAACCCAGTAATGCCTACCTCCAGTCCCCTGTGAGACAAAGACGGAAAGAAAAGAGGAGGAAAAGATGAACAGTAAAGATGACACTTGACACTTTATTTTGTATATGAGTTAAAGTTTATTTTGTTATAAGAGTTTATTAACTTAAGGGAATATGTAGTAGAATGCATTAAGGAGACATTACAAATTCAGTTTATAGAAAGGATAGTGACCGTATACATGCCGTTCTGAGTTACAGTTGAGGAAGTTCTTAAGTGATCAAATTGTCCTTAAAGGATTAGTTCACCTCAAAATGAAAATTTCCTGATAATTTACTCACCCCAATGCCATCCAAGATATTCATGTCTTTCTTTCTTCAGTGGGAAAGAAATTAAGTTTTTTGAGGAAAACATTTCAGGATTTTTCTCCACACAATGGACTTCAACGGTAACCAAATTGTTTAAGTCCAAATCAATGCAGTTTCAAAGGGCTTTGAAGTGCTTCAAAGGGCTCTGCACGATCCCAGCTGAGGAATAGGGTCTTATCTAGCGAAACGATCGGTCATTTTCTAAAAAAAAAAAAAAAATGTATATACTTTTTAACCACAATTGTTCGTCTTGTGCTGGTCTGCGACGAGCCAGGCATTACGTAATCACGTTGGAAAGGTCACGCTGGACGTAGACGGAAGTACCGCCCCATTGTTTACAAGTATGGAGAAGAAGGATCATTCAAATTTTATTGTACAGTATGTTGATTGACATATTTATGTCTTTGTGTCTGTTTATTGTTTAAAATGGTCCTTTCGTGTGTGTATCTTGGATATTTAAAACAAAGGGCGCGACTTCCGTCTACGTGCAGCGTGACCTTATATAATGCCTGCCGCGTCGCAGACCAGCACAAGACGAACAATTGTGGTTAAAAGTAACACTTTTATTTCTAAATCTAATCTAAAGTAATTGTTGCTTATAAGTATGATTGAATTAGATCATTGGTCAGCAGTAAAGACATTGGTTATTAAAGTGAGATTAAATACATTTAGTATATTTGTGTAATGTAATAGTTAATTATAAAAGTTTTGTGTAAAATTCGGAGATTTCATTTGACTGTTTTTATTCATTTTGAGGAATACTTGATGTTTTCGTGCAAGTGAGATGAGTAAATGCATGTTCACATTTAGTCTAGAACTAAAATAACCATCATGTTTACACAGCGTACACAACACCTCCTCACTTTATTTCTCTCAACATACATGGGGACAGGAGAGCTGTCAGTCAATAAATGTAAAAAAAAGTAACTTAGATATTTTGTTGTAAATTGAAAAAGTAATGCGCTACTTTACTATTTACTTGAAAAAGTAATCCGATAACGTAACTCAAGTTACTTGTAATTAGTTACCCCCAACACTGCTCGTATGTGCTTCATTGCTTACGTTGCACGAGTGCCCACTACTGGTGGAACCCTTGTAATGCATTTAAATTGAACGCTCCAAGCCAGCTTGATCACTTGAAATCTGCTATGGAGCCCCCCATGCAAGTTACAGGTGTGACGTCACAATAATGTTGCATTGTGGTCTATGGATCTGCCTGAAGTGTACATATGAGCAGACTTGCTCCCTCGGTCAAAATCGAGGGGTCATGGGTCTGTCCAAAAAAACCTGCCTTGTCCACTTGACGAAGTTGAACGCACTTAAAATTGGATGTGGTGATGTTTCCGAGGGGAAGTGCTTAGGGAAGTTTGTGAGTGCCTGTCTAAAAACGGTGTTAAACTATGTGTGAAAGTTTTATATTGAAGCATATAAGACATCTACTCTCCACACATCAAATAACTAACAATGATGACAAAAATCTATCAACTTCAATAGCATAAATAGAACGCTAGCAAAAAGAAAATGATACATCTATATCAATAACCAGATAATTTATTCCTGCTGCAATCCCTGCTGGGAAGCCTCACCCTTAACAACGCTCACTAAACTTAACAAGTACGCAACATTATTCCATAAGAATCACACAGCTCCATATGCTGGATCAAATGTAATTGATATTTTATAGTACAATTACAGCAACCACAAGAAAACCCAAGGATTCACTGTCTAGGATCCACATATCAGCATCTGAAAAGTCTTCCTGCCCTCTGCCTAACACGATAAATATCCTTATGCAGGCTGGCCCAAAGCTTGACATACAGGAGACAAAGCAAGGTGACCATCTTTCTAACTCTTTGTCTGCCATGACCTGCACACATTCATTGCGCTCACAGTTGATTTATGCAAGTAGGTACACACACACACACACACAGGGAAATGCTTCTGAACACAGAGGTACACAATTGTTCAACCCACATTTCGATGACAATGTCATCGAACTCATATCTGACAAAACCACATTGAAATCTATTTTTGTACAACAAGACTCCCTGAGAACAACATACAGCGTCAACCATTGTAGTGAAACAGGGCAGCTAGCCAGCATTCAAGTTGGACATGTGATTATATGCCTGCATTTGTTCCAATTGTTTGTACAGTGAAACAATGTTGAATTAAGTCAAAAGTTGAATGTAAACAGCTTGAATTTTTTTTATGTAAACAAGTTTGTTTTGTTCTTCTAACAGATGTCTTCAGAAATGTCATTAGGCAGATAATTATTTTTCCTCCGAAGTGGTAAAGTTAAGGTAAAAGCTGTTCAAGCCAAAAAAAAAAAAAAAAAAAAAACACATTAATTTTAAAATTGCTTCTTTATAAAATTGCATGATTATTTGAGTGGCAACATGGCCAACAGAAAAAAAAAAATCTGTGAAATTCCCCCCTGTGAAAAATCAACCAAATACCTGAACACACTGGCAAACTAAATGAGCCTGTCCATTTACATATCTCATCCTTGTAAGAGCAGAAGCACACCATTATCCACACATGAAAATATTTCAGCGTGAAATGGTTTGGAAATGCACTTCCCTTCAGAATCCTGGCAGAGACTGTCACTTGTTCAAGAGTAATTTAAGACTGCAACAGACTGTTCAGTAAAATTCAATGCTGCATTACTGATATATTTGACTTAATGCCTGTAGCAAATGTATATTCTGAGTTTTTAGAGGCTACCATCACAAAAAAAGCCTAACCCAAGTAGCCTATATCTCAACGACACATTTTCCCAAAAGGGTTTCTAGAATTTCAATGACTGTGAAGTTCTTAGAAAGTGTGTCCAGTTTACAATGGAGAGATGGTATATTTCTAGACTTTACGAAGGAATAAGCACACAGAATGAAAATGACATCAATGGCGAGGACATGTTCGAGCTGCACACGGTGCAGTTGGAGCTGGAGGCTGTGGAGAAGCAGATCTGGGACCTACTAGAGAAGCAGGCCGAGCTACGGGAACGGCGATCAGCGCTACTTTTGTAGTAAATACAACTACAAGCCGAATATGCTTAGAACACTTGATTACCCTTTTAACTTAAAAGTATAATCAAGTATTCTATAAGTATATCCTACTTAAAAAGTTTTAAGCATGTCTCGATCAAAAGACTGAGTACAAATATAGGCCAAATATACTTAAAATTGCATTTAAGTATACTTGACATACCTACTGACAGATAGTCTAAGTATATTTCTGACAAGTACATAAAAAATAGACTGAAAGTATACTTTCTTAGTTTTAGTTTACCTAGAAGTATACTAAAAGCACACTTAAATAAACTTATGTATTCCCGTTCAAGCTCAATAAAACATGAAAGCGAACTCAATTCAGTATTCATGCACTATGAGAGGCGGCGAGTTTGTTAGCTTGAGAATACAATGCTTGAGTACCGATTTCAGTTCTCTTTCGCATCCTCTTTCACTTGAAAGGTTTAAAATTACATTAAAATGCGCACACAGGAATCGATAAGAATCAAAATGTCAGGCTTCTGTCACTTCTGTCTAGTCTATTTCTAGGTTTTGTGACAGAGCCCTGACACTCCTGTTTTGTCTTGTCTGTGTGCCTTGTTTCATGTGCTTTCATGGGTTTTTTTGGGCTGTGTAGCACACAGCTTGTGTTTTACACTAGCTGTGTGCTTTCATGTTGTCATGTTTTGTGTGAACACGTGGGTTATGAGTGTTTTCATTAGCTGCGTATTCATGTCTCGTTTTGTGAGCACATGGCTGGTGATTGGTTTCACTGGCCATGTGCTTGTGTTCAAGTCATGTTTGGTGTGAGCACATGGCTTGTCATGTATGTTTCCTTGTGCCATGTGCTCTCCTGCCGATTGTCTAGCCCCTCCCATCTTACCTGATTATTGATTTGTTTGCCCCACCTGTCCTCCCTCGTTACCTCCTTTGTTTGGTCTCCCTATTTATTCTCCCTGTGATGTTTCGTCGTCGAATGTACCTCTTGAGTCCTGCCTAGATGCTGTTGCCAAGTTCAAATCAAGTTCAAAGTCAAATCAAGTCTGTCTTGTTTCCCCCCCGGGGTAGTTTTTGTTTGTATTTGTTTTATTTTTTATACTTCTTTTATACTTTTTCCTGCAATTGCGTCCTCGCTTCATCTCCTCAACCCCACACCTGACACAAAATGGACATTTTATAACAAGTCCTGACTTGGAATCGATTTTCGCTTAACCCTATCCCCCACACAAGAATGATTAAATTTGGGAGTCTGAAATACGATTGAAACCCCCTGATTTAGAACAAGTGATTTTTAAAATGAATGGATAGATTAGAAAGGGAGAGTGTGTGAATAAGTCTGCGTGCAAATACAGTATCTGTTCTTATGTTTATGATTTCCATTACACGAGAGTAGATGTTAAACCTCATGCTGATTTGTACTCGGCTTTCGCCAAGATAAGCACAAACTAAGACGTAGCTTTACAGTAACCTATGCTTCTCTCTCTCCATCTCTCCATCCATTTACGCTTTTTTCCATATGGTGATGTGAATCTCCTTCTGTCCGGTGTTAACGGCTGTACTTGGCGCGTCAGCACACACAACGGCTTCAACTACAGTGTGGTCTCCCCAGTGGACCAGCACGACAACCGTCTGGATTGAGCCGAGTAGGGGACATCTCTAGGGTCTTCAAGTGGGCACCTTCCGTCCTCAGTGTTTCGTCGACTAGCCCACGACACCTCAAGAGGGCTCGACAGTGACTCTGGCGTCCCAGAGTCACCCCCCTCCTTCCCCCACTCAACTCAGCCCAGCTTACTGACCTCTACATCCCTAATGCTGCTGAGGTTGCTCCTTCCTCGTAGTTCACATGTGACCTAACCACAATCTCACAATCTCTCCGCAACCCAACCATACGCGCCAACCCGTTTGACTAAGGCTGTCGAGCCCCACTGTCTTCGTTAAAGTAGGTTCAGTGGCAACGGTTCCGTATGGCATACTACCTACCGCAAAACACAATATCTGCCCAAACACCAACCCTCATTCACGCAATATACAGTATACATATACAGTCCAGTATACATTATATATGTGCAGTATACATGTACAGTAATGGAATATTAAACTATACTCGGGAAAGTTCAAGAAAAAGGAGGTGAACACATTCAAAGAAGCAAAGTGAGAGCGTATATTATGGAGTAGGCCCACAGACCTCACATATTCCCTCAATACAATAAAACCATCTGCCGGGGATGTTGCTTTTAATCCGCCCCCTTTTTCAAACTTAAATTCCTCTGCAGCACATCAAGCAGTGGGCCGACTCCCGCCGTGGCACCCCTCTGCATGCCATACTTCAACATTACCCAAAGTTAACTCACATCCCAGGGTCTTCCAGCACTGTCGGCAGTCAGCCATGTCATCACAGCTGCTCCAAAGAGGAACACACACTGATTTCAGCTTAAATTCCCTTTCTATATATACACTTAAGGCACATTTACAAATATCTTAAAAGGGTCATATTATGCCCTTTTACAAAATCTTGATTTTGTTTTTGGGGTGTACTAGAATATGCTTTCACACTTTTTTGTTCAAAAAACACATTATTTTTCACATATTTTACATTATTACAGCACCTCTCTCCTCTGGCTCGAATGCGTCGCCGTCGTTAGTTCCTGTTTCGATGAAGACGTAATTAGCATTGTGCTAAATACGTCAAGTTTATACATCAGGTTCAAGATGTATAGTTGAATGCATTCACTTAGATAAAATGATCTGCTAAATGCATAAATGTAAATATTTATCTCTTGCCATTAATGCTGAAATCATAGATGCATGCAATCGAGTAGTGTGGTAGTTGATTCTTTACATCATGACAATTCAGAGGCTGCATTCTTCGAAGGCCACAAAGGTCGGACTGAGCATTGTTAAATGGGACGGTCTACCCTACGGAGGACTGTTCTTGTTGCAAACTGTGATAGCTGCCGTTGATGAGTGGCTGTAACGTTTGTACTGGACTTTTTTGAAAGTTATAATAAACTAAAACAGGGTTCACAAACTGTCTAAATATGTTCATCATGGTCCATTTCTATATGTAATAAAGACTATAAAATATATATAATTGCATCTTAGTGAGATATAAGTCAACATTTGAACCGCTTTAAAGTTTTAGTTGTGTCATTAGATATTTGAGTAAGCTGAAAACCAATACTTGCATTTAAAAGTGTAATTCGACAATTACTCTCTCTCCCTCTCAAAATGAAAAATTCAATGAATTCTGGGGTAGGCAAGGCCGCGAAGAATCCATCTGTTGTATCCTTCATTTCACGGGAAACGAAGGCTGCATTTGGAGGCCATATTTTAAGGAGCCTTCGAATTGGGAAAGCCATCGTTGTGCCGCTGTGACGCAATCGGCCTTCGAATGCGCCCTTCAAACGATGCAGCCTGTGAATTGGGACGCAGCTATAATGACGTACAGTATTCGGACTATAATGACAGTATGTATTTATTTTATTTTACTTAATGGACATCTGGGTTATTGTAAAACTGCATGGTCCATGCACAGAATAGGAAAAACATTTAGTTGAAGATGAAAACAAAATCAATGATCAATATGACATTTTCTCTACATCCTACATCATGGAGCTCTTGCATCCCTAAATTGGACACAAAAATGGCAATTGTCTATTACCACTCATGAAAGTACCTACTCATGATGGTACAAGGATTTCCAGAGTAGCAGAAATAAGGATCCATAGAATAATCCAGGAAATCCTGCATCATGGTCAAGACCAGACATTAGCATGTGCACACCATTCGGCTTAACTGTTCAGACAGAGTAGGACTGAACAGACAGCTCATACTGTAGTGCAATCCTTCAAATAAGCCACTTCAAGCGTTCCTTTGTATGGCAGCTTGTGAACGAAGAGTCTTTATCAATGCATTGTCTATGATGGTCTGGATGCATCTGAATAAAGCACCTTTTTGCTGGTTTAAGACACAAGCGAGCGTAAAAAGGCAGTAGATTTAGGCAGGCCCCCTAGTGCAGTTTTATCTCATTCAAATGTGCCAATTTTCCTACACAGTTTGAGATTTCTTTATTCTTTTTTTTTTTTTTAAACACTCTCCTTTCAGATGATATTGAGCAGAGCTATCGCTATCGAAGAATCCGTTATCTAGGCAAATTAGATACAACAGAGCCATGATAAGGCCTAATCATGGAATAAATTACTCTATTCCTCTTTAAAGCACTTTTTAATCTCAGGTTCGCCTTAAGTGCTGCATTTCATGAATGTATGACGGAAATTTCGCTGACCACAAGCTTTGATCTTGCTCCCTGGTGGTGGAAATGCGGCAGTCAAGTTATATAAACGCTGGTTCAGCGGTCAGATTATGGTGAAGCAGATATATACGGCGTAAGGTTTAATTCATTTCATTTCCTCAGTCATGCAGTTAACTGATCACGAACTCTGGAATGCCAGAGGGATCAATGCATTCTCTCCTAGCCCTTTTAAGTGACGCATTTTGGCCGTTCATAGGCCTGAGACCTAAAATATGTGATATAAAGCGTGATTAGCAGCAGAACTTCTAATAATAGGGAGCACCTGGTCCTTTCATTCAGTCATACTACATGACTAATTTTCTACGCACTTCTGAGAGAGATTGTTTGAGAAACGGCCTTGGTTATCACCACATCGGTCACTCGGATGATCGGGAAAAGAGCTCACAAAGGCTACAGAGGAATAGCAGGGATTGCATTGGCACCTGACTATTTCCATTTGACATCCCTGGCACAGAGACAAGGATTATACTGTCCAATTTATCTCTATGTTCTGAGGCTTACCGCTATCTAAACAGCTTGCCACTTCAAAGTGGAAGACAAACAGGGCAGAAATGGACTGTACTCTTGGACTGAATCAGCTTAGCAGAAGTCCATTTAAATGGCAGGAGCTCTGGAAGAAAATGCGTTTTTGATCTCGGAGGAAAAAGAACCATGGTAAACCTACGAAAGACCTCTGCACTGCCCCTCAATGCTCATATGAGGTAGGACACTTAAATTGGGATTAGCTTTAAAGGTGGAGTGTGGTGGCTAAATGGAAGGATGTTCAATTGACCAGATGTGTGTTCTAGTGTTCTTGAAGTCAGTGCAATATTATACACCACATTTAAATGTGCTGAGCTATAGGAATGGCACTGGCATGTATCCTATTCCTAACAGCCAAACATCTCTTCAAACTTTTTCATGATCCCTTTGTGAGGGGCATTCTTCTTAACCCTTTAAGGTACGCACCATGAAAAAAGCAAAGGAAAAATTATTTCTTTGCATTTTTTATTCAATTATGATAACAATAACAACAATAAATAAAAAAATGTAATTAGACCTTACAGTATTTTAGATACAATCCTCTACCAAACGGTTGAGACGTCTGTTCATAATAAAAGAACAACATTCAGAACAAGTCATATTAAGTGCATTTTCTTGACCAATAAAAAAATCTGATGGCTGCTATTGATGGCTCTTACAATGCTAGTCATATAGTAATACACAAACATAGTCAATTTTAAATTATGAAATTAATAGTAACACCAGAATTGGTATTAATTCTTCAAATGTATTCTTGATATTTACCATAATACAGAAATGCTGAAAAAATGATATTGATCAAATATTTTTTATCAAATATGTAATTGAATAATATTAAAATTAATCATTTTAACAACACTAACCCTTTTGTTCATTGTAAATAGCTAATTTTACCAACATTAGCTAATTTTATTAGCTAATTTTTACTACCTTAAAAGGACAACTCAACCGTTTGGTAGAGCATGTTTTAAAAAAAAATATTTGACCCTTATAAGACTTATTTTTGTTTAAATAAGTTACATAATTCTGTTTAACAACTCCTCTGAAACGATAATATGTCAACCAAATAGTCTTACCTTTAAAAGTCCCGCCGATATGCGTCATCAGAGCCATATAGAGAGCTTCACTCATCATTCTAAAAATAAATAAATCGCGGGCGAATAAATAAATCACTTTGAAATTGGTCGTGAAGCAACCGTTACCCTCGGCTATTCACAATGGTAAAATTCATGATGAATGTAATGCATGCATGAATATATCCACACAAAACAAATTACCCTCGATACATCTACAATAAAAACAATATATTTTACAGAGCTAATCAATATTGATTTAATAATTATAAAATATTTTTTTCTGCCATTATTATTAATAACCGACACAGAAATAGCGTTTACAGAATAAAATGAAAGAGTTGAAATATTGGTAATTCTAGCCTCACGCTCATAGTTTTGATTAGAATACATCACATCCGGTCGGCCGGTCGCATACGGTCTAGCCGCAGAAGTTCGGATCCAAAGCTCAAATCGTATACAAATTTTCCGCATACGCATAACTTGCGTGGTAAGGCTTTGGCAATCAGATGGCTAGTAGTATCTGCTCCACAGCCAATCAAGGGCCCCCTCCTTGTTCGGGCCCGGGGCTTTAGCCCCGCCTAGCCCTATTGATCAGAACTCCCCGCAGCTCCCGTGGCTGTCGTGTGCAGTGGAAAGGCGGCTTAAGAAAACGAATGCGAGCGGGATATACGAGATGGCAAAAGGCTCTATGCACGAACGCTGCTGACGTATTTCCGGTAGAATCTCAGCCAGTGTCTTTACCTCCGCCTAGCGTGTTCTATAGCGAAGTGTACTAGCGGCCAAACTTTAATAAAATTCATTTTCTCAGAAACGAGACAATTTTAGAAACTGATTCGCTAGTCGGATTTCGCATGATATGAGAGATTACTCACCCTCAAAGTTGTCGATGTAGCTCAAAATATATAATTCTTACACTTATGTGTGACAGCTAACTGCCACACAATATTGTTAACATCATTCACGTTAACCGCTGGAAGTTCTTGTAAACTGCGAGTGTAATTTGCCATTATCTCCACCTAATGCAAAAATCGCTTGCGACGCAGCACCGGATGTAACTGGGCGGGCTGAGACAAAACACGGAAGCGATCGTGCTGCCTTAAGCGCTGGAATCATCCCTCTTCTGCGGTTCATCACGTCTGATGAGAAATCTGGAAAAAAGCTGACTCTCTTTCCATCAACGGAAATTGGAGCTTTATCTCAGGATGTATCGCCTAAGGATACTTTCCCGGTCCTGGAATCTCAGAAGTCGAATCAGGATGGGCCGCGGAGCCTTTCCCGGGATTCGGGCTGCCGGAACGCGGTGTGCACGCTCGATGACAATTGGAGCGCCGAAGTTCTCTTCTCCCAAAACGTTCGGCAGCCATGTCTTAAAAAAATTGACAGTATCCGACCTTCAACTCCTTCACTCAATCCAATCAAGCGGATGTTTTTTGGTCTGTTGTAGTTTTCTATATTTTTTGTGGAATCCTTGATACATTTTTCAGGATACTTTGATATATAAAGTTCAAGGAACAGCATTTATTTGAAATATAATTTTGTTTTTTGTTACATTACGCATTTACTGTCTCTTTTTGATGGATAAAAAATCTTACTGTCCCCAAACATTTGAATATATATTATTATATAAAACCCATTTATATTATACTGTATGAGAAAAATATTAAGTGTGATCTAAAAACAACACATTTCCAAAAAATAACAACAGGCTTTTTCATTGCATTGCAATTTCATTGAACAAAAAAATATTAAGAATATTAAATTCTGTAAATGTGTTTAAAATTGTTACTGTCTTGGTGGGATAGTTCACTCAAAAATATGTGTCCCAGAAGAAATTGACACGGGTTTAGACATAACGCTGAACGGAAATCATTGAAATCTATATATTTTTCCTCCCATCTCATATTTTCCCACCACCATGTCCCTTTAGGGGCTCCGTAACGGAGCCCCTAAAGGGACATGGTGGTGGGAAAATATGAGATGGGAGGAAAAATATATAGATTTCAATGATTTTGCATTCTCTTGCAAAAACATGGGACATGATGATGAAAAAAAATATTTCAATGCTTTTGCGTCGTCTTGCAAAAGTTTTGACTCCCCCGAGAAACATTGCGCTTGCAAAGACCTCAAAAGGTTTGTGAGCGAACGCAGGTTTCTCAGGGGAACACAAACGTTTTGTGAGCGAACGCAGTTTCTTAGGGGAAGTGGGGAACAAACGTATTCCGAGGGGACGTAAAGTTTCTCGGGGAACGCACAACTTTTGCAAGACTACGCAAAAGCATTGAAATATATATATATATTTTTTTTCATTTTTCACCATGTCCCATGCTTTTGCAGACCCCAAGCACCCCCTTGACCCCAGTTTGAAAATGTCTGACCTAGACGTTACAGGTTTGCTTGCATGTGTGGGTAATTATAGAATCCTATCTCATTATTATTTCAACCCTGAGCAAGGTAATTAATATCAATGTTATGCTTGGGAACTGGCCCTGCAATTAGCTTAGTGGCTTTAGGTAAACAGCAACTGCAAAGTGACAAGTAATTATCTCAAATGACTATTAAGGTTATTAAGCTCCCATTTTAATAAAGCAGATGACGCCATATACATCTAAAACATAATATTCGAGATATTGCAAATGTTCCTAGCACATCATTCATGACTGGTAGCAAAATCACAAGGATTGATTACACATGTCTATTAGTAGAGGAGCATTGCAAACTTAAATATATCAAGTCACAATTATTTCATGAAGACAATCAGCATGACATTACACCAGATATCAACGAGAGAAGGGTTATCATTGGTGATGTTTACTTTGGGCTATGAGCTACAACCACAAAAACACTGTGCAAGGAGAGCAAAGATTATGACACTTTTGAAGAGTTACCAAGCTCAAGCACTTACAAAAGAGATGTCAGAAATGACCAATGGCACACATGAGAACAGATCAAAAAGAGTTCTCATTGCCAATAATGCAAGTGCCTTAGTGAGTACATTTTAAAGCAACAGCATTCATTAAAAAACAAGATGAAATGCATATTTAAACCAATACAGTATGAGCAATTAATTATTTTAAAAAACCTCCCATTCCTTAAAAAAAACTTCTTTTTTTTTTGTAAATGAAAATAATAATAAAAGAAAAATATCCATAGGGGAAAAGGGTAGCCAATCTGACCTGGTTTATATTTAAACAATATGCTTTAAAATACTGATTGTCTTATCTACATGAGCTTTGAAATATTGTGAGACACTCTTCATTCCACTGTAACTGAAAGTGAAGGTGAAATGTGCATGTCCGACTGCAGAGTATAAAACCAGTGAAGGAAAGACACCGAATAGGAAAAAGAGAAATCGCCACATCTATGTATATGATACAAAGCTGGTCAAATTCGTATATCACATACCACTGAAACGGTACAGGGCTGAATAGTGCTCCCATCTCAAACACATTTGTAATCTCTGCTGGCTTTTGTGCTGCATGCAATACAATATAGAAGTCACTATAATATATGATCTAATCTAGATTATACGAAATGCTATGAGGACTTCACTTTAAGTAACACTTGAATACTTTTTGATATGCTTCATAAATTTGAAACAACTGGTTTAACCAAGGGGAAAAAGGTTTGAATAGCTTATAAATGACGTTCTTTGATGCAATTCAGATTTTTCTTTTATCAAACATATATTTTTAAACATTGCATAAATGTCAATTATATACAAGCATACATAAATTATCTCTAAAATACTTCACTACATGTAGGGAAATAACTGTAAGCTATTGAAGGTGCAAAAAACTGTAGATTATTCAACAGTGGGATAATAGCGCAAGACAAAGTGTTTAAACATAGAATAAAAGAATACAAAAAAGAGAAAAGAAACAATAAATCATATTGGAAGCCGAATCTTATAATTCAGCAGGGTGAGGAAAGACAATAAAAGAAGCAAATAAACGTGTGAAAGGAATGCTGATGATCAGCTCATCTCCTCCTCACTCATCGTCGCTTTGGCTCCCCTCTGACTGCTCCTGAAAACAAACACACAATGACTTTACACGCACATGCAGACACACAGATCGGCCCACGCTAGAGCTCTGGTGACCCGCGTCCACCCCCGCGCCACACCTGACTGAACGCTGGTCTGCAGAGGCTCATTACTCGTGGACTGAGCTGCTTACTGAATGTGCTCTCTTATTCCTGGATAATGAGACAATCTCACACTGATTCATGAGCCATGGTCACAGGGCTCTGAGATGTTCACACTCACTTGATGTGAGGAGACTAAGCGATTTACTGACGTTCAGACATGAAGCGATCACATCAATGGAAAAAAGTGCATGTGAATGGAGGTTTCGAAAGCGAGAGAAACAGACAGACTTACATTTTCCTCTTGAACTGCAGCAGATGGGATAAAAAGAGGAATAAATGCGAGGTTTAAGGGCACAGTATATCCTTTTTTTTATAATAAATGAGTCCAGCAGAGAACTGCATAACACCTCAAATACCTCTTAGATGTTGAAAGATAAGGACATGTGGCTAAGCATCTATAAATCTCTTTGAACAGTTTTTAGGAGGGAAGGGGGGGGTTAACATCCTCAAGCATATTCAATCAAAATGTCACTGTATACACCTGTGGTTTTTGATTACAATGTTTAATTAAGCTAAATGTCAACTGGCTAAACAGATTGCAGAAATGACAGGCCTAATTGATGAGAGGAATGGTAGACTTACGTTCTCCTCTTGTTCGTCCTCGCTGTCATCGTCACTGACCACAGGCTTAGCCTTTCCACGACTCGGTCTCTTCTTGCCTTTGTCCTGACATCTCTCGTCCCGTTTACTCAGCTTAATTTTCACCTTCACTGACTTAGCTTGGATTTAAAAAAAAAAAAAAAAATTGTAATAAAAGAGATTTTAAATAAATATAGCACAACTCTAACAGAGATATAAATACACATTAGCTTATATCATTTTTTGTCATTTTAACAGGATAACACTATGAGAATACATTTTGTTTCAAATGACACACATCTATTAAAAGTCCATCTCAAATGCCACCTTTCTAAATCAGTACTTTGTAGTTAACCTGTTTGCTCGATCAATTGTAAAATTAACGTTAAACATTATAGACCTCATGAAATCCTTAGTGTTTCTGGCTTTTAGTCTATCAGGTTTGACGTCATCAATATGCCAGTGTACTCGATGAAAATGACAAGATTCACTTTTAGTATGTATTCTCTCAAAAATACAAATGACTCATCCTGCATTGCACTGATTTTTGTCCAATCAGATGCTCTCGATTGAGAACGTCAATGCAGTTGACTAGCAAGTAGAAAATCATGTTCATGCTGTGATGTAAATAAAGCCTTAAGCATTTCATCCCCTAGAAGCAGTCGAATGGAACTTTCAAACTGGCCAAAAATCAGTCGTTATCTTCCACTTATTCATCATGTTAAAATGAATGAATATTGAATATATATCCCAAAAAACAACAACAAATGTCAATACACCTAAAAGAAAAGCATAGTAGGTTTTCTATGGCTAATTAACATAAATAATGTAATTTTACATATACATAAATATAACACCTCATTTTACACAAATAATGTTTAAAGATGAATGTTTTAGTGCAAAGATAATGACAATTCTCACCTCACGCCGAACTACACTTTTAAATGCAAGTATTGGTTTTCAGCTAACTCACATACTATTGATTAAAGTACATCACGTCCGACCCAATTGAACTGCAAAGGTTTAAATATTTCAACTCACCCGAAGCTAAAATTGGATTCGAAAATTATGCATGTGCATATGATACGCAAACAATGCTCCCGTACTACTCTCCACTGGAAATAAATGACTCCGGAGATAGTGAAATGCAACTTTATGGCTATTTAAAAAAAAAAAAAAGGTTTAGGACTTTGAAATGTGCCGCCCCAAACAACCTGTTTCAACAAAGGAAAGAACTGCACTTCTCAAGCAAGTACATTCATTACTATCAGTGAATTGGTCATTTGTTAATGAAAAATCTTACACTCTTCCTCTGAATCTTCCTCATCATCGTCATCATCATTGCTGTCATCATCACTCTCCTCCCTGGCAATCTTTTGTCTGGCACTCTTGAATACTGACTGGAGAACAATGGAGTCCTCATAGATCTACAAAAAAGGGTAATTTACAAGCAATAATTTAAAACAAACACACCCCTTGCTGTGATTAACTGTATTATCTGCAACCCGAACAAAGTAGGAACAAGGTGAGGTAAAAATAATAAAAGCCTAATCTGACACATTCCTTTCAAATAAAAAGCGATGCTTAGAACTGTTTGAGAGATTTGATTATATTTTTGTAGACGTCTAGACTCCATCTCCAGATTGTGCTAATTTCAAAAGAGATTAAATATTGATTTTAAACACACAGACAAAATCTGGTAAGTAATCACAATACACAATCCACCATGAAAATGCTGTGTAAGGAGATCCTCAGAAATAGATATAACTGATCTGAAATATAATGGTGCAGTTCTTCTTATAAACCTTTGCATAAATAAATTCAATACATCAGGGAATTGGCAGAAATGATCTTCTTTAGACAAACCAAAAATCCCCATTTTATAGCACACAATAGCCATTTACAAACAGATCAGTGGCTCTTCATGACATGCTTAATATTTGCATGTATGACAAACACTTTATAGAACTCATGCAACATAAAATCACTGCAAAATGGTGGTGTGGTCCTACTAGGTCATTTATAACTAAGACAGTCATGGAGGGTGTTCAATCCATTTATTCACTCACCTGTGAGCCCTCTAGATTGTAAGTCTGAGCATTGTGACAAAGAAGCATGACATCTTTCTCCAGATCGCTCACACTTCTGTACTTGTGGCAGCGCACACGCTCCTGCAAAAACAAGAACACTTCTAACACCAAAACATCCTTCACCTGTAGGGTGCAACGTTAACAACTGAGGAAATTGCCAATTAGAGTTGCAACATAAAATAAGAGACACCGACATTACGAAAAACACGCAAGGCGAGTGAGGCGGCCCATTATAAGGACGAAAACATCAGTTTATCTCATCTTAAAACAAAAACCAATTCTCTATGGCTGTTATCGTCCAGCAGCCGAAGTAATGAGTGTGCCAGTCCTGATCGGACGATAATACGTCACAGCAGAACATATAATATGTGATGTCCAGATGTGTGTAGGCTTTAGGGCCACACTGAAATAAAAGATGTACTGTAACTCACGTACCTTGATCTTCTTGAAGTCCACTGGCTTCCTTATCAGTTCATAGTATTCAGGGAGCTCTTTCCTGGAGGGCAACTGCACAAAGACCTCGCTGAGCTGACGGCCTGATCTGTGATCAGAAACAGAGATTGAGGCTTATCCTGGCTTCCTCAGACTGAACGGTGAGAGATAAACTATGCAATCAGCCTGGGTGGATTTCCAACTTGGTGGAATAATGTCCAACTGCTTTTCATTATCATCATATTGGTGCTTTACTGACTATTATCCCTCAAGTTCACCCCAGGCCAACAGGAGAAAACACAAGTCTAAATCCAGGACAACAGCAAAGGGTATAAAGGTCACCAGGAGTAATACTTTCTTGAGACATACTGGCGACAAGGTATTTTTTTACCCTGTCTTCAGCTCATATCTGTCTGTTACAGTTGCTCTAAATATTTATGACACAGCGCAGATGATTCATTACACATTCAGTGATTAAATCAGGGCTCAAATTGGTGCAATTATGGTGTGTCGACCTTCATTCAGACCTCAATTTATAGTTTTTGCTGCAGATGCATGTTTAGTGTTAGTCTCATGGCTCAGACTGCAGCACAATACCAAACAGCTTTCAACTAAGCTGAAGGATGAATTCTGCTCATTACGAACTCAGCATTTAACTTAGTTTAACATTTCTAAATTGGCGGCTCAACATGTCAACAATTTCAAATGGCTCAAAATGTCAGCTATGTCATTATTATGATGGTAAATGGACTGCATTTATATAGCGCTTTCACAGACCCAATGGCCACCAAAGCGCTTTACATTTGCCTCACATTCACCCATTCACTCTCTCATTCATACACCGACGGCAGTGTATCCAGCTCGTCGGGGGCATCTGGGGTTAGGTGCCTTGCTCAGGGACACCTCGTCACTTGGTCAGGTGGAACCGGGGATTGAACCACCAACCTTTCGGTTTGTAGACAACCTACATGAACCACTGAGCCACTGCCGCCCCATGATGACATGATGAATGAGTAGCAAAACTATCTGGAGAAATTCTACAGAATGTGCTTATAGGACTAGTTAAAATTAAGGTGTGCAATTATTTTTTATTATTAAAATATATATCCTGGCTTATTCAAAGAAAACTACAAGCAAGTGATCTGGGTGGGATGCACCAATATTAAAATCTGACACCGATAATACATGTTATCGATTTGTTCATGTTATCCAATATTAAAATTTATACAATTTATACTATTTTACCAAAACATTTTTTTTTAAAAGCTACAAGAGAAATTAGGCAGATAAAAAAAAATAATAATAATAATCATTGATATTTGCCAATACTACTGCCCCTGTGCTCAACTAATGGCTTACGTTGTTTTTGTTTGGCCAACCAATGGCCTAAATCCTCTTTTCAGGAAACCTGTTTGAAACCAGTCATTTTGACAAATACATTTTCAAGACATTTCAACTTCAAAACCCAGGTGAAAGCATTGTATGCTCTGTTGTTTGGGATTAGTCATGAAAGTGTGGGACTAAGACTGGAGTAATTTCAGAACAAATGCAGCTGTGCTCAGTTTTCACATTACGTGACTCATTAAGTTCAACAGTCATATATTTGAAATAATTGCCAAGGACGTCTGTTTCTAAGAAAGACGCTTAAGTACTACCAAAGTGACATATCTAGACTTCTTGGTTTAAATATGGGCTAGATTAGAGCAATTTGTCTATCATGTAAAATTACTGCCATGTCCAGACAGCTCAATTATTATTCCACCACAACTGATATATGCTGTTAACAAGGAGGTTGTCATGGGGACCACCAAGAGAGAAACCCAACATATGATCAGTGCTACTCTTCAATCCGTTGGACTGCAGCTTAATTGGGTGACACATCAAGCCCATGTCCTCCGCTCAACTGAAATCAAACCGTCACTCTAAAGCTGGTTAGAAATTCTCAGAGGGGAATGATAATCAATATACCATGAACCAACATCCACTACATTACGAGTGTGACATTCAGACTACATTATTAATCAGAACACTGATTAATCATCAAAATAATTTAATCAAATTAAGCTTATTAATTGCCAATCTCATCGCATTTGTGTTCAGCTAATCATCTGAGCATAGAGGAAGAACTAGCTAGAGCTGCAACTCATGTCACATCCGACACAAGTGAGCACCCATGCATGCCAGAAATGATGCATGCACCCTTGGCTTGTACAAATTAAGTGGACTCGACATATTCAGGCGTGGGAATGTTCAACAGTAAACAATGTTTACAGTCACTGGAAACACTGTGATGAGTACAAGATGACCACAAGAACATTGGCCATCCTTCAGTCTCGCTCCGAGTCTGATGCATGACGTCTTTGCTAAGTGGGAGAACCTGACATATAATCATGATCAAAGCAATGGTACATTAATGTTATGTCCTGTTTGCTGTTTACACACTGTGTATTATAGTCATGGTTTGTCTCGAGCAGTACAACTGTTTTCAACATTTATAATAATAAGAAGAATGTTTCTTGAGCACCAAATCTGCATATTAGAATGATTTCTGAAGGATCGTGAGACTCTGAAGACTGAAGTAATGGCTGCTAAAAATTCAGCTTTACCATCACAGGAATAAATTACATTTTAAAATATATTTTCGATATACTTTTTAGTGCTGTAAAAAAGTTTATTAAATCGCAGATATTTCTGTAATTAATCATGATTAATCGCACCAAACAATAAAGTTTTTAATATATTTTTATATTGTAATAATTTCATATTTAATCTCCAAATTAATGTAGAAACAACATAAAGATAGATGCCATTAAACAATTTAAAGTATACTGTTTATAAATGAAGGCCAGTATCACTGATACTAATACTGGTACTGATGTCTCGATGATTTGTTTTTCTCAATTTTAGCAATTAATTATAGCAATTCAACATTACAGTATACTTGAAAGCTATGGATTTTAACATTTCTTAGGCTTTAAAAAATATATAACAACATTTCAGTTAAGTGAACTAAAAACATTTTTCACATAAACCCATTGTAATAAAGGTTACATTTACCTGTGCCCTTTAATATATCAGGGCTCAGCGCTAAAGATTTTTTTCAATTGGTCCAGGTGGGCTGGTTCAGATTTTGACCTGCCCTCCAAAAATGCTCCAAAATTAGTTTTCATTGTTTTTGACCTATGTAACCTTGCACCACTGTAACAGTGCTTTAAGATTTTCAGGTAAATAACAGGTAGGAAATAAACAGAAATTGAATAAAGTTATCAAACACTTCACAGTCTTCACTGCATAAATTACTAATTAAATATATATTAGTCCTTATTAAAGCTACAAAAGTTATTCAGTCAAGAGCAGTTTTTGTTCTTTAATTAACATTAACATTATCCGCACAAGCACATGACGCAGATCTGACACGCATTCCATTTTCTATCAACTCTTTGCGTTCATTTAATACTTTATTTAACTCATTTAAGACTGTGCTTGCGAGGATACTCAACAAAACGGGCATTTTGGCAAAATTTTCGGTGTTTTTGTCCGTTCAAGCGTGAAAGAAAACTTAATGCAGTACTGGCTGCGCTGTCTGAAGCAGCTTTCTGTGCGCACGAGTCGTGTGTGTGACACACAGACAGGAGATTCAAAGATGCGCGCCAGTACCGCAATGAGTTCTCTTTTGTGTCTTGTCATGCATGAACGGTTTAAAAGCATTTGCATGATTAAGAGCGTGATCATATAATGTTACGCTAGCCAAAAGATGACGGGAAAAAAGGATGCTGCGTTAATTGCGTTACATATTTTTAATGTGTTAAACTGAAGAAGAAAAAATTCTTCTTAAAATTTCACAAAAGTAATGCAATCAATTTGACAGCCTTATTTCAAATAGATTTTGAAAAAGACTATATACTTTTTACAACGATAGTGTACATAAAAAACTCCATTAATAGTGGAAACTACCAATACTTACATATTCTCAAGTGAATTTATTTTAATTTAAATAAAATTTTAAGTTCTGCGTGCACATTTTGCCATTTTAACATTAACAATAAATCGATTGTTAATTTGAAATGAAAATTGGTTATGGACAGTCTTGAAAATGGAAACAGATATGCTCAATGAATTAATCGACTTAAAGGACACCATGCAGGATTTTCTGGCTTGCTGCCATTAGTTTTTACAAAGCATCTCCTCCTTCATGACGGCTCTGACATTACTTCACCTTAAATTACTTCTGGTCGTTACTCTAGTCAAGAGTCATTCCACATGTATACTCCGGGACACAGTAACAATGCCTGTCAACACACTGTTTGTCTATCTCTACACTGCGACTTCCTGGAAAAGCTGAAATGTTGAGAGAGTTCAATGTTAAGAAATTGACATTCTACTTAGGGTCACCTTTACTACAAATGAACAGACAATCAAACGGTGATTAAGGAGAGCCAATTCAAAGAGACACCTGCAACAATACAGTGAGGTGAGGAATGGGCTGGCCAAATGAGCCATTCTTGGAAGTTTAACAGCACTTACGCGTCTCTGTAATTGATGACAGTATCGACAATAGCATTCATCTGTTTTGTGAGTTTGGGATGGTTTGGGGAGAGCTTCTCTGCTGGAGGGCGTCCTCTCCTTTTCTTGGCCTTGTCTCCGTCCTCACGCCTCATGTCTTTGTCCACATGTCTCCTACGCTTGCGCCTCTTCAGTCGTATTTCCTCCTCGATTTCCTCCAGGTTGCCATCCTCTATAGCCTGCCAAAATTCAACAGTTACAATCACACTGAGTAGTTAATGAGGTGGGAAATTACCAAATGAAAAGTGAACAAGACACAATTGTTGATTGCTAGATTCAATTCACTGTCTACTGGCAATTTGCACTCGACGTTCATGTGATTTTAATCTAAATTCATTCTGGAAAATATAACCAGGTATTTTCAGCATTTGGGACCGAAGCCTTTCTTCTAAATCTTTTAAATCACATGCTGATACATATACATGATTCATATAATGCCATCGGCGTGATTCTGCAAATGCAAATTTTACTGATTAGGCTCCTATGCATGACAGTGAATATTTGATTTGAGGACTTCTTCCCAACTCCCCATAGGCAGCCATGAAATCTATGTTCATTACAATAAAGTAAACTACATCTAGAAGTGAAAGAAGCTTCTGACTATAGAGAACTTGACTATAGGCACTGATTATGGAGCCATTTGGACTTTCATCAGTCACACAATCTGACATGATTGAGCTTAGCATTTGTGCAGATCTGTTCTTAATTAAATCCATCTGTCTGGCATCTTCTCTACATCCTTCCCTTCCTTTTGTTACACAGATGGATATCAAGGGATTCTCTCATCTTTCAGTCTCTCCAAACACACATTTGGCATGCATATTTACAGAGAATAAGTAATTTGCCTTCAGTGAACGTACTGTATGGTCCAATACATTTGTGTTGTTGCATTTGGCCCAGCGTCCACCCCTGTTGTAAAGAAGTATACAAGTGATCCCCCTTGTTTAGGTCTGCACAGCACTTCAAATCTCCAAATATGCTCAAAAACATTTGTAATTCCACCACCAAAGCGAGACCTTGGCGTAGCAAAGAAATCCACAGTAAATCCAACAACGTCCAGAGAAGAATCCATTCTCTTTGAAGAGTAGGAAACAGTGCTACAGTGCTGGTCAGAAGTATTTGCCCCCTTGGTAAATATGATCAAAGATGGCTGTAAAAAATAAATCTGCATTGTTAATCCTTTTGATATTTTATTAAAAAAATTAGCAAAATCACATTATGAAATAAATGTTTTTCTCCAAAACACGTTGGGGACAATTATTTGCCCCCTTTTATTAAATACTTTTTGCAACCTCCTTTTGACAAGATAACAGCTCTGAGTCTTCTCCTATAATGCCTGATGAGTTTGGAGAACACCTGACAAAGAGATCAGAGACCATTCCTCCATACAGAATCTCTGCAGATCCTTCAGATTCCCAGATCCATGTTGGCGCTTCTTCTCTTCAGTTCAGCCCACTCATTGTCTATAGGTCAGGTCTCTGATCTCTTGTCAGGTGTTCTCCAAACTCATCAGGCATTATAGGAGAAGAGCTCAGAGCTGTTATCTTGGAAAAAGGAGGTTGCAAAAAGGGGGCAAATAATTGTTCCCAACGTGTTTTGGAGAAAAACATTTATTTCATAATGTGATTTTCCCCCCACTTTCAATTCTTTTACTTCAATAAAAGGTTAGATTTGCGCTATTTTTTTAAAATAAAATATCAAAAGGATTAACAATGCAGATTTATTTTTTACAGCCATCTTTGATCATATTTACCAAGGGGGCAAATAATTCTGACCAGCACTGTATATCTGTCTTAGTTTTATGCTCTTCGGTAACATTTGCAGTAAAACTCAAAGGTCGGTTATCATAATGCGGAAAGCTTGATTCTTAGCGCAAAGTAATTCAACACACCTGTTATGCAGCTGAGCCAGAGCCCTCATTTGAGATTAATGCAAATGCACAGAGCCAGAAGTGAACAATGAGCAAACAAACAGACCTAAAAGAGAGTCCGCTTTTCAAACCAAACATTAATTAATGTGAGACTTTCAGTGGTGCAATTAGGATTTTGGTTCTCAGCCAAGATGTTATGAAAGAGGATCCAGGCCTATATCTACCTAACAGAGCTTGTTTTAGATGAATTCCCAAATAAAAATCAATGACTAAAATAATTTGTTCTCACCATAGCAAGCATTCAAGTAAATGTCTTGTTTTAAAGAGACATAAACTATGCCTTCAGTTACTTACAAAATAGCTATATTACGTTTACTTCACATTTGAAATATGATCCAATGTACACTACCATTCAAATGTTTGGGGTCTGTAAGATTTCTTTTTTTCTTTTCTTTTTTTTGATACATTGAAACTGAAACATTTATTCAGCAAGGTTGTACTAAACTAATCAAAAGTGACAGTAAAGACATGTATAATGTTACAAAATATTTATTTTTTTAATAAATGCTGTTCTTTTGAACGTTCTATTCATGAAAGAATCATGAAAAAATATATATCATGGTTTCCACAAAAATATCAAGCAGCACAACTGTTTTCAGCATTGATAAGAAATGTTTCTTGATCACCAAATCAGCATACTAGAATGATTTATGAAGGTTCATGTGACACTGACTTTTCAGCAGTCATTACTTCAGTTTTTAGCTTTGCCATCACAGGAATAAAGGACACTTTAAAATATATTAAAATAAAAAAAGTCATTTTAAATTGTAATATTATTTTACAATATTACTGTTGATAGCACTTTATTTTAAAGTCCTGTTTCGCAATAACTAGGTACTAACCCTAAACCTTCCCCTAAACCGTAACTTAACCCATGTAGTTACCTTACATTACTCAGTACTTTTGTGGGTAAGTACACTCTAAGTACATTAAAAGTGCACGTACTGTAAAATAAAATACTGCATTTTTAATTAAATAAAAATGCAGCCTTTCAAGGACATAATAACCCCATACTTGATGGGTAGTGCACATTTATGCATTCAATTTTATGTAATCAAAGAGAAAAACACAGTATGCATGCTTTTCAGCACCACATCAATTCTGTGCATTATGCATCAGGTCAGAGCAGGGGGTACACATCATCCTTTTAAACGCTGTGTCTGGAGCACTAAAATGATGCATCCCATGGCTGGGATCCTAGGTTCAAATAACGGCCATCTGCAGGGAAACCTCTGGCTTTGTTTTAGAAATGCTGAGCCAATAATGTGTAACCTTTCCTCCATCACCTCCACTGTTGTCATAGTGACGTCGCACCTGTGGGTACCGAAATAATCTAAGGGAAAGAGCTCAGCAGCACCTGTGAAAGGAACCGTACTCTGGACGTCATGTGATACTGGGGGAGTAGTCTTCAATCTCATGGACTGTGTGGGTATGATCTATGTCAGTGGTTTCCAAACTGGGGTATGCGTACCCCTGGGGATACGTAAGGTGACAGAGGGGGTACGCAAACAAAATGCTGAGTTTTGCCAATCATTTAATTCTGCCCCACCTTAAAATAACACTGAAACCGAGCATGCATTTCTAACAGGCAAAATGTGGCCTCTAATGTAAAAACAGGAAAATGGTAGTGCCGTAAAAGGTCAAATACATGACATGCAATCAAATTACAAAGTAGTAGTATGCGCACATCCAGAAAACTTTAGGCAGGTGTGCGTTCAGATCAAGCACTTCACTAGAGAGTAAACAAAAATAGGCACACTGCCACTGCTGCTTTCAAAGAATGCCAAAGAAGGCATGCCTGACGAAGACCTTCGGGTCGAAAAGTTGTACAGTTCAATAAATTGATTCTTTGGAAGCAGCAGTGGCAGTGTGCCGATTTTTGTTATCCAATCAAATTACCTCATCTTTTGCGGTCAAAACTGACTGCCTCCACACAAGAAGAGTGCATTTGATAGGTTGTGTGCAGAGTATGCTCCCTTAGCAAATCACACTACATTACTGCCGTTCTCGACAATGTACTTTTGTAAAATTGGGGTTTCAGCACTAGCATGACGAACAAATATAGACACATACTGTGCATAAAGATCGATTTAAGACTCAAAGTCTCTTCAATACAGAAACATACCCTGTGTGAGTTCTTGTTTTTAATGCTGATAATACACTCGCCTAAAGGATTATTAGGAACACCATACTAATACTGTGTTTGACCCCCTTTCGCATTCAGAACTGCCTTAATTCTATGTGGTATTGATGCAACAAGGTGCTGAAAGCATTCTTTAGAAACGTTGGCCGATATTGATAGGATAGCATCTTGCAGTTGATGGAGATTTGTGGGATGCACATCCAGGGCACGAAGCTCCCGTTCCACCACATCCCAAAGATGCTCTATTGGGTTGAGATCTGGTGACTGTGGGGGCCATTTTAGTACAGTGAACTCATTGTCATGTTCAAAAAACCAATTTGAAATGATTCGAGCTTTGTGACATGGTGCATTATCCTGCTGGAAGTAGCCATCAGAGGATGGGTACATGGTGGCCATGAAGGGATGGACATGGTCAGAAACAATGCTCAGGTAGGCCGTGGCATTTAAACGATGCCCAATTGGCACTAAGGGGCCTAAAGTGTGCCAAGAAAACATCCCCCACACCATTACATCACCACCACCACCAGCCTGCACAGTGGTAACAAGGCATGATGGATCCATGTTCTCATTCTGTTTACGCCAAATTCTGACTCTACCATCTGAATGTCTCAACAGAAATCGAGACTCATCAGACCAGGCAACATTTTTCCAGTCTTCAACTGTCCAATTTTGGTGAGCTCTTGCAAATTGTAGCCTCTTTTTCCTATTTGTAGTGGAGATGAGTGGTACCCGGTGGGGTCTTCTGCTGTTGTAGCCCATCCGCCTCAAGGTTGTGCGTGTTGTGGCTTCACAAATGCTTTGCTGCATACCTCGGTTGTAACGAGTGGTTATTTCAGTCAAAGTTGCTCTTCTATCAGCTTGAGTCAGTCGGCCCATTCTCCTCTGACCTCTAGCATCAACAGGGCATTTTCGCCCCCACAGGACTGCCGCATACTGGATGTTTTTCCCTTTTGACACCATTCTTTGTAAACCCTAGAGATGGTTGTGCAGTGAAAATCCCAGTAACTGAGCAGATTGTGAAATACTCAGACCGGCCCGTCTGGCACCAACAACCATGCCACGCTCAAAATAGCTTAAATCACCTTTCTTTCCCATTCTGACATTCAGTTTGGAGTTCAGGAGATTGTCTTGACCAGGACCACACCCCTAAATACATTGAAGCAACTGCCATGTTATTGGTTGATTAGATAATTGCATTAATGAGAAATTGAACAGGTGTTCCTAATAATCCTTTAGGTGAGTGTATATTATTTGAGCAAAGAAATTTTTCCTGAATATCAACAGTTAATCTGCGAATTTGAACGAATTGGGAATTTGAACACTTGCTTCATTACTGAATGAATGAATGACTCTGACTCACACATTAAGACAGTGACTTGCTGCCACCTACTGCCGGTTTTAGTTTCATATTTAAAAGTATCGTTTCATTTTTACCATAATTTCATATTTCTCTATTGAACATTTTTTTTAATTTAAAACATTATCTCATAACATTAGCCTATTTGAGCCAACGTAATTGAATTCATGCCACCTATGAGCAGGAATAAAAAGTGTGCAAATACATCTAGATGCAGCTACCACTGCAGTGCAAAGCTGGCTTTTGTTGATACTGATTTCATTTGATTGAAATTATTGATTTAGTTTGATTTATTCCTTTATATTTAATATATTAATAATTAAATTAATGGAACTTTAAGAATTTGACAATTGGGGTACACAGAAGGATGTTAAATGCCTCAGGGGGTACACCACTCTAAAAAATGTGGGAACCACTGATCTATGGGTTGTTCTAACAAGACAGAGAAATACATACGACTGAAAACGTAACTTATTTCAGAAGAGATGTTGACACATCCACCACTGCAGGATGCATAAACTACCGCTTAAAAGTTAGTCAGTAAGTTTCTTATGCCCACCTGTGCTGCATTTCTTTGATCAAAATACAGTAAAAACAGTATTATTGTGAAATATTAGAAAATAGAAATAATAGAATTTTATCAATGTCTTTACTGTCATTTTTGATACATTTTTTATCAAAAAGCAACTTGTGTGTCAGAGTGAACTGTGGTGCTAACAGTCTCACAAACGTGCACGTTGCTTAGACCAACGGCCAAGTTCATGACTTTCGTTAAATTATACATTAAATTTAAGTTTGTTTTTCACCAAATCGTATACCGCGGTGCCAGAACACTTATAATATATAACATGTGGCATTGGACCATTCTGTGATACTTTTGATTATTTTTTATAAGCCTTGATGCTGGTCGCTATTCACTGCAATTATGTGGACGAGCGCGAGCTGGACTTTTTTTTTTAAATTCTCCTTTTGTGGTCCGAAAAAGAAAGAAGGGCATACGGCATTAGAACAACACCAGGGTGAGTAAATAAATGGTGACTTAATTTTCATTTTAGGGTGAAACTAACCCTTTAATGCATACTTGATGAATAAAACAAAAAAAAATTACTGACACCAAACTTTTGAACGGTAGTGTATTGCAACTTATGATGGTAGATCAGTCTCCGGGGGTTGGGTACAGATGCATCACAATTAATTATATCTCTGTATGTGGGCAAAAACAAAACATAAGAGAACAGTGGAGTTGGAGTTCATCTTAAGCCTTCGTCATCTACTCGTAACCTTGGTGTCTTAATCAACTTATCTTTTGGCTCTCATATTTCTTCTCTTGTTAAAAACTCTTTTTTCCATCTTCGTAATATTGCACATCTTTGATCTTCTCTCACTTTAGCTGATGCTGAAACCTTAATTCATGCATTAATCACATCACGTCTGGATTATTGCAATGTTCTATTTCTTGGTCTGCCCAAAAAACATATTGCAAGATTACAGTATGTTCAAAACTCAGCAGCAAGAGTTCTCACCTCCACCAGGCGTTCTGCTCGCATTACTCCTCTGCTTCATGACCTTCACTGGCTACCCGTGGCATCACGTATTCACTTTAAGGTATTACTTCTAACGTTTAAGGCATTAAATGGTCTTGCAACTCCATATCTGTCTGATCTACTTTACTCTTACCACCCTGCCCTTAGATCAGCTGAACTTGGTTTATTGTCCATCCCTCGTTTCTGGTTGTCTACTGTAGGTGGAAGGTCATTTAGTGTTAATGCTCCTAAATTATGGAATTCACTACCCCTTACACTTCATAATATCTCATTTGTGGCTACATTCAAGACTCAGCTAAAAACATATCTATTTAACATGTATTTTAGATGATGTGACTATATGTGTCCTTATGTGATTGTTATGTGTGTGCGGGTGTGTAAATGTATTGTAATGTACAATGTAAAGCGACCTTGAGCTACGGAAAGGCGCTATATAAATAAAACTACTTCTTCTTCTTCTTCTTCAGTGAAGTCGCTCAAAGTAACATGCACTTCTCCTTCGACTTGCCCACACTGGACTACAGTATTTCACAGGGGACAGATTACATGAGCTCCAATTTGTTTATTCCCATGATTTGTAGTTGTGTCACAGTGCTTATTGGAATAAAGTTATCTTTTCTAAACTCTGTCGATTCACCCAGGAGACACTCAGATCATCTTAATGTCGCTTCAATTCACAGTAAAAACGAAAGACTTGACTGTCAGTGTGAGTGACCCCTCTTCAGCAGCAGAAACGCCACGGATGACTGACCTCTCTCTCGGCATCACACCACACACAAAGCAATAAATGCAAACACCCCGTTTGAGTTATACTGCAAATTGCAAGTTCGTATTTTAAGTTGAAGGCAGACGACCAGAGTATTTATGTCTGCAAGACTGACACATACTCTCTCTCACCCCACAACAGACTAAATTTCCCCAACATAGTTGACTGTTTGCTAAACTCTGTGCAGTCAAGCATCAAAATCAATTTGTTGAGCCATTGAGCTGTGTCGATGGGGAGATGCTCTGTCATAATTTCCTGTGTAAAGGCAATCTTGGAGAATGACTTTAAGCTCAAGCTACAAAGGAATCCTTTTTTTGTGTGTGTGGGGACTATCACAAGGTAAACATTTCCTTTCATGGTGCGTTTTAGAAAAACACTAAAAAACCGTGAAACACAGTGAGGCACTAAATAAGATTACTTTAAAATTGCCCATCAAGCCACAATAAAAGTAAGGTGGTTCAGATAGCTTTAATCAAAGTGGTCTTTTTCCACCTCATAAAAACTTACAGACCACATGTTGCTTCTCTGGAAGATCTGATTGCTGTGTGTTGAACTTCCTTCCTCTTTCAGTATACTTTTACTCCTCAGTGGCTCTCTGTTTATCAGGAACCGGCTTCACGTATAATTACCTCCCTTGCTGCTTTACACCTTCAGCCTCTGTGCTAAAAAACAGTTGTACTCTTGTTACCTTCTAGCCAAACCCTGCAGCAGACGACCCCTCACCAAAGAACAACCGTGATACCCTATGGAAACAGTTTCTCAGTTATTATCGACCGGCACAATCCACTGGATTGCTTTGAAATTGTTTAGGAGGACTGTATGGAGCCCAGTTTGTATAAAAGAAATGACAAAGGGGATAGCAAAAAGCTTGTTAGAGAGAAGGACAGTCAATTTGTGCCTGGAAGGAGAATAAAAAAAAAAAGAAAAGAAAAAGCTATTTGGGTTTGGGTGATTCAGTGTAATGCAATTGGGTTCATTGATCCAGCTGAATTGCTACACAGAGGAGGGCTGTATTTGTCATATTGTGTTTGAGATATATTGTAGGAGAAGGACGAACAGACCTGGAAAATAACAGGCACTGTTTACTACGTTTCCAAATATTTTCCAACCCATTTAATATTTTATTTACAGAATCTATACAGGCACCACTGCAGATCATTAAAAATCAGATCAGACGAAACTGGTGTAATGCTGTTACATGATGTGGAAACATTAGAAATGGAGAGATGATCTTATGATGTACTCGTTAATTTTTTGAAACTATAATTCAAGTGAAAATCTGATGTTTTTCTTTTTCGAGTTTTTTCGTCAAACCTGTCTACTGCCTTTACAATCTCTCCTCGTTGTAACCTCAGTCAACATATATTGGCTCCATTCTGATTCTCATGGACCTGTATACTGAAATTTTACTCATATTCAAGTGATCAAAACATACAATGAAGCCAGTGACCCCACCTCAAACTGATCACTGCTATAACTGGTTCTCTAGTCTAGGTCCTCAAACCTTTGGGCATATATCTAGGCCCAGCAGAAGATTACTACACTCTTACTGGTAGCTGACAGTGTTATCAAACATTCATTTAAAAAATGAAAACACAAGCAACAGCGGAAAAAAAAAGCAACAGGGGATTTGTTGAATTTTATAAATGATGGCTGTTCTAATTCTGCGGAAATCAGCTGAGCTTATGTATATTTTTGAAATGTCAGTGCAAATATTTCAAAGACCTGCTTATGACACTCACTTAAATTAGATGGATACCACTAGCTGTACAATTGTATTATAATCGTCTACATGAATAACGGCTTCATATCAGTTCTTGAGGTCAAGTTAGTACTTCCATCCTTAATGTCAGTACCACTGTAAGTTCTGTCAGTACCAGTGTTGTTACTGTTAACTAAAACTTTAAAAAAAAAATGGTGTAAATATTGCTGAAATAAAATAAAATATAAATATTAAATGAAAAAATAATAAACAATGCTGCCTTAGGAACTAATTGAATTACTTGAATTACAAAAAAATACTAAAATAAAAATAAAAATAAATGAAAGCTAAATAGAGTGCTTTAGTGATAATGTACTTTTGTAGGCCAACCCGGAAGTTCGGCAAAAGTAAAAAGCTAAACATAGGCTATAAACAAACTCAACTACGGTCGCTTGACTTCAATCACCACTACGCTTCTGATAACTCTTTCAGTCTTTATTTAAAAAGATTGTCCCTGAAAGGTTAAAGGGCCCTTATTATGGATTTTTGAAAATGACCTTTCATGTAGTGTGTAACATAGGTCTAAGTGAAAGAAAACATCCTGCAAAGTTTTAAATCTGAAAGTGCACCGTATATTAAGTTATTGTCTTTCAAAAGTAAGAGTCGACTCTGAGTCAATAAAATGAATCGTTTTTCAAACGAGTCATAAGCCGTTTCATCAAGACGAAACATTAGTATATTGCCCGTCCACTTATTGCGCACGCAGACAACTTGAACCTCCTCGAACACTGCAGCTGATGGATACTGGACAGCATCATATCGAGAAGACCCTGTGCTCTACAATGTGAAGGTAGGCTAAAGCCAGTTTATTTTCACTGCCCAAGGACGAGCATGTAAAGAATCAGTGGTTAAAAATCATCTTTACCATGATATCACAGCAGTATAATCCTAAACTTTTGCTGTGTTCCCTTTATTTTACTGGCGACTGCTTCTCAAATCTCGGAGTTCAATGCAGGATTCGCAAACTGCTTGCTCTTGAAAGATGGTATTCAAAAACTTAGTTTTGAGTTTTATATTGTGTAGGTCTCCTGCTAACTGGTTAACTCACATTATTACTGTCTTACTGAAATACTTCTGTTGATCAGCTGTGGGCCACTATTACCTAAAACTGTGTCTATTAATGCAGATTGTCTGTCGTTCTCACTACTTTGAGGAAATATTTGTTTTACCAACGTTTATGTTACATCAGATCATTCACTCTAGAGCTCGGCTAATGTACATTGCATACATGCACTGTTATTGATACAGTTTTCACATGTTCACCGTAATATATTAGAAAAATACTCTGTAAATAAATTAGTACAAGTAAAATAATCGGTTTGTTGATGGACATTCACTTGTTAATGCTGATGGTGAGTAATTACAGTTGCAACATCTTATAATGTACCTCAAACTGAGTGAGAAGTGTGAAACGTCATGCTCGAGTCGTCCTTGCGATGGAGGTTCGGGTTGAATAACTAGCTCTTCCAGTGTTTCCTCATCGGACTCGCGCTCGAATTGATATGGTCAAATCGACGTCATTGTTCATTACTGTGTTTAGTTTACGGTGTAGGAAGCCTCAGGACAAGCAGAGCTGATGTTGTTATGGCAATACGCTGATTTCACGCAGCCGCCATTTTGAAATCAAAAGCGAGGCTCCGGTGGGAAGAACCCTGGAAGTAAAGATAAACAACAATGCCTTGGACTACCAACCTGAAGCTGCTGCCGCGATTCACACTATTGGATGTTGATATCCAATATAGGATATGTATATAGTTCGTTCCTGCTTCTTTATTTACGTTCTGAATTATATATAAAAAAAATCTTTTATTTATAAATGAATTTCACTGTATATAGTCTAAAGTATGAAAGAAATGTATGTACAGTTTTAGAATAACTCATTTCTACATTAACACAACAATACGCCATCGCATTCGCGACTCTCCTATGATTAAAGGCGGCACTTCCGGTTTACTTCCCACCGGAGCCTCGCTTTCGATTTTTAAAATAAGTATGAAAGAAAGACGGCTGCATGAAATCAGCGTATGGGCGTTTTTGTTTTCGACGCAATATGTACGTGGTAGACCAATCACAACAGACTGAGCCGTCTGGCCAATCAGAGCAGAGTAGCTTGCGGAAAGGCGGTATTTAGAGAGATTGATTCATTTGACGAGTCGTTTGAGAATCATTGAAAATGTGATGATGGGCAAATGTATATTATGAGGAAATTAAACAGGTTTTTTTACCTTTGATGCATGTAAACATGTTGTAGGAGACTCCACAACAACATTAGGACACTTTAAAATAGCATGATAGGGACCCTTTAAGTTATAATAGTTTGCAAAAGCCTGATTATAAACACAACGAGGTTGTGAAAGTTACAGTAAATAGTGAGTAGATGAGTTTACCTGTTCGGCTAATGACGTTTAATATCGCCGTCAACCTCTGTAGTCCCATTTAGCCACTTGTTTGCAACCGTCTTTTTCAGGACAAGTAAATGCTTGTTTCAGGCAGTTAACCAAAAGCCCATAAAAATAAAAAAACGGACCGGAAGTGCTAAAATGCTAACTTGTTTCCGGGTTTTGACGAGTCATCTCTGTGCAACTAACTCATTCAGCATAAAAAGAGACCTTTAGAAAAAGCGGAAGACGATCTGTTGCTACGGTAACAAGAGCTCTCAACATGTAGATGGGATTATGTGTAATGTGTACAGAAAATGTAAAAATAGCCTTGTTTAAAGCCTATTGCACACCACTCTACACTGCTCACCTGTGGTGTTTCTACAGAAAAGCTGTATTTCACAAGTTACAAGTAGCATATAACGATGCTCTTAGGATTCTTTTGAAAGTACCTCGCTGGACCAGCGCAAGCCAGTTGTGTGTGCAGAATGATGTGACCACACTAAATGCTGTAATAAGAAATGCTGTTTATAAATTTATGATGAGACTTATGGACTCGCAAAATGAAATTATAACTGTTTTTATATGGCCTGACCAGAGCAGTACTAGGTACAGCTCGCTGCTTTGGAGGCACTGGAGAAATTGTTTATATGGATTATAATCAATTGTTTTTATTTCTCTGTCTGTCTCCCTTGTATGTTCTTATGGACCTTTTATGAGTCTGAAATAATAAAAAAATATTAATATGTCTATGCCATGTGTCATTTTACTTGTTTGTCATGGGTAAGACTATAATAAACTGAAAGTAACACAAGCAGCATACCCTTAGCCACTGCTTCTCCGTCAATGCGTCACTGTAGTCGACATCTCTGCGGTGACGAGATCCCCGGCCGAAAATCTTTTCCTCCTCCTCCTCACAGGTCAGCCGCTCCACCTCTGCATCATCCTTCAGGATCCATGATGGCAGCTCATCCTCTTCCATTAGCCGAGGTTTACGCTTAGGGTTGCGCGCATCCTCTCGACGGCGGTCCAAATCCATGCGCTAAAAGTGCCATCAATGGATTACATAAAGTTTGAAAGTAATTGGTCAATTTCTTGTTCTAGTCTTAAATTGATTCAAAATTCACAGAAACACATGGCTTACTTTTCAAAGAGACAACAATTACTGTGAATCAACATGCAAGGGACTTTCTGTGCAAGCAACACATTTTGTGCGATTTCAGTCTTACCATGAAAAGCTCAAATTCGTCCTCATTACGAGCAATCATTTGATTGAGAGTTTCATCATCTGGAACTTCATCTTCCTCCTGGTATAACACACACATGCCAACAAACATAATTAGGATACATTTATTTTGAGAGTGACTAGTATTTCATATCTGGCCAAGTGGATTTTTAAATTAGCATCCCTCATGGGTGCCTTAAACAATTTTGCTTTTTAAATCGTAATAGTACCAGAATAGACACTACCAAACCAGACACTAAGAAATGCTTTGTACTGTTCCTGTAAGTAATTCAGCTCAACTTAACTGCACTCCGGTTAGTCTCACAAAAATGCATGCCTTTGCTTTTGGCTTTATCACACTCAAAATCAATAGAATAACAGACTCTTAGAGATTCATGTACATAACATAAAACTTCTGTCATCATTTACTCACCCTCATGTCCTTCCAAACCTGTATTTCTTTCTTTCTTCGGCGGAACATAAGAGAAGACATTTTGAAAAAAGAGAAAAAAATCAACTCTTTTGTTCCACATAAGAATTACATTTCTACAGGTTTGGAAATATAACAGGATGAGTAAATGATGACAGAATTAAAATTTTTACTTTTTACAAAATTTAAAATTGTACGTGAACTATCCCTTTAATGTTTCTCATTATGAATAGTGTCAGTAAATTTGATAAAGCCTTACTATTTCAACATTATTTCAAAATACAGGCATCTTTCATTACTTTATTTTATAAATATTTTATAAGCATAAAAAATTAATTCAAGGCAGAAGGGGATTAACATATATTTTTAAAGATCGGACAGCTAGTGTAAATGCTCTCCATGATGCCTTTAAGGCTAATAGCAATTCGATCACTAAAAGCTGCATAGAAAATGAGACTCGGCTAAGTTGAAATGTTCAATTGTTGTCCCAAGCAGCCATCAGAGTGCAGAAGTTTGAGAGCCCCACAATTGACACAAGAGCCCGCCATCATGGATGAGACACATGAATGGAGAAACCGTGAAACTCAAACATTAACTGCTATGTGGGGCGACGAGAGCATTCAACAGAAAATTTCACAGCCTGGTACTGCCCTCATCTGTTATACAGTATTTGTATATTTATATATTTGTGGGAATAGTAGATTGGATTTATATCCATTTTGGGAAGACAAATGTATGAGGTGAAGTGTAATTTGAATGTGCATAGCCAATTTGATAGCAATCAAATTGCACAATGTATGCTTTCATAATGGCTAGTAAATGAAAAATAATCTGTCTTTTTCCTAATAATTTTGACCTCAGTGCATCATTAGATACAATTAACCAGTTTATCAGTTACTCCAACTGCCATCTGTGCTTGTTGAAACGACTCACCTCATTCTGTTCCTCGTGCTCCAGAATAGCCTGCAGGAAGGCTCTACGTTCATGGCTAGAGGACTTCTGATCAAACATGCCTGCCTGAATGACCTTCTGATCAACGTTCAGTTTATATTTGGCCGCTGCTAGAATCTTCTCCTCCACACTGTTAACAGTGCACAGACGCAGTACGCGTACTTCATTCTGCTGGCCGATGCGGTGGGCTCGGTCCTGTGCCTGCAAGTCCTGGTGATTGAAACACAGTTGAGTTTGATTAACAGAGTTATATCAGTTACAATCAGAGGGTGAGAGTGTTATTAAGAAGAGGCATGGTGCAATCTTTCTGGCTTGTTCTTTGGAGAAGGAAGAATAAACATTTCAAATTGGCTGAAGATTGCTATTGTGTTTTCCTGTATGTGGAGGCGGATGGAGGGAACATTTTTAGCATCTTCTGCTGAAAATGTGTGGGGAAAAGGGCCCAAACTTCATGCTGCTAATCTAACAAATCATCCAACCAACAAAACCAACATATGAATGGAAATAATAAATGAATAAGATAAATGAATAAATAAACCAATAAATATATAAACACGTCAAAAATCACCTCAAAATCTATACTTGTCTGTGGTAAGTTGGCATTAAAAAGTGATGTGGTATTAAATACTATACAACAAATTTAAAGGAGAACTCCGGCGCAAAATGAACCTTTGGTCTAATTACACATTGGTACCTAGTCAACCGTTATCTGAGATTTGTTTTCATGATTATCGAATGTAAATAGTTTTATCTCTAAAAACAGTTTAGCCTATAAAGCTAGTATAACGCTAGTATATTGGGCATAGATCAATGACAAATAAAAATCGCTTGTTAATACCACTAACAAGGCTCAAAATAGCCCCACACTAACACGGTAGCATAATGAGGGTCCCTACCTTCAAACCGAAGCATTGAGAACTTTGTCAGTGTCCAGACAGTTTAATAAGAAGATATTTAATACATACAGTCAACTTCGCGTATACAGACAGGAGCCATCTTTGAAATACAGTCTCTTCCATTCGATCTACGAACGCCGATCCAAGCCTGCTGTTCGCGCACACCTTATCACAACTTATAGCTCGTTCACATCTCACCAGCGCACTTGGATCGGCGTTCGTAGATTGACTGGAAGAGACTGTATTTCAAAGATGGCTCCTGCCTGTATACGCGAAGTTGACTGTATGTATTAAATATCTTCTTATTAAACTGTCTGGACACTGACAAAGTTCTCAATGCTTCGGTTTGAAGGTAGGGACCCTCATTATGCTACCGTGTTAGTGTGGGGCTATTTTGAGCCTTGTTAGTGGTATTAACAAGCGATTTTTATTTGTCATTGATCTATGCCCAATATACTAGCGTTATACTAGCTTTATAGGCTAAACTGTTTTTAGAGATAAAACTATTTACATTCGATAATCATGAAAACAAATCTCAGATAACGGTTGACTAGGTAACAATGTGTAATTTATGGAGCCAGATCAGACTCATTAATAATTCACGCATAAAACATGATTCACACATGCGTAGACAATTTCACATGCGTGAAACCTAATTCACGTACACACAAAAAAAATTCACGTGCGTGAAAAAAATATATATTCACAAAAAGCAATTCACATGCGCAAAATAAAATTATATATTCATAAAATACATTTCACAAATGCAAAACACAATTCGTAGATATACAACTGTGCACAAAAACCTTTGAATGTTTAAAATGTACGAGTGTGTCCTTGAATTTGAATGTGCAAATCGTCATTCACGTACGAATCGCCTTGGATGTGTGTGTGTGTATTTTTGAGACTTTCCTGGCAGCGCTTCACTCGTAACACAGAGCAGTCGTACTCTTTAGCCAATCAGATTTAAGCTCATCAATCGACCAATCAGTATCACGTGAGGGCGGGCCTACCTGCATGTTACGTCATCAGCTTTCGACCAGTTCATGGCTGAGCAGAGGTAAGTGCAGTTAATCGTTCATTTCTGTGTTAACTGAAGTTAGAGATCAGTTGAAGCATAGTTTATGAACTGCTGTTTAGTCCACATGTGAACATAAACATTTATTTTTAGTATTGATGGATTTTCATGTCCTGTCCACAACACATTCAACTGATGATAATGTATGTAATGACGTGCATATATAGGAGACATGTTTTGTTTTAAACTGCATATATTATGTAGTTTTATTGTTTCAGATTTCCGAGACAGATGATGTATGAAGTTGCAGACAACCAGTACTGTGATCTTACCATTCCTACTGTAATTCTTTCAAAACAGTCCTGTTGCAAGCCATCCATTTTGACAGTTGTTTCAACAAGAGGTTGAAAGTGATGCATTGTTACTGTATCCATTTGTCTCCTGCGGACTATATGTACACGCTCTAGGAATACAGCCCTGCTATGCATGCATTTTTAAATGTTCTTGTCAGAATTAAAAGATTAAAAGACATAGTTCAATTTGATGTACACGTTTTATTAATTTGAAAGTTTCCGAAATCCTTTGGGAATAAAAAATATATATAAAATGACTTGATCATGATTAATGTTCCTGTTACATATGAAGATCATGAACATTCAGTGCAGAGAAATATACGTCTCTTCCAGAGTTGTGAGATCCAGTCAGAGTCTTCTTTGCTTTTAAAGTATATAAATATAAGTGCAATACATCAAGTGAAAAGTGAACAAATGAATTGTGTTCAATCCAGTCATCAGTAGACCTCTCTGTTAGGACATATCAGATTTTGTCCTGATATTTAAAATAGTAAAAACCTATAGTACGAGAGGTGCAGACAGAGGACGTGGGAGATTAAGTGATGGTATTTGAATAGAGTTTACTGAGTAATCTTAGTCGCATAATCTTAATTGCCTCTCTATGATAAGTACCTTTGTCTTATCAGCACAAAATCAGATTTGCCTATTTTACTAAGCAAAGTAAAATTAATGCTTCACAATATTGTCCCGTGAGACCTTAAGATGACAATAAAAAACCTTATTTAAAAACCTTGAGATGACAATACAGCACAAAACATAAGGAAATGTTGGATATATTGGTAACACTCTACAATATGGTACAATAACTAAGTTAACATTAGTTAATGTATTAACTAACCATGAGCAATTCATTTGTTGCGGTGTTTGTTAGTCTTTGTTAACGTTAGTTAAAAATACAGCTGTTTATTGTTAGTTTACAGTGCATTAACTAATGTTAACAAGATTTTAATTAAGTAGCCTATTAGTAAATGCTGAAATTAACATTAACAAAAAATAATAAAGGCTGTTTACGTGCAGTTCATTATTAGCTCATGTTAACTAATGAAACAATATTGTAAAGTGTTACCAATTAAGACATAAATACAAAAAAAAGTATAAAAGAGAATAAAGAAAGAACATGAATTAAGATGTTTGTGACACACCAAAGGTGAGTAATCCTGAAAAATACAGGGAAACAAGTGTTAATAATAATTTAACAACATACACAAATGGCAAATAAACACTGGGTGCTCATTAAAATAGGTCTATTCACCATTTAAAGAACAATCTCGATGAGGCCAGCCAGTGCTAAGAGAGCTAGGGTGGGTATTGACCACAGATGATTGTTTTGCACTCATTAGCGTGATGATTAGCTGTGAGAGCTGTCTGTACAGATAAAATACAACAAAACAAGCATCATTCTTCTTCATTTTTGACACGATATGGGACATCTGATTACAACAACACTTGCTTACATCAGTTAATAGTTCATAAACTATTGCTTCAACTGATCTCTAACTTCAGTTAACACAGAAATGAACGATTAACTGCACTTACCTCTGCTCAGCCATGAACTGGTCGAAAGCTGATGACGTAACATGCAGGTAGGCCCGCCCTCACGTGATACTGATTGGTCGATTGATGAGCTTAAATCTGATTGGCTAAAGAGTACGACTGCTCTGTGTTACGAGTGAAGCGCTGCCAGGAAAGTCTCAAAAATACACACACACACATCCAAGGCGATTCGTACGTGAATGACGATTTGCACATTCAAATTCAAGGACACACTCGTACATTTTAAACATTCAAAGGTTTTTGTGCACAGTTGTATATCTACGAATTGTGTTTTGCATTTGTGAAATGTATTTTATGAATATATAATTTTATTTTGCGCATGTGAATTGCTTTTTGTGAATATATATTTTTTTCACGCACGTGAATTTTTTTTGTGTGTACGTGAATTAGGTTTCACGCATGTGAAATTGTCTACGCATGTGTGAATCATGTTTTATGCGTGAATTATTAATGAGTCTGATCTGGCTCCATAGTAATTAGACCAAAGGTTCATTTTGCGCCGGAGTTCTCCTTTAAATAATTAGCATTTTGCTAATCATATTGCATGTAGCTTTTATGGCCTTGTATTAATTGAGAAAATACATGGATTTATTTTATTTGTGATATATGTACAGTACAGGACCATTTTATTTGACAAAATAAATGCAGTAAAAACAATACTACTGTGAAATATTTAAATATTAATATTTAAAATATTTGCAATTTAAAATAACTGTTTTCTATTTGAATATATTTTAAACTGTAATGTATTCCTGTGATGGAAAAGCTGTAATGACAAAGCATTTTTTTTCAGGATGAATACAGTTTAGAAGAACAGCCTTTATTCGAAATCTAAATCTTTGTGACATTAAAAATGTCTTTATGGTCACTTTTGATCCATTTTCAGCAATCATCTTTGCTGAATAAAAGTATTTTTTTTCCACAAAAAAACAACAACTTTTAAACCATAGTTTACTTTTTCCTGTATAACTTTTAACCAGCAATTCTAATACTAATAAATCAAAATGTACATATTATTTGTCAACTACTATAGAAGCCTGTTTCTACTTCAGAGTAAGGGTACGTTTACATGACAACGATGTACTAAATACGGAAAAGTTTTTTCTTTACACAGACAACCTTATCAAAACCATCCCCATTCACACGGATCCGCAAACGACTAAAACACTGTATTATGCATGTCAGGCCACTAGTTGGAAATGTCACTTTGTAAAGAAAGACTACATGCCTGCGCACAAAAGCATTATTTTATTGAGAGCACTCAAGCCACACGCGCATGCCTATAGACTAAATACTCAATACGCATGTGCATGCTATCAACGATTTTACATTTTTGTAGTTAACACGGAGATGTTAACGGTATTGTTTTCAAAAACTTGCACTTTGAAACCCGTTTTAAACATTTTTTGCGTCTTTGCGCCAAAATGCATACAAAGTTTTCAGTTTTTAGTGGAAAATGGTGTTGTGTAAACCGGGCTATATTGATGAAGAAAACATTTTTTTCACATTGTGAGATATACAGTACAATCATAATCACAAGATAGAGTTAAAAAAAAGTTGCTAGTTCCTCTGAATCACACAAACCTGGTGGGGGTTCCAGTCGCTGTCAAAGATCACAACGGTGTCTGCAGCTTGCAAGTTGAGGCCCAAACCACCTGCCCTGGTGCTCAACAGGAAGATAAAATACTGGGAGCCTTCACTGTTGAATTTCTTTAAAAGCTCTGCCCGGTCCTCAGACTTTGTAGTTCCTGGAGGACACAACCAGAAACAAACATGTTTTAATAAAAGAGAAAGGGCAGCATATATGTGTGATCACACTCATTAAAAAAATGGTGGGCCACCAATTGGAAATCCCCAACATTGAGGTCCTAAAGGACAGGAAAACATAAAAGGAGGTTTGCACTGATTACTGACCATCCAGACGCAAATAGAGGAAGTTACGGTAGCTAAAATAATCCTCCATGATGGTCATGAGGGTGGTCATCTGACAGAACAGAAGCACTCTGTGATTGGTGGCCTTCAGCTTGGGCAGGATGCGGTCCAGTAACTCAAACTTGCCAGAGGCACGGTACAGGTCAGGGCTAGGACAACAAAATAGCATGTCTAAAATGTCATGTAGTGCAGGGGCTCTGCGGTGTGTTAAGTGATTCATATTTGATGAATGAACAATTCATGGTAACAGACGATTTGATCCGTACTCACCCGCTGATAATGCCATTTGGATATCCCAAGTGTTCAGCGAAGGATTCCTGAAGTAAAAAATAGACACTTTGAGTACAGCTAATGCCATACTAGTAGAAAAATACCATGGCACTGTAGAATGTTTCATTTTGATTGTTGACCGAAGTTTTAACTCCATAGATATGAAGAAGTTATAGGTCTAAAAGATATTTTATATACATACATTAAAAGTCAATGGGGTCCAATGGTTTTTAGACCCAATTAACTTTCATGCTACGAGATAAAAACAGTTCCAGTGCCTGGAGAGTACGCATCTATGTCATCAATTTCTGAGCTTTTCTCTTTTAATCCAATCACTGCATTGCATGCCATCAGAGAAGTCAAATGTCATTAAAGACCACTTCAGTGCTGTTTGTACACCTCTGCCTGTTCTGTTTGTGGAGTTGTTTTTCAGACACATATGTGTTGGTAAGTATATGTTTCCTCAAAACAGTAAAACAAAAGTGTTGTTTGCATGAAAGAAAGACGTGGTCAAAGCTGGAGTTTGACTACCAACACATGGTAAAATATGACTCATGTTTAATATGCAAAAACACACAAGAGGGGTTTTTGCGCGGAACTCCGTGATGAGTTTAACAAGTCGCAACACGGATCACAGTTCATATCCGGACCAGAGCGAGCGTGTTTCAAGTTTTTATGGACATATTTCATATACTCTAGTGCTAAAACAAACATAAACCAGCACCGTGCATGCGCACATATTCCACCATGTCTTCTTCAAGTTAAATATATATATATATATATATATACATATATATATATGCAAATAAGGACACTGATACAGGAGTATGTCTGAGGATGAACGCATTGACACAATTAATTATTCTGATACACAGAAGACAACGAAGTAGACCAAAAATTCAAAGAAGAATGGACAAAAAAAGCAACTTATTTTTTTCTGTTGAACTGATGCGTGCCATTTGTTCAGAGATTGTAAGGCTCGTAAATGTAATGAATTATACATTTTAAACGTTCTTCCTCATCTTTTAGACCAATAGCTCTGGAAAGTTATAATGCTGATTTGTTGATATTTCTAAGAATAATTTATCAAAACGTATTTGGTTTGTTCATGATAGTTGTTGGTGGTCTCTAATGATAAGCTTAAGAGTCCGTTGTCATAGGGTTAATAATTTTAGTGCTTCAACTTAAAACTTATTTCAGTTTACTGCCAAAAGAACATTTCAAATTTTTTTCAACCAATATTCATATTTTATTTCAGCTTAATAATAGCCATGACTGAGACATATGGCGATACCTCAATGTGCTGAAACATGTAGGGATGGTTACAGATCTTCTTCAGCTGCATGATGGTGTTCATTAAAGTCTTGGCTCCTCCTTTACCCTGTGGATGAAATACATCAAGTTAAAACCCCATGAACGTCTGCTTTAATCCACACAGCAGTGTAACATACAGTTACAGTTACCATACAGCCTCTCTCTTTACCTTCTTGTCTTTCTCTGAGCCGTCAGTGAGCAGGATACCTTTGCCCTGCATGTGCCTGTACAGAACCTTCTGGATGGCTGACATGTCACATTTGATGACATACTCCACCTGTGACGAATTAAGACCCAATGCATGAATATAACCTCAACCGCATGACATACAGATGTCATTCAAACTTTGTTTGGAAGATGCTTTATTTAAAAGAAAAATACTTTTTTGTTGTTTTTGGAAATAAATAAAATAATTTTGTAAAGAATGTTGTACTTTTTTTTTTTAAAGATGTACAGACAATGTAATACTGTAATAATGTATAAATGTAATAATGTATGAATTATGTAATAATTCATACTGGGGCCTATAAAATTGGCAGTATAAATTTGAACTGTTGAGACCTACTTATGAAATTTAAGATTACAGTTTGAAAATTTACTCTGATTGACATTAAGAGAATATTAAAAATGTTACCAACAGCAATCGCATCAAATTATATTTGCATACTGAATTTTGACTGGTAGTGTCTTCAGTTCATATATCAAACCATTTATAGCTGCTTTGACAAGGCACTATTTGTTGTTTTCTGTGTGCGGTCGACCTAATAAGACACATGTTAAATGTCATGCTGAATGCTTTTTAGCAACATTTCATTTTTGAAAAACCAAAGTCTAAAACCTGAACTAGAGTTGTCAAAAAGTACTGGTACCAAGTCGATACTGAAATTTTAAAAATGCGACGCTTTGAGCGTTGCTGAGCGGAATCATAAACTCATCTGATTGCCTATTGTACTCACAAGCTCATTGGATATGTCTGTGATTGGCTACAATGATCAGCGCTTCAAAAACATGTTGTAAATATACATTAATGATGCTCTTCACTGACCGCTTACACAGATACAGACGGGAACTTTTGAAAGGAAACGCTCCCGTAGCCCATCAGACATATCCGATGAGTGCGTGAACACAATGGCAAATCAGAGGTGTTTATGATTACACTCAACAGCGATCAAAGCTTTACGAAACATTTTAAAGCACACCGACTTGGTACCGAAGTCGTTACTTTTTGACAACTCTAACCCGAACTTGCATAAAACATTAATACTGTTGTTTTGCTTGGTGTCTCCTTTTCCACTTTCATTAAAAAAGTGTGACAGAATGGATCCTTACCTTCTCAGGTAACTGGGACTCCACTTCTTTCTTCAGTCTGCGCAGAAGGAAGGGACGTAATACCTTATGCAAACGGCGAATGATGAGGATGGTCTCCTCTTCATTTAGATCCACCTGAATCGGCGTAATCCGCAACAGAGAGAAACCTCTTTAAGCTACAGTGTAATGTGTAAAACAGGATGGTAAATCTATAAGGGTGAAATATAACAGTCTACCCTCTCTCCAGTCATTGCAAATGGAGCATTGAACCACTGCTCAAAGGTGGTGCAGCTTTTGAAGATGGTGGGCAACAGGAAGTTGAGCAGGGCCCAGAGCTCAGGTAATTTGTTCTGTAGAGGGGTCCCAGTGAGCAACAGCCTTCTGGGAGCGACGTAGTGGGTGTTCAACACCTGCGTGAGCTTGCAGTGATGGTTTTTCATGCGGTGACCCTCGTCCACAATCATATACTTCCAGCGAATCTGGGGGTTGGAAAGGAATTGACAATTAGTGCATTAAGGCACTGATTGTTCTACAAACGTGCCACTTCAAGACCATGGGTTCGAGTCCCAGGGAATGCAGAAACTGATTAAAAGTACACTACCGTTCGAAAGTTTGGGGTCAGTACGTTTTTTTTTTTTTGTTGAAAGAAATGAACTTTTAGCATGGATGCATTAAATTGATCTAAACGGCAGTAAAGCCTTTTGTACTGTTAAAAAAGATTTCTATTTTAAACAAATGCTGTTCTTTTGAGCTTTCTATTCAAAGAATTACGATAAAAAAACAGCTAATCAGCATATTAGAGTGATTTCTGAAGGATCATGTGACACTGAAGACTGGAATATGCTGCCGATAATTCAGTTTTGCCACCACAGGAGTAAATTATATTTTAAAATATATAAAAAATAAAACTTTTTTGAATAAATGAATAAAAGTTATTTTAAATTGTAATACTGACCCCAAACTTTTAAATGGAAGAATGCACTTTAGATGCAAGTGTCTGCAAATGCAAACGTAAATGCATGACCTTTACCTTGGCGAGAATGTGCTTGTCTTTAATGATGTACTCGTAGGTGGTTATAAGGACATTAAACTTCCCACTGCGGAGCTGCGGCACAAAAGACCTCCGCATTGATGGTGTGCCCTTTGACGAATTAAAACAGAAATCGCAATTAACTTATTACCTAAAAGCTATATTACATCATAACATGTAATTGTCCACAGTAACTATACATACTGATAATAAAAATCAATGACTACCTTGTAGGAAATTTTCACAATACTTGGTGCCCACTTGTCCAACTCATAAACCCAGTTAGACAAAGTCCTATGAAAAAAACGAAAATCAATATTGTCATTTTTTTATACTAGAAGGAATAAACAAATAAATGTTTTACCTCTAAATGAAGTAATTTCTCTAAATGATATGTGGTGGTGTGATAGTGGAGCAGAGTTAATGATAGGTGTGAGGTAAAGCTGTTTGAGGACATTTCTGGCCGTTGCACAAATCAATCAATATAACTTGTAAAATATGTTGTACCATTTAATTCAATGTCCAACTAACCATGCATGATCAATATGACAACTGTTCAGTGACTTGTAGCACTGCCATATGTCACCTTAAAAATGTAACATCACAAATCACTATCACAGCGTTTTCAGTCATTAGAGGTCAACTGAACTGTATGTAATAGTGTTTAGCTACCTAATGAAGCCATTGCACTGCAAATCCTCTTAGACATTTCACTTCATTACACCTCTTATCACATTATTTGCATCTTGCTAGTTGGACTTACGAGAGCGGTACGATGATGAGGTACGGCCCATTGAGCCTCTTGTTTTCCATCAGATAGGTGATAAGGGCGATAGTTTGAATGGTCTTCCCCAGACCCATCTCATCGGCCAGAATACCATTCAGGTTGTTGTTGTACAGAGACACCATCCATTCCAGACCCTGGATCTGAACAAAAAGATTTGCATTATTTGGCGGTAATATCTTAAAAGCATCACAAACAGACAACCGAGCGGACACACGACACACGGATTCCAGAACATGGCACAATAGATCCAATTATTTTTTCACAGATGCCAAGTGGAATAAATAAAGCATGAATCCTAGTGCTCACTTAATTCTTTCAAAGGATAAACAGGAGATAACAGGTCTGTTTCTCCTTTTGAAATCCATTACTGCCCAAAGGGGCTAACAGATTCAATACAAGCTACTAAATTTTTTAAATTTCCTCTCTGAGTGATTTCTTTCCTCCAGCCTCTTCCATTTCTAGAGTATAATCCCTTGAAATATCATTTAAACCAACACAGCTCTCTTCAGAGAAGATGGATTCCAAGAATAATGTATCTGTTGAGGAGTCTATTTAAAGCTTGGTTTATTTGTTGCTTTACCTGGTAATGTTTGAGGGTCCCATTGATCAGAAGGGTGGACTGTTTGTCCACCCTCTCTATGACTGCATGGGCCACTCCATAGTAAGACTGGGAGCTGGTCTCTCCCGCCTGAACACTGTACTCGTCATCCACATCCTGCTTAGCAGAACTGCAACACAGGATCCAACATTAAAAGGATAGTTCATCCAAAAATAAAAATGATGTTATCACTTACACATCCTCATTAGGGCATTTCAAACTGCGCTTAACCCCGGGTTATCGTCGTTCTAAACACTGCTTTTAACCTCAGGTAAAGGAGCGTTTCACAATTGTAATTTAGCTTTTCTGTAAACAGGTCGAGTGCTGCGTTCATCCAATCAATGGCACTGACCCCGCAAATATGCAAATAAGTACGTCAACCCAGGGTTTAGGAATGTACAATGTGAAACGTCAGCTTATGAATACCCAGGATTAATTGTTAACCACGTGTATATTATAAGCAATGTGAAACGTGAAGCAAGATAACCCAGCCAGGATTCAGTTTACCCGGGTTTAGAATGACCCAGGGTCATTATCCCCAAAGACTTTCATTCATCTTTGAAACACAAATTAAGATATTTTTAATATTCTCTCATCATAGTTGTCCATCCATTGAAATTCCAAGTAAAGAAAACGTTCACGCATCAAAAATCATTGGTTCTCTCAAGTAAGCATAGGTGAGCTTGTCGATCAGTGTTTATAAATGAATAAACGCCAAAATTGAATCATGTGAAGCGATTGTGTCTCTTCAAAAAAAAAAAAAAAAAAAAAATCAAAAGTTTTGGGTGTTTTGAAGATAACCGGGACATAAGGCTGACTCCTGAATAACCATTTTTGGATAAACCACACCTGCCAATGGCAGTTGAATTGAAAACAATTTTTTTTATAAAAAAAAATAACACCTGCCATGTTACCCAGTATTTATTTGTCAAATAATGCTATTTAGCTGTTTATTTTTAAAATATTAAGTTCAAACAGAGCAGGTCCTTAGTTCAATTGCACTATCATTTACAAGCTCAGTAAAACTTCAACTTTCACTAAAACTTTTGTTTGTTTCCTATGTAGAATAAATAAACTAAAACTGGATACATAACAATTTAAAGGGGAATAGAAATATGCAATATGCTCTATATACAGCCTGTGGCCACTTTATTAATTACATACTGGTCAGCATTGTGCTATCAATGCAAAGGTCATGAATTTCAATTCCTGGAGGACACATGTACTGATAAAACATATAGAATCCAATGTAACACTGAATATTCAGCGTCTGCCGAATCCATACATTTAAATGGGTAGAACGGAATTCTTCACAGCAAGTATTCAACAAGGTGCTGGAAATAATCTATAGAGATTCTGGTCCATGTTGACATGATCTGCCACTCCACCGCTCGTGTTGAAAACTGGTGGATATCTTAAACCAGCTTGAAATGACACATGCCTTTTGTCTTCACAAATGGCTTTACAAAAAACACCCCAAATTTATTTTGCAGAAAATGCATGCAGACTATGTAATCATAGGTTCTGCCGACTACTACAATACGCAAGTAGACCGTGCCATTCATACAATGCTTCGTTTGTATTTCCTAACACCATCAGCATGATCCACAGACACAAGGCAGAACACATCTATGGATTTATATTTCGAAATCCGTTGTGCTCTTCTGTTGCTAAAACCCATCCAGTTCAAGGTTGAATGTGTTGTGCATTCGGACAATCTCTCCTGCACAGCACTGTTGTAATGTGTGTGGGGATTTTTTCAGTTACTTCGCCTTCCTGTCAACCCATTCTTCTTCGATATTTCTTTTATTGACAAGGACTTTTCACCTCTGCTCACTGGGTGCTTTTTAGATTTCACAGCACTCTCTGTAAACTCTACAGATTGTTGTGTGTGAAAATCCCAGGAGATCAGCCGTTCCCGAGATACTGTAACCCCATCTGGCACTTTCAATTATTCCCAAATAATTATTGCATGTGCAGTGAGGTCTAAAAGTTTGAGAACAAATACAAATTAAACCTGGAAATAAACGATTTTAATTCAAACAAATAAACGTTATGACAAAAATATATTTACAATTCTGCACTGTAGTTTTTTATCACTAATCAGATTACATTTGAGACATTGAACATGTGACTCTTTGTAAAGACGGTCAGATGTTCATGGTTCCCTTGAATCTTAAGAAGCTCATCTCAAATCATGCTGGATCACATGATCATCAGGTTTTACACAAACTTAACTTGCAGGTCAACTGCAGCTGTCGTAAAGTAAAAATACTGAGAGATATACTTAAAGGGATAGTTCACCCAAAAATGAAAATTCTGTCATCATTTGCTCATTCTTAAGTTATTCCAAACCTGTGTGAATTTCTTTCTTCTCCTGAACACAAAAGAATATATTTTGAAGAGTGCTTGTAACCAAACATTTGTTGGAACCAATTGACTTCCATAGTATGAAAAAAAAAAAAAATGGAAGTCAATGGGGCCCATCAACTGTTTGGATACAAACAATCTTCAAAATATTTTCTTTTGTGTTCAGCAGAAGAAAGAAATGAATACAGGTTTGAAACAACTTAAGGTTGAGTATTTTTGGTTGAACCATCCCTTTAAATTCCACTTTTCGCTTAACTCGTCAAACTGATAATATAATTTGCAATGCAAAAAAGTGTAGAAAATCCGAAAATTGTTAAATAGAAACTTTTGAACCCCCCTGTACATATTAAGTTCAATCCAGTTCAACAAGGCATTTTTTGTTTTGAAGTGAGAACAGGCAACATACTCTATGATGTGCTTGGCTGCTCTTTCAGATACTTCATCACTGTTGGGATCGATGACTTTCTTTTCTTCGGATTCGGCTCTGGAGACCACCTCTTCATCATCCTAAAAAGGAGTATTAGCGGATTATGCTCATTTAATGCACTGTGATTGCTTGAGTTACACAATATACCGGCATATTCAGAAAAGAAAGGGGCTACTAAGGCAGATACTGAAAAGGCTTATGGGAGATGCTTTATGAATGCAGAGAAAGGGATAATAATGTGTGTGAGTTTGTGTACTTATGTATGACTCACTCCACACCAAGGAGCTGACAATGCTCAATGAGCAGAAATAAGAGGACACTCACCTCCTCTTCAAATTCCGAGCCACTCTCTTCACTGTCTGACCGGGGAGCAACTTCATAGCTGTTTAAAAGGGCATAATGCACTAGTAAACACTTGAAGCCTGAAAAAGGGTTTATTGACAACACAAGCTTAAAAAGGTGCTTGTTATCCAAGCTTTTTCCCCCACAGCTAAATTAAAGGTCTGCTACACAGGAGGTTTGCACAAAGCTACAGTCTCTGTTGGATAGGTATTTTTTATCCAAAATGCATGGACACATGAAAATGCTATTTTTTACAAAATTGTAACATTATTCTATTATTTCTATGTAGTTTTTTAAGATTTCATAAGTGATTACACAAAAATAAAATGTTAATCAGTTCACAACTGAATTGTATTCCCTGTCTCTCTGGTATTGTGATGTACATCCGAGTGTAACAGTTTGTTGAAAAAGAAAAAAAAAACAAGGCAGGGATTTGGTTCTATGACTTGACTGGATGTTGAGTTGTGGCCGTTGCACTAGAATAGGTTAACATGCTTTAATGTTCAAAAAAACATTATTTTTCACATTCTGCACATTATTGCGGCACCTCCATTAGGGCTGGGCGGTATATCGAGTCTGTACAATATATCAATATTAGTGCTGGGCAACGATTAATCGCGATTAATCACATCCAAAATAAAAGTTTGTGTTTACATAATATATTTATACTGTGTATAATTATTTTGTATATTTAAATACACACATATGCATGTATATATATATATATTAAGAAATATTTGCATGTATGTACTGTATATATTAAATATTTATACATATTATAATACATATTTTATATATAAATAACACATTCTTCTTAAATATATACATGCATATGTGTGTATTTATATATATACAAAAAAAATTATTTGCTTTTTGACCTATGAGCTTTTTAACTTTGCAGATCTTACATGCGCAAACATATACATTACACACTAAAGGAAAAGTAAACGTTAAAAAGCATCATTTGGATTCTTTAATATTATTGTAATATTATTGTGTTCTTAGCAGAGGTTTTAGGATGATATACATGCACAATAATTTCTATACAAATTATATTCAATGTCTATGTATTTATTTATTTGGTGAGTAGTCAAGTAGCATATTTTCCCGTTTCTACAGTGACTAAAATTTCAGTGCATCCCTTTCATCATTTTCTTCCCCATAGTGCTGTAAACACATGGCTCACTGCAGCTTCATAGCTCAATCCAAGTGACTGGTCATACTTTAATGGAAATGTTTTCAATTACCAGACACACAGAGGATGCAATGTGAGGATAGCTTACCCAGGGTTCATCTCGAGCCAAGCCTCTAACTGACTGGACTTGGGGGCATCTGTCCCCTGCAGCACTTTCCCAGTCTCTGTCTGAATGACTTTGACTGGCAGCTCGCTCATCTGGCTGTTCTCATCTATGGGCTGCACGAATAAGTAAACATAAAAGCAGGTTTTCTGTGACAGGCCATGTTAGATTAGGTTTGACAGAGTGAGTTTACCATTAGGATCAAACATCAGTCAGTTATTCACATCTACTCTGCTTTCATTTGCATAGCAATTTACTTACCTCTCCATCAGGCCCGATGGCTCCCATTCCTTCGGCCTCACCAGCTTCCTTCTGAAGGTTAAACATGACAGAAATTAGCAAGCATCGAGTGTTTGATGATCGTAAAGAAAAAAACACAGTGGTATAAACGGAATTGAACCCAATAAAACTGTATAACTTACTACATTAAACTTGAGAATAAGTGATTTTATGGATTATTTTCGATTATTTTCTATACCTTTTTCTTCTTTCTCTTCCTCTTCTTCTCCTTTGCAGCCTGAGCAGCCTTGTGCTCATAGACAAGCTCAGTCAGGTTGGCCACATATTCATCTGTCTGTTGAAGAAGGTAGGCAAGACGCTTGTCCTTCTTCTGGTCAATTAGCTTCCTGTAACCTTCTTCATCCTCCGCCTAGGAAAACAGACAGAGAGCCTATGAGAACCTTTAAGGGAAAATGTTTATCTTTAAGTTCGAGACATATGCGAGAAAGTCATCTGAGCCAATTCAGTGTAGTAGTGAGTTCAGTCTATGATTAAGTCTCTGTGATTAATTGAGAGTGAATCACCAATCACAATCAGTTAATTAAATCATTAAAGTAATTCATTAAAAAGAATGAATTAATGATCAATAGAAGGAAAAGCACCAGTTAAGTGATTTGTTCAAGAACTGGACAGTATGTTGTGGTGTATGCCCATTTTTATGCGAAGGCAGCGAAGACAATGAAACAGAAAGTTGTATAATGATGCTAGAAATGGTGCTTCATACCATCAGTCTCCTCATCCTCTCTTTCTCGATTCTTTCAGTCTCCTTCTTCTGCTCTCTCTCTGTGTTAGTGTGCCAGGTAGCAATGGCTTTGGACAGCTTTTGATTTTTTCCAGAGATGGACCTGTGATATTCCTTGAAATCTTTTGCATGCTGCAGAATGCTGTTGAGATACTCCTACAAGAAGAAAAGAATGACACAGCATGAATCAAAGAGCAAAGCCACTTTAAAACTCCTCAACCATTTGTGTTCTAAACAGGTCATATAATGCTTTTAGTTTTATGAATTTTCTTTCTGATGGATTTTAAAATGTTTTTTTTGTTTTTTTTGCTTAATGTTTTTTTAAAGGCATACTATGCAGTTTCCGTCTTTGTCAAACAGCGACCTCTAGAGTCACTGTGGAGTACTTGTATTTAACGTTACTATCGTAAATACCACTCACGCAGAGCCGTCTCTGCACTCTTCTGATCGCGCTTTCTTCGTTTTCTTCGTCGACTCTGCCATGATTCACGTCTGAAATGCGTGCTAGTGTCTTCCAAAGAGGCTGCTTCATATGTTGTTGATGTATGTGACGTCGTGCCGTAAAGCAAGTCGTGATTCTCACGAGATTTGGCCCTCTCAAACCTGCGTTGCTGGTTTTGCCGGTTTTGCCAGCGGCGTCCCCCCTGCTTTGCTATCGGGATGATTCGCCCTACTACGAGTTTGTTTACCATCGAAATGACTTCGAAGCTGTTATATTAAAGCTGCAGTCCGTAGTTTTTCCTCTTTGTTGCCATCTCTGGTCGAAATCTGCAATTGCAGTTATTTGCGGAATTATCAACTTTACGTGAGTTGTGCCTCGGCACGGCACAGCGTGGATGAATCCGATGTTTTGAGGAGAATGTGTGGCTGTCAGTCACCGCACCGTTGTGGATACTGTCATTCAGAATCACAGATTATACTTTTTGGAAGTATGACCAACATAAGAATTTTTACCGGAAAATGTCATCTGAACAAGTAAGAAACATCCACTTTTGTTCTGACCAACTAAGGGAAAAAAGCATTGCAGTAAATCGCGCTGATTAAATATAACGATCGCTTATCATATCACGTAAAACCGTGCAAATTATACTTTCTTCTCAAATTGTAATGTTGATAACATCAGCATTGCGTGACTACATTTAAAGGTAGGGTAGGTCGTTTTTGGTCTAAAAAACTTTTTCCCAAATTTGTTTAAACTTTCTATATATATCAATGCATAATTAAAATGTAAGTACTCTGATAAAAAGAGTATAAAAATCGAGTGACTCTAGACCGTTTAATCTGCACTAAACACAGCTCATTATTTCCTTCCGGGACGAAACAAAGGATTGGCTTAGGCGACTGTCACTCTCTCGCAACCATGGCAACACCCCCGCTGCTACATGCGCGCACTCGTTTGACTCAAGGAGGGTAAGAGACTAGTAAGAGACACAACTACATGCAAAACACGGCGTATATGTTATGAATCTTACACGAAATTCACCTTCATCACAGTGTAACTGATTGTAATGGGAAAACGTGTATCAATGCAACCTGTTTTTAGCTTTGCATTATGTTACTAGCTCGTTAACGAATCAAACTCAATATATTTTAAACTTTACCAGTATCGATATGCTAGCTTGATAGTGAGTACTAACAGCCATGTTAGTTGTTTATATTCATAATGATAAAGTTAGGTATTTTATTACATGTGAGTCTACATGCACTGCTCCTCTCCGCTCGGCGCTGGTAAGCGCGTCCTCCAGCTGTGAGCTGTCGGCATCGCACGTTCATGTGTTTTGGGGGCGTGGTTTTGGAAGGAGCCCAGAATGGAGGGGGTGGAAGTGAATGGAGATAAGTAGCTGTGTTTATTACAGCCCTGAGAGGACTACAGACACTCGATTTTTATACTCTCTTTTCCAGAGTACTTACATTTTAATTATGCATTGATATATATAGAAAGTTTAAACAAATTTGGCAAAAAGTTTTTTTTAAAAATTCTACCTACAATACCTTTAATGCCCTTTAGATATTTTTTGGGCCCGGTTTCTTTTCTGGATCCGCCGTCATTACGTTTAATTATATCAAGTGCAGTGAGAAAAGGCTATAAATCTCCACCTTCAGCATCCTCACACGCAATATAGCCTACTAGCCGAGACTCCTTCTTTATGTGTACAGATGTGACGTAATGACGCAAAGACATGCTCGAATCTCCCGCGGAAATCCACCAGTACCACTGGAATTAAAAAACATTATTACAAGCTTACCGTTTTGAATCGAGCTACGGCAAGCAGATAGTTTTAAACACTGGCTGGATTTGTTCTTGCTCAATTTATTTTGGATAATTTTTAACACAAAAAAGCTACGGACTGCAGCTTTAAGGTACAAATCTTGCATAGTGTGCCTTTAAAGAAAAAATACAGTAATATTGTGAAATATTATTACAATTTAAAATAACTGCTATCTATTTTAATATATTTTAAAAATGTATTTAATTCCTGTGGTGGCAAAGCTGAATTTTCAGCATCATTACTCCAGTCTTCAGTGCCATATGAATCTTCAGAAATCATTCTAATATGCTGATTTTCTTTTCAAAACCATTTCTTGTTAAAATGTTGAAATCAGTTGTGCTGCTGAATATTTTTGTGGACATTTTTTTTCTTCTTTTTTTCAGGATTCTTTGGTGATTAGAAAGTAAAAAATAACAGGTTCATAAACAATCTGGATCAAATGTGCAGCACAAACTGTTTTGAAAACATCTTAATTAGCCACTTGTTTCTAAAGCTAGGAATCTTCAGAAGGTCAGGCAGATGGTCAGGTTTTACACACTGCCAGGAAGAGTGTGTATCAATCCTTTATTCAATATTCAATCCTTTTAGTCTCCATAGTTATTCTGGTGTTTAGGAGAGCGTTATCCTACATCCTTCTTATTGCCTCAGTTTGACTTGGCAGGCCAAGGAAATTTGATTCCTCATGATATGACCCCTCTTAAAAGCTCCCTCAGGGCTCCAGACTAACATTTGAAAGCAATGGCACTGGTGCCACTAAGTTCTCCAGATGGTGACGCCAACACCTGATTTGGTAGCTGGGGGAAAATTTATCATAAAGCTAATTTAACCATAAAATTACTATAGTTTTGCATTAATAAATGCAGTTACTAATAAAAGTACATGTTTGTTTATTGGGAATTTAACAGTGAAGGACTGAACTTGAATTGATATGCAGATAAATAAAAAATTATTAACAACAGTAATGTGCAAAAACCCTCATCTTTATATGAACAATTTGAATATTCTATACTCTTAAATTGACCATTGTTCTTATATTGTATCATATTGAACTGGCAGACAGCTTCAGTGATTATAAAAGGAGCTCTCTTTACTTGTTTTCTGTGTAAATCAGTCACAATTTGAAGAAAAGTTTTTGTTTTTCATGAGACTTTGTGACTTTGTACTTTTTTCCATATATTAGGGAGTGGAAATGGCAAATAAGTGCTCCTCTACCACCATCTACTGGTTATAGTGATAATTGCATGTCTTTTTTTAAAATAAAAGGGCTTAAAGGGCATATTGCAGGTTAGAGGACCCAACGAGTCAATGTATAGAAAAACAATGTAGTAATTAGATTTTCGTTAAAATATACTTATAAATACGTTACATTGGCTTCTGGAGTCGTTTTTGTGAGAGAATTTTACTTCCGCATCTGAAAATGGGCGTGACGGGCGTGACGTAACGGGCGGGAGAGCGGTCGATTCAAACCATTCAAACAACAGGAAAACAATGGATCGCAATGACATTTCGGACTTACTCGTATGACAGACCACGGACGACAGCCTTACAATTATGAGCCTGCTATGCTGCCGAGAGAGGATTAATGTTAGACAGAACAACGGTCAGAGGAGACACACATTATTGCAAAAGTATTATTATAAAAAAAACTTGTGTGGAGTGAGTGTACGCAGCCGCAGTTTATTGCATCATTTAATCGCGCATATTTTTGATTAGCCTAGCTGTCAGATACTGAGTAAACGTTAAAAGAACAGGCCTATCTTTCCTGGATGTTTTTTTTAACGAAGAAATAAATAATTAAATAATAGCAATCAGGACAGGAGAATGGAAGCAGCAATAAAAAATGAGGACTGTAGTGCTGTTGGCAAAACATTATACCACTGCAATAAAAACTGCACTGCAACAAAAAGGTAAGGCATATGTGTTTTTATATTTAATGCTGTTCACTGTGAGTTTTAATTAATAGTGTAATAGAGTTAATAGTGCATCGTTCATTCTGTTTGGTAAAATGTGAGGTGTATATCGATTATTACCATCGTATATCAGTTAATAGCAAAGCTATTATTGGTCATCTAGGAGTATTGGAATTTACCAATAACAGAATAAACTATATTGATCAGGCGCGTAGGCCTATGTCCTGCTCATTAATATCCGTCCAGACTAACGTTACGTGATATAACTTAGCGGTTTCTCATCGAGAGACAGATAGATATTTTTATTCCTGATATACACGTTTTTGTTCCTCAGATCTGGTGTAGGCTACGCTACACACGATCGCGTTTTTCGAAGCCGATGCGGAAGAGAAATCCTGTCTCCACAGCTGCACAAACCGCACACAGGCACGAAAGATATACAGCACCGTCCCTTTTCTTGTTAGAAAACCTGACTCGATGTCCTGACAGGCCGGAGTTTTTGCAACCTCCACAAACACAATAATTTACCATGATGACGATGATAAATTAAAATACAAAAACTACCGAAAACACTGATTCACGACCGCTCTTACTGACTTTTTTTTAAAATTCGATGCCACAAGAACATGTACATATTCACAATATCACATTAACATTAGCTGCCAGGAAATAAAAAATACAAAAAAAGTTTTGAATAAAATCCAGTGCTTTCAAAGCATTACATGTTTTCATTGCTTTTTTGTTTTTGTTTGTTCCAAAAGATGTACATATAATGTGAAGTCGTCATTTATAAAACGTGAAAAAAAGCCCAATTCTTTTTATGTATATGGTATTTTCCTAATAAAACAAATAACTGTATAATATGTTGTTCTTTACATTCCAAATTGTCATTCTGAGTATAAAAAAGCAAATTTACCCGCTTGTACTGAATACAAACCTATCTGCGCTGCTGATGCTCCCTCCCTCTGGTGACGTAAAATGATGCGATGTTGAAAAAAAAACGTTTTTTACGAGCAGTCAAAGAAACGCTCACTTTATCTACTAAATTTGTGCCCTTATGTCGTTTTAAAACATTTTAAATCCTGCATTACCTTTTCATATGGTATTTTCATACAAGGTTATATATTAATTTAGATTTTTTTTTAACCTGCAATATGCTCTTTAATTATGTGTTAGTTTTCCTACATCATTAAACTTTTAGTTTTATAAATCATCACATTAAAAATAACATTATAATTAGATAATATTCAGAGGTTTGTAGTGCTGGAAAAAGTTTGAAGCACTTGAAAGCCCTTGAAAAGTGCCTGAATTTCGCTCTCAAAAGGTTGTACGAACCCTGATATGAATAACCTAATGTAAAAAAACAACATCATTCGACTATTTCTGCTACAATACGTGGTTACAGTTAGCGTTACTACATTAAATCTATGGTGAATGTTGGTGATTTGTGGACTGAAGTGCTTTCTATAACTTCATGGTACAATGTTTCTCCTGGTTTCTGGACCGAATTTGAATGCTTCCCACTAGATCTTGCTGCGGTGTTATTAATCCCAGCTCTGTGTAGTAATGGTGTCACATGCTCGAGATCGTCCCGCGAGTAAATCTGTTCTGAGTCTCAAACGAGTAGTGCAGTTGCGTTTCATTTGCCATTTGATGTTTCTCATATGTAACAGAAATGGCAGGTCTTATCAGTTAAGCAACGTGCTGCTGGCATCAGTGCAACCTCTAACAAAATGTTGTCACACCGGCAGGAGAAAAGGTCGCAGAATGTGACCATTTGGTCACAGTCTGAACCCCTGACCTTTATCAGTATTCAATATGTAAGCACATGAATTGTGTATGTGAGCATTTTGGTGTGTGAGCTTGTCTATTGTTTTATCAGTATATTGAGTATGTTCAGTCCATTTATTTGATCACACTTAGTACACTGATCATTCATTGATCACCTGGTGTTTCTGTCGGCGCTTCCTCTCCTGCTCGATTTTCTGCTGCTTCTCTAGTTTCTCAGTCATGCGAGCTTCTCTCAGGGTCTGTCTCTTGCTGCGCTTGTAGGCCTTGGAGTTCAGGGCAGTCTCCAGAGTTGTGTCTCGGCGCATGCAGGCTACAACATCTAGCCTCAGCTGAGAGAGAAAAAAAAATCAATCATAGTCATCTGTGGCAAAATGCATTAAGCTAATGAGCTTCATCAAATGATAATCATATTCTGATGCATTTCACACATATTTTGTTTATGATAGTTAATTATAGTAGAACAAGGCTGTGAATTGTGAGGAGACTGAGTGCAACGAAATACAACAAGGGTGCCCTCTAATGGTGCATTTCATTGCACAGGGTAAATTAAACATTCATAGCACAACTTTGGACACTATAACCATCCACACAATGTGAATAGGACAAAGCTCAATGGAACCAGAAAATCAAAAACATGCATGAGCAATTTTCACTTGTCGTATTGTAAATGATTTCATGACTTGTAAAGCAAAGGCAACGGTGAGAGATGTCTCCAAATTGTGTAATAAATTACTGGAAATATGCTTTTATCTAAATTGTATCAATTATATGCACCAGTGAAAGAGAAAATTATTAGAGCACTTATTATTTTCATTATTATTGACATTTATTTCTGGGTCAAAGATATGTAAGTATGTTAATGGTTCTGAAACACTTTTAGACCATTTTTAAAGAAAAAGCTTAATTTCTATAAATCTAAAAATGACCTATGGTGTGACCATCAATAATAATAATAAAAACATAATTTCCTTACATCCTGAAAACTCGTAATTATGGAAGCTTGTTTCCGCCACTGAAAAAAAATAAATAATAATAATTGTGACTTTTTATCTCACAATTGCGAGATATGAAGTCAGAATTGTGAGAAATAAAGTCACAATTGCGAGATATAAAGTCGCAATTCTGAGATATAAAGTCGCAATTCTGAGAAATAAAGTCGCAATTATGAGAAATAAAGTCGCAATTGCGAGAAAAAAAGACAGAATTCCGACACAATTCTCACAATTCTGACTTTTTTTCTCACAATTGCGAGTTTACATCTCGCAATTCTGACTTTATAACACATAATTGCGAGTTTATATCTAGAAATTCTGACATCTTTTCTCAGAATTGTGAGATATAAACTCGCAATTGCGAGTTATCAGGCCAATTCTAAGGGGGGAAAAAGACGAACTTTTCCCCCCTCAGAATAGTTTATATCTCACAATTCTGACTTTACAACACGCAATTTCGACTTTATATCACGCAATTCTGACTTTATAACACGCAATTGCGACTTTATATCAATCAATTCTGACTTTATATCTCGCAATTCTGACTTTATAACACGCAATTGCGACTTTATTTCACGCAATTCTGACTTTATAACCTGCAATTGCGACTTTATATCAATAAATTCTGACTTTATATCTCGCAATTCTGACTTTATAACCTGCAATTGCGACTTTATATCAATAAATTCTGACTTTATATCTCGCAATTCTGAGAAAAAAAAGTCAGAATTGTGAGATAAAAAGTCGCAATTGCCTTTTTTATTTTTCATTCTGTGCCGGAAACAAGCTTCCATACGTAATCCCTATTTTCAAAAAAAAAGAAAAATGCAAATATATTTTTTAAGGTAAGACCTTTTTTAAAAAATGTCATGAAATATTATTTCATAAATATCTTTAAGAGTTGCACCACATGACATTAATATTAAAAAGCAGTTGAGAAGTTTAAAGATTATGCTAAACTACTTAATAAATGTTCTTTTCAAGATTTTTGTTTTTGTTTTATTTATTTTCTCTTCGTTGTGATATCAGACAGTTGCATCACGTATGCCCCTGAAAGAAATCACAATTTTTTTTATACAGAATAATAACATTTACATTTTAATACAGAAATTAAAAACATGCTCATTATTAAAGAGGTACTTGCATTGTTCTATGAATTGCTTTTTTAAATAAATGAATAGATAAGACAAAATGAGTGTCATGTCATTGACCAAACCTGCCGCTGGAAGTTGAGCAGTCTTAAGGCCTTCAGCTCCACGGTTGCTTTCGTCCTCAGATCAGGCGGCAGCGACCCCGGAAGATTCTCCAGCTCCTGAATTCTGTGAGCAATCCTGGCCTGAAGTCTTTGACCATAAATGAGAAGGACAGATGTATTGAATACTAGCACTATCTTTTTCTTTCAAGAATAACAGAGAATTCTAGTGGTCATTAAGTGAAAAAATGAAAGCAAAAACTGTCAAACAAGCACATATCACCAGACTTATTGTTGAACAGAGATGTCTTTGAAGGTGAACTTTCTAGACATTAATAATTTCTAGTAACCTTAGAGTTCTCCAAATTATAAATTACCAGCAAGATCTGAAACTTTCACTCTGAAACTTTCACAGTGTTAAAAAAAGTGTGTGTTGGTGACCTCAAGGTACATCAAACAATTAACACCTTTCTGTTGTTTCAGATAGTGCAAGCCAGTGTAATCAACCAAGTTCTGAGGACCTTTCGGAAACCTCTAACATTCATTACAGCTCGCAAAACCCCCCAAAACAACAATAGTTCTGACAGGAGAGCAATGGATGATAGGTTTACAGGCTTGAATCTGTACTCAAATGTGATTGTCTAGCTGCGGTAATGTGTGGTAAAACTGTGCTGCCTTTAACTGTAAATTAAAAAGGTGATGAATTAAAAAAATTCAAAACTTTCCTGATCTTTTGAAATTAAAGACCTCATTGTATTATAAAAACATACTGTTTCAGAGCTCAAAATTTCCTCATTAGTCCAAAAACAACTAATAACCAATATTTTTATACTTCCCTGTTCTTATGACGTAATAGAGATGAATACATCAGCGCCACACTGCCTACACAGACACAGAACAACGCCTACTTCTTCATCGTCACCCCCCCCCCTCTTCCCCCCAATTACACACACACACACACACACTGGAGCATGTTAGTCAGATGATAGCAGGATAGAAGAGTGAGATACTACAACAGGATCAATGGACTAAGATAACATTACCTTCCAGAGCATCCAAATGATAGGAGAGTGGCTGTTTATTTAAAACCATGTGATTGTCTCAGTAGAGCATTATTTGTTTTGTTTTTTCGGTTCATTTCACTATTGATTTTTTGGTAAACTACTGACAATTTGACGCAGGCTTTCCGAACAGACTTTTTCGGAAATATATAGACCCGACAGCAGTGCAGAAACATGCACCGTATAACTCCCAAAAGAGTTCCATATGCAATACTTATTTCATATGCAAAATGCTACCCAATCATAGCAGTAGGCGTTTACACTGAGGGACGCCCCTTTAAATGCAGTGTTTAAATCAGAGAGGGGAAAAAATTGTGAGTTAAGAACCATTTTTGATGTAAAAATTGTCCTAACATTATAAGTGCACCTCAGAAAACATCATAAAATAAAAAAATGCAATTAACGATAACGATTGAAATTGAAATTTGAAATTAATTACTCGTTACATACCGGTATTCCCTCTCTTGCAAGAGTTCAACAGGGTCCAGACCCTGAGGCTTCTGAATCGGGGTGATGCGATTCTGTTTCTGCTGGAGCTGGATGATGAGAGAGGGCTGGCCTGGTCCAGACGGTGGCTGAGGTTGGGGTTGGGAGGTGAGAGAGGTGCTGGGCACAGGTTGTGCACCGGTGGGGGCCAGCGGGGGAGCTGGAGAGGGTCTGCCGCTGGGCGCTGGGACCGCCAGCTTCTGTGGAGTGCTGGGGGTCTCTGCACCTTGACCTGAAAAGACAGGAGATGTGCTTTGTAAACGTCTTGTGAGATTTATCAAAATGTCATGTCTGTCAAAGAAATGCTACTGAATGCAAAAAATGCATTAAGCTTCTAGTCCACAATGCTGTTGTCAGATATATGAGCCATAATGAAACAGCATAAGTAATGTCATATAATTCAGTAGTCCATTGCCTTTAGGATGTTTGATCATACTCAAAGAGGACATCAAAGCTATTGTTGGCAGGTTTTAAGACAGTTCAAAGCACGAACTGACGTCCACTTCTGAAATGAAAAATCTTTACAAAAACTCTTATGACCTCTTTCAAGTCAAGTTCAATGGCTTTAAAGAAACTGCATGAAGGGCATGAGATCCCTAAATGAGAGCATGCACACAAAAGATGATACAAGAGTGTGTTCAGAAAAAAAAGAAAAGTCTCTGGATCTTTATCTCTGGCTGAGGTCAATCAATCAGTTTCTGAACCCGCAATGAGGGCATTTCATAAAATGCAGTGAAAACGTCAATTGACCTGACATGAGTCGCGATCTTCGAATAGTCGAACTGTGTTCGAAATTCGATCTTAAAATTGCTTATTCGAATATCGTTATATTTTCGCGCAATTCCAATGTGACATAATTGACAGCGCGCCTACTGTCACAGATCGCGCAGCAGGGTATTTTTCCTGTCAGGGACACAAGGTGTCACTAACATGAATGAAACCCCCTCCTGCGCGATCTAGGATACCAGTGTTTTATACATAGTGTAAACAAACAACAGAAGAAGAGCATTGTCGTGACCGTTAACTCTGCGCCCAACAGAGGTGGGTAGTAGACTAACCTTTACTGTCTATGGTAGTAACCGTCTATGGTAGTAACAAAGTAGGCTACATTTACTTCACTACGTTGGGCGACGTTCCTCTCGTTACTTTATTTTAATGCAATACATGTTGTTAAATGAGTTTATTCCAAGCGCGCTGTGTCTTTTTATGGGCTTGAGCGATGCTCCATTCACAAATTAATCACTCTTTTGAGTCGATTCTGTTCAAAGACATCATCAAACAAGTTGGCATTTCTGTCTAAATCGGTTCGCGAATCAGTTTGAATGATCTGTTCAGTTCCTCGCGCACTGAATTATCTGAAGCGCTTTCAATTCACACTCGACACGGAGTCGTAACTAGGAAGATTTGAGAACATCAAGAGCGTTGGATGAAGTGGCCGACTGGCCGTGGACCTACAGTTTAGTCTAGTGAAAGCAAATCTGCAAATGCATCATATTTTTGCCAGCGATGAAGATCTAACTTAGTTGAACATCTTCGTATGATGTCTTTGAATGAATGATTCCACAGGACGATATCTAGTTCATTTCATTCAGGTAATACATTTTACAACCAAACAGATTATTACTTGACGATAGCACTACAAGTATGATGACATTATCCGTTTTTTGGACATATACATGCATTTATAGGCTACATTAATTAAATAAGCTACCATTGTCCACAGTTTATGAAATGAACACCCGCCATCCCACGGTAATGTGTGTGTATTGCGCAGTGGCATCACACGAATAGTTTTGATTGAAACTAATTTGTTTAAAAAGTAGGCTTTTGCAGTAACAAGGCAGGTTTGCATAAAAACAAAATGTCATAATGATTTTATCTAACGAGCATCTGGTTTGGCGATGCAAAAACGGACTGTCGTGCTTATTGTTTTTTTCTTCTATGTTAACTACCGGTATGTTAAAAAAAACAACGAAAACATGTTAATTGTTCGAATAATAAACAGTTTGTTTGATGACAAATCGCTAAAGATGAAATTGGCCTCCCTTTCTGTCATTGTGAGTGTGCTTTTTTTTTTTTCGATTTTCGAACGATGGCCCAATCCCAAATGGCACACTTCATGTGCACTTTCGGTCTTGTGGACTTACAATGGCTGCCGCGTGCGCGTGTCCGTTAAGTCCGTGAGACCGTAGTGTGTCCCATTTGTCATTTTTAGATCTCAGAAGGGTGCTCGCGAGCGCCCCGTGTGGTCGATTTGCGCCCTTGATGCGCACTTTTGCCGAGCCCGTGCTGATGCGGACTCCACAGCAGACTTCTTCCCGACAGTCAAAGCGGCATTACGTTACGAAAGTGCGGACTCAGAGGAAGACCGCGAGTGCTTAGGGTTCCATTTGGGACAGGGCCGATAATCGACTTTTGCTCCTCGATTTTCGAATGTCATTTTTGGCAGAAATTCACATCCCTACGCTGACATCAACTACATTTTACAAAACTATAGCCAATAAGCAGCGCATTGGAATTAAACCAGACTAACTCACCACTTGAAAAAGAAAGATGAACAATGATCTTTAATTTGCGTGTACTTCAGTGACTTTCCTATGAAGATAGCACTTCATGAATTAATACACTGTCACTTGAAAGCATAGAGAGGGGATTTAACCTTTGTAAGGTTGCCCCTTAGCATTTTCATTTTAAAGTTTTAACGTTTTTCAAAGTTTCACTCATATAGATGTCTTGATGTCTGTCAAATCAAACAACAAAAGACAAAGAGAAAATCACTCACTGATCTTGACTGAACAAATTTTGTAGCTTTAACAAGGATTCATCTATATTTCATTTATACAGTCAAGAGTAAGACTATGCAGTATTATTTTACATTTGATTATTTCATTTCTGTACCTGAATACGTTTAAAACTTAGCTGAAAAATGAATGCACTGTTTATTCATTTGTGTCTTTGTTCTGTTGTATTTATTTGAGGTGTTGCTTGAATTTTGTTGCTTGTTTTATTACTGAAGACTCACTTATCTTTAATAATTTTTTTACTTTTTATTAGTTAGGCCAGTAGTTTTTGCTGTGGTATCGAAATTGGAATCAGTCGAGACTTGTGGAATTTCAGAGGTACCTAAAATTTTGGTGGCTTATTTATTAGAATACAATGTTGCATGGTTAACAACAACACTTTTTTTTTTTTTTTTTTTGGGTGGGGCCAGTGAAAATTTTGGCAGGGCAAGTAAACATTTGAACCACTGGCCAGATTAATTAAATGGTCGGTTAAATGTAGGGCAAAGAATGTTAAAAAAGAAGAAAGTGCAGACAATGTTTTTCCCCACTGCACTGTTATCTGTTTTTATAATAAAAATAATGCATGTATAATCAAAAGTAAATAAAAAAATGCATCCCACACTCACCTTCAGGCCACGGTTTTGGCCCAGAGCTCTGGGTAAGAGTCTGCATGGATGGAGAGGGACACGGGCCAGTCGCAGGCCCTCCATGAGTCATTGGCATACCTAGCAACACAGCACAAGAATTGAATATTATAAGGAAAAGAACTGCAAAAAAAAAAAAAAAAAAAAAAAAAACTAATATGATTACCAATTTTGCATGCACCACACTCAGGCTGCAACAGGCTTAAAATCATTATAAATTGTACAAGAAAAACTGCACATAAAGGGCTACTGGCTAATACCAACATGGCCAAAAACATATTCACCTGGAGGTCTGTTGTAGGGGCCAGTATTGACGGGCTGCTGCTGCATGGTGGGGAGGCTCCTCTTGCCCTGCACAGCTAACTGCAGATTTTCAGGCAGAGGCTGACCACGGCCCAGGATCTTGTAAGCCAGGATCTGAGCCCTGAGTTGCTGTAGCTGGATTGGGCTGAAGGCAGACTGACCCCTCGCCTGCTGTCCCATCCCCTGCGGATCCATGGGCATCATGGGCGACTGACCCTGAGACATTTGCGGCGGGTTCGGCCCTCCTCCTGACATAGGGCTAGGCACATGCTCCGGCACCTGGCCCAATGGCGAGGGATGAGGGGACATGTATCCTAATAAGCAAAGCAAAAAAAAAAAAAAGTGTATACTGTAGTTATGAAGCTGACTGCGGTTAAATTGTTCAGTTGTTTGTTTATGTCTGTTGTTCCGTCTACTTTTCTCTTATTTTAAATATTTTTCTAGAAGACTCATATGAATTTTGAGAGTATTTCTCAAAAGTTCTGGTTATTTGTTTTATGCGTAGAAATTTTAATTGGCATAAAAACATGTGCATAGTTAAATAATATTTATGGTGTGCGGTCACATTGACCATTGCTCTGTAAAATTTCGTGGGCAAAATCTGTGGACTCTGGAGTTTCACATGATGCAAAAAAGTTCCCCACACAGATTTTGAAAAGGCTTCAAGTTGCTCACACAAATTCACCATGTTGAACAACAGAAAGCTACTTGGTTTGAAAGTGACTTCTGTGTGAGCTGTGCTTCATGCATCTCTACACTATTGACAATCAACCTTTTTGCCCATCAAATTTGAATGAAATTTCGGTAATGTGACCGCATCTTGAGGTTACTATCAACAACTTTTAAACTATACCCATGACTGTTCATTTCAGAATATTTAATGATGAACATTTAAAGATTAATTTACAACTGTAAAAGGTACAGATAAAAGAAAAAGTTCCCTTGGTGATGAAGAGAGTAAAGAACAAAGGATCAAAGGTATGAGGATATGAGGATACTTAGTGTAACATAAAGGCAGCACCAAAGATAAGTGCACAAAAATAAATAAATAAACACTATCGGATAACTGTCTTAATTACCTCTGAGGCCATTGTAGACTAAAATCCTTCAATGGCAGAAGAATAAGAGCCTCTATAATGAACTATAATTCAGTTTAAAATTATAACCGCTGAGTGCTTTCTGCTTTGTTATTAAATTATAGCTTATAAGTAATTGCACCTTGACTGTGTTGATCCATAGGGCTCTGTGGAGGACCCATGCCACTGTGCAGGGATCTCATGCCCACCCCCTTCATCTGGCCATAGTGCATATCGTCTCCCATCCCCTTCTCATGCATTCCCTCCATTGGCTGAACAGAGGCAGGAGATTAGTCATACATACTGCAGGCATACTGGCAACATCAAAAGGACCGTTTGAACCTTCAACAAGTTCTTTTACATTTACATGTACTTATGTTATTTTTCTGTTTTTGCATTTACTAGACAACTATTGATCTATTCTAATATAATTGATGTCAATGTCCTCTACCTTATGCATTGGTTGCATGTCCTGTGAGTACTCTCCAGCCCCTTGGCCCTGTATAGCATGCGGGACGCTTGGGGGCCCAGGGCTTGGGCCCATCATGCTGTGTACAGAGCCAGGAGAGGGGCCGGGTCCAGGGCTGGGCCCTAGGATGGGCCCCGGAGACAGGCCAGCACCTGGTGAGGGGCCAGCATGGGACATCCCAACTGGTGGCTCATTGGTGGTGGACATCTATCAGCTGGGAAATCTGGGGGGGGGGGGGGAGATGGAGAAAAGCTTGAACCGATTGTAAATGACGGATTCACTCAAACATTGTTTGGCATCCAAAATGACAGCATTTTGCATTTATTAGTACCAAAACAAGAAACAAAATAATAAAAAAGTGCAAATCAAATATATTTTTATGAAAAGGGTGGTTTGTTCAAAGTCACTGTAAATTGCTAATTGGCTTAATATTAATAAACTATATATAAATTGTTTTTCAAAGCTACATTTAGGCTAATTAATTGAATTATCAAATGGAATAAAAACAAATGGAAGAACTGTTTATTCTAATTAATATATGGAACTATGCATAACATTTGTTGTCTTTTATCATAAAGAAAAAAAAGCAATAAGCCAAGAGAGGCTGTGCATTACAGTTTATTGTGGTTTATTGCATCATTAAATAGCCTATAATCATAATACTGAGGAAATGTATGCAGTAGTATTATGATATTTCAGGGTCCACACTTTTTGACTAAATGAAGTTTCATCGGTTTTATTTGTTTATTTATTTGCCTGCCATTCACAGCATTTTGAAAATTCCTGATTTTTACAGGTTTTCCATGACTGTGGGAACACTGATACTTGCTATATGAGTTAGTATCAAATTTAACTGCCCAAACAGTTACATTTATATTCTAATATTGATTTATTCAAATTATTCGTATTAACTCGCCCGCTCAAATAAAGGAAACATACATTATTAAATCAGTTACATTATGTTTTCAAATCTTGCTTTATCATTATTATTGTTGATATTATTAATAATAATAATAACAATCACATAAATGAAACACACAGAGAGGATTAAAATAGAGTTATTCCAGCAGCATTTGCATAACAATGCTAAAACATCCCGCGCTAGCCATTGACACGCCCCCTCACGAGCAGGGCTTCAGTTCACAAAATGAACAGGATGGATGGATTATGATCATAAGACGCCAATAATGACGGTAAGAGGGTAAGGGAATGCACAGGGTGAGATAATGGTACACTTGTATCATGTAAAGGCACGTTAACATTTAATTACACACTCTGTTTAAAATTACATTACGTATTCGCGTATCTATGAACGGTTAGAGTTCGTTCACACAAAATTTCCCAAACGGAAGAACTAGGAATAAACAATTAACCTGTTGTTGAGTGCACAAATACGCTCATGCAGGCCTATCTTTAATGTCCAAAGCATAATGGCGAAAACTTATAAAAATAAGAAAACAAAGCAACTATTAATTAGTAAGTTAGTCAATGTCACCCGGCCGCAAAATGATAAGCAAAACGCTTATTTAAAAAAAGGATATCTGCAATTAACCATTATATAGCATATAGCCCGGTGCAGGGGTGTTATTTGGAGAGTTGCTCTGGTCGGATCATGGCTTCCTCGACCTGCTGTCATGACTGTCTGTCTCCCCCTCACGCCATTGCAGTTTCCTGAAATCTCAAACTTTCTGGGACCTTCCCATCACAGCGCACTACCGATGCACATTTATAGCAGATTTTCAGTTTCCTGGCATTACAAACATGTGTTGCAATATTAGAGGAGCAGTTTATTCACCTGCTTTTATATTGTCAAAGTTATAGAGCAAGTACGCAGTAAAGCCCCCCTGTCTAATATAATCGAGCAGCAGCTCGCTAACCGTCTGTACAGTACAGTTATATTAGCATGCTAGCCCGCTACATTTTTTCAGCAAAAAATGGCAAAAACGCTCCCCACTGACGTATATGAATCAGTATAAATGTCCAAGCAAAGAGTATTTAAACCCAATTACCTTCTGCGAGGTAAACAACACAATAAAACGTCTAACACATTATTTCAGCTTCAGAAATATGACTGCCATATGTTGGTCCCCTCCCCCTTCTGTTTGCTGACAAGTTGGAGTTCGTGTTTTTTAGTGTTTTGTCATTTCTGATTCGTTGAGAGCGCAGGAAATACAGTCGTCTCTGTCATGTGATTGGCTAAGGAAGACATCGATCATTTCGTGATATATTTGGGGGCGGGGCCTTTCATCTACACTTTCACTTCACAGGGCCGAACGTACTGGAACTTTCGGATGTTCGCCAGGGCGTTTGGGGACACGTTTCAAATCACGCTATCACACATTGTATTCACGCCTGTTGTTGTCCACAAGTATTTGTTGGAAGATTGAAGTTTTATTCTACGGATGAGTATGGAACACAGGTTCCATACACTGCATGCATTTGGTTGCATAAGCATGTTGTTGTTTGCTGATTAATGCATTTTATTTCAAACAAGTGTGATAAATGATAATGTATAGGCTATCATACATAAATTAGCGGTAACAATAATTAAAAAATTTTGGACCGAAATTGATAGCTCAGAAATTAATAATTAATAACTCACTGTAAATAAAATTGCTGCCTTAAATTTTTAAGTACAATCAACTTGAATGTTTAATCAATTTCATCTTAAATTACATTAAACAGACTTTAAAAAATGAGTTGAATCTTGTATAACTGAAACTACTATTTTGGTGAAGCAATGTAAAAACATATGTTGTCATAACTTATTTATCATATAATTTTTTATAGTGTGTTACGCCGACACCATCAAAAACCAAGTAGAATATTTAATTATTCAGTATTTAGTCTATTAATACTGACATTTTAAGAAGTTCTCAGGACAAGGGTATTATTCAAGAATGTCAGCTGGGGGCAAGTTGTCACTCAATCAAGTATATATTATTATTATTTATATTTATTTATTTTATTGTTTTTTTGTTTTTTTTTTTAATAAAGAAATATTCACTGGGTAATTAAAGTGTGAAAAAACTGTAGTTTTATAATGTTACCACACGAGGGAGTCAGTGCTCAAGATTTCAATGAGGTTCAAGCGCAACACATGCAAATACAGCTATGAGTCAAGACTCAACAGTCAGTTCATAGTGTTAAGAGGGTAATTCATGTGTTGAAATTATTACATTGCAACTCATTTATAAAATCAGTTAATTAGTGAACTAATTTGGTAACCAGTTTACTAAATTCCATCCTTCATAATTACTGTGCAATAGTGCACTCAAATATGCAAATAAAACGACCTATTTTTTAATACGTTTTCAGAATTGATGTAATGTCATTAGATAAAGCAACAGTGCTATTAAACTGTTGGTTTCATCTTAACTAAAATGTAATCTTAATATTAATCTACATTTACATTCATGGCAAATGTTTTTAAATAGCATCTTAAAGAAAACGAATTGGATGTGCTTGTGCAGACGGGGAAGAAGTGAAGAGTTGTAAACCTCAAATGTCATTAAGAATACAGTACAGGTACAGATACAAGTGGTGTTGAGTGCTTGAGAGATGAAGGTTAAACCACAATGCTTTAAAAACAACAGTATTAGTGCAGTTTTACACTGCTGTTTAGTGGGCTGCTTAAATAGGTTAAGCTTTTCTGAAGCTTTTCATACATTTTTGTCTTCATTTTTTTCAGAACCAATGTTTTGATTGGGAACTTGTTCCAGCATTGAGAGAAAATGGTAGCAAAAATAATCATGTTGTTGTTTTATAATGGGTAAATAAATATTTAAATAAAAAAAATAGGGAAACTTGTTCCGTAAAAAGAAACAAGCAACAAAAGATAAGGCAAGATACACAATTTGCTAAAACAAAAAGAAAATGTCAATTTGGCTCTCAGTTGTACCTGAGGGACTTATGCAAATCAGTTTGCATTCTATTGTTCTGAATGGAAATAGTTTATATCTTTAATGGAGGATTTTTGTATGTTTGTTTGTTTGTTTTTGAAAGTTGATTTACTGTACAACGTATGCCAAAGAATCAAGAAGGTTGTATTGTTTATAAGCTGAAAATTATGACCGTATCTTAAAAAGTGTTTGCAGAGGAGCATTTCTAAACAGGTATAAGTTATATGATGAAATAAACATTGTAATCTGGAATCCTTCACTATTATAAAAAGTCAAGCTTAAACTTAAACATTTTATTTTTGGGGGGGAGGCATTTAATCTAAGATTAGTTGTAATTAGGCTAGATTCTTTGTTTTTAATTTAAATAACTGCTTCTTAAATTAATTAAAATATCTCAAATGTACTGAAATGATACATTTGTCTTTTGGCTAGTAATCGTGTATTTACAAATTGTAACAGCAGCCCTGACAAAACGAAATTTGGGTTGCAGTGTAACCTTATCGCCCGTCAGCTTTCTCTGACACCTGGCTGATGCTATCAGGTGAGATAGGCATGTTGTTGAATGTGACCTCAGTGTTGGAATGACAGATTGTATTCTTGTGGTTGTTTCTCTTATCAAGTCAATACTAACCGCATGGTAAAATAAATGACTTTTTGTCACACAGGTGTAGATTTTATGTCCACTGTTCACACCGAGAAAGCACAGAATATGATTCAGGGTTTTTTAACGACCCAGACCCACTAAATTTAGAGAGAAAAAAACCAAGAGAAAAAAATGTAAACAAGTAAAGCATAATTTAAATTTTTCCAAATGTTTTAAAACATGCTGCAGATATGCAGGTTGTTTAATTCTTGTGGTTATCACCTTTTAATGTAACACATAAATAACCAATCACAAAGAATATAAAATGTAATGTACCAACCATGTGATGTTTTTAGGGAAATAATATTGTTATGTCCGGTGATACTCGACAAAGCAGTTTAGCCCATTACGGATACTATGAACTGTCCATTCATATTGTTGCATTTCCTCAATTCTGATCAACAAAAGTCAGAATCAGTCAAATGAATCCAATCTTGTTGGACTGCAAGGCACAAACTAAAGGTTGTATTTGAATAGCCTTTGGACAGGTAAACAAAGTATATGGTTTTGGCTCTGTCTCTGCTTCCTTTCCTCAGTAATCCTTTATTTTCTTGCCATTTTCCAAAAAGGATGTGTGCGAGGTTCCTGAATGTAAATTCATCCAAATAAAGCCTCCAAATAACCTGAATGGTTAGTGCCACCACTTTAGATTCACTGGCCAGGAAAGGCCAGACCAGCATTCATTTGACATGGAAAATGACAGTGGACAGTGGTTTCGAAATCAATTTGCCTTAAAACCATGACCTCCTCAGGCTGCCCACCATGAAATTTGCCCACTGTTCCAATTGTGGCGTGCGCAGTAGCCTAACCTGTACTTATCCTATAGGACAGTCAGGTGATCTGTCACTATTCAGATTTGAATTAGTCAAATAGGTTAAATAACACTTAGCAGCTTAATGCCAAAGGGATTAGATCTCAAACATGCCTTTAAACTACCAGTTCAAATGAGCACAACAATAGGCTTTTCTTTATGGAAATGTGGCTTATAATAACAATCCCATGTACATCACAAAAAGCCAGAGTGTTTTAACAGCGTAATGTATTCACAAAAAGACAATTTTAGCTCTTGTGGGCGTCGTATGAACACATCGGTTATTACAGTCGCCACGGCAGTATCGGCATTCACGCTCTGTATTTGCACAGTGGCCACAGCTATATATATATATATGTATAGTATATATTTCATCGACTGGATGGCTTTCATGGGCTACTTTGGCTAATTGCCTGTGTTTTCCAGGTGTGACCCAACCAAAGGCACGTTATATTTAGTTTTACATGTGACATCTGTTGCGAGTGCTTGTTTGTTTTGTATGTGGTGCTGCTGGTATTCTGAGCGTCCCAGGTGGATAACTTTCCTTATTAAGCCTTTCGTATTTAAATGAAGCCACACGGCAGGGGTTTGTCGCGAGCCATTACACTTGCGAATCTTGTGTTATTGACACCCATTATGCCTAAAACAAATATCAGTTATGGAGGATACTTAAAGGTTTGAATATACTCGTGTCATGTTCCAATGAACAACACTCGCTGGTTCTAGGCTCTATTGTTTTCCGGGTATAAGCTGTGCTCTAATGGACCTAATGCAGTTATTTTTTTATCATCCACAGACACCATGTCTGTTCTTGTGAAAATAAAACTCTGTCAAGCACCTCTAAATCCGACTTCTTCAATGTAAGTAGGTTAGTGTCCATTTTGTCCATAATAAACGGTTTCTTAAAGATCCCTCTTGGCCAATTGGCTACATCTTTCTCTTTTTATCCCGTACATTCTGGCCAATGTTTATTTGCTCCTCTGTCATCCCATACAAAAATGGAACTCAACCAGATTTAGCAGCAGGTGTGGGACACCTTCCATCACTTGACCCTTTAATTTCGCCGCAGCACCGCTCGATTTGCAAAGCCCGGTCTATTTAACAGGCTCTTGGGACCAGCATCTGATAAAGAGCAGTGCTGGAAATCTTTTTCCAAGATGGTGCTAGATTCCAGAGGGGTCACGATGGAGGCTGGGGGGAAGGAAGCGCTGTCAGTGAGGCCTCTTTGTAGTTGCCTTTGTTGCAGGTGTTCTGCCACTCACTATTATCCTCTGCTGTCTATTCATCATCTTTACCTGCGTGACATCTGCTAAACTAAGACACATTACTATCGGGATTGAGACTCTGCACTAAAACTTAACACTTAACATGTTGGCTGGGTTTAATAGGACTGAGAATCAGAGAGGTTTGGCCTACACTCAGGTTTAAAGTGATTTTCTGATAGTCAAACATCTGCAAGAGTGAAGACAGATCCGACGAGCAAAAGTTAATAAATTCAAACTTGTAGAAACCTGTAATTAGAGGGATAGTTCAACTAAAACTTAAATTTCTGACATCATACTCACCCTATGTCATTTCAAAACCTGAATGATTTTTTTTTTTTGGAGTAGAACATAAAAGAAGATATTTTAAAAACATGTCTGTTTTTTTTATTATTTTGTACAATGGAAGTCAATGGTCACCAAAACTGTTTGGTTACTAACATTTTTCAAAATATCTTGTGTGTTTCACAGAAGAAAGGAAAACATCCAGAATTGGAATGACATGAGGGTGAGTAAATGACAGAATTGTGGGTGAACTATCATTTAAACTTTTAAAAGCAGTGTTCAATCAAGACTGTTGCAAAGTGGCCACAAAATAATTTTAACAATAATTTTAAATTTATATAGTTGCCATTAGCAAAAGTCTGAAAAACGGTGTGTTTTTCCATATGCGGATGTCAATCAATTAGTGTGTATTGCATGCAACAACAAACACAGCATGAGCCGTGATGTCCGTTTCACAAACAAATAACTCTTGTGTTCGTGTTTTTAATAAGTTTGTCAAAAAGATTCATGAATAAGTACTGACCTTGCTTGTGTTGGTGTGTCAGAGGAGAAAAAATAGAAATGTTTAACAAAAATTGGTTGTTGTTTAACATGGATAAGTAGTTATGTTGAATCGTTTGAAAATGGAAACTTTGATTGTTATGGCAACATTTTGGAACCACGATATTTTTTAAAACATATATTCTTGCAAACCGGAATGATATAGCACAAATACATGTAGGATCCCTTCAATGCAAGCATCAAATAAGAACTAAATTGCTTTTATTGAGTGATTCTGTAATTGATCTACTAAAAAAGTATTGACTCCTAAATGTTTATTTTGTTGGTAGTTGTTATTATTTTCTAGTAGTTTTCTTTAGTCTGGAGCCCTGAAAAGAGTGCGTTGGCTTCTCTGTCTTGCTTCAAATGAAGATGAGCCTGGCAATTTAACCTCACAATGTGTTTTTAACTTGTCACACTGAATACTTTCAACTCTTGAGGGATGATGTCAGCAAAATACCTGACTACCACCAACGACCAACCAGCATCTGGGATTAGTTAGAGAGCTACTTTATTCTCGCACCCTCAGTGTCAAGTGTGTGTGTGTGTATGTGTGAACTGGGGAGACAGTAAACGTTAAAATGTCAGCAGACTCAGCACACACGCTATAGAAATTAAAACATAAAGATCTGTGTAATATCTTTATGAACATCTGCAGTGTCCACACTCGCAGACACATATGCACAAAAGCAATTACACCTCCTGTCCGGCCCTCTGAGGACTTCTGCGGGATTAAGAGATTGTTTTCAGAGAGTAAGACAGCACAGGACTGGTCAGTGTCTTTGGCCGTTCTGAACCATGTAATGAATACAGGCCGTTAGAGGAGGAGTTTCATGCATTAGCTAGTCATATCAGTGGAGATCTCAGGTTTTCAAAACACTTTAGGATGACATGAAGCTTGTGGTATGTGAGAAACTGTTTTGGCCTGACTTTCTATCTTAATTTGTCAGTCTCATATTCTCAGGGGCCAAACGCTGACTCCAGCGGCCATAAAGGAGTCTATTGAATCATCAAGGCACCAAATGGATGCCAGAAAACGACAATTAATAAACGATTGCGCCCTGGTGACAAGTAAACCAAAACCTCTCTGAAAGGAGGATGACAGAATGCAGATCTGTCGTATCACAGACAACTTGAGCTAGTCTGCCTTTTGCATGCCACATGCAGTAAACATTGACCTTTTCCCTCTTTCATGCTATGGCTGAGCACACAAGCTCTGTGCTCATTGGTATGCAATGGGTTTATCTGACAGGCATGCTTTGTCAGACACATGTGATTTGATACAATGTCCCTGGGCTTAGTTCGTTTTAGTGGTAATGACAGATTAGTCTCACGTAATTGCCTCTCAATTGACTGTAGACATAACAGTGCTTGTCTTTTTCTGACAGAAGCTCAGATGCCATATGAAGGCGCAGTGAATAAGTTAAGTGTTTACCCCTCTCAACTCACGGTTCAGGCATACCGCTAGCTTTGTTGAGCTGCCAGTGGCAGAATGACAGCTGCCCCATCTGTAATTAATTTCTGATTCCTATGTACATACACACCATTTCGTACGTCCCTGCCCTCTCACGTTAGCATTCAGTAGGCAAATCTTTGTTTTCATTTTTCACCACTGGAAACACAATGAGGTTTTTTTTTTTTGTACAGGACGGGTGTGTATGTAACTTTTTCACCTTATTTTATGCTCGTGATGACTTGTTGCAAAAAGAGAAGTCCTCAGGTGAATGGCATTTGACATAAGGCCATAGCAAACACTCACCTGCAACAACTAGTTGGGTAGGTTGGGGTAAGATCCCCCCACCACCACCTTAATTTTTTCTCCTGTCCATAGATGACACAAAATCATCTCATCTCAGCACTTTTGATAAATGGCTTTGCTATTTTTTAATTTTGTCACTTCATCTGAATATCAACATTTGTAAGATTTAGTCAGTCGAAACTTTAACTGATCTCATTTTTTTGTCTCTGGAAATCTATGATATTATATTATGTTGAAGTTTTTTGTCTCTTCTTGTTAATATGGGATTTGTGTAGAGTAAAAGTTGTATAAGCACAGAAGGCCCTGAGTGGCATGTTGTTACTAGTGTTATTATTTTTAAATACTTTACTTGCTCTAATAAATGGGGTTATTATTTAATATTTCCATGAATTAGATGTACATTTCAGACATCTTTGCTTTCATTAAAGCTTATAGTATAAGTTTATCCAGGGGGGGGCTTCTTACCCCTACCATATTACCCCCCTTTTAATATTTGACATTTTGTGCTATAAGAACTAAATTAGCAAATGTTTCAATTTATTTCCTACAGTAATGGCGGATGCATCATATTCCTAAACATGCTGAACTTATCTAAATATGTTACAATTTAAAAATAAATCCTTGTTCTAAGCATCTTCCCCCATTCTACCCTATATGATAGAGGCTTTTTTTCTTCATCAGACTCATTCAGGATAAAGTTCAGTATGATCTTTGATATCACTTTATATTAAGTTACAACACAACATGTTGTGCATTTGTGTCCATTTTAATCATCAATGTGTGTCAACCCAACTAACAAAAGTATGTTGTTCTTAGAACATTTAACTAAGGTTCCAATTAAGTTATGAAAAATTGAATTTCTGAATAATGGTCAAGATGTTTAAAAAAAGCGTACCGTATGCGAATGTTAGAGAAAACATTAAGGGAATGTTCCGTTTTATCACTTTACAGACAAGGAAACCTTACTTTTGAATGTTCTCTGAACATTCAGAAACAGTTAATTAAAACATAAAACATCCAACTAAAATGTTTCAGGAAAAAAAATGTTCCATGAACAATGTATAAATAAAATCCTTGTACTAACATCTAGACTATATAAGGCTCGATTACACTTTATTTAAGGTGTCCTTATTACAGTGTAATTACATTTAAAGGTGCTATATGTATTTTTTAGCGGCCTCTATCGGTGATGTTTCAGATTGCAACCAATTTTTACAAGAGCGCTCGTGCTCTTGCGCGTGCTTGAACACAAGAGCGAGCACTCATGGTACCAGCCGGCCACACTGAGACTTTTCAACACACCGGAGAAAGCATCACACAACATGCTGGAAACTCATGTAAACTCCCACTGCAACGTTACAATAATAGGCTACTTTTATCAGCTTGACGTTGAACTAATGCTCCATGCTCGTACCATGATAACATTACATTGACTGCATTTAGCCAACATGTGGTGTTTCACTAACTATATTCGTGTATCTTTCACAATCAGCAATGTCAACATAGCCTAGATGAATGTATATGATAACGAAAACGGCAAGTGAACTAGACTGAACAATTTCAGTGTAACAGTAAGATCGTAGGAAGTAACATTACTGTACTGAACGTGTCTGGAAATGTGTATTATAAACAATATGATAGTAGTGGGATGAGTGACGTTAGACAGTAGATCTAGTACATAAAATAAAAGTTACATCCTAAAGCACCTACTTTTTGTTATCCTGGAACAGTCTTTTGTATTCATTTCATATCTCATGTATGTTGTAGTTTACCTTGCTATTTCATTACAGTTTACCATTATTTCAGCCTATCTGAAAACTTGTAATTTATCACAATAAAAATAGCGGTGGTCTCTCCATAATTCAAACGCTCTGCTGATGTTGATCCGTGTTTTCGTCGATCCGATTCACGTTTGGCCTGACGAGCTTCAGCAGATACATTTTTGTTTTGTATATTTATGTTGAGTTTGTGTTTGAGTGTGTGTTGTGCTGGAGGCAGGTCGTTTTGGGTGTTATCAGCTGCAGTGCCGTCGCATAGACTGTATATAAAAAGGAGAGAGGCTCGGGAGCGCGCATGCACGTCACATCCGATGGATTTCGCAGAAAATCCGACCCGGAGACTTCACATAGAAATAGGAATACTGGCCTTCAGAGGTAATAGCAAAACCCGACAAGTGGATCATTGTAATGTGTGATTACAACCCCTTCACACACAGGCAATAAAAAAAGTATTCATTTTAGAAGAAAAGTTACATAGAGCACCTTTAAGTAGTGAGTAATAATAACAAACTACTTGCTATATATACGATTGTTGTATATACAATCTTCCACTTCTCTTCAGGTTTTAAATTGTTGCTTAAGACTTATGTTTTTAAAATGGCTGTTACCTTTAATTAATCTCTTCTTTTAAAAAAAAAAATGCTTTGCATTAGTATTCATGCCATGGGGTCAGAGTTTTTTTGTAAGTTGTTCACAATTTTTTTTTCTCATTGTCAGTCAGTTTTTTGTCAATAAATCAAACACATGAATGTTCTACTGTAAATCTGTAAGATGAACAGTATTTCCAGGGCAGCTGCCCCTCGATGGAAACTGGTGGTAAAAGGTGACACCTGGTTTCAATTAAACAAGTGGTCCGTTCCACAACTTGTGCAAAATAATAAAATCGTTCTGGCACAAAAAGTAATCATATACTCTTCATCATAAATGCATGGGAGCTTCTGAGTTCAGGCATGGTGCGCTATGGCTATCTCTGTAAGAAAAGGCCATGGGTTTACTAAAGTCCAATGCTTTGGCAAGTAAAACAAAAAAAGATGACATCCACTCATATGTGACACATAATTCAATTAATTTCCACAAATGAATATAATGCACACTGTTTTCACGGCTGAGCACATTTTCAAGTAGGATTGGCCCAAGCATAATATTTGTAACAACCCGCACTGGATCAACAAGTTGTTTCTATGCTGGCTATATATAGCGTTAAGTGCTGGTAGGCTATTCAGTTCATTGTGATTTTTTTTTTTTTTTTTACAAAAAATAAAAAGAGAATTATGTGCTGGCTAGTGCCAACCTGTCCACCCTTCACAAGAGAGAGTGTTTCCATACTGTTGTAACAACAACACCCTCTTGAAACAAATTCGGCATATGACTGATATGAGTGATTTGTGTTTCTCAATGGAAGGTGTTGCAAAGTTAATACTTTCTCTACCGCATTCTGCTGATTGACAGACTTGAATAGAGTTCAAATTCTGTGCTTCATTTGTTGACCTACATACAAGCTGTGGGTACACCTGTGTAGTTTATCATTAGTGTTTCATCTACTGGATCTAAACTATGTTTCTTTGCGGTTGGTTGCTTACATAAAGAATATAATGGGGTATTTTGAATGTTTGGAGATTTTAAATTCTTTGAGCCTCTGTTACTATTTGATTGAAATGTACTTTCTTGTATTTGAAACACACTATAATATTTTACAGTAATGTCTTAAAAACTGTTTTCACAATGTTTTGCATTGTTGCATAATAGTGTAAATACTTACACTAAGTAAAGACTTACTTAGTGTTGTACTCATATGTCTGATCATATGCATCACTGAATAATTTAGGTTGATGTTGAATAATGTTTTTGTCTATAAAACTTGTCAATTTAGAATTTTAGATGTTACCATTTTTTTAATGCATATGTCGCAATATTATAATTTATAACTAGGGCTGAGTGCTTGTTATCATTGACACAAATAGATATCAACAATCAGCATGCAACTATTTATTCAATATACAGTTATCATGTAATTGGAATAAATTATTGAACTGCCACAGTAATAATTACTGTAAAAAAAGCAAGCAATGTAAAAAACAGCAATATACTGTAAATTTACACTACATACAGTATATGTAGGCTACAGTGTTAAAAAAGTATTGTTGCACTTAACAGTAATGAAAGTAAGCATTAGTAAAGAATATGATCAGTATCAGTATTATTATCAGATATCATTTAGTATCAGTTTATTTCTGTGTATTTAGTATTTTAATGATCTGTTGAAATTGTAAACTGTGATTGAGGACATCAAGACAAAAAGCAACCTTTTTCTTTGCATAAGATTCTTTTAAACGCCTAACATGCTGGTCAAGGTCAAATCCATGAAGTCACAAACTGAACAATGTGCTCCCCCATCCTGCTCAAGCTGATTATCTTTTCTTCTCCTTTTACCAAGCAGCAACATCCCCTCACAGCAAGATCTCAAGTGTCCAAACTCCAAACAGTCCTTATGAGCTTTTCTCCTGCCTTTCAATGGCCGTGGCGCTCTACAAGTCTCAACTTCACCTGGTAAGTGTGCACAAACACAGAGAGAAACTTCCCCCGATTGTCTGATAACCACAGATCTGCTCTCTACAGATGTCTGATTCAAAGTTTACGCTGTCAAGATTTTATCATTAATCATATCGGCCCTGTCACACACATTACTTTTATTTCCCATCTGAGTCACAAGTTATCACAGGCATCAAATTTAGGGTTGCGCTGACTTGTTGTTTCCCAGTCACTGATCCAAGTAATTCTTTTACAATGTTTGGTTACAATTTATTTGGTCCCACTTTATATTCTTTAACTTAACTACTATGTACTAACATTTAAATTAATGATTTGATACAATGCACTTATTGTGTTCAATACACATGTTTTTACATTGTTGTATTTAAAAAAAAAAAAAACCTGCATGTAATTACAGCAGTAATTGATCTCTGTAATTACATCTACAGTTGTGGTCAGAATTATTGGCACCCCTAGTAAATATGATCAAATATGGCTGCATTATTTATCCTTTTGATCTTTCATTAAAAAAAAATTCAAAACTCCAACCGTACGGGGGTCACGGTAGTTGACTTTCAGTTAAACCACAGAAGATGGGTTCTTGGGTTGACTAAATATTATGGTTAAAATGAATATGATTGAAGCTATAGAGTATGGAAAGTTAGCATGTCAGCGTGGATGGGCCTAAAATGCTAATGCAGATTTGCTAATAAAGACAGTCTCAAGAGACACATTGAGCATTAGCACAGTGCTGAAAACAGATGAATGAACGAGTGATCTGGAATGTTTGGGGATCATATACGAGTCAATGCAAGTCCCCTAAGAAATCACAATCCACTCATTGAAATGAAGGAATCCAATCCAAGAGTGCTTAGACAGGCGCCATTTTTTTCTAAACAGTGATTAAGTTCTATCGAATATCAGCACGGATCTTAAGTGCTTTTATGATGAAAGCTCTCCCGTCTTGATCCTCCTCATATAAACTTGTGAAATTGGATCTTTCAAGTACTTGGGTAACTATTTAGCCTTTGCAAGGTAACCATTAGACAACTCTAACATATGCTGAAACCTCTTTACCTAGTGAAAATCTCCTCTAAACCTTTTTTTTTTTGCCCCTCAGGCATCACTCACAAGGTTTCACTGACAGCTACAAAGACTGGAATTTGTGGCCGTTGATCCGGGAGCATAACAGTACTTTTTCTTTTTTTTTTTAAAAGCAATGTCTAAACAAATGTCTTTAAATTGAGTGGTTCTGTAACCCGGGCAGGCCTCATTCGTTCCTAGGGCAACAATTACTCCCCATAGACTTTGCTAATCCTGAAATATGGACCTGTGACTAATGTTGGAATTTAGCAAGAAATCAGCTCTTGTTTCACGAGGCTTTATTGGAATAAAGCATGATGCGGTTTCTGTGATGAATGCGCCCAGGCAAAGTGACTGGGCTGGGCCTCTGCCTCCTTGTCTTTCACTATCACTTTAGTGCTAGTGCTGATTGGAAGTGTCACAGAAGCATGTAACAAGCCTCTTCAGCTCATTGCCAAAGAGATAAGTTGTTATGTCAACGGCAATTCTATACAACGTATCTCTGAGATATGCTAGATTTGTTTGCTTTTAAAAAAGGCATAAAGGGTTTTTTTTTTTTTTTTTTTTTTTTTTAAGTGTCCTTGAACCTAGGCTACTGTAACTATAACTGAAGCGGATGTTGAGTAAAATGTGTATTTTATTTTGTGTTTGAGGAATGAGTTGGCAAACAGGAACAAAGAAAGTGGCAACAAATGCTACCAATAACAACATTCTGTGGGGGAAAAACACATAAACAAAAAATATAGGCTAATAAATGAAATAACAATAGAATTTTATGAAAAATCACAATGCACACAATTCTTACATTCAAAGTATAGTTACATTAGGCAAAATTCTGCTCACGCAAAATACCAGATCGTGTAGATTCCAATTTAAATGTATTAAATAAATACATTTATAGCTATTTCTTAACTGATACAGAGCTAGTTTGTAATTCTATGGAAAGTCGACTGACCAACAACATTACACTATATTCTGTGAAAAAACAGTCATTTTTCCTAAAATAACTGACATGACGTGTACTGTTTTGGTCATCCAAAGTGACTTGAAGCACACTTATTGCATGGGCAGCTTTGCCTTTCCCTCAAGGACACAAAGATGGTAGTTCCCGGATTACCATTACACAGAACTACGTAAATCTACTAGTAGTAAGTAAAATTAGTAAAACATCATATATTTAAATATTTGATTACTGTCACATTACTGACACCTAACATATTTGCAACCACTGTAGTCCAATTAATTATCATAATTTTTGTATAATTTATTTACCATATTTATTGTATTATAATTTATTTATTTTTAATTCATTATTTACGGTATTGTTCATTTACTTAATTTGTCTATCTTTGTGTGTTTGTCTCTCTCCCCACAAGGATGGCAATATCCAAAATCCTTGTCATGGTGACATTTTTTGGTCTCCATAAATAATACTAAATTATGTTTTTTGAAAATGTAAAAATGCAGAAAGTTCTTTGTGATGGGTAGGTTTAGGGATAGTGTTAGTGTAAGGGAATAGAAAAATACAGTTTGTACAGTATAAAAATCATTATATCTATAGAAAGTCTCCATAAAACATGGAAACACAACAGAACGGATTCAATTAGAATTAAAAGCAGACTAGGTCATTTGTATAATATGTATTTTGTGGTTAATATGTATAAAGAAATGTTTTATTTTGCTCAATTCATAATATTCTAAGAATGTCAGGGACTATATGCCTATCTGGTAAAGCAGGTTAATTTTTATGCTAAATATTTAATGTTTTGTTTTGTTTTTAGTTGCAACTACCAGTTAAGTACAATTATATTTCTCAGAAAGTGTTAGACATCTTGACCTTGTATTTACACATCCATGAAAAATAGCTCAATAGCTGAACAATGAACTGAACAGCTAAACAGTGTTTGTTGGTAAATACTGATTTCTGATAAAGAGAATGCACCTCTTAAAATGGTCTGTTACATAAACAAGGACTGCCTGTATTTGTATAGACAAACTTTATAATCTTGTTTCAAAGATAAACTGTAACCGATGACAAAACAACACACAACAGGTAAGATTATTCCAGTGCTGCACTGCTCTCATTTGTGAAAGTTTTTATATATATATATATATATATATATATATATATATATATATATATATACATACAGAATTTTCATTTTTGGGTGAACTATCACTTTAAATAAAATAAATATGGCTACAAAGGTACTATTTATAGTAGGCTATACTATATTGTGTGTGTGTGTGTATATATATATATATATATATATATATATATATATACGGCAACACTTGATCCATTAATACTAACACTTTATCTTCTATTCTATATCAATTATCTTTAAAAAAATTATATATATATATACAGTCGTGCTCAGAATTAATGGCACCCCTGGTAAATATGATCAAAACTACCTGTAAAAAATAAATCTGCATCGTTTATCCTTTTGATCTTTCATTCAAAAAATTGCTAAAAATCTAACCTTTCATTGAAGTAAAAGAATTGAAAGTGGGGGGAAAATCACATTATGGAATAAATGTTTTCTCCAAAACACGTTGGCCACAATTATTGGCACCCTTTGATTAAATACTTTTTGCTATCTCCTTTTGACAAGATAACAGCTCTGAGTCTTCTCCTATAATGCCTGATTAGTTTGGAGAACACCTGACAAGAGATCAGAGACCATTCCTCCATACAGAATCTCTGCAGATCCTTCAGATTCCCAGATCCATGTTGGTGGTGCTTCTCTTCAGTTCACTCCACTCATCAAGTCAGGGAACTGGGACGGTCATGGCAGAAGCTTCATTTTGTGCTCTGTAACAAATTTTTGTGTTGATTTTGATGTTTGTTTTGGATCGTTGTCCTGATGGAAGATCCAACCACGGCCCATTATAAGATTTCTAGCAGATGATTTTTTATCTGTTGATATTTGATAGAATCCACAATGCCATGTATCTGAACAAGAAGTCCAGGACCTCCAGCAAAAAAATATGCCCACAACATTAAAGTTCCAACGGTTTATTAAATTGCACACATGGGGTACTTTTTATCCATGTTTGCACCAAACCCATCTAGCGTGTTTGCTGCCAAAAAGCTCTTTTTTTAGTTTCATCTGACCACAGAACCCTGTGCCGTTTGAAGTTCCAGTCGTGTCTGACAACTGAATTTGCTGGAGTTTGTTCTTGGATGAGCGAGGGGGATTTTTCTGGAAACCCTTCCAAACAACATGTGGTGATGTAGGGGTTGTTTGATTTTTTTTTTTTTTAGACCCCAAGACTCAACTAATCTCTGCAATTCTCCATCAGAGATCCTTGAAGAGTCTTTGCCCACTCAAACTTTCATCCTCACCGTCCATTAAGGCAATATAGATACACGTCCTCTTCCTGGCAGATTCGTAACATCTTTAGTTGATTGGAACTTCTTAATTATTGCCCTGATGGTCAAAATGGGGATTTTCAATTCTTTAGCTATTTTCTTACAGCCACTTTCTATTTTGTGATGCTCAACAATCTTTTGATGCACATCAGAACTATATTCATGATTGTGATGGATGATTAAGGGAATTTGGCCTTTGTGTTTCCTCATATTTAAACTCCTGTGAAACAAGAAGTCATGGCTGGACAATTACATGTTTCTAATCACCCTGCTGTGCTAAAAAAAAGGTAAACATTAATGGAAATATACTTCAGAGATATTTTACTCGTAAAAAAATCTAGGGGTGCCAATAATTGTGGGCAACGTGTTTTGGAGAAAAACATTTATTTCATAATGTCATTAATTTAAAGTGATAGTTCACCCAGAAGTGAAAATTGTCATCATTTACTCACCTTCAAATTGTTCCAAACTTGTATGATTTTTTTTCTTCTGCTAAACACAAAAGAAGATGTTCTGAAGAATATGGGTAAACAAACAGTTGATGGAAGTCAATGGGGTCCATAAAGTGTTTGGTTTCGGACATTCTTCAAAATATCTTCTTTTGTGTTCACTGTTCAGCTAAAGAAAAAAATTCATAAATGTTTTTTGAACAACTTGAGGATGAGTAAATGATGACAGAATTTTCTTTTTCGGGTGAACTATCCCTTTAAATATACTGTATATAAAAAAATTGAATTATAAAAACTTTAGACATTTGTAGCTTAAATGATTCATTCCTCTTGCATGCATGTCATTTTTACCAAACTCACATAGTATATTCCAACCAAAAATGGCTCATGAATAGCTCAAAATATACCCCAGCACAGCTTGACATCATTTGGCCGTTTATAGACCATTTCAAGGCCAAATATGAACTATAGGAAGTCTTAATAATTCCCCAGAGGTTTCTCTCCTATTGAGGAAAGAGAGTTTGTTCTATCATTCCCAAAGTGCTTTAGCATATGTATCCCATTTATGGCTGATGTTCTGTTAATATTTTTCATACCATCAGTCCAAGACCAGCTTTTCTCATTGTGCTACACAAATCATGCATTGGTCAGTAATAGTATTATGTAAAAAATTGCATGGTCATTATTGATTAAATCAATTAGTGAAATTGCCACAAAGCGCTGAGATTGTGGTTTTGTGAAATGTGTTTTTCTGTCAGTGTTTTGCCTTTAACCTCTTATGTGTCTTATCTACAAGCTGACTGAGCACTACAGGACACCGCCTGTATTTATCTCTATATGTTGTGTTTTTTGCTTTGATCCTGAATTACATTTTGCACCCGTAGCAGAACAGCTATCAGGGCAATCGCGAAAGTAGACAGAATCGCAGGACATGAGGAAAGCTATAACATCCAGAAACAAAATTACATCACGCCACCACACGGCCTCCACCACTGACCCACTGTATGCATGTGTGTAAAGATCTTCAAAGCCTGTCAAATGTCTGGAGGCATTAATCAGAGCGGCAGTTCAGCAGGTATCTTTACAAGAGCTCACATTCACTGCTCAAAGCATGAGGAAGAGGAGGGTTCATGACTCGGCCATGGACTTGACAGATGGAGCCGGTCTCCGTGCACTTCCTTATGTCTGATTGGTCATTTCTTTCTTGAGAAAGTCCCTGCATTCTTTCAGTGGTGGTGTATCTATCGCAGCGATGAAGCATGGCAAAATACTTTTGGATGCAGGTGTTGTTTGCTGCATTTTGGCACATCAGAGAGGTTACCTGAGAAACTGCGAGATTCTGACCATAAGGGAATTTTTTCAGAGACTGTGATTAAATTCACGCCTCTATTAACAAGATGGAGGCATTTTGATCTTAAACTTTGCTTAGATAAGCATTTTTGGTGGTGTGAGTGGAAAAATCAGCATTGCTGTCACCCATGATGCATCTGATTAATGAAAGTGGCCATCTAACATTACATTATCTCTGTTTTGTATCATTTCTCTGCTATATTATCATCTCTTATCGCCACTGTTATACAATGTGGGTTAATGCTGGTATATTTAGACGTTGTAGTGGTCATCTGGGGAAATTTAGCACAATCTTTCCCAACAATCTAGCAGTTTATATCATTCTCAGACGCAACTGCAACTGACTCACTTAAGATGTTATCTCAATAACACTGACTGCTTTAAATCATCACACCATCATCACAAAGAGCACATGTAACGTGACGGGACACATAGGCCTACTCCTACACATTTACAGCTTAAACAAAGAGTTTATGTGTGACGTGAACTGTACCAGTCTAAACTTTTCCTCAAGGTGATAAAAATGAAACTGCTTTGCGAAAAAATATACAGTCCAGGTAGACACAATAAATGCCGCTGTGGGCCTTTGAAATCTTGCGCTTTGAGGTGCAGTGTGGGTAAGATGTCACACATTTTGAGAACACATGTTCCGTATGGTTGTGTGATTTGGTTTAGAGGACGCGCACATGAGTCTCGACTGCCTGCTGTGTGACAGATGGTCTGGTATTTCTACATGTGAAAGATGTGCATTTTATTGATGGCTTGATGGGTCCTCAATCGCTTCCTCGGTAATGCGTCATGAGAATGCATACTTGCACCTTTCCTCTAAGCCCACCCATATTGTCAGAAATACTGAATAACAAAAAAAATTCTCTCTCCCTTAAAAGATTATTCTGGCAAATTCTGAGACATTAGAATCAGTGTTGGGTAAACTTTGAAACTGTTTGCTAAACTATGTACAAGCGCCTCATATTTTGAAATAGCTAATCACATAAATTCTATTTAAAGGGATAGTTCCCCTCGAAAAATCTGTCATCATTTACTCACCCTCATGTTGTTCTAGTGTGCATTTCTTTCAGAACGCAAAAGAGATATTGTAAAGAATGTTGGAAACCAAACAACATTGGAGCATACTGACTTCCATTGTATAGAAAAACTGAGATGTTTCTCAAAATATCTTCTATTCTCCCTAGAAGAACATAAAAATAAGTGAGAATCAAAACAGTAAATTGTATTTTTGAATCAGTTCAATGAGAGTCGAATCGGTGAATCATTTTGAATCACTTAATTTACACACAATTCTCCGAACGAACTGATTGAATGGGGAATGGGAAAAGTTTTTTTTTTTTTTTTTTAGAGCAGGTGCTCTGCATTTCCACTAACCAGGTTAATAAAAGAGTGTTATGTTACTGCAGGAATGAGAAAGACCTGCTGAAATAATAGCATTGACTTTTGAGTTGGTTGCCACCTTTTTATAGAAAGGTGTATGGATCTTGTAATCTTTATGACTCTTTTGTGTCAAATCTTTGTAAAACTGAGCAGTAATAAATAAAGGCCTGTGGAGGTATTCAGGCTGTTTGGTTTCATAGGTGTTAAGGGTTGCAGAAATGAGCAGGGTGTCTCCGGCACATGAGAGATGATATTTTGATGGAGTTCGCATTTGAGGTTGAAGGACCCAAGTGGTGGCTGCAACCTACAGGTTCACTCTGAAAGAGTCAAGTACCCTGTGGCCTCGATCCAACGTGTCTCCAGGCAGAAACGGCGGCCTCCTCAAGTTACATGGACTGTGGAGAACACAACAGCCATTTCTCTATTACTAACCACATTCAAAACAGTGCTGTGTTGGGACATACTGTAGGAAACGCCATGATAGGTGAACCCTAAACCCTAATCTTCAGGTGTGCAACACCTCTGAAGAGACACAGTGTATCTGTACTCACACTCACCTGCTGGGCTTTGATGAGACGAGGTAGCTACTTGCACCCAAATAATCTGTAATCAGATTGATGGCTTAATCGGACTAAAAAGCCTTCATGCAAACACCTGAATAGATCTGGATGAGCTTGAATGGAATGAAACTTTGACCTGCAATAATCTGATCAACAGGAAACAATTAAGAACTTAAATGTTGGAATCCGATTTTCTCAATCCGATTCAAAAATACATTGCTGTAAAGGAGGAATATGTTTGCATTTGTTTTATGTAATATGAACTTGTGTATGTTTATTTACGTCTCGTGTCTTACAGCAACTGGTCAGTGGAGTAGACCGATTTACTAAATATTTGTTAAAAAGCTCTTCTAACATGTCAACTTTCATCAAGGCAAAAATGTCTATTGTACTCATGGTAGCTCATGGTAGTGACATTGTCTAGGTTTTTGCTGTTGTGAACACTGCGACTGGGCAATGCACATGCATTGAAGTTTTGTTCGGAATACATGCAATCCATGTGTAAACAAATATGTGAATCTGATTGCAAATTGCAACGTTGCAAGTTAAACTGGACTTTCAGAATCTGAAATTGGATTGGATTAATTCCGATTGACGCAAATTAGTGTGAAAAAAGGAAACAAGGTTACACAAGGTTTCTCAAAATATTTGCTTGTAGGCTTTGTTCCACAGAGGAAATTGTATTTGGTGATCTATTCATTAAAGTACAATTTAGTTAGCTACCTTAAATTAGGTCTATTATTATTTTGAAATATATATTTTATCACATCTTTACATTCATTTTGTTTTTAATTTGTCAGTTGTATAATTTAATCAGAGCCATATTTGTCTTTCACAAAAACAATTGGGTTTTGATTCGATAAAACATCTCAGGTGACAGTATTCAATTTAAACAGATAATTACTTACTTGGAGAGATTTTTACTTTAAATAAGATTAAATAAAACTAGAATACACAAATCGAATTACAAACTGCAGCATTCAACTAAATATTTCATTATAATAAGACAACCTATAGTGCCGTGGTGGGAATCAAATCTGTAAATCATATTTTTGAATCAGTTCATTTACACAAATTATCCTGGGTTTCTGTTAAGAACATTTTTTATGCCCTTCCCTCCCTTCCCTAACTTCCCTCCATCTCGTTCACTCAGATGTACGTCATTGCTTAAGTTGCACGAGTACCCATTACTGGCAGGACCCTTGAAATGTCTTTAAATGGAACACCCTAAGCCCTTGGTCACTTGGATTCGCAATGGAGCTGATTTATTATTTACAGTTTTTTCCTTTTGAATTTGTTTTATGCACCATTCTATAGGCCTGTATGTATGCTTGGGCTGTTGGAAAATTTTACACAAACGAAAAGTATAACACTACAAAAACTATAACAGTCCGCTTAAGGTAGCTACAAGTGTTATGCAGTTAAATGTCAAAATAACTCCAATATCATACACTAGAGCTGTGTGGGTGGGGGTAAATTAAGTTAAGCATGATCTGCTGTGACATCACAATCATGTTGCATGGAGGTCTATGGATCTGCCTGAAGTGTGCATAGTAGACTCGCTCCCTCTGTCAAAACTGAGGTCAAAATTCATTCAGGTTGACAAAAATTAGTGAGTGCAGGCATGAAAACTCCTCACCTTTCGGCAAAATTCGCCGTTGTAAAACCAAAATGGGTCACCTATGTGAATTGTGCAGATCCGATTGGAATTTACCGACCAGGCATTTACCCGCTATATCTCTATAGTTACCATAAACTTTGCAGCTTTAAGAAAACAATCATCATTCCTAATGCCGAAACCTGACAGCCAATCCGAGTCAGAGTATGGCAGAATTGTTTTCAAAGTCTTTTACACCGCAAATCTGACAACTGGACACTACCGAACAAAGAACTGCACGTCGGAAAGCAAGCCTGAGGGAAGTTAGCTTACAATGTTAACTGTCCTGTCAGATATAGACAGTGATGTTGCCAATGTCATTATTTAACCCACTGTTATTAACCAATAATGTTACCTAAGTTAATTGTTCATTTATAGAGACGAGTGCAGCAACCTGGATGTAATGTAGGCTAACGTCAACAACAGGATAAAACGTGTCGGTATCTTTCTCTTGTTGCACGTTATCTATACAACATGTAAGCTAAAGGAAGCAGGAGCAAGCTCCTATCTGATAGCTTTTATAGAAATGAGCCTGACCTCCGTTTTACATATATACGATGCTAATAAATAATGCACATTATACGTTTGAAATGACCAGAAAGATGCAGATTTTAATTTAATAATTGTATTGTACCGTATTGGTCCGAATATAAGACAGTTTTTCCCCTCATAATATGTCTGAAATGGCACTCATCACATGCAGCCGCGTGCACACCGAGCAGAAATGCCCTCCAGATACTGTTGTGTGCGTGCCTGGAACAGAAATGCTCCCTTGCGAGGACGGTTTTACGCCCGCGGATACGGTTCTGTGCGCTCGTATTACATACATACGCACCTGATTTGTATGTGCGCTATTATGGTACTAGGTAAACGCCATACGAAAGTATAGTTACCCATAATGTGTAACCTTAAAAACTGTTTTATGGCTAAATTTCAGAATGAGTTATTTAGGAGAGAAAACAAACACCAGTAACAGCAGAGTCTGCTTGAAAAGAGACTCGACTGGGGCTGCAAAGGATCCAGTAGTGCTCAGGATCTCAAAAAACATGCAGCTGGAGAGGAGAAGAGGGCAAGGCTGAGACATGCTGCTAAACAGAGAAAACAGGCCCTTGAGATTCTGGTTCAGGCGAAAAAGAAAAAATAATCTCATGCTGTGTGTTTTGTTTAAATACTTGCCTCCACACATTAAAATGGCCCCCATATTTTATGTTTTATTTGTTATTATATTTTCTATTTATTCTGTGTGCAGCACTTTGGTAACCTTGTCTTTTAAAATGTGCTATATAAATAAAGTTGATTGGATTGGATTTGAAGCTGCTGTATCCTTCTCACCTTTTTTACCCATGACCAGTTTTCATGCCTGTGAGTGTCAACGTGCCTTGTCTGAGTCTAAGGGGTGCCCGTGGATTGTAGATTGAGAGTGAGGATCATCCTCATGAGAGTGATCTGTCTTTCCGTAGAGTCCTGTGAACTTCTTTTAAGTATCAGGTGCATTGTCTTGGGAACCCCAGCTGATGCTCTGAAGTAGAATTAGTTTGAAATTTCCCACATTAAAAGCGCCAAGACCAGGTGGCTCGATATTATATGGCCACACTGTGTAGAACCAAATCGGTTTGCATGTCTTTACACTGGAATGCTTGAGGCCATTTCAACACAGGTCATTTCTTACCTCAAACCATAGCTACTTTAAATCCGAACTGTCAACAGATGCACATTTTTCACTCGCCTGTCTGAAGAACTTGGCATGTTTTCTGCTCCTATATAGCAAGTTTTATCCCAACAACTTTATTTAAAAAAGGGTGCTGTAACAGACTTTACTTGGTGTAGGAATTGATATATAAAAAGAGATGGTTTTGGCATTGTGGGTTATTTACCTTTTAATAAATCACATGCAGTGTTATAAATCGATCAACATTTCTGTTTCTTCTTTGCTATTAAAGCGCACATGTGTTTTCGCTCCCCAACTGATAATCTTCCAGCATGACAAACTTCATAACTCTGCGACTGTCAGATCTGGTGTGCTCTCATCGACCCATGTGTTCTGACTTGGTTACAGTAGTTAGATACTTGTGTGACATGTGATGGCTGCACTTGTTGAAGAAGAGGCTTTCTCAGAAGTCCAGGAAACAGAAAAAGCTATAGCTGATGCTTAGGAAATAAAATGAAGATGTACATACAAGTCATGCCCGAAATAAGATGTTTGTTTGTACTGTGTAATGCGATCAGAGATTTTGTAAGTAGTTTTGCATGCAAATTATGCTTGAGATTTTCTCAAAACTAACTTAATTTTTCATGTTTGTAGTTACATTTAACCAGTGTCAAGGTGATTTTTAGAGGATAAATGAAGTCAGTTTTATGCTTACAAGCAGAGTAAGCACAGGTGTAGTTCATCACATAAACTACGATCATGTTCTACTAGCATTTGACAACCAGAAAGGTTATACATACTTTAAATTTGAATTTATTGAATCTATTTTGTTGTATTGTGGGACATTGATGCACAGATCGCTCAAGGCATGGAAACTGAACCAGCTCCGCCTGACTGCCCTCGATGTGTGAGAATGTATGGTGTGACGCCTCTGTAATCTAGCAAAACGTATATTTAGAAACAGCTCATCATTTATTGCTGCCTGTAATTTAGAAACACATGGCAATAATGACCCTCTTAAAGCTTAGGCATGTAGCCCATCAATTAGTTTTACATTTTTTTTATCTTCATTAGTTATTGGCGGGAGGGGGGGTTCATATGGAAAAAACAAACCCCCAAATAAAATAACATCTAGGTTACTAATGTAACCCCCGTTCCTTGAAGGAGGGAACGGAGACATTACGTCAAACGACTGACAAATTGGGATTTCACCTGAAAGCCCAATCACCTTCGAGTGGTAACAGAACAAGCCAATGCACATTGGTGAGTGAGATTTGCATCGCAAGCCGCTCCCCCGCTTCCAGGTATATAAGGCAGCATGCAAATACTCACAAGTAAGTAGTTTTCCGCTGAGAAGCCGAGATGGGGTCCCGGCCGTGCCAGCGGAGGTACGGGAGTTGTGGCGACGGGACGTAATGTCTCTGTTCCCTCCTTCAAGGAAGTTACATTAGTAACCTTGACATTCCCTATCAGTCAGTCACGTTCGTCAGAACAACTGACAAATTGGTGTCCCTATGGAAGACGCCACAACTGCTGCCCCTTCCAGCGCCCTAAACAAGCTGCCTGGTCCCCCTGCGCCTGTTGGGGCGGAAGAAAGGACAGGGCTGTGCACGGAGAATGTCAATCACTGATGTTCCATTAACCCTAATCCTGTACAGTGAGACAATTGGATAACACTGGGAAAGAGTGCCCATTCCAACCAGAAAGGGATGCTACAGAGAACACATCCTTCCCATATGGAGGTGACATGTGGAGTTGCACACATGGACTGAACGTTAGGGCAGTGCTACATATGAAAGATCTCTGTGGTAGATCCCGCCTTGTGCAGGGGTGGCGTCAATATTGTTTACAGTGATGGCAGAGTGGACTCTGCTGAGGGAAAGACGCAGGTTTGCCAACAGGGAAGCTGTACCGTGGGAAATACACATATGGGATCACCTAATAAGGGGAAGCGCAACATATGGGCATCTAGTCTAGTACAGGGGTTGACCAACCAGGCATTTACACAAGTACTAGACCTGGTGTCAGATGCCTCTGCCGCATCTGACTGCCAAGGATGCTGGAGGAACTCCGCCAGGGTTCACCAGCCGGGGAACTCACCTGAGGGGCTGAATAAGCACTCTTATCCCGCCCTCAGAGGAGAATGGAACAGCAAGCGAGACACCGAGACATCCTTCCCACATATTAACTGTTTGTACAGAATGTACACAACACACTGGAATACACCGGCTCCACTCGTAGATTCGCGAATGTGTTAGGTGTCGCCCAGCCCGCAGTTCTACATATGTTTGTCAGAGAGGCGCCATACACCAACGCCCAGGAGGAAGCAAAACTCCGAGTCAAATGAGCCTATTTGGCATACTTGGGATTGGTATGCCAAGACGATGCTGTCGACTTTCCAATGGGCCAACCTCTGCTTGGAGACAGCCTTTCCCTTCTGTTGGCCTCCATAGCAGACAAAGAGCTGTTCTGAGGTTCTGAAGCTCTGTGTGCCGTCCAACCAGCGCTCCTCCGGGGGCAGGTTGGGCAAGTTCACCACCCGGTCCCTCAAAGGAGTGGTTGGAACTTTGGGCACGTATCCAGGATGACGTGACAGTCAGCCGGCTCGAATTCCAGGCATGCTTCGCTGACCGAAAATGCCTACAGGTCCCCAACCCTCTAATCTACACTGACTGCAAAAGCTCAAAGGGTTCTCTCTGTAGGGCCGTTAAGACCAGACATAGGTCCAAAGAGGGGATGAGGCGTGGCCGAGGAGGATCCAACCTCCTGGCGCTTCTCATGAACCTGATGACCAAGTCGTGTTTCCTTAGAGACTTACCATCTAAACCTCTAAACCTCACCCCCATCCAGGTCACGGCACCAATGTAACCCCTCAGGTCCTACTAGTTCTGTGCAGGCCTCAAACCGGGTCGCCAGCATGAGAGCCAGGTGCGCTGACGAGGGCGCTAAAGACCACAGTCTGGACTTATAGTAGAAAGGATTGCCACTTCCATAGACATCAGTGTATATTTTATAAACTATGAATGTTTTATGTTAGTTACTTATCTGTATTTAAATGTCAGAAACATAAAATAAACATTATATGGTTGAAAACACTGAATTTCTGAGTGCGTCCATCTTTGGCTCATTACCAGCCTCAGTGAGCGCAGATTTGAATTTAGCAGTTGATAACGTGAAACACTCTGGTGTGATCATTTGCTTCCAAGGGTTAATTATCAAATGTAAAAAAAAATTTTTTTTGTCTTTTGGAAGCTGCGTTCAAATCCATTTGGCTCAAAAATCTCTGTTTGAATGGGAATGACGCATCTGCATGTGAGTTTAATGCAGCATGAGCAGCATGAATAAATGATGACTGAATTTTTATTTTTTAGTTAACTATCCCCCTTAACATTTATTAACATTTGTGCATGTAGATAGATAGATAGATAGATAGATAGATAGATAGATAGATAGATAGATAGATAGATAGATAGATAGATAGATAGATAGATAGATAGATAGATAGATAGATAGATAGATAGATAGATAGATAGATAGATAGATAGATAGACTGCCCCATATTTTCTAAAATGCCTTTCTAAATACCACCCGCGGTGTATTCAGTCATTATAAAACTGAATGAAGGCCAAGGCTCTCTGTGCTCTCCAGCCCTGCAGGGAAGACCTGGCAGACTTTGAGGGATTCAGCTGGCATACTATCAGACAGGTAGTTGGGAGGATTTAATGTGGAACAGTTCACTTTCTATGGCAGTGAACCTGTTGCAAACAGAGGGGAGAAAGAGATGTAAGATGAATCAAGGCTGATCACAGTATGGCCTGGGAAAGTCAGCCAAAACATGGGAGAATGGGTTTCACGGATCCATAAAAGCTTTGCATTTGTCCGTGTGAACAATTGAAACAAAAGTACGGCACACATTCGTAATTTTCTGATTTATTATGGAAACAATGATGACAAAACCAGCAGTGTAGCTGTGTCAATTAAGACGTCTATGAAAAATCCTTCTTCCAAACTTGGGATTTTTGAAACGGCATGAATCACTGATGTCAATAAGGGGCCAAACGCATGTCTAAAGTGCCAAGTTTTGCTAATTTCTTTCTTTTTGAAGATAACGTGCATGTAAAAACCTGGTGTGAGACCGCATCCCTGGAAAAAAAGAAAGCAGAATGAAAACAAAAACACTCCTGTGGGATGTGTGACAGCTCTCACCTCCGAACCCAGCAGTTGCTTGCTGGTTTCAAATCACCCTAACGACCACATAATGACCTCACTTGAGTCACCTGCTGCTGTGACCAGGCCTGACCTGGCATCTCTTCTGGAAAAAAATCTGTAGCCTTTTAGAAATGCCTCACAGAAACAATGTGGACTATAACATGCCATTTCAGCTGCTCGTGTTTAGCTTTTCCGTTTTTCGTTTTTGTACGTTCTAAGGAATCCCAATTGGGTTAAAGTGTAGATAAAGACTGTAGTTTTTTAGTAAATTGATAAGGAACTCAAGCATACAATGGAGCACATCTGAGACGAGGAATGTTATGGAAAGGAAACTATCTCGCTGGATACATCCTGCCCTGTGAACAAAGGCCTTTGCCAGATGAGACCCCTGGGACATTTGCACCACTCTTAAACACTCAGAACATTTATGCTGCTTTAAATTTCCTTTTACATCTTTCCCTTGATATCTCAGCTCAGGGATATTGTTTTCCAGAGCTGCAGGTTTTTATTTCGAATGCTCTGAATCACATATGTTCACCTTTCCTGGTCAAAGTTTCGACATGGTTTTAGTTATAAGCTCAAATAGTCACATTCGACAGACGATCACTTTCAATTTGGATCTTAAACACGTTTTTTAGAACAGAATCTAATTGTTGTGTGAAGCGATGTTTATTTGACATTGACAAATGTAGTACTTTATTGCAGTTCATCGGAGTTCTTGTTTCTTTTATATTTGACACCATAACATTGTTTGAAAAGACACACTCTTCAATGGACATTCAGTGACCGTTTGGAATTAGGGAGCTCAGCCATTGCGCCAATTCCCATGAAATCTCTCGATATTTCTTTCAGTTGTTCTCCATTCGTAATTAGTCGTGGTCAGGCTGATCAAAGGACTCGGGCGGCCAGTTGCATGTGAACCAGCATCTCTCGTGATGACATCCACAAACCAGAATGAAATATGAAATATCAAGTTTCCACGGATGTATGGACTTGTAAGGAAAAAAAGCGAAAGAATTGGGGGATTTTCACACCGATAATGTGAAACATTTGGTGCATGTTGTTGGCCTCTGAAGAGGAAAATCCGGAGCCAAAAGCGGTCTGGCAGTAAAACAGAAGCAAGTCAAATGCTAAAACAACAGCAGTCATTGAGAATCACTGATTTAGATGTCATTACAGCATCTTCCTACACTAGATAGCTGGGCTCTCGTGGAAGACAAGAATGATTTGTGCGCTCAGGCATAGCATGGCGTGGCTTACCATGAAGGAAACAAAACAGGCCTGTTCTTACTTGCGTTCCACTTACACATCACAATATGTTGCCAGAAAAATAACCACTTTTTGCAGCTGCAATAAATATTTTGGTTAATACAAAATGGCTCTCTGCATATTTTGCTGTCAGACACAATGGAAGCCAATTTTGTCAGAGTAAAATATAAAACATGTAATTGAGTCAAGAAAGTTACACTGTTATATGAAGTTGCAATTTCAAGAAATAAAGTCCACAAATATGAAGTGATGTAGAAGGCATGTAAAAAAGGGAAAATCAATTAGAATTACAGGTACCATGCGTTTCATGACCAGATCTTTGTAATATTTCTTGGTTATGAGGTAATCATATGTCAATAGGACCAACTAAGATTAGAGACTACGATTAAGACTCAGAACTAAGGATTACACGCTAAAAAATGGATTAAATGGCTTTCACTGTGTAAATCACTCTCTTAAAATAAATACAACCAGTATTAGCAGTAGTTTACTATCGGTCATATCATGTTGAAGTACTTGCGCTGCATTGTAAGACACATTTGAGGCCAGAGCCGTGCAGAGCTGAGGTTTGCACAAATTTGTTTATCTGAACCAAATGACTCACTTCATCCTGCTGCTTCATTTAGAGGTAAATGCGGTATAGAATTACCCTACGGCCACTCACTCCATCTTTTGTACAAAGGCTGATTCAAACAGACCGGTAAGAGAGAGTCATCGCTTCCCCGCCCATCAGATGTTCCCCTGCAGCTCCGAATGAAGTAGCAGACTTAGTAACAAACAGCGTTGTCCGAGACAGGTGCAGGTGGCAATCAAAGTCTTAACGACCAAACGTATGGCCTCCTACCAAGCTGGATAAGCAAATAAACAGAGGGCGCTTCAAGTGGACGGATGTGTAACTTCTGCTTGATGGCGGGCAAAGTGTAACAGAAGCTAAACGACGCTTTATCTGTTTAGCAGACGCGCCCCTGCTCAAAAGTGTGGAAGCCATTGCCAGTGCAAAAGGCCACCGGCAGGGATAGAGTGTGTTTTTAATTGCCCTCTATGCTTTCTCCATGTGTGGAGGCCAGATCTAATCTAAACAAGTGAGTGTGAGGCAGATTAAAAGTGTCTGTGGACTGTGTTAAAAAGTATTAGCTAGCCTGTCCAGTCACTATCTTAACAGGCTGCACACATGGGAGTTGACAGTACAAAGAAGCACATAAATCTCCAAAGTGCCTTTGTCAGTTTTACACCCAGATTAAGGTTATAATGGACCGAGGTGGGGAATGTTTCCCCTTGAGATCATGTCACTGACCTTCTACATCCGAGTCTTTGCTTTTGTTTCCCCTCACTGTGTTCCTTAAAACTGACAGGGAATGTGTGAAAACTCACCCAGAATAAACTACCGATTTGTTTCCAATCAAAAAAAAAAAAAGTGAAAATATTTTATAGTTTTTAATCATTTTATTTACGTTTAGTGTTGGTGGTGAGGTATTTTTGAAAGAAGTTTCTTATGCTCACCAAGGCTCCATTTACTCGATCAAAAATAGTAAAACTGTGAAATATTATTACAATTTAAAATATCTGTTTTCAAATTTTTAAGCTGAATTTTCAGCATCATTACTCCAGTCTTCAGTGTCACATGATCCTTCAGAAATCATTCTAATATGCTGATTTGCTGCTCAATAATCATTTATTATCATTATCAATGTTATAAAAAAAATTGTGCTGCTTAATATTTTTGTAGAAACCATGGTATATTTTTTTCAAGAATTCTTTGATGAATAGAAAGTTTAAAAGAACAGCATTTATATGAAATCTTCTGACATAATATGGCTGAATAAAAGTATACATTTCTTTAAAAAAAAAAAAAAATCAACGGTAGTATATATTTTTGCAGTGGCAGTACGTTTTTTTAGTAGATTAATATAAAAATCAATCATATTATTGGCTAGATAACCCCCATACACTGTAAACCCAAATAAGTTGCAAAACTCAAAGAATTTAGGTAATCAGTAACATCAAAAGATTAAAGATTTTAAGAAATACAGTTTAAAAGCAGAATTTGCAGATTTTTATTTTGTACTCTTACAGTTTAAATACTCTTAACTTGTAACATTCGAGTAAGCTAATTCATACATTTAATTTTAAATGATCATGTAATCTCTAACTTGCTAATCGATAACGCAATGCTTTGATAGCATTAGTATAGCATAGCAATTGCTGAATGAGTATGACAGAACATTTAACATACCTGTTCTCAAACCGTGAGAACCGTGATGGTAACCCTCCAAATAAACATCATTACAAACTCTTCTAAATTAGCATAGCAAAACATTAAACACTACTAAATCTCCCACTTAACATTAATCTTGCACACAAAAAAAAACATTATATAACACCCTTTTGAGCCCAGTCCAGTTTCAGTTTCAGTTAAATTTAAGTCTAAATTAAAAGATATTCATATAACTCAAAACAATGAAACAATTCAGATTACTTAAAATGTGTCAGTTTTGTGAACTCAAAGGAAATATAAAGTTCTAAATACTCATAAAAGTTAACTAATTTGTTTGTTTGCCAATTAATTATTTTGAGTGTTTACAGTGACATCTGATCAATGTCATACTGTATATCTGAGAGCACGATTTTGCTGTAAATCATATGTGAAATCAAGTCTTTGTGAGAAACAGCAAAGAGGAAAGAACACATAAATGATTCAAGCCTTTTATGGCTCTTCAACCCTGTTGAAACACTATAGCATTTTGTCATAAAACATTTTTGCTATTGCCAAATGGCGACATTTTATAAGGCCTGTGCCATGATGTAATTTTGGTCTTGATATTGTAGTTTTGTTCAGTTTGCTTTGATATCATTCACTTCCTTCAGAAACATGGTTTTCCAATTACAAGGTACTGGCGATAACATAGAGACTGTAACCCTAACAGCACCTAACACATGTGCACATGACATGTTTTAGGCCAATAATATTCTGTTTTATCACTGTGTCTAATACAATCTCAGTAAGGAGCATGCCAGGATTCCTCAAATAGGATTGCCAATGTTTACAAAATACCTATAATACTGCTGGGAAAATTGATTTAGACCTCTTCAGCTCAATGCTTTTCAACAGTGACAAATTATTTGACTCAACTTTCCTCCTTTTGTAACACAGGGCCTGCTTTCTGTGTCTGGTTTAGATCTTTTGTTTTATGGGCCGACTCATGGACCACCACCAAGGTCTAATTGCTTCAGCATAACCTTTCACTCCTTTGGTCATGATTAGTTTTCCCACTTCTTTATCATGTGACTGACAAAAAGGAGCATCTCACAAATTTGTGACTGTGCATTTCATCTGTGTTTGTGATTTGATGGTTGTGGACGAATGTGCACAAAGTAACGTCACTTGATTATCCACCAATGTCCTCACACCAATCAGTTAAACATTTCGCCTTGATGATTTATTTGATATTCTCTTAGGAAATTGAAGTTGAACGTTTGTCATCAACCCATATGGGTCATTCTTCAAAAATGAGACTGTTTATATGACATTTTAGCTTTATGAACTACTATCATAAACGCCTCCATTGTGGGAGTTAACAGTTTCATTCTCACTTTGTGTCTCTTTCTTTCTTTCTTTCTCTCTTGCTTTCTCTCTCTTCACCACATACCCATAGTTGAGCCAGATCTGTTGTTTTATTTCCACCTGCCAAGGATTATGTAATATGAGGACTGTCAGCGTCTCTTTGATGCAACTCTTGAATGGAGTGGAAGTCAACAGCAATGACTTCAACATGTGTCTAATCAGATGGTTGGCGTTTTGTGAACTGGAGCTGCTTTGTAGCTTTCAAACATGGATCAACTTTTCTGAATTAGGGACCCTGACTGTAAAACAAAAATTAAGTGCGGACACGAGCTTTCATTCGCAGTCATGGCGGTTGATAATGAAGCAAGTTAAATTATTTTTGTGCTGGTAAATACAAGGATTGTATAGCCCCTGAGTCTTAAATATTAATATCCTCAATAAGAGTGTATTACATGTATTCAGTGTTGCCAGACACTCAATAATGAAAAATATCCCATAATGTATGAAAACCTCTGAATTTTGTGACACTTCAAATGATGACCATTGGCTTCTATACTCATTGATCTAGCTGTGGATTCGACGTCTACCGTCATGATTGTGAGGAGAACATGAACGTGATGTTACGCATCTCATCTTACATTACGTCTTCTCTGCCAATCATCGCAGAGAATGACTCTCTCACGAGCATAAGTTAACGTTCCTTTTCTATATTGTATACAAAGTTGTATATCATAAACATGTCATCTCTTTATGTATTGCAAGAAAAAAAAGAAAGAAAAAAAAAGTTCCTGCCGCGGCGCTTGGTCAGTTGTTTTCAAGCTGAGGTCGATAATTTAGCAATAAAGTAATTTGCATGTCATGTCAAAAAGTTGTTGGTCTAGATAAATAGATGTATTCTGTACGTTCGATAATTTCGAGCTTCTGGTACGATACTTGGAGATTTCCATTCTGGCAACACTGCATGTATTTCTCTAAACAAATCATACTTAACAGACAGGACTTTTCTTGTGCTTTGCTGTGTTATCTCAGAGAAAGGTATGCATGAAGATTAATTCTCACTGACGCAGAGCTATCTGTTTATGATCGACTGCTTTCTTGAGCTGCAGGAGCGTTAACAGGGATAGGATAGATGAGTTATCTCCTGCTCTCTCTCTCTCTCTCTCTCTCTCTCTCTCTCTCTCTCTCTCTCTCTCTCTCTCTCTCTCTCTCTCTCTCTCTCTCTCTCTCTCTCTCTCTCTCTCTCTCTCTCTCTCTCTCTCTCTCTCTCGCTTGCTGGCTCTTTTTCTCCCTTTTTCCTTTTCTCATTGTCTCACAAGCTGTTTTGTTTATTATATATATATAATTTATTATTATTATTATTATTATTATTATTATTTCTCCAGATGTGAGAAACCTATTAATTTTTTTTTTTTTTACTACATTTTGGAGTCATTAAATATTTTTTTCTTAGTATTATTTTTGTCCCATTGTTGTTACATGTTCACTGGTTTTGTGTTCCTTGATTTTAAAATGTGGACCTTTATTTTGAAGCGTTTTGCTGTTTCTATTGTTTACATGTTTTCACTTCCTGTTTTTAGTTTCCTGTCTGACTTTGTTTCCTTCAGAGATGGTCTTATTATTGGGAGATACGAGGGTCCTCAGCTTTACAATTGGAAAGAGCATAACGACTAACTTGGATCACATGTACACTGACAACCAATCACATTACAGCCTTGACTTCATTTAATTTGTTAAGAGTTGTGCGACAGTCAATCACTGTTTGCAGAGACCATATAAATGAATGAGAAGTGCCGTAAACTGAATCCTACCTGTCCATGACTTCTCTTATAAAACAACATTTTATTCGGTGTAAACTAGAAATAGATCAATCTAAAATGAATGTTTAACAGCAAACATGTTGAAGGTTAGCCAATGGGCTGTAGATTTATTAAATGCTAAACTATTTCCTCAAAAAAAGGGTTTATTCTCTGTAGTGAAGCCTCTCCTCCATTGACATCCATTAAAAAAAGGCTTCTTGTCTAACCCGCGTACCGCAGTGTTAGCAGGTGTTACGCTTTTTCCTAATGCCGAGTTCAGATTGCACGATTTTAGCCCCGATTTTGGCTCGCCGGCAGGTTTTGAGAAATCTCCGACAAATGCCCGAAATTACAGGCAAATCGGTGCTCGTTCACGCGAGTGACAATCACGCAGTGTGAATGAGCAAAGACGCGATCTGAGAGAATCGTCGACGAGTCGCCGACGCCCGTGAGATATTTGGCATGCTAAATATCTGGACCTGTCGGCGATTCACAATCCTGCTGTGTGAATGTGTTCTGACTGAAAACTACATCGGCGATGACCGACAGCCAATGAGCAAGATACAGGGAGGAGGAGGAGTTATAGACCAGAATATCAGTATTTTAATAGATAGGCATATATTTACAATTATATCAAACAGAAAAAAAGCACAAACATTTGCATGAACAGCAGCAACAGCAGGACATTTGCTAAATTATTTATTTACCCCCAACTCTCTTTGCAAAACACAGTTCTTGCTCCCCTCGTCTTCCCAACCATTTCCTGCATAAACTGTTTTTTTTTTTTGTTTTTTTTTCGTTACAAATCAGTGCGCAGACAATTTGTAGGCTATTATTTTTAATAAAAAAAAAATTCAGTGTCGCGCGAGAACTCCGGTCTCACGCAAGCGTGATCTTCCGTTATTTCCTATCACTTCTCGCGTTTGTTTGGTTGTGAAACATAGTTTCACGGACCAGGCAGAAGTTGTCGGTGATTCTTTCTTTTGTAAAGTCATGCAGTGTGAAACCTCCTGTCGCCGATCCATCGTGCAGTGTGAACACAGCAGCAACTGAATGTTACCCCAGATAGTCATGCAGTGTGAAAACAACAGTGACCCGATTATTTTGAACATCGTGCAGTCTGAACTCGGCATTAGGTTGCTGGCTTGCCTTCAAGTGGCTTTGGTTTCCTTAGTTACCCTTGTTAATCACCATAGTAATTAATTAGTCTCACCTTTGCCTTGTTAACCTCTTGATAGTCTGTGTGTGTGTATATATACCCCAGTGTTTCAGTTTTTGTTGGTCGAATATAATATAAATATTTTGGATTGTAAATTATCTCAATTTATCTGCTTTTGGCAGGTGTAGTTAATTTTGGACACTGAGTTTTTGTGATATTATATTAATTATATTTTGCCATATCACAATAATGAGAGCTCATCTGATGTGTCACACTTGCTGTTTATCATCTACACAAAGCTAACATTTTCCATCTCAGACCAGCCCATTCTTCAGGTCATGGAAATTTCCTATATGAAAAACGTATTCTCTGTTAATACTGCCACATGTTCTTATCAGCACTTAAACACCCTCTTTGTTTTCTGCAAACAAGACTCTGTTTCCTAAAACAGATTTGCACCCTCATCCCTTCTGCACTCGAAAACATATTAACATTTTCACCCGGGTGCATGTGGACATAAAATAACCACTGAAAGAGAAAGAGTGAGAGAAAGCTGCATGTGCATCTCCATTCAAGCAGACATGGAGCTGGAACACTGACAGCAGTGTTCATAAGGTTTCAATATCTGAAAGGTGACCACCCCCTCCTCCTCCTCCTCTACAGTGTCATGTAATACAAAACTGTGGGAGACTGTAAAAATATTAGCATGTGAAACATTAAAACTAATTCCACTTTTCCTGGTCACATTAACACACCATATCTGGCTGCCCCTCCTGACCTTGTGGTCTATTCGATACAATACTTTTTTCTTTTCTTTTTTTTACAAGAGAAATGAACAGACATGTTCTCTGAGATGTGTGTAAGTGTAAGACAAATCTGGGACAAGCACTGTAAAACAAAATCCTTATTCTGTTCTTAAAAACATATTGAAATTTGAAACTTATTGAGCTTCTGTTTATACATAAGTACTGTTACTGAAAAATTATATGATTTTAACAGCATTGGCCGAGGAATTTTTATTTTTATTTTTTTATATAGTTTCTAATAATAAAAATTCTAGATAATATTATAAGAGCCTGTCTTTGGCTATTTGTAAGGCCTGTCCTGTTGGAATGTTCTTTGTCAGCCAAATAAAAATCCAGGTACTGGCCAAGTGAATATAACTGCTTTACATTTGCTAACAATTTCATGACTGTCCAATAGTCACTAGACAGTCTCCGGGCAGCTATTGCTAAGGTTTGGCCTTGAGCCGACTGAATGCGGACGTGTCTTTCACTTGTTCGTCATCATTCAAAAGCTCATTTGTCCCATCAGCCAGCCGTACAGAAGCAGACAGCGCTGATCTCTCTGTGAAGGCATTGATTGGCTGACGTGTGGGATGGAACGTCCTACTCCTCTTTGACTCCACATTCATTTCTCAGCCTGAAGAAAGGAAGCTCATTTATCTCCAGTGTCACTCCTTTTTTTTATACCTTCGTTTTCTTTGGCTCTGTTCGTGCACATACAGTCTGTGAGTCACTGGAAGCCTTCATTCATTCAAATGTCAAAAGATGCTATTTTAGAAGATGGTCATAGGTAATTAATAATCCTTAGAAATTAATCATTTCCGTAGAGGATTCACATGGTATGAGCTCAGCTGAATAATTACATGCACATTATTTTCTACTCAGTGTGGGAAAAAAGTGATAAATGTGTGAGGACTAAGATCACTAGTGACATTTTTTAAACACTATTCTGTTTTTTCTGTCATTTCTGTTATGCAACACCTATGTGCTCTTGCCCTGGTCACACTCATACGCTTGAACTTGATTAATTATAGCTTGAATATTCAAACAATGGCAAGCAATTTAGCAGGACACCTAACAGGAAATAAAGAGCTAAAGTCATTGCCATTGCTCAGTAAGAGATAAAAAGAAGATATATTTTTATTTTGCCATTCTGATATTATGTACACTACTGTTCAAAAGTTTGGGGTCGGTACGATTTTAAATACTTTTAAAATAATTCTCTTCTGCTAACCATGGCTGCGCTTATTTGATTAAAAATACAACAAAAATCAGTTATAGTATTAAATATTATTCCAGTGTAAATCAGCTGTTTTCTGTGTGAATATATAGTAAAGTGTAATTTATTCCTGTGATCAAAGCTGAATTTTCAGCATCACCAGTGTCAGTGTCTTCAGTGTCCAATGATCCTTCACAAATCAGTATAATATGAGGATTTGATGCTCAATAAACATTTATTATTATTATCAATGTTGAAACAGTTGTTGGTCTGTCAGTTGTAGAGTTTTTTTTTTTTTTTTTAGGATTCTTTGATGAATAGGAAGTTCAAAAGAACAGCATTTGTTTGAAATATAATCTTTTGTAACATTATAAATGTCTTTACTGTCACTTTCGATCAAATTAAGTATTGATTTCTTTCCTCCAAAAAATAAAAATAGAATTCTCACTGACCCCAAACTTTTGAACGGTAGTGTATGAATTTTTTTTAAAGAGTGGGGTTCCCTCCAAAAATAGTGTAACTTCCTGAAGAATGGCATCCTTAAGGATCTGGCTTTTGTTAATCAAAGTGATATTGCAAAAGATTAATCAGATGGTATTGTGATAAAGTGATAAATTGCTAACAGTAGTTTTTATTAATATATACTGTATATACACAGGTGAAGTGAATCGTTGATCATCTCCTAACAAAGTCACATAATATGGTATGGGTACCGGTATTTTATATGGTAAGCAAACAATCAATTCTTGTAATCAACGTTTTGGATGCAGGAGAAATGGGTAGGAATAAAGATCTGAGCGACTTTGCGAGGACCGAGTTGTTATGGTAAGGCGACTGGGTCAGAGTATCTGAAACAGCGAGGCTTGTGAGTTGCTCCCGGTCAGCAGTGGTGAGAATTTACCAACAGTGGACTGAAGAGGGACAAACCAAAATAACGACGACACGAGGGCAACAAAGGATATCCCGTCTGGTTCGAGCCAACAGAAGGTCTTCTGTGGCACAAGTCACACAAAATTGTAATGATGGTTATGGGAGGAATGTGTCACAACACAGTGCATCACGCTCTGTGTATCTGCAGACCAATCAGAGTTCCTATGATGACCCCTGTCCACCGTTGAAAGCACCTACAATGGGCATGTGAGTGTCGGAACAGACCTTGGAGCAATGAAAGAAGGTCGCCTGGTCTAATGAGTCACGTTTTCTTTTACAACACATGGGTACGTGTGCACCGTTTACCTGGGGAAGTGATGGCATCAGGATGTACTGTGGGACAACAACAAGCCGATGGAGGGAGTGTGATGCTCTGGGCAATGTTCTGCTGGGAAACCCTGGATCTGGCCATTCATGTGGACGTACATTTACACATTCCACCTACCTAAAGATTGTTGCAGACCAGGTGCACCCCTTCATGACAATTATGTTTCCTGGTGGAAGTGGATAACGCACCCTCCCAAACTGCACACATTGTTCAGGAATGGTTTGAGGAACATGATGAAGAGTTCAAAAATAGTGTCCTGTCTTTCAAATTGCTTATGCTGTATGATTAGTGACATACTGTCGAAATAGTGCACACACCAGCAGAATTAGTAGAAATAGCTTGAAGAGCCACAGTAAATCTGCTCTGTACTCAACTTCACATTGACACATGGTGATAAGATGTTAGTGTGTTTGAAGTTTTTTTTTTTCTTTGCCAAAACTGACATTACAGCTTTTGGAAGATGGGGTGAGAGAATCATCGGCACATCTGTAGGCCAGCGGAAATACCGAAATCTTGCATGCTTCTTTGATTGTTACATTTAAGATATCATGTGCGCTACCAGCGCTGCTGCTGCAAAGCATTAAGCTCAGTAACTGATCTCTTGTAAAATACGTTTGGAAATACTATAGACATGGAACGCTTGAGCATGAGGATTCCACACGGTTATCCTAGGAGATGATAAACAAAGGGATAAGGTGATATACTTTAAGTGATATATTGAGCACATGTGGGATTGCACAAAAAGAGAGAGAGAGAGAAGAGAGGAAATAAAAGAAGAAGGCTGGGGGTTGAAGACTTAGACTTCACCTCTGATTTATTCTAATCCGTAAAGGTTAGTGTATCTAAGAACAGATCAGTTCGGTAGATCACATCACTGCACATCCGTTACACATTTGCTTCCCTCCCAAATCTTTGTACAAAAGACTGAGAGGTGGAAAAAAAAAAATCTCCTGAGAAAAAAACAAAAACAGGTGGACACATGAAGGACAGAATTGTCCAGCCTGGAAAGAGTCTTCCAGAAACAAAAGGAAAACCTCTAGCAGAGATTAATGTTCTCCTCTATATATTCCGATCTAGAATCCAGCTTCTCTTTTATGGCTTTCTGTGCATTCCTTTGGTATTGTACGCTCACGGAAATAGCTGCATCACCCTGTTCGGCAGGGCGTTACAGTAACTGCAGGCGGTCCGTTTGGATCCGCTCTTGCAAAACAGATCTGGCCAGTTCATCTTCACACAAACTTCAAGGGCTGTGGTTCTTCAAATCTTTTGTGTTAACTTTTATTGAAAGTGTTTATGCAGGGTCAGTTACACCGCCTTACACTTCTCTTGTCCTCGGGCAGGGTTTTACAGTGAGGATGAGTGTTTTGTGTTCACAGAACAGTTCACAGTAGCAGAATATGGTTGTCAGTCTTGTTTCGGAGTGCTTAAGCCTTGTTTTGTTTGGTTTTTCTTTCCTTTCCTTTCTATGACCCAACTGACTGTGTGTGTGTGTGTGTGTGTGTGCGTGCACGTATATACTTTCTACAACCAAACGGACTCCTTATTCAATGTGAATTATGTACAGAGCCTGTTTAGTCATCACTAAATATCTCAGAGACCAAGTTAAAGAGCCGTACCATCAAAACCACAATATATCACATTCCCAGGTAAAGCACTGACAGTGTGAGAGGAAGTGGACATTTGCTGTGTCCTGCTGAGTCCTCTGCAGTTAAACGACCAGCCTCCCACCAGGGGAAAGCACACCAAAAGGACAAATAAATCCAGGGGAAACATGGTACAAATGCACTTGACATCCTAAGTGGAAAGATAAATAGACAACTTTCGTCAACAAAAAAGTTTAGAAGTTCAAACATGTTAGATGGTTTCCATTGCAAGGATAAGTAAGTGCGTGTGTCTCTTGTGCTGTAGTTTGTGTACTCTTCCAGGTGCCCAGAAAAGTATGGACTCAGTAACTGATCCCATGATGGATGAGTGCTGCATGAAATCATACTTTCAGATGGACGCTAGAAACAGGACGATCATATTTATTCTTTTTGATAGGGCACCATTATGAGAAACTGTTTGACATATTTAGGGACGTGTCAGAACATTTCCTTTGCATTCTTTTCCAGAACTTTTTCCATCCTACATTTACAACTTTTTTTCCAGTAAACTTCAACAAGATCAATTTATTTAAGAGTGAAAATTGCATAAGAAATTTTGGTAACACTTTAGTTTAGGGTCCAATTCTCAGTATTAACTAGTTGCTTATTAGCATGCATAGGATATTGGCCTTTTATTCGTTCTTTTAAAGCACACATTAAGGCTTTATTCCGCATGATATTCTACATCCCTTAACCCTGCCCAATACACAAACTTAAAAATACCTTACTAACTATTAATAAGCAGTAATTAGGAGTTTACTGAGGCAAAATTCATACTTAATAGTTATTAATAGTGAGAATTGGACCCTATAATCTAAAGAGTGACCACATTTTTGGTAACACTTTATTTTAAGGTGATGTAGTTACACGTTACTGCATGTACTTACTATAGTAATAACAGTAAATTATGCATCATTACAAGTAACTAACCCTAACTGTAACTCTATAGTAGGTACATGTAGTTCATTGATAGAGTAAATACAATGCAACTATATCCTCTTAAAATAAAGTGTAACCAATTTTTTTTTACCCCATTGGTAAATATATAGTTTTTTATTCTTTTAAGCATAAGTGACATTTATGCTTAAAAATCAAAATATTTTGCCAGTAAGAGCAAAATAATGTATGAGCACAGTTAATATTATATTATGCAATTTTGGAGTATATTTACCTAAGATTGTTGATTGTTTGGGAAAACAAGACAGAAATATTGATCTTTTTTTATTATTTATCATTTTATTTTATTATTTTGTTTTATTTGTATTTTTTATACATTTCTTTTAATTCTTTTCTAGGGGTTTTCTTCGTTTTTCTCTAAACATTTATTTAAGCAGGGTTAAGCCATTGTTCCATTCTCTTTTCTGTAATTCTGAACAAACAACATAAGCAAGTCGTAATGCAGAGCTGCAGCCACATACCTGCTTACAAACAGACCTAAACCATATTCCCACCCCTACTTCTTATTTGATGCCTCTTCCTAAAGAAAAGCACAATGCTTCCTCTCACATGAAGTGTTGTAATCAGGTGCTTTTGGAGCTGTGGCATGGTTAACATGAGGGTGTGAGATCTGAACTCTGAAAAGGACAACAGTGCAGTCATGGAGAGCACAAGAGCAAAGCGCAGTGAGATTAAAGAAGAGGACTTGTGGAGACCTGTTTGCCCTTTGTACCAAAAAAGGACCCATGTTCCAGGACCTCTCCTGCCAGTCTCCCATGGATTACCTTCCAGGGCCTATATGGATTAAGTGTTCTTAAGAAGCGGTAAGACTATCCAACAAAGTGTTTGGAAGGCTTTAAGATGTCAGGCTTTGAGTGAACTAAGGCTTCGAGGGCCAAATGATATCCAGTGAGAGCCATGTCAAGCCTTTTGGTTGCATAAGAAATGGCTTTTATGGAGCTCTATAATGGACCAAGAGACTTTACAGCAAAATATCTGTTTAAACAATATGAATAAGTGAAAATCAGGGCCTCATCCCAACAATAGCTCATCATTCAAGTCTTGAGGAAGACAAATACAGCTGACAGAGATTGAAAGATATATAGATAGACTGAAATGTCTGTTTGCAATTATGTCCTTCCAAAGATGATGCAATTTTGACTGTCAGAGCCCCTACTGACACCTTCTGAAAGACATGTCCACCAGAATGGAGGCTGGAGGTGTAGGTTGGAGCTGAGGAGCAGCATGCCATCTCTTCTAGGCACCTCTCGACTGCCATGCTGCTCTAGAACTTGTCAACTGTTTGTGTTCAAGTTCCCTCAGAAGAACGAGGAGGCCAAGCCACTCGTAAATAACGTCTCTCCATTGGGAAGCAGCTGAGGAAGAGCGGCTGAGTTTTGATACTTATTACAGATGCATAAAATTTCATTTGATAAAGCAGAACTGGGTTTAACAACCTCTCCGATCACAGGGGGAAAGGATCCTTGTGCTGTCCATCTGATGTATTTATTAGCCGTGTTTGTACACATCCAGGGTAATGGAGTTCAGCGGCTGTGGAGAACAGGGATCAGCTTAGCATCTGAACTGCAGGTCTCATCTGCATGAAGGAATAACTCTTTCTGCTGTGTTACAACAGAGCCTCTGGATGGGATTTGTAACGGTCAAGCTTGGAAATCGAAGGTTATGCATGTTTGGTCCTCAGGGCCAACAGGTTGGGGTCTCTCGCATTGAGGTAACAGATGTGAGAGGCACTGAAACTTGACAGATCCGTAGTGTGGCGATAATACTACAGTCTCTGAAGATGGACTTTCATTGGCTGCTGGGTTACAAGCAGCCTCCCAATTGGTTAGATTTAAGAGAACTTAAAGAGTATTGATTCGGAATTGAATTATATAAATATAATAAGGCTAGTTATGTGTAAGAGAGTAAGAATAAGAAAATAAAAGTATCTGTAATTTGTGAGAAATTTACTGTTGTACAGAATATTGTCAAATGGAGTGAATAGACAGAGGCGCAGAAGAAAGACAAGACAACATATCTTATCATATCATATCTGGTAATGATATGCATTTATATTCAGTTAAGCTGCTTGAGCTTCTGTTTTTACTAAGTGTCCACTTCCAAATAAGCCCTTAAAAACAATATATATATATATACACTACCATTTTAAAGTTTAGGGTCAGTAAAGGCTAAGATCATTATAAAAAAAAAATAATATATATATATATATAAATATATATTAGCAGGAAGGATGCATTCATAATTAATTAATTCATTCATATTTATTATAATAAGAAATGTTACATGCGATCTAAATTTCCTCAAAAAATATTAAGCAGCACAACTGTTTTCAACATTTATAAGAATATAAATGTTTCTTGAGCAGCATATCATCATATTATAATTATTTCTGAAGGATCATGTGAACGAAGACTGGAGTAATGATGCTGAAAATTCAGCTTTGCCATAAAACATTAATAATATTTAATAATATTACTGTTTATTCTGTATTTTGTATCAAATAAATGCAGCCTGGGTGAGCATAAGAGACTTTCATAAACATTCAGACCGCAAACCTCTGAATGGTATACCATTTATTATTTTTATTACTGTTCTTTTTCTTCTTCAAATCTTCTCCAGGTGCTGATAAACTTTTCCAAATGGAAATGCAAATCAGAAGAGTATCTGATCTGATCAGTATTGTCAGGCAGCACATCCAGAATACTCACCCTGACCTTAAACCTTTAGTTGAAGTCACTAAAGTTGATGAGCTGAAATAGACTTCTTTTACTGAAAGTGATATAAGTAAATCCAATAGCTTTGGCAAGCCTGTTTGAGTCCTGATGAAAGCAGGGAACTTTCAGATGAGCCGTTGTGAACAAGTCACTGCGTCGGTCTTGCGTCACCAATAGCTCAACTGGGTCAGGTTTGTTACAAGCCAGCGCAGTCAAGCATGACACACCAGAACAGTATTCTTTCTTCCTTTTTCAACATGTGGTGCCTTTTTGAAGTCACACAGGCTATTATATACACTTTGCTTTTCCCATCAGTTCGTCAATTTAAAACCAAATCGATGCTTTGTCTTCCTCTGCGGTCCTATATAGATTCTGAGTTTCCTCCAAAATAATAGCCCATATTTTCTGCAGAGTTATAAAAATGGTTGAATTGGACCATTAAACAGTTAGCTTGGTCTGTAAGAGCACCAAGGTACGAGCCTGGAAGGGAATACTTTGCAGTAATTGTAAAAAATGTAGATTGTCAAGCCTGAAAGGAGCCTATCAGCATTGCACTGGGTGGGAGGGGTTAACAGATTTTATTATTTCCTTTGAAAAAATTGATTCCAATTTATAAGAGTGCTCTCGCAAAGGTGTCATATACAATTCCCCCTTTCTCTCTTCCTACTAAATCTTTCAGGCAGAAGGTTTTAAAACTTCAAATGCACCAATATCCTCTTACACATGTCATGGTATAGCCCTATATACACTTTCCCTGGTCACTCAACGCCTGAGACACCAACGTGATCGGTGGAAATGAGGATTTTCCACCGAGGAAGAAACAGTAAAAGACTGCACTAGTGGTCTGGCTTTTCCATCACCTCTGAAAATGGTCCCATCACCTCAAGCATGGCTGACAGGGAGTCCACTGCATGCAGGCTGTCTCTTAAATACAATCATCTCTGTTGTCATTCATTACTACCACAGCCATCCATCCTCCAGTTCTGCTGAGACCCTGCCAAGCTACTGCATTTAGTATGAACATGGCAGTGTTGGACTGGATTCAAGAACAGCTACAATTATAAATGGCAGATAATGCTGAAAAAAACTCTCTTTGGCAAAGATATTGATGTGCTCTCCAAGCAATATGAAAAAAAATCAAATTTAAAGGGGACCTATTGTGCAAAATTCATAATTGAATACATATAATTTAAACACCAATGTTTCAACAGTGTGTGAGAACAATCAGCCTACAATGGTAAAAATCTACTCACTCGTTGTTGTTTTTTTATTGCCATAAATCAAAAGCAGTCTCTTCAAACGAGCTGATTCAGATACCCCCCCCCCATCCCCACCCCCCCTACAATGATGTCACTGTAGGGAGAAGCCCCGCCCACAGCCGGTGCCGATCTCCCCTATTAGCATAGACACAGCCCTGAGTGAGAAGCACAGAGTCCACCATTTCTGTATCCTCACTGTAGCAGCTGGAGCTGTACAATGTCTGCACCAAAGAGGCATTACAAGTGTTGTGTTTTGGGATGTACCAATGCACTTATAGAAAATCGACGAGTCTTAAAATATGTTCACCTGCAAATCAGCTCTTGGAGCAGGGCTATCATTTGATCAAAGGCCTTCTGCTGAAATGTATGAGAAAACCCCTCATCTTTTCTTAGAGGGAAAAAAGTGTCTACGTTTGCGCCAATCACATAAATTCATCAATTAGCCATTCAGAAACGTCCTGTTGCATTCTATGTGGTCACTTCTTCTTGAGTCGGACAATGACAGTCAATGACAGTCTTTCCGGACAATGACAGTCTTTCCATCATTGTCCGACTCCGGTTCGAAGATATAAGGTTGAACACCGCTACTGACAGTTTCTGACATTTTCAGTGCGTGAGATTGTCCTGTTCTGTTGTTGCCGGTATGCCGGAGCATGAGGTCTTGAAGCTCCGCCCACTTCTTGAAAGGGGGCTGTGAGCACCAGCTTATTTGCAAGTGTTTTTGCTCACCCCCAAAAAGTGGCAATTTTAACATGCTATAAAAAAAATTATATTTTAAGCTAAAACTGCACACTCTGGGGACATCAGATACTTATAATACATCTTGTAAAAAGGGGCATAATAGGTTTTCTTTAAATGATCATTGTCAGACTATTTTCTTCAACAATAGTCTGACAGTGATCCTGTCACAGTCTTCGTCTGCACCTGTCTGTCTTAGTCATCTTCACTACACTTCCCAGAATCCTCCTCGTCTCCACACCTGTATTCACTCCCTCACTTACCAGCCTGTCCCTCGTTATCTTCATCTGTGTCACCTGTCTTCACCTCGTTAGTGTTCATTTGTCTCTGTATTTAGTTTGCTTCTGTTCATTCAGTCTTTGTCGGTCGTCGTCTATGTATGGTTGTATTAGTGTGAGTTTTGTTTGCCTGCCTGTACCTGTTTTGAGTTAGTTATCAGTAAATGTTTAAATTGGAGCCTTCTTGCCTCAGACTCTTCTTCAACCCGCACCACAACCCTGACAGAACGACCGACCAAACAAAAGATGGACTCGGCGGGCCATACCCTAACAGACTACCTCATCAGGATCCTGTTTGAGAGAGGTCTCCGCATCACCATCACCCCAGTGATGCCTCCAACCATCTTCGCCACGCCGTCCATTTTCACCCCGGATCCAGCAGAGCCCGCTGATCCTGCGCCAGAGCCCGCTGATCCTGCGCCAGAGCCCGCTGATCCTGCGCCAGAGCCCGCTGATCCTGCGCCAGAGACCCCTTCACCGCTGGTTCCGTCCAGCCCAGAGACCCCTTCACCGCTGGTTCCGTCCAGCCCAGAGACCCCTTCACCGCTGGTTCCGTCCAGCCCAGAGACTAGTAATGACTCTGTCACTCTCCCCATTAAATTTTTGGGGGGGGGCCATAGGGCTCCGCCATGGCCGCCCGAAGGGCCTCCATCGCCAGCCCTGAGCTTCTTTCGCCGCTGGTCCCGTCCAGCCCTGAGCTTCCTTCGCCGCTGGTTCCGTCCAGCCCAGAGACCCCTTCGCCGCTGGTTCCGTCCAGCCCAGAGACCCCTTCGCCGCTGGTTCCGTCCAGCCCAGAGACCCCTTCGCCGCTGGTTCCGTCCAGCCCAGAGACCCCTTCGCCGCTGGTTCCGTCCAGCCCAGAGACCCCTTCGCCGCTGGTTCCGTCCAGCCCAGAGACCCCTTCGCCGCTGGTTCCGTCCAGCCCAGAGACCCCTTCACCGCTGGTTCCGTCCAGCCCAGAGACCCCTTCACCGCTGGTTCCGTCCAGCCCAGAGACCCCTTCACCGCTGGTTCCGTCCAGCCCAGAGACCCCTTCACCGCTGGTTCCGTCCAGCCCAGAGACCCCTTCACCGCTGGTTCCGTCCAGCCCAGAGACTAGTAATGACTCTGTCACTCTCCCCATTAAATTTTTTGGGGGGGGCCATAGGGCTCCGCCATGGCCGCCCGAAGGGCCTCCATCGCCATGGCCGCCCGAAGGGTCCGCACCGCCATGGCCGCCCGAAGGGTCCGCACCGCCATGGCCGCCCGAAGGGTCCGCACCGCCATGGCCGCCCGAAGGATCCGCACCGCCATGGCCGCCCGAAGGGTCCGCACCGCCATGGCCGCCCGAAGGATCCGCACCGCCATGGCCGCCCGAAGGGTCCGCACCGCCATGGCCGCCCGAAGGGTCTCCACCGCCCTGGCCACGCCCATGTCCCTCCGCCCTGGCCACGTCCTGCTCCGCCCTGGCCGCCTTCACGTCCTGCTCCGCCCTGGCCGCCTGCACGTCCTGCCCCGCCCTGGCCGCCTGCACGTCCTGCCCCGCCCTGGCCGCCTGCACTTCCTGATCCGCCCTGGAGGCTTCCCGTCCCAGTTTGGCCACGCCCTGGCCAGCCTTCAGGGCGCCCGCCCCCCCACCCCATTGATGTTCTACGGCGCGAGGTCGCGCCTTGTTGAAGGGGGGCGTTCTGTCACAGTCTTCGTCTGCACCTGTCTGTCTTAGTCATCTTCACTACACTTCCCAGAATCCTCCTCGTCTCCACACCTGTATTCACTCCCTCACTTACCAGCCTGTCCCTCGTTATCTTCATCTGTGTCACCTGTCTTCACCTCGTTAGTGTTCATTTGTCTCTGTATTTAGTTTGCTTCTGTTCATTCAGTCTTTGTCGGTCGTCGTCTATGTATGGTTGTATTAGTGTGAGTTTTGTTTGCCTGCCTGTACCTGTTTTGAGTTAGTTATCAGTAAATGTTTAAATTGGAGCCTTCTTGCCTCAGACTCTTCTTCAACCCGCACCACAACCCTGACAGATCCAGTGTTCATTTTATTATTTTATTGTATTCAAAAAAGTTATATTTAGCACGTTGTAAAACCGTTTTTTATACTATATTCTTTCACAGAGATCTATAGCTTGACAAAAATATGATTATGGATGTGCATGATGACTGTTATTTTATGTTATTCTTCAAGTAAAGCCAGCAGAGGTTAGCTGTCATCATTTACACACCTGCATATCGTTCCAAACCTGTACGACTTTATAGTGTGAAAAAAGGAAATATTTAGCAGAATGTCTAAACTATGAAAGTGGATGGGGGGGGGGGGGGTCGGGGGGGAACTAGAGAAAAATGATAAAAACACATATCTCTAAATATCTCCGTTTGTGTTTCACATTTTACAAAAGTTTAGTGCTACATAAATGATTTTTTTTTCCTGAACTGTCCCTTTAAGACAATAAATTTAAGACAATACGTCTTCCATGGTTTTACAGAAAAAGTTGGTGTTTATTTATGAAGAGCATTATTGAAAGAAACATGCATGTAGTGCAGTACCTTTTTCCACACAATGAGTAACCGCGTGAAGCTGGCACTTGGCCAATGCTGTCTTTTATTCACCTCCATGCTCTCGTCAAACAGTGATCCACCCCATTTCCTTCAAGAATCAACTGCACTTAAAGCTGTGAATTATTTTGCTGGATGTTTCTATTATAAGCAGTAGGCTACTAGATATGACAGATTGTTTTACTGCCATTGGCAAAGAGAAACTCATTTGAATCCAATTAGTTTGTGTGGATTTGAAGCTTGAACACACCCTTTATTTTCCTAATCACTGCCATGACTCAAGTGACGGCAAATTGCAACAGAGCAAACAGTAGGGCTGTATTGTATGTGGGTTGATACATACAATTTCCTAAGATTAAGTAATTGTAAAGTACAGTAATTATAATGACAAACATGTATGTGCTGTTTAAGCATATAACCTGTGGGTGTGGGACTAATAATGATGGTTTTGGCCGTTGCCTCATAGGGTCATATTTGGTGCAGCGGATATAAATCTTTCACTCTGTTACTGTAATATGTGCAGGAAGTCTTGCATTTGGCTGCCGCTAGCAGCTGAGCTGCACATGTCGCCCCCCTGCCTTTCAAAGGGCCTCTAAATGGATTTCGGAGGAGAAAAATACTTTACAATATACTTAAATACATAATTATCATATTATTATCGTCTTTGAACTAAAGACTAAACTAAATTTGTACAGTCTGTAATGGTAATGTCTAAGTATGATCTTTCAGTTGTTCAGTAAGGAGCACTGCACGCAGATCATTTTTACAGGGGTGATATAATTTTTTCCCTCTAAGAAAACATGAGGGTTTTTCTCATAGATTTCAGCAGAAGGCCTTTGATCAAATGATAGCCCTGCTCCAAGAGCTGTTTTGCAGGTGAGCGTATTTTAAGACTAGTCGATTTTCTATAATGAGCTCTAAGTCATAAATCATTTGCTACCACACATTCAAACCAAGCTTAAAGTGACAGCACCAAGAAATGTAGAAGTCCCTATGTGATTGATCATATTTTGAATCAGGCTCTGGTAACCCTTTGACCCTTAATTTCCTTGTCTGGAAAAAAAAAGCATATATACACACACATATACATTTACTACCCCATGTGGTAACACTTTATAATAACTGCATGCTATTAATCATTTGTTAAGCATGAGTAAACAGTCAATTCATGATTTATAAAGCATTAATAGACATTAATAAGCAGTTTATAAATACAGCTATAAACGCTTTTTTTCTTGATTTATAAGCATATCTATAATGCGTTTAATAATTGTATTTTCAGACTTTATTAATGATCAATTAATAATTTCTAAATGAAGTATAGCATTATTTACAAACAAGAGTTGTCAGTCAAGATCACTTAGAAAGTGTAAGTAAATGTAGTAAATACAGGTAGTTATAAAGCATTTAGTAGTGGTCAGTTAACTATTTTGTGAGCTAATCTAAAGTGAGGACTATTCATGCCTTGTAAAGCATTTATAAAGGAGATTTAAAGGCGCATCAATCTTCTAAACAGTAAAATGTAACAAACACAACACAGTGATACAGTACATAGAAATATTTAACAGCCTTTAAATCTCCTTTATAAATGCTTTACAAGGCATGAATAGTCCTCACTTTAGATGAGCTCACAAACATAGTTAACTGACCACTACTAAATGCTTTATAACTACCCGAATTAACCCTGAATTACAGCATAAATACATGTTAATAAAGCATTTATTAACACACTAAGTAACCATCACTATATGTCTGAATAATAAGATGTATGAATGTACATTTAAATAGTTTATTAATCATTTACAAGTAATCTTATGAACCACTGAAAACTCTCAAATAACTGGTTTATAAAAAATGCAATTATTCATTTAGAAATAAGAAATTGATCATTAATAAAGGATGAAAATACAATTATTAAATAAATGATAGATATGCTTGTAAATCAAGAAGAAAGCATTTATAGCTGTATTTATAAACTGCTTATTTATGTCTATTAATTCTTTATGAATGATGAATTAACTGTTTACTCATGCTTAACTAATGATTATTAGCGTGTAGTTATTATAAAGTGTTACCATGAGGGGCATCACCCCTCACTCTCTCAGGTTCCCACTCAAGTCTTTCATGTGTCTGTGTAAAAGACAACACATCTCGTGAAATTTAAAGGTGGAGTCAAGTGTGTGTTTTTATTGTTGGGTACTCCAGAAATGAATACCTACAACTTTGGAGATCTTGTCCATTGGCACTGAAATGTTTAAATGTATTATTAAAGGTATTGAGAAGAAGCCCAGTAACCTCAGTAACGTCCAGTCTTGTCCATTGGCAGATGATGGAGGCTGGCAGAGGATCACCCTGGAGGAAATGCCACCTGGACAGAGGGGGAAACATGAGATGTTCACAGCTCTTCCTCAATGTCAGATATGGTATGGATCGGTTTAGTAACAGGCTCCTCTGTATAGTCTTTCCACTGTAGGGCAGGTCTGAGTCCTAAATCTAAATCTGTGTATCTGTGATGTGACAGGACATCACACCTAAGTTCTCTGTCATCCAGAGGCCTTCAGTAAGAGAATTAGACACAGCACACAAATCAGGATATTTACTGTTGCTACTTAAAAGAAACAGGTGGACCCAAAAGAATTTCATTTGATGGTCTTAGAGCATTTTTTGAGACGATGCAGGATGCTATATAACAGTATTTGCTCTACTCATCTTGTACTAGCCTTAGAGGAGTTGCAAGAGTATAATAGTATGAAATCTATTTTAATCACGCACTATATCCCAAGTCTTTGAGAGCCACATATCTCATACAATTGCTTTGTTTGACTACTTTTATCATGATTTATTATTATCACTATTATCATTATTATCCTTTGATTTAATTTATTTGAACTGTACCTTTATGTACCTGTTTTGTTTTATGTTGTTATGCAGTTGATGCTCAAAATATTATTATGATATATTATACTGGGTTTGTATAATATATACGGTTTTATTTTATAATTTATAAGTGTACGTTTAATATACATAACATACTGTATATACAATACTATTTAAAAGTTTGGGGTCAGTATATTTTAATAAATTAATACTTTTATTCAGCAAGGATGCATTAAAAATAAAAAAAAAATAAAAAAAATGACATAAAAAAATACATATTGAATAAATGCAGTTCCTTTGAACTTTCTAAATTAATCAAATAATCCTGAAAAAAAAGTATCACCATTTCCACAAAATATTAAGCAGCACAACTGTAATAATAACTAGTAATAATAATTAATGTTTCTTGAGCATCATATTAGAATGATTTCTGAAGGATCATGTGACACTGAAGACTGGAGTAATGATGCTGAAAATTCAGCTTTGCCACCACAGGAATAAATTAAAATAGTTATTTTAAATTGTTATAATATTTGACACTATTGCTGTTTGTATTTTAATAAATGTAGAGATTCTTTCAAAAACATTAAAAATCTTAAACCCACCCCAAACTTTTGAATAGTAGTGTAGTTCAAGCTGATTATTTTAGTTCATAGAACATAATTTAATAAGGCAATGAATCTAATCATTTAAAAATGACTTAAACTCTCTTGAACAGTGCAGATATTCCCTGTTTCGCGTTCATATAGAATACAAGGCCAAACCACATTAGCGATAATGAGTTATTCAAATCCAGTCAAATCAGCTATTGTAGTGGTCAGCCCATGCTGATTGTGGCCAAAAACTGAAAAAGTGGTCTAGTGGTCAGTCTGCGCCTGGTGTGTCAAATCAAATAGCCTGCAGATGTTTGGATCGTCACAAGATCCCCTGCTGGCTGGTATTTGGACATCATGTCCCTAATGTTCAGAGCGGATCAAAGGTATGAACCAGTTTTATTGCACAACATTGTGCAGGAAACAATCTGTGTTTACATGGCAACACAGAGATTAGCACACATATTGTTGGCTAAATAGAGTCTAAGTGTCAGAGTAGCAACGACTCAGTCTTTACCCTCCAGCAAGGTTAAGTTTGTGGTGTGTGTGTGTTCAAACAAGTTTCTCTGTCAAGCTTTGCATGAGGAACCTACTTTAATGACTTTCGAAATTTAATCATGGCTCCTTTGAATAGTGCGTCACACAAAAGGAGTCATTCACTGAGTTTCTTGTAAAAAGTTCTTCGGTCAGTCCTCCACGGATGTCCTGCCACTATGGCAAGAACTACAGTACCATCTTGCCATGCATCCCACACTGACGCTGCTGTGTAAATGTGCTAGCGGGGCCAATGCCTATCAAGTTTAACAGCCTCCTATTGTTTGAAGAGAAAGTGAGAGTGATGTTAGAAGATTGCCGAAAAGAGACTACGTGAACCTTGCAATCCAAAATAAAATGAAATGATGAAATTAAATTAAATTAAATAATGAAATTAAATAATGATTGTTTGTTAAAGATAATGTTTGTTTCACACAGATGAGCCTTAAAAGTATGATTATGATGTGGATATGCATGATTTGTTGCGATTCTTAGGCTATTCTATTGTAAAAAAAGAAAGAAAAAGTTTTTAAATTAAATTAGTCAAATAGAATAAATGAGAGTTCCATCTGAAATTTTCTTCTAGAATGATTATTTTTATCAAGCTAGTATATTTAAGTTCAGTAATTTCACTTAAATGACAATTAATAGGTAATGCTCAATGTTATTTAAGTGAGATTACTGAACTTAAATATATGAGCTTGATAAAAATGATCATTCTAGAAGAAAATTTCAGATGGCAAATTTCAGTCTTCAAATGTATTAATTATGTTTTCTATTGTTTTTCACAGATCAGATTTACAAAATGTATGATATGTAGGCTATGATGTGTTTTATTTAAGATGATATGACCTAAGAAGAAATACAAAATAAAATAAAGTTTTCTATCGTTTGTTTCACACAGAGCTTAAAAATATGATTATGATGTGGATGTGCATGATTTGTTGCATTTCTTAGGTTATTACATTGTTCTAATTTAATTTGATTAAAGTTTTACAAATATATTATTAATTATATGTTTTCTATTGTTTTTCACGCAGATCAGCTTTACAAAATGTATGATGTGTATGGTGCTTTATTTAAAAAATCAAAAGAAAATAATGAAATAAGATTCTAATAAAGACAAAACAATCATGTCTGCAGGCTAAATTAGCTGTCTTTCCGTATAACCATTTTTATGTTTCACCGCCTGTTGCTACTGAACAATAACCACCCCAAAATAAACCCAAACACAATCCCTTGTGTACATTCCTCCCTCAGAGCCTCTTCACGCTCTCATCAGGGGCTCCCGTGTTTGCTTCTCACCCACTCTTAACCTGACATGTAATCTCTTCCCCTTCGCCTGATCTTTCAGCAAGACTTTGTTCGGCCTGCTTGCACGAGGGAAGTGAGCCCTCTCTCCCAGCAGGCATTACCCCAAGAATGCTCAGAGAGCCACGGCCAGGCCAGATGTCAAGTAGCCTCAGGGGCCGGACTCTTAACCCCAAGCTGAGGGTTCGTGGACAGCGATGGGAAGCCAACAGCGCTCTCTGGGAAAACAGAGCTGTGTTTTGTCATTGGACTCCAATAATGGGTGACAACTTCTTTAGCGAAGCTACTGCGGCCCCCTGGGAGCTGAGCCCCCTACTAGCTTGTTAATGACTTTTTAATGTTTCTTCATGGTTGACAGTGTGTTTGAGAAAAGGTGGAATTAAAAATAAATGACGTTCAAAATGAATCAATTAAAAATTATATTGAAATATTGTTACAATATAAAAGAACTGGTTTCTGTTTTAATATATTTTATGTAATATAGTATGTTTTATATGATTTGTAATTTATTCCTGTGATATCAAAGCTGAATTTTCAGCATCATTACTCCAGTCTTCAGTGTCACATGATCCTTCAGAAATCATTCTAGTATGCTGATTTGCTGCTCAAGAAACATGTTATAACATTAGTATGTAACATTATATTATTGTTATATTGAGAACAGTTGTGCTGCTTAATATTTTTTTGAAAGAGACATTTCATTTTTTCAGGGTTCTTTGTTGAATAGAAAGTTCAAAAGAGCAGCATTTATTTGCGGTAGACATTTTGTAACAATGTAAAAGTCCTATCTGTCACTTTTGATCAATTCAATGCATCCTTGCTGAATAAAAGTATTCATTTCTTTCAAAACAATGTTACTGACCCCAAACCTTTGAACACTGCTCAATGTCTATGGTGGTTACAGCCAACCAATTAGATGCAACAAATCAGCAAAACCAGCATTTATTAACCAAAAAACCACTTATTTTCGATTCGCAATGTTGTCCTCTCTGGATTTAGCATGGCATCATTCATTGGCTCTCTTGCTAGGACACTGTAAATGAGCCTAAGCAAAGATCTTCGAAAATGACTTTTGCAGTAAAATCTGACGTCTGTCTCCAAGGATTTCCATACAATTTCCATGTTCTTTTCAGAATCGCAAATTATGACCATGCATTGCTGGACACAGAAGATAGTTTGCTGCTCTTGTACACACAAAACACTCAGGTTAAAATCACACAAAAATGCCAGTCGAACAAGCGATAGAAAAATACGTGATGGGCAAACGTGCCAAGGCCAACCAGGACGAATCGAGACGAAATGTTGTTACAGGCAGCGCTTTACAAACATTTGTATTTACAAAGCATTTGCATTGAACTTGAGGCGATTTGCTTATCTACTTGAATGTCTTGGAAATGTTGCGAACAAACTACAACGAAAAAAAAACGAGAGCTTAAACGCAGGCGCACAGTGAGGGAGGTCAGGACTGTAGGATCCACTTTGAATAAATACCACAAGCACAACAAGGCTTGGCTTCGATATGAACTGATCTGAAAAAGTGATATTCATTTTTACGTCGTTTCTCAATTCACACGCTCCCCTGACTTGTCACTTTGGCTGATTACTGCCATGAAAGGGAGGAGGTGACATTTCCAGCATTGCTTGTTTAGGGGAAACCTCTTGATATACTCAGCTGTTATTTATTGGAGAATACAGTCGATGTTGTAAAAGAAAGACTGTTTGTGCATGTGTTGAAACGCTGACAGTGAGAGCTAAGTGAAAGGAAGGAGAAAAGAAAAACATCCCACAGGTGTTAATGATATAAACCTGCCTGACAAGGTTCCGCCATGGAAACACAGTGGATGATGGTAGTTTGTGTGTGAGTGTGTGAGCAGACACAACTTCAACTACCCGCACTGACTTCATCAGCTGTCAGCTTAGCAAACATGGTAATTAAGAGCCGCAAATTTGACAAAAAAGCTTCAGCGCTACACATTTCTTATTATATTACATGTTGCCTTGCAGGAATTCCGCACACAAAAGCTGCTGGTAGTGAGATGAGGGTGACAAATTGGGATCCTGCCCCTTTCGTTCATGCATTGGTGAAAGCCAATGCAAAATTGACAGCGCGCCATTTCTTTGGCATGTCAAAATAATCCTGTGGCCTTGTGACTTCCCCGGCCCGCGCAAAGGTTTGCATGCTCTTTGGCTTAATGTGTGTTAAATGCACAGCGTCTTGCAGCGAGGCCTCGGCCAGAGCAACCGAGGCGACAAAGTCAACAGATTGAGAGATGGGTTTGTTCTGCACCTGGGGAGGAACGAGTGAAAAAGAAGGTGTGAGTTGAGACAATGACGTGGCCAGGCCAGTTTGAGTTGTCCTCACCTACTCTGGCCAGACAAATGTTTTGGGTGTAAACTGTGCAGCAATGCAAATGAACAGAAGTGTATTTTCATGGCTTTACTGACGCTGCACGAAACATTTTGTAATCCGTTTTTTTTCTTTTTTTTCTTGTTTTCCATTAAAAAATATCTAGAGATTCTTAAAACAAGATTAACTTGAGAAGCAAAATGCTGTATCTTGAATTGAAGAGTACATTACATTAACAAATAGTTTTTGGTTTAGTTTTGAGCATAAATCTAACTAGAGAGGTTTATGCTTAAAAGATAGAAGTAAAAGTTTTGTTTATCTTTAAAACGTAAATACTGATTAAAAATGTGATCTTTTTTTTTCTTCAGTGAGTGATGTTTTTCTGCGTTTAGATAATACTTTGTCTTGACTGTTATCAAAATCTGATTTTATTATCTCATTCTCACTGATATGATCTCTTTAGTACTGAAAGACAAAACTGCTTGTTTCACATAAACTGCAGTGCATTATCATACTTGCTCCCAAACTCTGCTTAAGGAAATATAAATGTGGAACAACAGGGTCCTGATCTGCTTCCGCAACAGTTTTTAAACAGACAGGATAACAGACTGACATAAGGGTATAGTAAAAGGAACTGAACAAACATGCTGGCAATGCTAGTGATGGCACTTTGCTAATGTGCTAAATCTGACACTATGGGAACAGGGCTCATCAGCAGATCCACTGTCCTACTGTTACAATCGACCCTCATTGGCTTCAGTTTATTTGAACTCAAAAGCTTATCCTACTGTTGCATAGTTACTGACCCCTTTTCCACATTGCAAGGGTATTTACAGTAAATAAGTGAAGAGATAACAGGTAAAATGAACACAGAACAACCTATAGTGATACCGACAATGTGATCGTTTCTTGAAATTAGTTTCTTTATTTCCTTACCAGGATCTGTTCATCCTAAGAAAGCATAATTTGACTAACAGAACAGCTGTTGTCAATCTATAATTTCATGCTATTCTCAGTGATTTAGGAGATATCGTGCAGAGGGCTTTCCTGAGAGACTATTCCCTGCTCCATTTGAAGCCTGAAATGATTCCATCTGAACCAATGAACTGTGCAATGAGCATTTAAACTATGTCTCAGTCTTATATTGTTAACATTTATTAGGTCCATTTACAATTATTTCATATGGAAATTTCTATTTAATAGGCAGACTAAAAATAAAGCTCAGGGTTTATTTCACATGATAGAACGGAAGCAGATTCAAGCCTTAATGTAGTAAAGTATCATTTTAGCTTTAGCTGTCAATTTATTTATTTTATTCTCTATCATCTTCAGAATACAATTGCTGCATTTACACACGGCCCAGCATAATCTGATGTCAGCTAAAGCTAAATGTTAAAAAAAAAGAGTGAATTGTAAAAGGTATTTCACAATTTATGGACTTCTCGTGTTTCCTTCAACGACATCTGTGATACATGTAGACAATTAATGTCTTGAGCAGGTGCTCCGTATTTGCACATAAAGTGGAATAAGTTGATAAAATCGTTTATCATTTTAGATAAACATACACAGTTACTCTATAAACTTGATGGCCAATGTAAATTGTTGCCTCTAACAATGTACACAAAAAGCTCTTTGTCATCTGTCTAGAATTAAACTGAGTTAGAATCACATGTATAGTTGCAGTATTTGCACATATTTAAATTGACTCTGCTTTTGCTCTAAGCCACAATCCATGAACTTATTAATAACAAGTGAACGTCCCAAGCAGCAATTGTTTGCTAAAAAGTATCAGTCATTCTATATATATATTTTTTTTTTTTACGTCGTATTCATATTTTTCATCTTGTTTTATTGCCTTGATTTAATAGATTAATATAACAATTACTTTTCTGTTGAAATAATATCACTATGCCAAAGTATGGTTGGAACATGATACATTTTAAAAATATTAAAAACTTTCATTTTATTGACACTTTTAAAGTAGAAAAATGAACATTTACATTTAAATAATCTACACATTATGACGTATTATAGTGTACAACATGCATGTTTGAAATGGTATGTACAGTTTTATGTATACAGATGTGTGGGAAAAAAACAGCATTACTGCTTAGATTAATGCTAGTGTCATTTTTCTGACATTTCTTTTTCTAAATGTCCAAATGTGTCCGTGTGAATAAATATACAATCAGTAGAAAGCAAGCATGTACTTTTGAAATGATTATCACTATTTTAGCAGGAAGCCTTACTGGGATGTCCGATTTAAAGAAAGCGCAGGTCTTTTTAATATGGCCTCCACTGAGAACGACAGAGACTCTCCTGCGGTGACCTTGGTGCTCCACGGCTTTGCTACAAAGTCCTTTCCCGTTCTTTCTGAGCTTTTGAGTCCCACTGCGTCTTTGGCTGTACCCTCCCTGAACTTTTTCGCCGCTTCCTCCAGCAGTTCCTTACAGTACGGTCCGTTCATCTCGGGATTCTTGTCGTTGAGTGTCTGCTGTATGAGGGAATGGAAGGAGTTGAGCTTCATGGACAGCGTGTGCTTGGCAGCGTCTTTGCTCATGTTGTTGATCACATGCTCGTGGCTCCCTACATTTGGGAAAGCTTGTCCATACGCCCTCTTAGGAGGCGAGAAGGCTGAACGGCCACTTCCGTTCTGGCCGAGTCCTGTCTGAGCCTCTCTGGGCCCCGGCTGGAGGTCACAGGGCTCTGGAGCCACTCGAGATCCCTCGAGCCTGGACGCCGCTGCTGCCTCGTGCTCTGGCGGGTGGCTCTCGGAGGAGCACATCATCTTTGGATCCCAAACAGCTCCGGGTTTCAAGTTCTGAACTGCGGTGGCGTTCAAGAGACACTGCTGGTATAACAGGGCATCGCCAATACTGCTGCTGCCCCGCGGCCACATGACGAAGCGAGGGGAGAGCGGGTATTGGCGATAGGTGGTCGCTACGCTAACGTTGGAGGAGATGAGCTCCACGTTAGCCGTCGTCCCCCCTGTGGCTGCGTACTGCAGGGAGAGATCCAGACAGCCAGGCAGAAAGCCACAGAGATCTTTGGGAGAAGGTTCAACCGTGGATGGGGCCGAGGAGGATGAGAAGGCCGTCTTGTAGGAGTTGTACTCGGCAGCATGGACCATATTGCCGGGAAGGAAGAGTGAGGCAGAGCTGGGCTGGCTGGACTCGAGAAGCTCCCGTTCTTTGTACTCTCGTTCCAGCATGATCGTCTCCAGCTCCTTGTCGGCAAAAGCTCGTCTCTTCCTCATGCGGTCGCTCAGAGGAGGGGGCAAAGCGGGACCGGCTCCTAGATATGGGTCGTTTTGCACTGGACGATATCCTGTGAATGAATACATTCAGTTCAATTTATATAGAACAACAGAGCAGATTTATGCCACTTTGTTTCCTGTTGATTTATTTTACTGTGAAGAATTTCTAAATTTGTTTTAAACAAAAACATGTGATTTCTGTTCAATCTGATTTTTTTATTATATATTTTGTCATCAATAATATCATGCACAGTTTTTGTTTTTAATTGTTTTATATTATATAATAATAATATTGTAAGTTAAACATGCTGTATTTAAAAGGAGCTTACGCCATGAAAATATCCAGAGAGGAACCAAGTGAATTAATTTGAAATGGACAGAAGTCCAAGAAAGGCTGAGAGAAAGAGGAGAACATTAGTTTTAAAAAGAAGGGGAAAAGGATGAAAAGTCAGATAGATCAATTTTGAGCTTTAAATAAGCAGCGAGGAAGAGTTCACAATTTGTGCATGCAGTTTGTTTTTTATTTTTTACCCACCTTCTAAAATACTTTTTGCCAGCAAGGTCGATGGACGGATGTGTCTCTGGTAGATACTTCGTCTTTCCACTGGTATTTGCTTCCCAGATATTCCCTTTTTGTCCTACAATTATATGATACATGGTTGTATGAGATTTTGCTCTAAAAAGTAACTTATTTTTTTCTGTAGCAATATAGAAAGTCTGCCTGTTAACTGTTTTGTTTCACTTTGTGTTTCCTCAATTTGATATTGATGACAATAAATGGAGGAGTGATGCATTAGTTAGCGCGCACTCACCTCTGTCGCTTGCTGTCTCCGCAGGGCCACTTGAGCAGCCATTACGCGCTGTCTCTCCACCACCAGAAGGCAGTTTGCGCACTGGCAGTCTCTCCATCGGCAGAATCTCTTGTGCCCCTTAAGACAAGACACTACGCCGTGGTTCCTGCAGCGGGCGCATTTCGGAGTGCGGCTCAGTTTGCGCTGGTCTCCAGAGCCGAGGTTTAAGCGGCTGGGCTTGTCATCTTCTTTGGTCGCCGCGTCGTCCTCGCCAGTGCCGGTGAACACCGCCTGATCATCGCTCTCCGTTTCCAGGCCCTCCACGTCGATCTCAAACTCCGAAAGATCCGTCATTTTCAGGACGCGTGTAAATAAAATATGCTGTCTAGAAGAAATGAGGACTAAATAGTAAATTATTTGAAGTAAGTATTATAAATATTTCTCATTCATTAGCGTGTCAATTAATTATTGTAGGCTAGTTTCTACTTGAGTTTCAAAGAGTCAAATTAGATTATCCTCAGTAGATCCAAAGTGGTTGAAATAAAACGTAGGCTATCATAGCTTGAATTTACATTTTTTTAAAGCAACAATTAAACGTAGGCTATGTGATTATTATTATTATTACAGTAGCCTACATTTATTTTTTATTTATGTATCATTCCGACTTCCTTTTTCATAGACACTTACCTTGCCAAAGCAGACCAATAAAAGATAAGTGTATATCCAACAGTCTTTATAGCACCAGGACTTGAGTTTTCTCCTCTCCACGGATGTTGGAGCGATAAAATGCGCTTTTTGCAAAGTAAATTAGGCCACCTTCAAATATTTTTCAGTGGGCAACATTTGGACTACCTGATCTGTCACTGAAATGTGCGGTGAGATTCTCTCAGCCTTTCAACTCTAAGATCCGCGCAGCAAATCTGGCACAGCCAATAGGGAAGCTCCGCTCGCAGAGAGCCAACCAGGAGACGGCATGTGACAGCACATCCCGATTGGCTCGATGTGAAATGGAGCTTCCCCATTGGCTGGAATCGAATCGCTCTCTGAACGAAGTTCTTAATGGAGTAAAGTTACAAATAAAACATTTCTAGGAAACTATCAATTAATCACGGAGAACAATAGGGGTTCAGCTGTTTAACACGTCTAGTTTCAACCCCCATGCCTCGGCTTATTAATGAATTATTTATTGCTAAGACTTAAGGCTACATATATAGCCTGTTAGCCTACATTAAATTATTTCCCGCTAAGAAACGACAGAACATTAATAAAAAAAGGCATAGCCTACTATTTGATAAAATAAAATAAATTAAAAACTTAACACGTTGGCTAGAAGATGCTTAAAGAAAAGAATAAACACTTTACATATTTCGTGAAGGTTACATTTATTTAAATTGCCTTAGCTTGGATAACTGAATTATGTTGTTTATGTTATTATAGGCTATAGCAAACGCGCATTTGCAAGTTACGTTGTAATATTTCGTTAATGTGCTTGCAGTGGCTAAAGTAACCACTAATTGACAATATTCAAATTACAGTTGGTGAATGCAAAAACTGGCGATGGATTTTCATTTTTATTCAAATGCACCTAACAGCGTTGCTATACAGGTGTTTTTTGTTTTTGTTTGTTTCACCTATATTTATAGGTTCCCTTAAATATGAATTATTCTTTTTAGCATGATTAATTGCATTTTTCAATACATTTTTAATTAAAACTTTGAATAGACGTTTGTTTAAAATCGCTCAATTGTTTAAGACATTTGTCTTTATGTATAGGCCCAATTATAAAGGTCGCAATTCCGAGGGACCAATTTATAATTTGAATGATTAAGCGGTTGTCTGACAAATTAGTTTGTCTGTTAACAAGACACTAGATCTCTTGTTACACAAATTTATATCTTTCTGAGTTGCTGTTGACAATGCACAAACCTTCGGGGATGCATTTAGACACTGTTTTCCACTTTTCAAGATTGAGCGTGATATGACAGTTGACACAACAAGCGATACTTAAAAAAACATTGACTAAGCATGCGGGACTGATACACAAAACACAATTCTCTTTGTCCCGATCGACCTACCATGTGTGATGTTTCTCAAAACAAAGTAAAATCAACTGACACTAAAGAATGTCACAGCTACTGTTCATGGTGGCTTTATACAGGCAGCAGCAAATGCGGGACGAGCAAGGGATAGTAAAGTTTGTTGACAGGGTTGAACAACTCATTTGGGATTTGCACACAATTTGTTGTAGCCTATAAATAAATGTCTGTGGTTATATTTTAATATCTGGCCTTATCATGATCTTGCATGTAACAATGGAATTAAAAAATGTAAATTACTTGTAAAATAATTATATAATGGGCCATGTTCATTTCATCACAAATGAAAACGAGGATATGAGGAATAGATCAGTTTCAACTCATCATCTTGTTAGCAGAGACCCCAGGGCTAGACATCAGTTATTAAAGGAGACATCCAAAATGTGCACGGTTGGTGTGCCTCCAGGACCAGAGCTGGGAAACACTGGAAAAGATATAGGCCTATATTCCGTTCAACGGGTTATACATTTTTTAAGTTTGTATGTAGGCTATGACGTTTCATATATATACATATAATTATTTTTTTAATTATTGTATTATATTTTTTAATTAAATAAATTATTTTTATAGGCCTAAATATATAGGCTATATATATATATAGGCCTATAACTATCAATACAATCGATTGAACAGCCTGTACATTTCCCGCAGCCTCGTTTTCGTTCAATAGGCCTATCCACACTGTAAAAAAAGAAAAGAAAAGATAAATAGGTTATGACAACATGTTTTACATTGCTTTAACTCATTAAAATAGGTTAAGCAATTTTCAACTTTTTTTTAAATAAGTTTTACAAGATTCAACTAATTTAAGTTGAAATGACTTAAATATGCAAATTGATAAAAAAAAAAAAAAAATGAATAGGCTATAATTAGCCATTAGGGTGACAATTAAGGGTTTAGAAAATGTCCATGCCATTTAAATGAGATCCTAAGAAAATCATCTCATTGGATTTGGTAACACATTTTTATTTATAAGCAGGATGGTATTTATAGGCCTATATGGTGATTTTGGTTGGGCCTAATTGTCTGTCTGGTCTTGCCCCGTCATCTCTGTTACTCACATGTGGTGAAGATGTTTGCCGTGCAGGTGCAGCTTTGCCACTCGCCCTTCTTCCCTCTTAATTTATTAGCAAGGTTACGGCCAGCAGACCCAACTGCTACCCAGGGTGCAATTTCCCCAATGTGGAATGCTTTGATCCTTTCTGTTGCATTCTAAACGCATATGACAATGCCAAATGGAGAAAAATCGGAGTGTGTTTATTGTTTAGTGACATTTATGCGTGAATAGTTAGGCCTAATAGCTACGCAAGTGGTTGTTTTATTCCGTAGTTTCAGTTCTTTGTCATACGTCTTATATGTAGGCTATTATGCTTGTTTGCAAGCTTGTGTTGGGAAATGAGGGCTTTATTTTAGTAGCCTGCATTGTTAAGGAGTCATGTACCTACAATAGCTACTTTCTATTACAGTATGCAGGTCCATCATGCCTTCAGGCACCTTTGAGGGTATACGCCTATTTATTTACAATCAATGTGTGACAATTGAGCGAATCACGTCCGAGCTTCTGGTTTGGTTCAGGGTGTGTCACATATGTTACACACTGCAATGTAACCTGATCTGAGTGTGGAGACAAGAGATTTGTGCGTTCACTGAATCCCTGTTATGTTAATTAGCATTTGAGGACTCTTGGCTTGATGGATTGGTAACACGTGCAACCTGCTGAATGCTTAACCACTCATAATTTGTCTGTCCGGTTGACTTAGCTACACGAGAGCACAGCCATGTTGACTTAGAGGCACAGATTCAAATTTCAAAATTAAAAGCTGTCGCTCGGTTAAGTCAACAGATGTGTTAAATAGAACTGCAACACCTGCACACTCGAGCGACCGCTGGTTTAGCATCACATAAACACCATGCAACCTAAACAGGGCGTCTTAAACAAGCAACACGTCACAGTAAACCGCCACTGCAGGTTATTCAGTTCTAAATCTATATAGGCTATATATAAATGTAGGCTATTAGTTGCATAGCCTATTATAGTGGGCTACGTCTTTAGTAGCTCTCAGACGCTGAATAATGTGACATAATATCTCTATAGGCCTAGATAGCGAATTATAACATAAATTGAATGACACAATGACTTCTTTTTTACACAATCACAGGGTGACAGTATTGAGTCATTCTCGGTGTTTGCATGGGGAATTCCTGCACTCAGAGCACTTTTACAGGAGGCGGTAAATGCATTCAAAAGATTTCGATTATAATAGGCCTAATAATATAGGCTAAATTATGAATTATATAATTTGACAGATGATGGAATAATTATTGCTTCTTCTTTTTTTACATGGAGAATGACATTCACAGTGAATTCTAACTGTGAATTCTAATTCTAATTGAACTCTCTTAAAAATAAAATTATTGGCATCAATGGTTCCACGAAGAACCCTTTTTAAACCACCTTTATAGTGGAAAAAGTTTCTTTAGATTAATACATGTTTCTTCACACTAAGAAAACAATTGGTTATTTTAAGATCTGCTCACTGAAAGGATCTTCAATGGCACAAAAAAACGTTCTTCTATGGCGTCGCTGCGAAAAACACTTTTTGGAATCTTATTTAATGTGTTTAATATCTTAAACATATTAGCCTTTAATGTTTGCTAGGTGTGTAGGTTACGTATTTACGAATAATAATATACTAAACAGGAATCAGGCATATATATTTTTTTTTAGATGAGTAGTGACGAAATTGCTATTGTTAAAAAGGTCCACTAGATGGCACAGTTAGCTCATTTTTCTGCTGATTTCGTCTTTGATAAACGCACATAACTTGATCCATTGAAAATACAGTTTGATAGGCTATAAAAAATACCATGTTGTCATTTTATAATCACTCTCATCACATTGACATTAATACCGTAAACCATTACATAATAAACGACAAATGTTATTTAATTATGAATGACTGGTTTAAAACTAAATAAATAGAACGATGACGACTGGATCATTTGTTATTATTAGTGGTATTTAATTATTATAGCCAATAGGCTGGGGGCTGAATGATTAATTGCGAAACGAGAAGGTAGCCTAATGTATTCCTTGAAGTTTTTTTTATGCTAATGAGTTGCTACTTTGTCTTTTTTTCTTTCTTTAAAGAGATATTCTATATAAAAAAAATCATGCATTTTAATTTTTAATTGTAAAGAGTTTTTTTTTTCTTCTGTCTTGAAGATATATTCTGCATTCTAAAAAACAAATTCATGCCTAATTTATGTATTACCTAATACTGTTTATTTTGCAGATAGCTAATACACGTTTGCTTCAGGTAAACACAATGACAATAACAGTTCAGAGAAGGTTTATTTGCCATACTTTTACATGCATGATTGCTGGAATATTCTTTTTTTTTTCTTACAATAAATTGTTATCAATGGTACATTTCATGCAAAGTGGAAATAGAGATGACTGTGCTCAAATATATTAAGTTATTCAGACTTTTTGGTCAAATAATAATACCTTAATGAGGTAAAAATTAAAGCTAATGTTATTCCACACATGATTAAGTTGGCACAACAACCTCAGATCTGGTAGAAATACAATACCTCAAGTAATGCAATGTATATATCGTTTCATTGCGCTCCTAGACGAGCAGTGTCTCTTATATCATTTCAAGAAGCCATTTGAAAGGCATTTCAGTGCTCGTTTCTATTGAAAGCGCGGGAGTGAGCAGAAGTTAGGAGGAAGTGTTCAGGATCCTGGAGTCTGAGGAGTCAGATCTTTCATCATACTCCTCATCCGCAGCGTACATGCTCTGTTTGGCAATGACAGGGCAGCTCTCCTCCTGGATGCTGATTCGATGCTCCTCGGAGGGTCTGCTGCTGGTGAGGAGCGGTGAGCTGCGGATCACGCCGGCCGACGGGCCTGAGAATGGCGGGATGTACTGTGAGCGCAGCTGATACTGTTGCTGTAAAGTCATGGTATTCCACAGAGTCAAGTCGTTGTGCACGAAGGGCCCGGCTTGGCCGCGGCTCAAGGAATTCCTCAGCATGAGGGGATATCGAGGCGGCTGGGGGAAGCCGTGCTGTAACGGCATGCTAAGAGGGCCCGGTAGAACTCCACCAGAAGACTCTGAGGAGAAGCGCAGGGAATCGGGAACGCGGAAGGCCGAACCGACCGACCACTTGGAAGATGAGACGGGGTAAGAGCTCAGCGGGTGCTCAAAAAGGTGGCCGTTTGATGGGAGAACCAAGGCTTCGGAGTTCTCAGACCGGATCTTTTCCGGTTTCATTGTGGAACGGCTGGACAGCAGGATCTCGATGGCTCCAACCAGGTCCCCACCGCAGCCTTTCAGGATGAGCTCCAGGACTGCTGGTTTGTGGACTGGGAAGATCTTCTTCAGGACCTCCAGTGGAGGTCGGTTGGCCCTCAGACTGAAAGGCAGAGATACAGAGCCTGAGAGGCCTTCGATGAGGAGGTTGGGCTCAGGAGAGAATTTGGGGCTGTCAGCTTTGGGCTCTGGCTCGGTGCAGGTTTTAGACAGGGTGAAGCGGGACTCCTCAAGCTGGGGAGTTGGGTCTGAGGTGTCAGGGGTGCAGCACAAGTTAGGTTTGGACTCCTCAGGGGAGCTGGCTGGTTCTGGTTCTCGGTCGCTGGCACTACCTCCGTTCTCTCCACCAGACTGCTCACCAGACAGATCCTCATTTAGGTCTGGAACACACACACACACACACATGCATGGACTTCATGAGCATATGTATATTAAAAGATGATAATACAGTGATGCTGCTGCTTAAAATCATTGAGCTGCAATATGATTTTTTTTTTTTAAATCGAAATGATTATGAAACCACCAGTCTTAGCTAAATGTACATTTTAATTCAAATCTTTTACAAGTCTGACAATTGGCATTTCATACAGAATGCCTGAAGTGGAAGCCAGCCTAAAGGCCAGTTCAAATTCTGACTCACTATACGTACTCAAACATTGTCCGATTCTGCAGACTAGAAGTGCAACATTCAGGTTATTGACCTGTCAGCACTCCTGTGATTTATAATGGGTGACTTTATTACCCGCTGACGCGGTCTCACTGAGAAATCCAATGTCGATTCCGCTTCACTACAGTTTTGAAAACTGATTACTTTAGAAACATTTTACTTTCATTTGGACTTCCTTTGCATTTCATTGACCTCATCCGAAATGATCGGCAGGGCCTGTTCTATTACCTGTGAGGTGAACACACAGTGTCGATCTTTCACCTCACCGAAATAAGACGAATGTTAAGCCGATGGTAGTTTCGTTCGACTTCATGTCTGATTGTCTTAAATATTTCTGTTCTAATTATTCCTGACTAGGCTAAATAAATAATTTAGCAGAACCAGGTTGATGTAGCCTATAGCTATTTAAATCTCACATGGAAAAAAAGTACGTCCAATAAACGTATTTGCAATGGTTAAAATGTCAGGAACAAAACCATAATATAATTGATAATATAGGCTACAATAATATTTTTAAGAACAAAATTAATAATAGCCTACATATGAGTTTATAACAGGCTATGATTTCAGGAAACAAAAATGCCCGCATTATGATTTATGTTGTCTCGAATCGATCAGTAAGATTGTTGCTTAGTGCAAATATTATTTTTGTTTGCTATTTAAAATAATTATATTTTTATTCTTATGAACATTAACGTGGCAATGTTCTTTAAAAAGTAGGTTCAAAACTCCAGTTTTAGATTAAATAATAGACTTATCCTATTTGTAAGCTTTTATAATTTTGTAACAACTATAAAAAAATAATAGGCAAATTATAATTATTAAAATAAAACGATTAATAACAATTAGGCTAATTTCACAAATAAAACAAAAACCTTTAAACATACAAAAAACGATATAGCCGTATGCGTTTGGTCTTCGGTGTTGCTAAAAGTTGTCTAAATGTCTAAAACATTGAGTTCCTTATGTAGGCTAAGCGATTACCTTGCGGTGGTTTAGGGGTCACTGTCTCTGTGCTCCAGCGCAGGTCTATGTCGCTGGACCGTGGGTTATTTGGGTTCTGCTCCCCGCTCCCCACAGTGATGCCAGGCAGCGCTCTCAGTGACTCCGGGATCAAACTCTCCAAACTCTCGTTCGCCTGCTGCCGCCTGAGTGCCACCTGAGCCGCCATGACCCGCTGGCGCTCGATTATTAGAATACATTTCTCGCAAGTGCAGTCCTTAAAACGGCAGTAACGCTTGTGCCCTTTCAGCCAGGACAGCACCCCGTGGTTCCTGCAGCGGGCACATTTGGGGGTCCTCTGGAGGGGCGCTCTCGGCTGGGACACCGGGCCCCCCATGTAGAGGTAGGGCGATCCGTAGCCATTCATTTCTCAAGTCGTTTCCAGAGGTGCCAGAGGCGCAAGTGCATCAGATAAGCAGTAGAGGAAGAGTGCTGTCAAGTATAGTCAAGAGATCAAGCCCCTCTGCTGCTCGCTACACTCGCGATGAGAGGTGTTGACTCTTTAAGACGAGGATCCACCTTTCGCCCCGCAATAAAGAAGTGCATCAGGCGATCTGACACGCATAACGAGTAACTTCTATTTCTCACATCACTGTCACGAGCAATTTACATTCCCCTGACACTGGATGGAAGGAGGAAGTCTCGCTTTTTTTCTAATTACAATTAGAGTTTTGAGCAATATCTTGGCCATATGTAACCTTTTAATACAAACAGCCTACAATTTTACTATTTTTGTGTTTTTAAGTAGACTATGGGAATTATCTGTTAAAACTTGGAGCCCTCATAAGGAAGTCCAAATAGGTGTCTCAAAAGTTTGTAACCAACTTGCATTGGATATGATGCATCAACAAAGCACTTGTTGTAAATCATTATGCTATTTTATCGTAGGCTCCATTTAGCCTACATAGCATAGGCTACATCACAAACAATGTTTTGCTTAAAAAGAATCAAATCGGCTGCATTAGAACTTTATCAAACTTTAACACATTTAGCGAAATATCGAAAAGTATTGACAGTAAATAATTCTAAAACGTCAACTCCCATAAAACTTGATTAATGCGCATTATTTTAAATCAACCCTCTAATTGAATTGACAGTCTATTTGTCCCGCTGTATAGGCTATAGTAGCCTTGGCTAAAACTGCGTAAAAATAAAGATAATTTAAATAATAATAATAATAATCCACCATCATTTTCACTGGTTGTTTGAAATCGGACCCACAGCGATTTTTCAACATGAGGCTCTTGGAGTGCAGTAATTCCAAAAATTAAGTGGGAATGTAGAAAAGAATTCATATAACTGCTGTGCGCTTTTCATGAAAACCCTGCAACCGCTTTGGTATTTAGTTTAACCACACGCTGTGAATTCGAATTAAACACAGGCGACAATAATATGGTGGTTTGCATTTGAATGAGCTCTTAACTTATTCCCATGAAAAATGTTGAATAGTCCGACATGCATGCGAGTTAATTGGGCAATATAATTTGGACTGGTACCAAATGAGTCCTGGAAGGATCAGGTGAAAAAAATGAATTGAATCAATTGAACTGGGCGATGTCATCTACATTAAACAGGCCTATTTTGTCTTGTGCACACAGTAAACATACACAGACTTGAAATGCTATTTGGCGCGCGATGCACAGGCTATAGGGTGTAAATTGCAGCACACCTTTTTTTAAATGATGCCCATCGCTTTTTAAAGTCCAGTGAAACTCAACACCGGGCACCCTCGAGTCCCGTTTCTGTTCCTAAATGGGTTTATTCAAGCACGTAATGGGATCCCGGCAGCACAACTTTGAGAACAGGGGGCCACGGTAAACTTCACCACATGAACTCCGTTTCCAGGGCTATTAAGCTTTTAATTGGAAAATAGCAGATGAAATTTCAAGGTGACGATAATGCAGCGTGCAGTCTGTGCATGGCGAGGGGAATTCACACCAAGGGGAGTGGGAGGACAACAGAAATGCTAATACAATTATTTATGTTTTCTGTCACTGATTGACATCAAAGTAAATGGATATGAAAAATAAAAAGAGAATAAGGTGAACATGCACTATATAATATAGCCTACCATCCACACAAATCCATTCAATGTAAAATGAAAAGTACAATTCATTTATTATGAAAACAACTATAATGCTTTATTTATTTTTTAGTTTGATACATTTGTTTGCCTTTAAGATATAAGCATGTTAGATACCAAAGAAACAAATATTGGGCTCTTTTGAATGCAATTAAAGAAAATGAATGAAACCAAAGCCTATATAAAAATCAGATTGTTTAATCATTGTGAAATTATATAAATGTGTATACACATATGTTTTTTTTTTTGTCTGTTCAGAACTGCATGACAGTTTTACTGATTAAAAGAGATACAATAAATAGGTAAACATTATTTTGGGTGTTCATAAATTTTGCATTCATAAATGCATATGGCTAAAATACCACTAATTCAAAGTGGAGTTTAGTTTTAAAAAGTGTTGTTTAATTTCCAAAGGTGAAAGATTACTATGGACATTTTCTCTGGGTTAAGTGAACCATACTAGCAGCACTAGACTGTGGTTTATCTATGTGGAGCCCAAAAGTTGTTTTATACTGAGCTGAAGGACAGAATAAAGCCAGTAAATGTCCCAGGTCTAAGATCCAAGAAACCATAAACTGAGTATATGACACCAAGTAAATCTCTACAGTCAAACCCTCAGTGTGACAGGGACTTTCACTCCCTAATAATTTACATTTAAACATTATTAATTTAGCAAACACAGTTATCCCCAGCAACTTACAAATGAGAATAAGTAATAATATTAATATGATCAATAATATCTAATAGATTCATCTCAGAGAGAAAACAAGTAGGCTACTATAGGTTACACACACAGTTACTTGTTATTTCTGCTTGTAAGCAGGTCTAATGTTTCAGAAGCAATACTGTCATTCATTATTTTGTTTAATCTAAATATTTGTAATTTATTGTAGTGCAGATAACTGCAGTTTTGAATGAATGCCCTTTAACACCTACAGTATACAAAGAAAATGGCACAAAAGAAAAGGAAAATACATTTTATACAATTTCATGCTCTTGTATTTAATTACATTTCATTTAGTCTCTTTTTGTACTTCCTGTCAGGTTTGATTGAGGTTTATAGTGGTAATTATGTATAGACTCGACGCTGAGTCCGTGAATGTCCATCGAGACCCCAATCGGCTTCTCTTTCATTGCGACTCACTGACAGGCACCCAATAGTTTCAATGTTGTGAGTAATGATGGGACATCTGTCCAGTGAAATGCCTGGTTATTCCCTCTGTATGGACAGAGCCTCCAAGGGCACTCAAATCACTGAGACTCTGACAGGACCCACACCTCCCCGCCACACCCTCTCCATCTCAATGTGAACAAAGGCAGACAACAAAATAGTTGTCTGCCTCTATAACCCACTCTAATGGGACTTAAACTATACAATTGAGTGCAATTGAAACTAAGTTAGTACAAGAAATAAGTAATTGTAAAACTCGCTGACATCTTCAAATCCAATCAAACAGACTCATTATGGATTTCTTGCATAGTTACTGTATTTATGAACTTTTTTGTGCCTGGGAAAAAGGGTTTCATGTTCAGGCCATTACATTCACTGGTCAGGTGGCATAATTGGGCATGTACTAAATTGTCATAAGACTTAAAGTTATGGTGTGTGGCTTTCATTTTTAAGTGATTTAAAACAAAATAGTTGCATTAAAAAAAAAAAAAGTTGTCGTCACATTGACATGTTGGCAAATAAAATGTTTCTGCTCATAAGTTTGCATAGCCCTTGCAGAATATGTAAGATGTTAATAATTAAAAAAAAAAAAAAAAAAAATTGTGAATTGTATAAATTGTAAAATTGTACTTATTTAGTCTTTTGGGAAACGTAAATATCTTGTGTAGCTTCTGAACAGCAGTAGTAAATGAAAAAAAATATATATAAACAAAATATGAAAAAATGTACACATCATCAAGTTTACACCCCTGGCTCTTAAAGTCAGCATGAAACGGAAGTTACAATAGTCTTTTCTTCCTTATTGTTACGTATATCCGAGTAAAACGGTTTCCGAAAAAAAAAAAAAAAATGTAGGGTGGGACTTGATTTTGTCCATTGGGAATTGGTTGGATGGTTGTGGTATGATATTGCTGTGATGTCATGTGAGTGACAGGTTGTCCCGCCCTCGCGCCAGTAAACACATCATCAGAGAAGAGATGTTGCTGCAAGAGTAAGGGGAAGTTATTTTATGTTCCATAAAAAAAAAAAGAATAGTCAATTTCGATTTCATGGTGACTTTAATGCATCGTGTTGAGATCTCAAAGTCATACAGTCACTGTTGGAAAGGGGCTTAAATATACAGAAAATTCCCGAAAACCAAAGAATGTGCCAGCAGGATTTTCCTATAAACAGTGGGCTTATTACGATTCTATATGTAAACTTTTGAGCTGCTTCATTTGTGTAACTTCAGTTATTATTTTGTCTTGTGGACTATACAGTATACACTCACTGGCCACTTTATTAGGTACACCTTGCTAGAACTGGGTCAGACCCCCTTTTGTCTCATTGACATGATAGCATCAAGCAGTTGATGTGAATCTCATGGGGTGGGATTTATATTTACATTTAAATTTCTCAGGCGGGGGCGCCAGTGGGGGGTTATATATTTCCATTAAATAGTTTCAAGACATGTTATGTGTTGCAACAACCTAATTACCAAATTATTTGTTATTAAAGGATCTACGTTCACAAAGCACTGTTAATTTAACAGAAAAGCAAATGCGTGATTTGGCTTGGCATTGGCAGCCAGTACAAATAATAAATAACAATTGCTTTACCTATAATGCAGTAAAACCCTGCGTTTGGACCAGGCCAAGTTCCAGAATCATATCACAGAGGGTGCTTCTGAAATTAGTGTGGGTATTTGTGCCTCATCCTTTGCTATGGTTATCACTGTCAGTCATCGCAATTTCAAGAGTGAATCCTGCATTTATATGCGGATGTGCCTATGCCTTAAAGCGTTTACATGGCCGCTTGTCATGCATGGAAAACAAAAGTTTTATTCAAATTATATAATATGAATTATTATATTGGCAAAGGGATGTCCATGTGGGGGCCAGGCCCCCCTCTGGCGCCGGGCCTGGTTCGACCACATCCCAAAGGTGCTCTATTGGATCTGGTGACTGTGGAGACCATTTGAGAATAGTAAACTCCTTGTCATGTTCAAGAAACCAGTTTGAGATGATTTGAGATGTTGCGTTATCCTGCTGGGATTAGCCATCAGAAGATGGTACACTGTGGTCATAAAGGGATGGACATGATGGTCAGCAACAATACTCAGACAGGCTGTGGCGTTTAAAGGATGTTCGGTACTAAGGGGCCGAAAGTGTGGCAAAAAAAAAAAAAAAAATTATGGGTTCTCTAATGGCTTCCAGGTTTCAACGAATACATTAGACTTGAATTGTAATGATTTGACTGCTATGCCTTATAATGATATAATGCTTTATAATGAATGAAGGTAAAAAAATATATATAAAAATGGTAATACATAAATGTATTCTTTCTATCCTTCCAGATTTAAACTATTAAATTACAATTACATTTTTAGTCACTAGTATTACTGCTATGTAAGCCCAATAATTTTTTTTTAATTAACATTCTAATCTTAAATGTGGTTTTATGCACACTGTAGTGACCAGTAATCTGCAGCTAATAGAGCAATTCAGTCTTTTTTCTCAGTCGAACAGTACGTTTAGGCTATAACACCAAATTATTCACAAGACGAACACGCTAATCCACAAACTGTGTGTAACGTAAACTGTAACGGACTGTCAATAAAACTCTAAATACTGACGTCACTGCCATTATATGATAGGATGACGTGCCTCACGTGATCCAAGTTAGAGCCACAGACCCTCGCATGTCCCAGTAATAAGACCATCTCTGCTGCATGCCTAAATGCACTGCGACTGGCTGATTAGATATTTGCGGTAACGAGCAGTTGATCAGGAATAAAGTGGCCAGTGAGTGTATATATGTAAACATCTGTTATTTGAAATAGCTTATTCAGGACCAAAAAAAAAAAAACAACGAGATTTTTTATAATCTTATTTAGTTAATTATTTACATTTTGCATATTCGGCAAGGGGTATGTAAACTTATGAGCAAAACTGTGTGTAACCAAAATATTTTTGTATTATTTCTATTCACCTAAACAGGTTTTTGTATGTCAAGTGCAAAGCAAGAATGTAAATATTTGATTTTGTAATCTGCAATTTTAATAACTAAATGGAATATTTTAACAACAATCAGCATGTTCTCCATAAATTTGACTCTCAATGTTTTCTTTCCATTCCCTTTCCAGTAATCTTCTTTTATCTCTTTACGGGGCCCTCGAAATAAAACGCATTCAATTCAAATAAATGTATTATTACAGATTAAACTGGGCCTTGTTTCAGACCGTACAGTCATCAAACACTTTTACGATGACCTCTTCCTCTCTTAAATCCAAAAGCCCTGACTTAAGAAAATGCAGGTCTAGCACCTCCAGTATGCACTGAGACTTTGGGACAGGGGCGGCTTTATCTATCATGCGCCCGCCGTGATTGATGGCACAATAGCAGCTCAAGGAAAACAAATCCACGGACACTTTTCAGGCTGTCGCTGGAACTCAAACCCGGAGCAGCAACAGAAGGACACGGCGGCGCGCCGGAGCCCAGCGCTGACAGCCTATGATAAAGCGGCCTTCCTTAACTAAACTCGTAAAGCACGGGACAATAAAACTCAATCTTCTGTAAAATCCAATTAAGTCATTATCTGACTGATTGTATCTTTAATTGAAAACAGAAGTGACAGTAAATTTCTGTGATATATCAGGATCAATCGATACTGCTGTACAATCTGCTCTCCAGAAGTGATTTATAATATCAAAGCCATATAGGTAACTCCACATTCTTCTCACTAAAACCACTGGGGGATGAAATTAAGAGTAAGTGCATTTAATAAAAAAAACAAGATGGTCGGGTTATTGATTACAGCAGATGGGGCAGAATCGAATGAATGTTTTGAGGGTGCAGAGCAAAGAAAATACAAGTAATTTTCATTTCAGGTTTTATATCTCATCAATAATGATTTTATTTCCACTGAACTTGAGAGTGTATAAACACACAACGATTGCAAATGAGCTTTTGCATCGTTTTATAATCATAACGATAATAAAAATATTTGTAACATCATGGTGTCAGAAGACAAGAGCACATCTACACCAACACCAAAATACAGCGGGTCAATTTACACGTCTGGAAAACAAATTAACACATGAATCAAACTGTGAACTTTTGTTAGTTTAACAAAATCTTACAAAATCACAAAATGGAAATGCATAAAAATAATTACATTTTACATTCATTTTTAGAAAGAAAATTATTTTTTTGTCTCTGCTAGATACCCATTACTATTAAGTTGTATGCAAGTAAATAAGTGCAAAAGATATACTGATTGTCGAAGCATATTAAAGGGCCATCCATTATAAAAAAGAAATGTAAAAACCAGATTACACTTAACATATGGCTCATTTCAATCAGCTCAAGATACTGAAAAATTACATCATTTGTAGTTAAATGTACATCTGTAACAAAGGAAAGACAAAGTTGTGTGTCCCTCTTCTCCTCTATTTGTGACTTGACTGAGGACACTATCTGTGCCAACACCATTAAAATCAAGGGCACAGCTTCATATTATACAAAGAAAGCTCAGAAGAGCACTGCACATTAGCTGGATCATGCACAGCAAGTTAAATGATGCCCTTTAGTGATGGCCATAAATAAACAACCCGTTCGCTGTGAGATTGAAGCATAATTGAATAGTATCTCTTCTAACCCAACTGTCCCGCACAACACTATGGAGATGCTTGAGAAGCCCTCATATAGTTTGCAGCATGAAGGTCATGGAAAGGAAGTTAGATTATCCATTAGGCCAATGACAGCAATACTGAGCTTGAACCCACATGTGACAATAAATCGCTCTGCTCTGCCATTTCTTTCAATGGCGTTCTGCTAGAAAGCGAAAGTAACTCATTTTGGTCTTAAAAATCTGCAGCATCAAAGTGAACAAACTGAAGCTATCAAACTGTGTGAAACATGGTAAACGGCATTTCTGATCATCACTGAGAAACTGATTTCTGTCTATAAAAATCTGAAAGAATCACCCAACAAAGTTTAATAACACCACATTGATCAACCTGATCAGTATTAACATTAAAATGTTGAACAATAAGGTAACAGAATCATTAAACTTTTAGAAGAAAAAAAATCAAGTTGTTGTAAAAGGGAGATTGGTGCAGGTGAGGGTGTTTTACTTGGTTGCCCCATCGATGACGGAGTCGACGGAGAAGGTTCCAGACTCTGAGCTGCTCTCACACTCCAGCTTGTTCTCGGTGTTGATCATCGAGCTGTCTTGAACTTCACTGGAGTAAGCTGAAATAGGATGCATCATGGCATCAGATAACGGTTTTTTGTTTATTATTGAAGACATTTTGTGCCAGAGCATAATCTGGTTATGGGATTTGTGATAAACGACACCCAAAGCATTCATGTAACATGAGCTTTTTGGTTCCTGACCCAGTACAATAGTGCCAAAAAAGTATTTGGACACTTAAGCCACACTTAAAGATGTTTGAATGTCTTTGCATTAGAAACAAAATATAAAGCCAAGTAGCATTTGTCAGAAATGTGAACAACCATAAACATAAGATATATTGTTCAAGAACATGACAAAAAGTACATACCTGTAGTTACTCGGATAGGTTACCATCAGAGTAACCGTGAACTTGTAAGTGTAAGTGTGAGTGTAAGTAACTTGTAAGTAAGTGTAAACTTGAGGGCAAATGATTGAAACGTTTGGGATCAGTCCGATTTTTAAATGTTTTTAAAAGTATCACCAAGGTTGCATTTATTTGATCAAAAATACATTAAAACAGTAATATTGTGAAATATTATTACAATTTAAAATGTTCTCTATTTAAAATATAATTTATTCATGTGACGACAAAATTGAATTTTCTGTAGCAATTATTATCCATGTTGAAAGCAGTTGTGCTGCTTGATATGTTTGTAAAAAACTGACACATTTTTTCAGGATTCTTTGATGAATAGAAAATTCAGAATTATTTTGTAATAATGTAAATCTTTACTGTCACTTTTGCATCCTTAATGCATCCCTAATGGATAAAAGTATTCATAAAAAATAAAAAAAACTTTTTTACAAACCCCAAACATTTGACTGGATGTGTGCATAGACTAACTTTGAAAGCAATTCAAGTAATTGTAATTAAAAGTATTTTCGGGGGCAATTGCATTTAAAATCTCATCAACTTACTTACTTACAAAAGAATTGCGAACAAGCTGAATCTTTGCACAGTCAAAGTATTTCTGATCTTGAGTTTAGCAGCTTCTCCAGTCAAACCAAACAGCATCAATTAACTGTGTGAGCAGTGCTGTCAGCTCTCAACATTACAACAAAGTAAAGACAGTGGTGCCTTCTATAAATCTCACACTGCAGCAAGTTCTGGCTACTTTGGCAAACTCACTCAAGCTGAAGATACGCGTATTGAGCCAGTCAGACTGCTGAGTGAGCACACAGCTATGAGTGCAGGACGAGTCTGTACTGTGCTGACCTTCTGCAGCATCTGTGCGTAGACCGATAACTAAAATAGCATCATGATATTAATATAAATATGAATTAAGAAGACTCTCTAAAAATTACCTTTAGAATCACAAACCCTGACAGTTATTATATTTTTAACCCAAAGACCAAATCATCTGCTTAAATAAATGACTATGTAAATGTAAAACCGAAACACTAGCAGCACAAATGTTATAGTTCCCAATAAAACGGGATGGTAGTTTGTGCATTGAGCCAGGTCATCTCTCATCTCAATGTGCATATGAAGCGAATACATGACAGTCTCTACAGATTCTATCAAAGTTATGAGTGTCGGGAGGGGCAACGCACACAAATCCTGTTCAGCTGCTTTCCTGACCTTCATAACCCGAGAAAAGCAGCATAAAGGCTCTTACTGTGGCTCTCATCCCTTCCTGCCCTCCCTCTTTTTCATCTGCGCTGCTCTGGCGTGGAGGTAATTAAGGGGCGCTGGCGAAAAGGAGTAATTTTTCTCCTCATTAACTTCCTGATTGGTTTCAGGCTACAAAACTTTGCGCTCCGCCTGCAGTTTGTCACCAATTCCAAACTGGCCAATCGTTAATACTAATGTTTGTGTAGCTAAACTGCACCGGCGCTCTCTGTACAACAATAATACACGAGTGAGGGTGAAAGAGGAGGGGCTGGAATTAGCCGTGGCTGTGTTAATTCTGAGGGAGTTCATCAGGGGAAATCTATGGTGTAATTAAAGGGAAGATCTCGCGGGTGAGTGGACAGGTCGTTTGTGGGGACGGTAAATCAGCAGTGGGGCTGTTCGGCGAGCGGACATGTTCTGTGTCACAGCTTCGTTGCCTTTGATTATCATTGTATTAGCGCTTAATATAGACTAATGTTAGACCAGCAGTAAACACTCTGTAATACAGACAATCAGGCCTTTAAATACGCAGATAAAAACTAAATAATGAAATAAGTAAATGGAGTTTGTGTACTTTTAATATACAGTGCATCTTCACTACGGTTTTATGACGTTGAAGAATTATCTATCAAAATAGGTTTAATTTTTAACACAAAATTTGACCTATAGCCTATCCTGGTTTGCTGGTTTTAGAGGGATTTACAGCTGGTCATGCTGGAAGACAGCGAAAACCAGCTTAAACTGAAGTGGGTTCTTAAAGAAGGGCACACATTGGATAAGAATGACATTTATGAAACTTTCACAAAGTTGCCAAACAAGAAGTTTCCTACACTCTGGCGGTGACACAAGGGGGAAAAAAAAAAACCCACACGCGTCTGTCAAGTGTAAAACAGTATTGAAACAAGAGAGGATTTAATTTCTGTACGCTGTTCAAAAAGTGCTTATTCTCCCATCTGAACTTTTGCCCTATTCACCCTTGTTCGGCTGACTATCTTAGATTTCCAAACTATTAAACAGTCTTTGTGTGGTTTAACAAAAGGAAGCTTTTTTTTTTTTTTTTTTTTAGAAAAAGAGCATGAAAAGGGGAGGGGAAACAGTGAAAGAAGCTCAATCATTTCTGGCAGTTTGGAAAAGGTGAACAAAAGCCCAGATGTGAGAGAAGATGGTAATTCAGGGTTGATCTATTGTGGATAAGCTTTTTCCTCTGCAACTCATATACTGCCAGCACTGGGCCATGAGGGTCCATAATGCCTTCACTTAGATAAACACACAGAGTTGCATAAAGATAACGCACACAGGCGGGCACACACACACACATTTACATGCTCGAACGTGTATACAGATGCTCTCATACACACATGCTTATTAAGAATAAATGTCACTGTATCAGTCTAAAACTCAGTGTTAAGATGTACACATTTGCTCAACATAGGTTATAGGCTGATATTAGAGGTCGGTAGGTAGTTGAGATTGCAATGCTATGTCAGCAGCCGAGGCTTTTTATTAAATAGAAAAAATAAAAATAAAATAATAAATACAACAGATTAAAATGACATAAATGTACATATGAAACCAATTGTCAAAAGTTTTCTGGTAAGATCTTATTAAACAGGTCCTTAAGAGAGCATACTATGTAAAATTGCTATCTTGCATCAAGAGCAGAGTAGCCCAACAAGACATGTTTAAGAGACAAGGAGGCTGATATTAATTTCATTTATCAATATTAGTGGATATTGGATGTGCATATTTGAAAACAAATCATATGCCAATCTCAAAATGAATGTTCATTTTCCATTCTATACATAATAGTAAATATTAAACAATTGATTTTAGATTTTTATTTCGACTTAATAGTACAGAATCGCAACAGAGTGGTGCAGGAATGTAGTCAGAACCCGGAAGACTATATTCGCCGCTGGTTTCTTCAAGATTTTTCTATAGGGTTTTATAATGGGGTTTTTCAATTTATGAGTAAAATAAAGCCTGTGGTAAACAACTGTGGTAAACTTGACAATACTTTAACGTTTTGTTCTACAACGTACGCTGCACACTCTCATACCCCAAACGGTCTTATCTAGCTACTATTAGAAACATACATTTTCAAAAAATAAACAGAACTGTTTTAAAATTCATTTTTTCAGTGTCTGTAATTTACATTGTACAACTTTTTTTTTTAAATATCGTCAAGTTATGTTTACCAAGCACAGGCATTATTTAACTCATAAATTGAAAAACCCCATTATAAAATGACAAAGGAACCAACAGCAAATTAGACTTGGTTTTGATGTCATCGCTGCATCAGAATGGCAAATTATTGGTTATTAGCAATAAAATTATAGTTTTCAGTTGTAGTATTGGTGGGTTCACTCAGAGCAGAATCAGTATTTTGTAAAGTTTCAGTTCTGTGTTCCTTCTGTAACATTACAGTTCCGAAAACGGTTTGGTTAGAAAAAATACAAGTTACCGTAATGTTTTTTTTTTTTTTTTTTGCCTATACTTTCTACCAGAACTTAAATAGAACATTATACTAAATAGCTTTATACTAGAGTTTGTGACCAAACCTCGTAACTGTCGGCAAAACCTCATTCAGGAGCTCCACTCGCCTCAATCGTGAATGAAGTGCTGCACACATTTTGGAGACCATCTCAGCTTGTTTGCAGTGCAAGGGTAAAATAAGAACTGGTTCTTTGAATAAGTACTGGTTTGGATCACATCTACCCCAAAGGTGAACCATATTGCCGTTCACTTGCTGTAGTTCATTCATTCACCCCTCAAATTAAAAAATCCACTTTCACACTAACCAAAAGGACCAAACTCTGACATCAAACAAACTCTGTTCAGAACCAAAAGCTGTGAAAGCACCCTTAGAGACAAACACACGTCCATACGACATGACTTGACTGAAGATGTGCTGGGGGAAGATGGAGTTCCCTCAAGGAATGACATGCACGTCTCTCTCAATCATTAGAGCTGTGGCAGGACTTAATGGCGCAGAAAACACAGGCCTACAGCAAAGAGGCGGCACTTTAAACAGCTGCTGACTCCTCAAAGAGTGAACAGCCGTGGCTGCTGCAGAGAGACGGATGCTGTTCTCGGAGGCAAGTGCTCACTCACAATCACATTGGCATTGGAGTTTGAAGCACTCAAGGGAGGTGGATGCTGATGTGTTTAACACTTAATGAAAAACATGAGCTTGCACAAGTAAAATTCAAAAACATTTGAATATTTTAAGGGTATAATATTTCAGAGCACCTTTAGATTTTTTACTGATGAACTGAATACTGCATATTAGATATTGTAACTCATTAAAAAAAAAAAAAGTAAAAAAAAAAAAACCACATGCAACTAGTATGAAAAAAATGTATGTGATGTAGCCTGTGCAAAACTCACCCGTACAATGATAAGGTGTCGTGGGCGGTATGATTCAAGCGTGTAGTACAAGTCATGAGGGACAAGTTACGCGCCAATGTGTAAAATAAATCCAAACCTGAAGTATGAAAAACGAACTTCAGCAAACAAGACTAAATACTAAGATATTTTTTCTATTAAAAAAAAATCTGGTTACACTATTATATTAGGTGTCTTTAACTACTATGTACTTACATAAAGAGTAATTACTAGGTTCAATGTACTGTGTTTTTGTGTTGTATTGCAAAACACTTGCTGTTATTGACGTGGGATACGGGCAAGGTTAGGGACAGGTTTGGTGGTATGGGTTTAAGGGTGAGTTAAAGTGTAAGGAAAGGGTCAATAGTGTAATTATAGAAGTAATTACAGAAATTAAGTACAGCTGTAATTACAAGCAGGTATGTTGTACAATGTAATGACATGTATACAGTAAGTGTATAAAATGATTAAGGTAACACTATTTTACAGTTTCATTGTCTCATGTAACTATATGTTACATGAAACTATAAATTATGCATAATTACATGCTAACTACTAACCCTAATCCTAACCCTAACTACATGTCATGCAGTTACTTAATATTACTCCACACTTAAAATATTACTCCGCACTTAAATGTATACTTGCAGTTAGGGATGTCCCGATCAGGCTTTTTTGCCCTCGAGTCCGAGTCATTTGATTTTGAGTATCTACCGATACCGAGTCCCGATCCGATACTTATATAATACATAAAAAAAGAATAAAGAAGAGAGAAAAAACATATCCAGGATGTTCCTTATTTTTTATTTAATTCACCTTATTTTAACATTCAACAACTCTGTTAACAAACAGAGCACTTCTGTGAGGTAGCTTGAACAATCAAGTAATAAATAACATAAAATCTTCACTTTTGGACTTTAGTGCAACAGTAAATATAGAAAAAGTCTAATATAAAAACAAATAGCACCTCAACTTAAAATACCCGGCAGGCATACAAAAAAAAAAAAAAAATGTTTTAAAAGTGTATAAAAAAATAATGAGAATAATATATACACATTAGGGGTGTAACAGTTCACAAAATTTGCGGTTCGGTTCGGTTCGATACGATACAGCAAAAAGAAAGAAATGCCAGAGAAAGTTCCTATTTATTAAAAGAAAAACTATTTTTAAATAAGTTTGAGTTTTCCTACATCTTGAAACTTTCAGGTTTATAAATGGGGGTAATCTTTGAAGGATGAACAAATAATGTTTTGGTAATCACATTAAAAATAACATTTAAATATATATATTATATAATATTTGAGTTTTGAAGTGCAACATTAAATCCATGTTCATTCACGGCACAATGTTTCTCCTGGTTCCCACGTCAGGGCTGATTGATCTAATAGAGATCTACGGTTAATAACGGAGAAATGTGAATGCTTCTTACTAGATCTCGCAGCAATGTTATTACTTCAGTGGCAAATTCAAATGTTTTCTTCACTGGATCTCTTTGCTTGATCTCGCGCTGCACAGATGTTGCTGGCCAGAACTGATAAAGGGTCCGTTAAGCACAATATAATGAGTAGCGCAGTTTCGTTCCGCTTTCGTTTGCCATTTGATGTTGCGCAACGTTGTGGTGATCGCACCAGCGCGGATTTTGTCTGCAGGAAAAACGGTCCAAGGAATCGTTCGGTTTGTATGCGTACCGAAACGGTTCACTTAATTACGAATACATGTACCGTTACACCCCTAATTTACATATATCCGAGTCCTGATCGGGAGGTAACGTCCGATTCCGATTGAGTCTGAAACCACGTGATAGGGCCCGATTTCCGATCGCGTGATCGGATCGGGACATCCCTACTTGCAGTGTAGGACACCTTAAAATAAAGTGTAACCATGATAAATTTAAATATTAGTACATAGAAGTTACAGACCTTTAATATAAAGTGGGACAAAATTATTTATGTAAATTATTCTTTATGTGTACTGTCTATTTATCAAAGAATCCTGAAAAAAAAGTACCTCGGTTTCCACAAAAATATTAAGTGGTTTTCAATATTGATAATAAGAAATGTTTGAGCAACAATTCGGCATTAGAATCATTAGGATCATGTGACACTGAAGACTAAAAGTAATGGCTGCTAATATTCAGCTCACATGTGAGCACATCGGACACTTCAGTCCCCATTATTGGACTATTAGAGATCTGCATGAGTGGCCTGTAACGTCTGACAGGAGGCATCATGCCAGGGTCAGAGGCTAATTAAACACATAAGCACCTCCAGACCTGTATTGTTCCCCAATCTGTCCCCAGTCTCAAAGTGTCTCTGAGAGAATTGACAGGCCCTCCTCCCTGTTAAATCACTGGCACTGATACAGCTCTCCGCCGGCCCTGCAAATGACCTGTCCGTCTCTCCCGGCCCGCGTGCCGATCCGTCGAAACATTATGGATATACTATAATGACTTGAGACACGGGATCGATGATTTGAGGGATTTTGTGTTATTATCCTTAAAGGAGAGAAAATAATCACAAGTGAGAAATAAGCGGTGCAGGCATCAGTTAGCAAGGCTCTGAGGGAGACTGAAGCCCCCCTGGGTGAAATAAACAACCTAATAGATTCAGTTGAATTCATGATGTTACGGCAGGGGTTAGAAGTTGAATAAGACCACATTTAGAAAACATTCTGCTCAAGAATGAATGTCCACCTTCCATTAGTAAGCAGAAATAATTAAATGCTACTACAAATAACTAATTCATTGAAATATGTGTAGAAAAGGAACCCGTAACTGAGGTAAAGACTCAAAATATGCCTAAAATATAGATTTGCTTTTTTTAAATAGCTACCGATTCCCATAAAATAAAGCGCTCTGCAGCAACTATGAACACATTTTCTTTAAAGCTGCAGTCCGGCGTTTTTCCTCTTTGTCGCCATCTCTGTTCGAAATCTGCAATTGCAGTCATTCCCGGAATTATCAACTTTACGTGAGTTGTGCCTCGGCACGGCACAGCGCGGATGAATCCGATGTTTTGAGGAGAATGTGAGGCTGTCAGTCACCGCACCGGTGTGGATACTGGCATTCAGAATCACAGATTATTCTTTTTGGAAGTATGACCAACATAAGAATTTTCACCGGGAAATGTCATCTGAACAAGTAAGAAACATCCACCTTTGTTCTGGTTGATATTGCAGTAAATTGCGCTGATTAAATCTAATAATCGCTTATAAGTTATCATATAACACAAAACTGTGCAAATTATACTTTGTTCTCAAATTGTTAATTGTTAACAACGTCAGGGTGACTACATGTAATGTCCTTCCGATATGTATCCTTGTTTTCGCATGGGTCCGGTTGTTAGCCACTCCGAAGTCCGAACGAAGTCTTTTGCATTTTACAACGGGTGAATCTGTTGTCACTGGTGATTGTCGTTTGAACCTTTCTGGATCCGCCATCAAATTGATAAGTTTAATTATATCAAGTGCTGTGAGAAAAGGCTATAAATCTCCACCTCCAGCATCCTCACACACAATATAGCCTACTAGCCGAGACTCCTTCTTTATGTGTACAGATGTGACGTAATGACGCAAAGACATGCTCGAATCTCCCGCGGAAATCCACCAGTACCACTGGAATTAGAAACATTATTACAAGCTTACCGTTTTGAATTGAGCTACGGCAAGCAGATAGTGTTGAACACTGGCTGGTTATGTATTTTCTCATATGTATTTTGGATCATTTTTAACCCAAAAAAGCTACGGACTGCAGCTTTAAGCTGTGTAATTTAAAAAAAACATTTTTATTTGACAATAAAATAAAGTAATCAAATAACTACTATTTAAATATATTTTAAATTTTTATTTATGTGGTAAAGCTTAATTTTCAGCATCATTACTCCAGTCTTCAATGTCACAGTTTCTTCAGGAATCATTCTAATATGGTGCTCAGGAAACATTTCAAATGTTAAATACAGTTTTGCTGGGTAATAATATTGAAGAAACCGTGATACATTTGTTTCAGGATTCCTTTGATGAATAGAAAGTTCAAAAGAGCAGCATTTATTTAGAATATAAATCTGTTGTAACATTATAAATGTCTTCACGGTCACTCTTGATCAATTTAATGAATCCTTGCTGAATAAAGGTATCGATTCCTTTAAAAATATATATATTTTGAATGGTAGAGTATCAACTGAGATTCTAGACTTTCCTTAACACAGACCGTCTCCTGAGGAGGACAGTGTGCTAAAGAGAGCAGAACCTTTGGCTGCAGTCATTATCCATTTTATCTCTTCAGTGCCTCAGGCAAGTGTTAATGGAAATGTTGTACAACACATTACGACAGCGCTTGAGCCTGGAGCAGCCAATTACACTGGTATTTAACCGATCCATAGAGAGAAAAGACAGAGCATTTAGCATCAGCAGTGGAGAAGGGAAGACAGCATGACACGGTGGAGTTACTGACTGTGTGGTTAAATAACACTCCAGCCAGATATTTTGCCTGCAGGCCACTGATTTACCATCTGATTTACTTGACAGAGACACATCCGGCTTTAACAATTCCTTTGAAAGTTTTTGAAATGCACATTTGCCATCCTTATCATCTGTACTACTCACATATGACCCAGATTGCAAAAGCTATCAAGTGTTTGTTTTGTTTTGCGTGTAAAAGGTGAAAAAGAGAAAACCTTACTGCTACTGATCTGAGATCAGAAGGGGAAATAGATAAGAACTGCCAATTGTAAGCAGGTAAATATAGAGAGCACGACAGCATAAGCTGTCATGCAACTGGCACCATACAACATTCAACCATAATTCCTTCAAAATCGACCCTAAATTTAGTGTATGCAGCTTCTTGTGAACTCATGACCTATATGTAACCCTAGCCAGGCTAGCGAAACTGTGTAACAACCAAATAAAGGGACACATGTAACAGCACTTAACCTCGAGGGCACAGGCTGTGCCAGAGTTCTATGCATGTTCCAAAGAGGAATTATGCAAACAGGATGGATTAAATGTTTAAAAAAAGCTCCACAGCCTCTCTGTCAGATGAGAAGTTACACCTCTTCCTGCTCAAGCGCTACCTCTCAATTATGCTTGAAGCTGGGAGGGAATCATTATTCCCCTTTGTTATTCTGCATTGAAAGAGAATGAATGGGCTCTTTGGTTGCTCCTATGAGATTTTGTGTTTTCCTGGAACTTTTTACAGGGGGTCTGACGCCTCTGAAAGTGATATAACATCCTGACCGAGAAGAAGTGCATCCATTAAATTTGTGGTTTGTAAACTGCATCAGACCGATCGATATATGTCAAAAGCACAGTACATATGATTCGATGTGACTGGAATGTGTAATTAATTACCTGTAAAGCCCCTCACCATATTTGTATTCAAATAAAAGCATTGTTGATGGACAGCAACACATTTTTTTTACATATTAGAAAAAAGTACTGTGGCAGAAACATGGTACAGTGATGTACGAGATTAAAATACCATTGAACTATTTAAAAAATATGTAATGGACCTGAATGAATACCATACTATATTTACGATACTATATAGTATAGTATCTCAACGAATAGCATAACATTAGCTTGGTCAAAGCTAAATAAAACATGGTATTACCATAGAACCATATCCAAAAAAGAAAAAATAATAATGTGTATAGTGTTACTTTTAGAAAAGGCTTGTGCACTACAAAACAATATCTTTACAATATTGTATTCTGAAAGCCACATATTCTCTTCTAGAGCTGGGCGGTATGTACAATTTATCGATAGGCCAATATTTTTTATAAACGATATAGGATGTTACTGTTTATATCGACATACAGTAGTTTGATATTAAGAGTGCATCTGAAAAATAGCAGAGGGCACAGGTAAATATATACATTTTGCTGTCATGAGTGGACGAGCCTTACACCGTGTCCTAACCAGATTTTATTTTAGAAACGGTTTCTATTTTTCTACGACGTCGCGGCTGAAACAACAAACACAAAGTTTGGCAATGATAATCTCAGGTACTGTTTATGTGCTTTATTTAATGTTAAAAGCATCCAATGTGACTTTGAATATCATTTAGTTCTCCCAGCTTTAGCTGTTAAAGCAACAATGGATAATTCTCCTCAGATCTTGAAATTAAACAACTGGAAACAAAAACGTTCAAACTGTGAACAAACAAGTGTATTATTTGACAAAGATTGTTTTTATAACTCAGTAGCCTATGCATTTTTAATAATGTTTAAATGGTGTAATATTTGTGAATTTGATTATGTAGCCTACTTATCCATTTTCTTGCGAGTGCCGTCAAGATTACTCTCTGGTGCTGTGCACTTGCCGCGAGACTCCGCCCACACGCTGTTCTGATTGGCTGTGGGTTTTTGATTGATTTTGACTTATCTCGCAGTCGCGTCACGTCTAGTGTGAACAGACAAATTATTTGTCGCTGGAATCTTATCGCATCGCGTCTGGTTAGGACACGGTGTTATGCTTAAACGAGTCTCCGCTAAACTTCACAGACTTCAGTGCTCGAGCCCCACTGCACACATGCGCACCAGACAGATAGAGCACAATAGAATGAGAGCCATAATTTTGACAAAAAAATTACATTTTGCTGAAATATTTGTTGTTGGACATTAAATGTGCCATATATGTAGAACTTTAAACTTACAATTAAGTGTATTGTTATGATAAAGTGTAATGGGGTAATCAAATGTGGGCTAAATTACTAAGCTCAGATGAGTGAATGTATGTTCCTCTTACAGTTAATATTTAGTCTGTGCTTTCGTTTTTTACTTATTTTCATTTTTAATTTAGTAAATTTAACTTTAATGCTTTAAAAAGCATTATTTTTGTTTTTAGATTGTAATGTTGTCGTTACAATGTTAGAATGTAATGTGGGTTTAACCCTCTTTTTTTTGCACATAGCATAGCCTACGTGGTTATATTCGCTATATTTGTTTTCATAACCTTCAATATGAACATTGTTTGTAGGACAACATTAGGCAGGATATGAAAGAACCTTTTTTTAAATAAACACAGATTTGTTTTTAATACAAAATACAGAAATATATAGCATATATCGCCATTTAGCCAAAAAATACAGAGACATAATTTTTTGGGCCATAATTGCCCACCCATATTCTCTTCAAATATGGTTGCTGTCCACTTTCTCCAAAACTGTAAACTAGGCCCAGACCGCAAACAAAACTAACTTTGAATCTTCCAATAATAAACGGTGACAAAAAGAAAAAACAAAGCATGAGAAAAAATGGTAAAACCCATAGACTGTCTCGTATAACACTGAAATTCCAACATAACTCACAGCGGGCACATCATCTCACGGGCTGGGACGGCTGCCGCGGGTGGGGGCGGATGCGGGCGGAGGTAAGGCTGCCCTGCCGGGTGATGGAGTGCAGTGTCACCTCCGGCCCAGGCAATTTATGGCGGAGCGCTGCTGACGAGCTCCCAGCAGTAAAGAGCGCACAGGGGCGTATTTCACAGCGAGCTGAGCTTTATGAAGAACACTTCGACGCCCCGGCAGGCCGCCGCTCGTGACGGATGGAGAAAGACGCATGACAAGCTTCATCATTGTTTGTAAATCTTAACTTGTTCCCGCTCACTAACCCCAGAGGCAATTTTCCAAAGACAGCTGTGGGGGCCGCTCGGAAAGGACAGCGTCGCACTCCTGAAGGTTATTTGGCCTCATATTTGGCCAACTGATTACCCCAGCGCTAGGGAAAATAAATACATGCCACACAAGCACTGGAGCCACAGAAAGAGTACAGAGGACTCAAGAGACAAAACCATCTGAAAACCAGGCGCCTTTGTATCTTACTGTAAAGCTACTTTGAAAATAATTAAACTTGAATGCTTGTCATTTACGGAGTTGCCTCTTTTTTAATCTCTCTTGACAGTACAAGTAGTAATACCTAAAAGTCCTCTATAGTTACCAGAAAACAACAATGCTGGGAACAGCTAATCAGGTCTGATTGTAGAAGTTGTGATTGTGAATATGACACAATAAAACACTATGAGATGTTAAGGGATCTGAATGAAGAGGGAGTGCAGACCCCATCAAACTCGGGCCACACTAGCCTAGATGGTCACTCATGTCATCTAGTTTCTTCCCTAACCATAACCAAAGGGTTCGAACAGGTTGAGTCTTGAATAAAACATTTTGTTGTAACTGTAGTAGTTGATTAGCCTAGTTTCACTCACACACACTCACACACACACACACACACACACACAAAATGCCATCTATGCTGACTAAAGTTCATTACGGCAGAGGTTTTCAAACTTTTGGATGCCAAAGACCCCCAAATACATATGATGATCCCCTTCTGAGAGACCCACTTCAAGAAAAAAGACAGCTAGCTATATATTTGCATGTACAGTATACTCATTTACAGTATACTGTGTAAGAATAATAAATGTGTTATGAATACATGTTGCTCACAATTAATTTATTGGCTTTTATGTTTTTATTGTACTGAAACAAATTAATAATGAGATAACTTGCAGTTATTACATTCTGTTGATCGCCCTCACGCCTTTAAACACATTTAATTAATATTAAAATTATTAAAAAACCCTGCATTAGGGAATCATATAAATAGTAGTTATGGAACACGTGTAATAGATCACAGACCCTTCAATGCTGGGCTCTGAGTAAGGGTGTTTTGGAGATTGGACCACCCAACTTGGAGTGTTCAGGGTTCCTGCACACTTTTGAAAGTCAAATTTAAGGCTTTTTAAGACCTTTTTAAGACCTTAAGAAATCAAAATTAATACCGTACATTAGGGCTGTGCAGTATTGACAAAAATATATCTTGATATTTTCAACGTTTTGTTGATAATAATTAGATGATATTTTCCTGATTGTGTTTTTGTGCTGGTGCCATGGCTGGTTTAGGTCTGTTGTTGACAGCTGACTCACGAAGATATTCATATTTTTCATATTCTATGCAGTGGTCAGTTCACAGCAGTGACAGAAATTAATATTTTAATTAAGGGGCAATATTTGCCACCTTAAATTGATTTTTTCAGGGGCATTTTCACCTATATATGGACATTTTTTCTAAACTTATTTAGAGTTATGCATCACCTTTAATGTCAAATACTATCATTCAAATTAAATTATACAGTAATTATACAATAATACTTAATTATATAATAATCATACAGTACCACTGTTACCAGTCAAATTAAATCATTCAATCAAAATCCATCTTTGCAGTGCAGAGGTGACAGAAGCGGCATCAGAAGTGGCATTAATATATTTACACTCCATTTACAACTGCATAAATAAAGCTATGAGATATATAGCCTATTTTTAAATCAATATTCAATATTTAAATATGAAATGATTTCTAATTTTAACATTTTATTTAAAGGGTACTTTAAATATGAAACCGCAGCGGCAAATCACTGTTGTGAGTAAGTGAGTTGAGGGAGTCATTCATTCAACCGATTCGTTCAAACGGCTGATTCATTCGGGAAAGAAGCAAGTGATTCGTTCAAAACGCGGATTTCAGTCAAGAAATCATCGCTGTCGGTTGCATTGAGACTCTGCTACTGTTTCATTTTGAAATTATAGTCGGCGAAATAAAGGGAAAACAAACAATATTGACAATATTGTGTCTAAAAAGTAACTCAATGTTAACTTATTGTTAATTTAACTTTTGTATAACATAAATATCACACTTGGAATTGTGCACGGGAAAACGGCACTCTTTCTGATGTGATATTCTAATATAAGAACATAATATGATATAAATATAAGACAAAAACTAATTTGGGGACATAACAGTTACACTGCACACATCACGCAGTGAAAGCACGAGACAAATGCGCTGTCAGCTCGCAGTGCCTCGTACATTGTTAAAACAATGATTACAATATCATAATAGACAATACACATCGCACACCATACGCACATAAAGAATGAACTTACAACTGAACTGACATTTACGACCTTTCTTCTCCTTCTCTCCTCTCGCGTGCAGGAGACAGTTATGCTGCCGCGACTCAAGAGTGACGCGAAATGTCACGTGAATTAGCAAATCCACAAAGATAGAATAATAAATAAATAAAAATACGTACGCTAATTAGATAGTTTTAATTTGGAAAGCTTTTAGATATGTCTAAGTCAAAGTGTCATCTAAAATTTAAGACCTTTCATAAGTAAAAATAAGACTTTATAAGACTTTTTATGGTCTTAAATTTTAAAAATCTAATTTAAGACTTTTTAAGACTTTTTAAGGATCCGCGGGAACCCTGGTGTTTTGTGTTGTAATGGAACCCCTGCAGTGATAGTGGGGGTGACAGGCACCCTCATGTTGAAACCACTGGAAATCAGCATGTAAAAATCATTGACATCCAGAGCAGGTGGCAAGCTTGGAGGTATACGGGAATGGTGGATCACAGAAACGCCATAATCATACTCACACTGATGGTGAGAGCTAAAATGTCCTTTAACACTCTAAATTAGTGGAGAATGGTGCACAGTAAGCCATGCATTGTTTCTAAAAAAATAAAAAATTATTGTAGACAGTTTAATTTAGTACATAGCTTTACAGAGTAAAAGGCAGAGGAACTTTTAATATAAAATATAATTTATGATTTCTATGTTCTAAGACTGAAGCGCTTAGCACATGGTCCTTGTCTCTTTAAATCTGAAGTCACCAGAACAAATGATGCTCATAAAAGTTTTACCTTTGAATTTATTTATTTTTATAAATTTTACAGCGCCCTTGACTCAGAGTATGAACCTCCCTCAGATGTACTTGCTCACACTGTTGATAATCTCTGGATAAAAGTTTATGGCCCTAAGAAGCGTGTGTGTGTGTGTGTGTGTGTGTGTGCGCATGTGACTGACCTGCTGCTTTGGGCTCAGGGCAGGTGCTGGGTGGGACACATGCAGCCGTGTCAATCCCCTGACTCAGGTAAGATGAATAGTAGGAGTGTGTGCGGTACTGGGGGGGCACATTATGGCTGGACAGGCGGCCATTTCCATTGGGCATCTGTTGCAGAAGGGATTTGATTTTGGGGCAGGTGGAAAATAAAGAAGAAGAGTTAAGTCAGCACATAAAGAGTCAGATGGTATGAATAGTCAAGAATAAAAATACACAAGATCACTTTTTAAAAGTTGCAGGTGCAGACATTCACATTGTATAATTGCTCATCAATGTTTTACATCATAATTTGTAAAACATGTCAAAGTAAGCTCGCATGGAGCGACACAGAGCAATGTTAAACAATAGGATAGCAACAGTTGCTACAATAGGATAGCAACAAAGATTTTGCGCGTCAGTTCACTTGGCAACAAAATGGCATCATACAAATTGCTTTTTTTATTCTAATCAGGCTAAACATAAAAACATTACACTACTGTTTGGTGTCAATAAGATTTAAAAAATAAATTAATATTTTTATTCCGCAAGGATGCAGTTTCTGAAATTTCTTATTGGGGTGTGTCTGTGTTTTATGATTATCACAAATTTATATAAACTTTGACAATTTAATCAAGCATTTAAAAAGTAATTAAATAAAAATATAACAAACAACAACAATTTTTTTTGTCAACTAAGAAAGTAAACAGTTAAAACATGGATGAAAACATATCATCTTGGTTGTATGATATTCCTTAGAAATAATAATATTATCATTATTAAGTACTTTTTAGCATACAGTAGTGATATATTTCTGTAATAATTTCTTGGTTAAACCAAACTTTTATTTTGAAGGTTTGTTGTGAAGATCTTCCAGTTTTAGTTTCAGTTCCAGTTTGTATTTGAAGGTAGTTTTTCTCAAATTAAATGGTAAAAAGCTTGTGAAGTGACTCAAAGCAGCTCTGGAGATGAAGCCCATGTCGACAGCTCAGACCATATCAGACGCCGTACATTCACACAGAGACACACAGAAATCACTTATTAGAAACATGCACTTACTGGCTGTTGTCACATTTATTTCTACTGTGTGATAGGCTGTTAGATGAATTCATATCGAGTAAAAATGTCCAGAGCTTATTATCGTTATCAACGTAAATTTGATCGTGATCTGGATATGATACTGTTTATCGCAAAGCCCTAAAATTAATAATAATTGTTTCTTGAGTAGCAAATCAGCATATTAGAATGATTTCTGAAGGATCATGTGACACTGAAGACTAGGGTTGGGAATCGGATACTTGATATAAAAATAAAAACTTCGATTAGTCTTATCGATTCCTGTGTGCCAATTTAATGTGGTTTTAAACCATTCAAGCACAAGACAACGAGAAAGAGAACTCAGTTTGGTACTCACACGTTGTTTTCTATCCTGGGCACATCCAGAGCACACACACAAAAAGCCGCTTCTCATATAGTGCACGAATACCGAATTGAGTTCTCTTTCATGTCTTCATGTCTTCTTGCACTTCTTGCACGGGCAAATACACACAAAATTATGTAAAAATATCCTTGTAAACACAGTGGGTTTAAGTGAACATGAACAGTTGAGAAAGAAAGCGCATTTGTAACCGTATACTGGATCCGTGCATCCTGTATTAAAGTGACAGCAGCCTATTAAACATGTCAGTTAATCCTTTTTAATCAAAGGAAAAAAAAATCAATCACTGATCTTGACTGGATAACTTTTGCAACTAGGGGTGGGCGATATCTCGATATTTAAAATATATCGAGATATTTTTTAAACACGATATGGATTTTGACATATCGTATATACACTCACCGGCCACTTTATTAGGTACCCCATGCTAGTAACGGGTTGGACCCCCTTTTGCCTTCAGAACTGCCTCAATTCTTCGTGGCATAGATTCAACAAGGTGCTGGAAGCATTCCTCAGGGAGTTTGGTCCATATTGACATGATGGCATCACACAGTTGCCGCAGATTTGTCGGCTGCACATCCATGATGCGAATCTCCCGTTCCACCACATCCCAAAGATGCTCTATTGGGTTGAGATCTGGTGACTGTGGAGGCCATTTTAGTACAGTGAACTCATTGTCTTTTTCAAGAAACCAATTTGAAATGATTAGAGCTTTGTGACATGGTTCATTATCCTGCTGGAAGTAGCCATCAGAGGATGGGTACATGGTGGCCATGAAGGGATGGACATGGTCAGAAACAATGCTCAGGTAGGCCCTGGCATTTAAACGATGCCCAATTGGCACTAAGGGGCCTAAAGTGTGCCAGGAAAACATCCCCCACACCATTACACCACCACCACCAGCCTGCACAGTGGTAACAAGGCATGATGGTTCCATGTTCTCATTCTGTTTACGCCAAATTCTGACTCTAACATCTGAATGTCTCAACAGAAATCGAGACTCATCAGACCAGGCAACATTTTTCCAGTCTTCAACTGTTCAATTTTGGTGAGCTCTTGCAAATTGTAGCCTCTTTTTCCTATTTGTAGTGGAGATGAGTGGTACCCGGTGGAGTCTTCTGCTGTTGTAGCCCATCCGCCTCAAGGTTGTGCGTGTTGTGGCTTCACAAATGCTTTGCTGCATACCTCGGTTGTAACGAGTGGTTATTTCAGTCACTGTTGCCCTTCTATCAGCTCGAACCAGTCTGGCCATTCTCCTCTGACCTCTGGCATCAACAAGGCATTTCCGCCCACAGAACTGCCGCTCACTGGATGTTTTTTCTTTTTCGGACCATTCTCTGTAAACCCTAGAGATGGTTGTGCGTGAAAATCCCAGTAGATTAGCAGTTTCTGAAATACTCAGACCAGCCCTTCTGGCACCAACAATCATGCCACGTTCAAAGTCACTCAAATCACCTTTCTTCCCCATACTGATGCTCGGTTTGAACTGCAGGAGATTGTCTTGACCATGTCTACATGCCTAAATGCACTGAGTTGCCGCCATGTGATTGGCTGCTTAGAAATTAAGTGTTAACGAGCAGTTGGACAGGTGTACCTAATAAAGTGGCCGGTGAGTGTATATATATATATATATATTGTTTATATTTAATTCTGATTTCGCCACTTTGCCTTCTCTGCGCTGTGCTCGCCCCCGCCTCCTTGCTTTTGTTTCCCCTCCCCTCGCGTGTTGTCTCATTCAACATGGCGGCGCCCGCAACTAGCCCGGAGGCTATAGAACCATAGACCGTAAAAGAAATGGACACAGCGACCCCATTGATTTCAACGGAGAAAATTGAAGCCCGTTAAAAGCTGACTGCCAGGCGTACTGCGCAGGCTCAAACTGAGCCTGTCACGTGAGCAACCTGTATGTCTTCTAGTAGCTGTGCCGAGTGAAATCTGAATAATTCCCTTCCGAATCTCACAGAGACAGAGAGAGTGAGTATTAGCTGTCCATGAGCTTGCAGCAGGATCAACTTTATGACTCTCTATGGGCTTCTCCCTTGACTTTATGCCTCCACGTCCCCCCGATTGCCAGCGAGCTTCTCCTCCTGTCTATACGGTAATTTCTCTACTGTGCGACGGAGAGTCGATTCGTTATGACGCAATCGTTAGCCTATTTTTACAAAAACTGCTTCTACGGGGCCATAACGTAAGATACAAGGTAATGGAGCCTTTTATACATTGTCGTGTTTCTTTAGAAATAAATAAGGGATAAATGGAGTCTTTGGACGCCTCAGATGTAAAGTTATTCGCTGTCAAAGTGACGGCAAAATGAATGGGAGTCAATGGAATGCTAACAGCAGGTGAAGTTCTGCTACAATGGCGGCTCCCGCGAGGCTTCAACTTCCGGCTGATGGATTACCCCCTTGTACAGAACTCGTCTAAAAAAATCGTCTTAAATGCTGTCTTACATGCACTTCTTGAGGCACACATGCACTCTAGCAAACACACGCAAGGTCTCTCGCTCTCTGTCCCTCTCTGCCGTGCGCGTGCTACACGGTGCTCTCTCCCTCTCTGCCGTGCGCACGCTATGCGGTTTGAACATACATATTCACACAGCCTTTCGAAAACCGGGACATTCTGTGTCCCGGGAGAGTGGATCAATTTCCCGGGACAGGTTATTAAAAAGAATGAAAATCCCGGTAAAACGGTGGCAACCCTGGCTATTGCCGTCGTTGAATTATTATTTTTGTATACAGGGATTTTTTTTTTTTTTTTTAAATGTCGCAGAAGCACTTTGGACTACATGAACTGCCTACCTCTTTGCACTCCAATAAAAAAAAGGCTGTGGTATTTGGCATATTTGTTTTTGCAGTAATTTTTGTTGGGTTATTTTTCCTGTAAAGATATCGAGATATATATCGTATATCGAGATATAGCTAAATATATCGAGATATATTTTTTGCTCCATATCGCCCAGCCCTATTTGCAACTTTAAAAAAAGATTAATCTATATTTTATTGACAAAAAGAAAACTATGCTGTGTGATTTTACATTTGATTTAAATCTCTGAACTTTGTTCAGTTGTATTTGTGCTATTGCCAACTTGCTTATTAGTTCTTATTGTGTTACTTGACTGTATACTTGTCTTTAATAATGTTTGAAATTATATTAGTCTAGTTGTTCATTAGGCTGCTGATTTTTGTTCATGGTATTCAGCTACAACAGAATGTTTTGCAAAAAGACAGAATAAATAATGTTTGATATCAAAATGTTTGACTTTTTTTTTGCCATTTTGGAATCGAAACTGGGAATCGATAAGAATCTGAATCACTAAAATTCAAACGATACCAAACCCTACTGAAGACTGGAGTAATGGCTGCTGAAAATTCAGCTTTGCCATCACAGGAATAAATCATTTTTTCAAATATATTAAAATATTGTACTAATAATTTGTAATAATATTTCACAATATTACTGTTTTTACAGTATTTTTGAATAAATATATGCAACCTTGGTGAGCATAAGAGAGCACTGACCCCAAACTTTTGAACAGTAGTGTATTTGCATGTTGGCCCAGTTAATGTGCATGCACACTGTAAAGCAAATAGACTAGGCAGTGCCTTGACTAATAAGGCAACCTATCGTTCTTAATTTAAAGGCTGGTCCTTTACTGCAGACACCATATTGGGCGTTGTAATTTCTCGCATTCTTTTATACATATATGGTCCATCTGTATCTGTTTGAACAACAATATAGATGAAACGATATAGAAACCAGGTACAGTATATGGTACACCAACAGTGATGGTCCTAAACCGGGTCTTGAGTTCTACTGCACACTGCATGACATTAATCTCAGAGCACTGAAAACACTTAATAAAACAGTCTGTACACTCTGTGGATGTGACAAAATGAACCTCTAGTCCTAGAGGGAGAAAACAAATGGCCAGTATAAGTTATGGTTGACCTTCTGCCTAGATTGCTTTATTTCTCCCTCTCTCTTTTTTCAAAATAAACTGCAACAAACAAGTTTTCTTCCATCTTTTGAGAACTTTAAAATAAGCTGTCTACTTGGCAGCACAGAGGCTTTAGGGTGTTTTCAATTCCACTTTTATGGAATTTGATTTCTGTCAGCCAGTAATATGTCACCATTTACTGTTCACCCCATCAACTCTTGACAGGTTTATAAACTGTTATTTAAACAATGTCAGCCTCTTATATTGCCTATGACAAATATAATACAAATTGAACTGTATTTTTTCAAGAGTACCCCACCAATACATACATGAAATAAAACGAGGTGGAAAAAAAGCATGTGCCACAACAAGCAAGAGACAAACACTGTGTGTTTGTGCCAAAATATTTGCAATGCTACTCAGCTATTTCCTTGCTTTTCTATGCCACTCTCAACCCACCATAACACTTACATCCAAATAAGTGCAAGTGGAGTAAAATCCATGCATCATTCAACGTCCTTCGCTGTGATTCTGATCTCTATCTCAGGTATGAACATATCTAGACAAAAATCTGGTAACATTGCATAGTGCCTGCTTAGGACAGCTTCAGCAGTTTGAAAGTGCATTGTGATTCCCCAATTCATGTAATACAAGAAGAAGTGCTCACAGAAATGATGAACAGGCCTGCTAGCGTTGTTCGATTCAGAGCAGCATCATTAATGAGGGCTGGCTGGAGTCCTTTACCTCCCTGAGTGAGCTCTTATCTGGCACCATCAGCTGTCTGGATCCTCTACGCAACCCTCATATTTTCATTCTCCACCTGCAGTGCAGCGGAGCCCCACTCACTGGAGGTGGGAGAGGGCGGGAGATGGACACACTAAGATAAAAGTCAGATGAGGAGGAATAGCTCCTTGCCCTTATTACTTCCTTATCAAATTGACCCTAATAAAGAGAAGAAGCTATGAAGGAAAGTTTCATGGTAAGTTATGATTTTGTAAATGTAAGAGAGAATACAAGAATGTCCAAACAACTCCATACCAACAACTGTGAAGTTTCAGAATTACAAAACACGAACACAGATCTCACACTTCGGTTTCATACTTTGATTTTCCACAATATTTTTCAAGTTAAAAAACTCATTCCATTTGACATGACAACCTAAACTAACCTTCATGTCTAAAGGTCTAATAACCTGATATTTTTATCTTAATGACCTTGACACACAGTCTTATGAGTCTAATGGCGCTTTTCCACTGCATGCTACGGTACGGCTTGGCTCGGTACGGCTCACTTGTAGCGCTTTTCCACTGCATGGTACGGTACGGTACAGCTCGCTTCGGCTCGCTTTAAATGGTACCACCTCTGTTGAGGTTCCAAGTGTACCGTACCAATACTAAAATGTGACGTGAACACTGCAGATCACTGATTGGTCAGACAGAATCGTCACTACCAGCGTCATTGTATTTGCGAGACATCAAACCCCCTAGATTTAAATAGCCACTTTAGCCAGTAACAGCCACCGCTGTAGCACCTGTCTTAAAACTACTTGCTTGACTTGCTTGAAGAAAAAAGAAAGAAATAAAACTTCCAAAAAAGAAATGGCTGAATCGTGGTCAGTGGACGAAGTGCAGACGTTCCTCTCGTTGGTTGCCGAGGAGCGGATAAACTATAACGATCAGACTACAATCACACCTACTTTGAAGCGGTACTAACTGCAGTGGAAAACCAAACCGAGATAAAGCGAACCGAGTCGTGCCGTGCTGAGCCGAGTCGTACCACGCAGTGGAAAAGCGAAGCGAGCCGAACCGTGCTGAGCCGTACCAGCAGTGGAAAAGTGCCATAAAGGAGTCCTATCTGTGATTTCATGTTTTAAAGTTTTATAATATTCCCTCAAAATTGTTTGTATTAAATTGACTTTGATTTGACAGACGAATGTTGTTGAAATATATATTTTTAAACTGATTCTTTATTTTATTTTTTTATGAAATATTAAAATATTACACCAAACTACTAACTAAAAACAGGTCAAACTACTTAAACTACACAGAATTTGAGCCGTTAAATGGGAATCTTCTGTTACACTCTCTGGACAGTGACAATAATTTAGAAATGGAAAACATTTAGATATTAGAAAAAAAGCAGTGTTCAAGACACTATCTGTATGAACTACAGTAGTTCCCAAAAGTGATGTCCGGCCTAGGAAAGTTGACATCTTCACCCTTTATTGAAATATTATTCAAAATGTGTTAAAGATTTTGTTGTGTAGTTGTGCTTGGAGTCAATTGTTTTATTTGTGATAATGCAAAAAAACTAATTTTAATAAATTATTAGCCAGGCTGTCATTCAAAGAAATGATAAACGTATGCAAAAACAAGAGAGAACCAATGAAATATTAATAACTGATTATATTCTAGTCAGTGTATTCTTTTTCCTGCGAGCTTTTTGTGTATATAATTTTGACAAATTATTTTGTCAGATATATACCTTAACCAAGTTTAGTGTTTTGTTGTTCTCTCATATTTTAACTATTAAAAAAAAATATATATATTTTTTTTTTTAAATATATATATATATATATATATATATATATATATATATATATATATATATATATATATATATATATATATATATATATATATTTTTTTTAAATATATATATACAGTATATAAAATATTTCTCTCATATTTTGATGGTTTAATTGAACTTGTAGGGTCATTAAAAACAAATATACCCTCCGGACATCACTTTTTATTGTGTCACAATATATCGCAATAGAAAAATGCATCAATATGAATTGTGGATAGTGACTATGTATTGTGCATAGTTCACCCAAAATTAACATTTCTGTGTAAGAAATTATTTTAGAGTAAAAGTTTACAGAGTTTTAGTGTCAGTACTACATTAAACTACTATATATAAAGTTGAATATAATGTAAAATAATGCAATGGGGGAATATGTGTGGGTCCTGATAATGCCAAAAGTCTTTTGTTACCAGTAAGAAGTGGCCTACATTATTTTAAACATATGTAGTTAGTGACAGAGTGCAAGTATGTTCGTCTAAAATAGTTCTGTATTTTCAGCTTCAGAATCATGAACATTTTTATTCTGGTGTCACCATTGTCCTGTGCATTGCGTTACCAGCACCAAATCCAAGCCTCATTTCCACCCCAATGTAAGACCAAATTTAGCAATTTGATCAACAGTAAATTTTTTGTCAGTCTTTTCCCATATGTCTTGAAGTATCACAATAATATCGTATTGTGAGTATCGTGATATGTATCGAATCGTGAGATTCGTGACATGAGGGTAGGGTATTGTTACACCCCTAGCCACTACTGTACAATTTTAATGCATTTTTTAACATACTGTATATAAATAAAAAACTACTCTTGCGGAGTTGTGCGGAAAAACAAACAAAAATAACGACTTTATTCGACTATTCCTTTTCTTCCTTGTGGGCCTGAGACGAGAGTTCAAGAGATTTCCACGACGCATGCGCGAGAACTGAGAAGAGGACGTTCTTCTTCTACTACTTCTTGTTCAGTTCTCGCGCATGCGTCGTGGAAATCTCTTGACCTCTCGCCGTCAAGTTTCACTCCCTTAGGAAGCCTATGTAGCAGTGATCCACCTCTCAAATTTAATCAAAAATATCTTCATTTGTGTTCCGAAGATGAACGAAGGTCTTACGGGGTTGGAACAACATGAGGGTGAGTAATTAATGACTTAATTTTCATTTTTGGGTGAACTAACCCTTTAAGACTTTCGTTCATCTTCAGAACACAAATGAACACAAATTTGAATCTTTGGAACACAATTTTTTTTATGAAATCTGAGAGATTTCTGTCCCTCCTTTGACAGTCCACACAACTACCACTTTGATGTAAAGAGATCGTAAAACTAATCCATATGAATTAAGTGGTTTAGTCCAAATTTTCTGAAAAGACTTGATCGCTTTATATGATAAACTGATTTAATTTAGTCTTTTATTCACATATAAATATTGATCACCAAACATAAACAGAATCTCAACAGAACTTGCTTAATGCGCGAGAACAAACCTCATTGGTTCTTGCAGAAGCTCAAACGTGCTGCGTAACACACGAACCTCATTGGTTCTTGCACGTCAAGCAAACATGCTTGAGCTTCCGTTTACCAACTGATGTGCGAGTTGATGAACGTTTATGTGAATAAAAGCCTAAATTAAATCTGTTCAATTCATATGGATTTGTTTTACAATCTCTTTATGAAATTTTGAAACGAAAAAGTGGTAGTTGCGTAGACTGTCAATGGAGAGACAGATATCGCTCAGATTTCATTCAAATATCTTCATTTATGTTTAGAAGATGAACGAAAGTGTTAGGGTTTTGGAATGACATGAGGGTGAGTAAACAATGACAGAATTTTCATTTGTGGGTGAACTAACCCTTTAAATAAATTAATGTTTTATTAAAAGCTAAAACCAAACCGATAGCTAATGAAAACTAAAACAATAAAACAAAAACGAAGACTAAACTAATAGTCTTGCGCTGCGTCCGAAAACGAATGCTTCCCTACTCTATGCGAAAAAGAGTACGCCAAAAGAGTAGTCTGAATACATAGTATTTGAAAAACAGCAGTCAAAAGCCCCTGGGTGCAGTGGCGGAGCCAGGGGGTGGCCAGGGGTGGCCATGGCCACCCTTGGCTTAAGCTTGGCCACCCCTTTGGCCACCCCTCTCACAACTTCTGTTTCTATCTCGCTCTATTTTTTCTTTTTCTTTTTTTCTTTCTTACAAGAATTGCGTTTTTAAAACACAGAACCGTCTCTTTAAGACCACAAAAAACGTGAGACTTTTCAGACGCGCACCCCAACTTCACCTCAGCGCCAGGCGCAAGTCAAACGAGTGCGGAAATGTACAGGTGCCGAATAAGCTTCAGCAGTGATCGGAGCATAGTAAATACAGATTCGAACATTCGATGTTCCTCAACTGGTGGGTTGCATAACCGTTTTGAGTGAGTCGCATATGTGCAGTCAAAGAAACAACAACGTAATTCTCTTTTTTTTCTGATGCTACTTTTATTTTGAACGATCTGTGTGAAAGCGTGTGACACTTCTGTCAGATGCGGAGAAAAACGCGTTGTCCTGAATCAGTAGGACTGCGGCAAGATGAGATGTTGTAAGGTCAACAAATGTCAGTAAAACTAACTTTCCGGTCCTGTCAGCCGTTGTACTGTACTTGCACATCACGCGCAAATGTGGCGTGCTGTAGTTTTCTGTCGTCAATTAACTCATGAAATAATCAAAAAGGCGATAAAATCTGTGTCAAAACTGCATGCATGCATGTATTTGTTATATATGCATCACATATGTCTCGACTAAAATATTCTGCCATGTGAGATCACAATTAAAGGCACAAACTGATAGGCTATGTAATTTTTTAAATAAATGTGAGCACTGTGCATTTGTACTAGAAGATATAGGCGGTAATTTTACATTAATTTGTAAAGGACAAACAAAAATGGATAATTTTTAAATTCATAAAATAACAAATTTTACATTCTGGCATTTATGTGCTGTTGACTTCCGCCTTGTTCACATTCTTGCACATAGGGATTCAAAAGAGATGTTTACCCCCCTTTTTAATTTAGGTATATTATTTATTTTGACAACTAATAGCCTATAGAAAGTTGAAGTTCATTGATTATATAAAATTCAATGAAGGTTAAATAATCTTTGAACTACAGTAGGCTATCTGCATGTCTCATCCATGAAGGTGCAACAATGTTAGGGGTTTTGAGAACCAGAACCAAGCTAACTGAGCAAGTTGAACTTTAGCTATAGTGCGTGTCCCCTTTATTAATATGCCTGGAGGTGGTAAGTAATAATAATAATAAAAAAGATCAAATTCACTCAGTATTCCATGATTCCTAATTCACTACTATCTCAATTACAATTCAGTACAAATTAACTGTATTCAGTTGTGTAGGAAGGCACTAAAACAGTCCAATACATTATTTAAACAAATTTTTATGTTAAAATAATTAAGATTTATGTGCCACCCCAGACTGTTTGCTGGCCCTTGCCTGGCCACCCCTATGAAAAAATCCTGGCTCCGCCACTGCCTGGGTGACGTACACGTACTACTTTCGCAGAGATTCTGAAGTGCGCATTCGATTTATTATCCCACGAGGCCACGAGAGGGGATTTATGAATGGAAGACTAGCGACGCAACTGATGCTGGTAGGTAACGTGACAGTAACAACATGGCGGATGTAGTACATCCGAATTTCATTCATACTATATAGAACGTCGCAAAGTAAACTCAAATTTAGTACTACTCAGACAGTTTGCGATTTCGGACGCAGCGATAGTTTACTATAAAAACATTATATTTCCTTCACGCATCTTCCAAATAGTTAAATCAGGCAATGTGAGATCAGAATTAAAGTCACATTCCCCCTCTACAGAGCAGTGCTTAAACAGCAAAGCTGTATCTTCATATGAGCAATGTCATTAACCTTTGCAATTCAAACCCTGGGACACACTAAGGAGATGGAGGCGGTGACCCTTGAGCAATATGTCGCCATCAGGGACCCAACTGCACAAATATGCTGAAATATGGCCCCATCACTGACGTGTGTATATAACACTCCCTGGAGAAATATAGATTGAATTTACTTCACACTTGAGTAGATCAGATTTGATACAACAGGGATACTTTGCAATATAAATCGAGACCATATACACAGGCTGATCTCCATATGAAAGCCATTTTATTTCATAGTATGAAGACACTTTCTTATGGCAGTGAGTCTTGGCTGATTAATAAGGGCTTGTAAAACTGTTGCAATACAATGATGATATATCAAAGTTGAACGGGCCATGACTTTGAGGATGCCCTCAATTTCATGCTGTCCAATTGGATATCTTCAAACAGACATCTTCAAACTTGTGCAGTATAGTCTGACACAGACAATGTCCACACTGGAGAGCTGCTGCCAGGACAGATTAATGTGCTTGGCCTCAGAACTGCATGGTTTGCATCTGGCTAATGGTTTGCATTACAGTACATCTGAATATAATTTGGTATTAAATCTTTAACCATACAGTTAATATGTTAATGTCTCTATCATTACAAATGGAAACGCCTAGCCCCTGCTAGTCTGCACTATTTCCTGGTCACTAATCAAATAAGCTCATTTGTGATCCCGACCATGTAAATCTTTTGTACAAAAGATCAGATTTCATTGAAGAACAAGATTATTTTTGAAGCAAAAAAAGAACATACCAAATACTAAGAAATTCTGAAATTCATATTGACCTTGCAATCAAGCTCAAAATAGTTGTGATAATTATAAATATCATGTGTAATGATTTTTTTTAACATTATAAAATCATTAAACAATTTGAAAGCATTTTCTCCAGTGTTGTCTGACTTTTTGACCCCACTTTGTAAGTACTAGCCTATACAGTTTACAGTCAGTGATATTTTTTATGTTTTTGAAAGAAGTCTCTTATGCTCACCAAGGCTGCATCTATTTGCTCAAATATATAACATATAGAGTAAAAACTGAAATATTATTACAATTTAAAATAAGTTTTTTTTTTTTTATGTATTATCTTACTGACCCCAAACAAAATGTTTCATGATTTGTTATCACAACTTTTTATCTTTTGTCAAATCAACTTAGATAATTAATGTGGTTCAGAGAACATAATATTTTGAGTGTCTATGTATTAAACCAATCTCCTTCCTTGTACTAACTCTTAATTTCAATGAAAGTAAAATAAGGCAACCAGGTAACTTACCTTTTTACGTTAAACCAACAATAACTTTTTACAGTGTAGTTACACCAGCAATATGTTATCCTACATTAAAAAAAAATTGTAATGCAACTACTATAAACAGAAGTCATACTTTTAAAAAGATATTTTACTGGTAGAATAGTGAGAGCGTCAGTATCTGAGCAGCATGATTAGAAAACTGGAAATATGTGATTTTGCAGATTAGGATTTTTTTTAAATACAATATTAAACTAACAAAAACACATTTAGCTGATATTATAAAACAAAAACAGTGACACTAATTGAAAGCAGTTCTTATTTAGACTGTTTGATATATCAGTTGTCTTGTGATAGTTGTACAGTGAGGATAAGGGTTAAAAACCTCCAATGACAGAATTAGTTGCGGTTCCGGCTAGGGGGAGCGGGGAAATGTAAACAGCCTGTAAGAGGTGTAGAGTGGCATGAAAGCTCCACACCTTCCTGCTGTGTTTGGCCAGTGGTTTGGAACGATGGCACAAGGATTATCACTGTGCACCGAGGACAGCAGCTCACTACGGCCTGCCAACTTCAACAAGGCAGCCGGGTCCAATGACAGCAGCCCCTATCAACACGGCTGCAACACACTTAATCACCTTATTACCGTGGCCTGGGCTACATGGGACGCAGACTGGGTGAGTGTGGAGGTGTGTGCAACATGCAGGCGTTCACACGGATGTTTGCTAGTGTGCTCGTGTGAGGTACTGTATGTCTAAAGGGTTGGTTTGAAGATACTATATAGTAGGGGGGGGGTTGAGTTTGGGGTCAGTAGATTAATTCAAAATAAATTTGAGTCGTTTTTGACAAACTTAAAATCTGTCATGAACACTTCCAGTTACTTTTACAGTGATGCAACCCTACGGTAAAAAACTGACACTTTATGGTAAAGAAATACCATAGCTAGTGTGTAAAAAAAACCTACTTAAATTAAATACTATAAAATATTATGAAGCAAACGTTTTACCTAATGTGAAGCCAGAATAATCAAAATAAATGTAATATTTAGCAGGAGAAGGTCAATGTAAATAATTAATTAAAATAATGCAACAACTTACTGTTTACAAATTTACAGTAAAGGTTCCTGAAATGACGTGCAAATGGGACTCGGTAGCTTATATATATTAAATAAGTCCATACTTTTATATACATACATAATTTATATGTATTAAGCTACTGATACTACTACTAATAATATTAATAATATGTACTATTATTATATAATAGTAGCATATATTAGTGTAGAATTAATAATGTATAACAGTAATTTAAAACCTGAAAGAGCAGTTCAGTTGCACTTGACATGTGAGGAGCACATTTATTCACCTGGTATTGCTGGTAGTTGTACAGGTTGCTATAGTAGGACGTGTACGGTGTGGGCTGGTAGAGGTTGTAATAGGAGGCATCCACCATCAGCTCAGAAGGGCCCTCATTGTGCCCTCTGCTGGTCACTGCAGAGCTCAGAGCCAGCATGGAACGGCTCTCTGAAACATCAGACAATAGGTCAAAATTCTCGGACAAATCCATCAGATTCAAATTTTACACATAATACAAAATTGGAAATTATACAGTTTCTATTTTTTTTTTAAACAACCAACTGAAACGTATTCCTTCCAAGCTATTCTCACATTTAAAAAAAAAAAACATGCTTGCAAAAAGTTTGTAAGGCATAAAACCATGCAAATGATCAACAAATGAAAAATGTTGTAATTATTAGGAGTGTAACAATATATCGTGTCACAATATATCGCAATACAAAAATGCAACAATATGTATCGTGGATAGTGACAATATGTATTGTGCATAGTTCACCCAAAATTAAAATTACTATGTGAGAAAAAATTCACGTTTACAGAGTTTCAGTGTCAGTACTACATTAAACTATATATTTGTGGGTCCTGATAAAAAGTGGTCTACATTATTTAAAATATTAGTTAGTGCAAGCATATTAGTCTAAAATAATTCTGTAGTTTTAGCTTAGCTTAGACTATTTTTATTCTGGTGTCACCATTGTCCTGTGCATTGGGTTACCAGCACCAAGTCCAAGTCTATTCATTTCCACCCCAATGTAAGACCAAATTTTGCATTTTAATCAACAGTACAATTTTTGTTAACCTTTTATCATATGACTAGGAGTATCACAATAATATCGTATCGTGAGTTCAGTTTCGTGATATATATCGAATCGTGACAATCGTAAAATGTAGTGCCCAAGAGATATTCTCACATTTCACACAAAAGTCTGCAAGGCATAAGAAAGAAAGAGAAAGTGAAAGTGACATGTGAAGAAGGCCAAGTAGTAACCCACACTCAGACTTTAACCCATCCAAGTTAGTACACACACATTTTTTTAACGCCATGCCAGCTTCTGTGGCTATTTTCATGGCGAGAAAATTGTATGCTAAAACTATATGTTTACAATTTATTTTTGCTAAAAACTCCAAAAAAATATTTGGTTTAACTTATGTCTTCAAAAGAGTTAACTGAATAAAAAAAAAGGTTTCTCAGAGGGGTAAAACCAGCAGAATCTAATAAAACATGCTTCAATGACAAAGAGTTATGACAAAATTAGTGTGTCATCCTGGAATGGCCTATTCTGCGATGGGTATCACACATAAGGCGTAGTGTGTAGTGAAAAACATATGCATATGATCAACAAACACTAAATTTAGAAATGATTTAAATATTCTTTAGTGACGGTAATGGCACGGATTCACAGTAATATAAAATGCCAGTTCATGAGAAGTAATCTTGTCTGCATGTGTGTTATGTCATGCGTCACTTTATCTCTGACGACAAATTCTGAAAACCGCCAGTAACTCCTGCTTCATCTTTCAGCAACTCAAGCGGCAGCTGGCTAAATCACAGACCATAGACAACCTTGACCTGTCTGGTATCCAACTCCTTGCTTAGTCCTATCGGAGAACCAGGAACAGGATGTTTCTCTCATTCATCGAACACAACAGACACAGACATGGTCTGGCACGGCACAATCGCCATCTATGCTGATAGCTTCCCGCCCCCCTTATGAGAATGGATGTGCACCTCACTGACTGTACCGTGTTCTGAGGAAGTTGGCAGAATTGAGAATTATGGGATGGTTACAAGATGTTCATGGTCATGGTTCCTTTAGTTTTTCCTCTGCCACTCACACAGTGGATAGTTCAGGGGGTCAAGATGTACTAATCTTTTTGTTTTCCCATGGTAAAGTGACAAAGGGCTGATTCACAGAAACCTCCTACAGAGAGTTGAGCTTAGGTCTTATTTTAATAAGAGGGTGTAAATTGATGGACAAATGATGAGAATGAAAAAAATTCATAAGTTCGTAGTAATGAAACTTCTGATGCTACGCTTCTTAGGCATTCATGATAATATAATTTGATAACATGCCTTTCAAAACACAAATGTTAAATGGTTTTGTTGCATTAAGAGCTTTTACTAAATACAAAGCTCCAAGAAGTGGACATACAAGCTAAGTGAATAGAACTTTAAAATTGACATGAACCTTAAAGGAAGTTCACTTAAAAATTTAAATTCTGTCATTATTTAGTCACCACATCAAGTTGTTTCAAACCTGTATGAATTTATTTCTGCTGCTGAACACAAAAGATGATATTTTGAAGAATGTCGGTAACCAGAAAGTTGATGGACCCCATTGACTTCCATAGTAGGAAAATAAATACTATGGAAGTCAATAGGGTCCATCAACTGTTTGGTTACCGACATTCTTCAAAATATTTTTTGTTTTTGTTAACATGATATTGCATGGAAAAATATTTTCTGAGACAAAAAGGATTTTTTTTCTTTATATTTTACTGAACTAGATTTTTGTCTGGCTTTAAGAATCCTGAAATTATATATATATATATAGGGAATAATTGACGACGGACCTTTGAATTATTAGAAAATAATAAACACCCGGCGTAATGTCTGTGGCCAAGCCACGAAGCCTCGGGTGTGTTATTTTCTAATAATTAAACGGCCCGTCGTCAATTATTCCACTTATACTACGGTTTCCAAAACTTCAAGACATTGTTCAGATGTTGTGCTTCAAGATATTTGTTAGGTTTTAGTCCTTAAAACTCTCGTGTGTAGGACAAGCATTCAACAGCCCCATAGTATAAATATATAAATTACTCAAAAATGTAGTGATCATATGAGATTAGGGAAGACTGGGGTAGTTGTCCCATTTTTGCTGGAGTTAAAATTTCTGAAGGTAATTTTTTTTTAGTCAATTTAATTTACCTTTACCTAACTTTGGTACTATTTGACTACAAAAATTCTACAGAACATTTATGCCATTATTTACCCGAGAGAGAAAAAAGATGATATCGTTTAACATGTTGAAACTGTAATGAAACCGAAAGTACATAAAATGTAATATTAAAAAATAACAAAAACATTGTTTAAATGTATAATAAATTAGCAATAACAGGAATGCAGTTCCATAAAATTACAACAAATACAGTAAGTTGTGGCCAAAAGTAAAAAAAAAAAAAAAAAAAAAAAAGTTCAATAAAATATAAATAAAAAAAACATCCTTTTTGTCTCAAAAAAATTTCTCTCATTAAATATCATGTTAACCACCAATTTTAAGGTTCTATTCACTTAGCTTGTATGTCCACTACTTGGTGCTTTGTTTTCAGTGAAACCATTAAACATTTTATGCTTTGAAAGGCATTTTATCAAATTATATTATGATGAGAGCCTTATAAAGGTTTTTTTTTTAATCATAGCATCAGAAGTTTCATTACTACGACCTTTTTCATTTTTCTACCTTCTGCAAAATGTTAAAAGTTTTAACAAAATAAAATATTAAAATAAAAATGGCATGTTATTTGTATTTAGTAGCTACTCCCCTCAGTAAGCAATTTCACATAAAATTACCCAGTTCAGAAGTTTACATGCGCTGCAACTTCCCTCGTTTTGTTCAAATTAATAACATTTTGCAGATTCTGCAAGGTGTTTGCAAACTTTTTACCACAACTGTAGCATGACAACTTGCCCCAACCAGACATTTTTTAAAGACGCCCTTACAGTTAAAATCTGCCTTGAATATATTTGACTCTTGTATCCCAGTGTGATTTTATTTTGTTCACGTGATGCCCAAAAACAGCGATTACAAAGGTTATAATGTATATAATGACGTTTTAATTTTTGCTTAGATTCATTTACAAAATAATTTTTAAACTTGGTATTTAAACTCAGCATAGCCTACTGTTAATAACCACATCCATTTCTTAACTGGACTTGATAAATTGAGATAGGCTATCCTTTGTGGTATTGTTTTCGTTAATCAGGTTCTCTCACCTAGGTTGGTGGGAGATGCGGTGTCACTGCTGTTGGTGGGTGATGGCGGTCCTGAGCTGATAGTAAACACGTTCACATCACCCACGACCTCGTTCTTCACCATAGTGTCTGAACCGGACAGGTTAACCGGACTGCAGATGCCCATCTCTTCCTCTTGGGCCTGCTGCCTCCGTAAGGCCACCTAACACGACAAACATTGAACTCAAGGCCCAGCCGGGACAACACGTTCACTCTCTAATGCATTAAAAGTATCACGAGACATTTAAAATAGAATTTCGTAACAATTAAATGACTTAATACGTATTAAATGATAGTTATTCCACAGGCTGTTTTATTCGGAGAAAAAAAAAATATCGGCGCCAAACTGCAGCTAGCTGAAACAGTCGCAAAAACGGCACTGTTCAACAATGTAGCTAGCAACCGTTACTATACTTGTAAACAATTTATCATGATTATTGTAGCAAACAGTCTAATTATTTGTAAACTCGACTGTAAACTGGAAAACCCGACTAAAAACTATGCGATTCGGTTGATGCAGTAAGTTAACGATGAATAAAAAAACCGATAGGGGGAGGCAAGGCATGACATATGGAGAAGTTAAAAGTTTATAAACAACACATACACAAACACAAACAATGCATTTAGATCACAAGAGAGCGGAGGATACAACGAAACAGGAAAAAATAAAACCCAAATCAGACTCTGGTTGAACTTGCATGGTCCTAGTATCGAGAATGGCTCGTGTGTAACGTTAAGTTACCTGGGCTGCCATGACCCGCTGTCTTTCAGCAATTAGTCTGCATTTTTGACACTGACAGTCCCTCCAGTTGCAGAAGCGTTTGTGGCCCTTTAGCGGAGACACGAAGCCGTGGTTCCTGCAGCGTGAGCATTTGGGCATACGGGACGGTTTCCTGACAGCCAGCGGGCCGTTACTCTGCTCTTCCTCACTCATCCTGACAGGTGGTAATGACAGTCAGCCTCTTCTGCCGCGAATATGTCACGCCAGCGGATTATAAGACGTTTATATGGAGGGGGAGCAAGGGGGGGTTGGTTGGTCTGAGGTTTGATACAATAGGCGAATGTTTGGCGCGAGCAAACCTGTGCATTCCAGTGCGCGTGGGAGCTTATGTTCAGTTTCTTCCCACTGAGACCAAAGTGACTCCCAAGCGTCTCGTGAAATCATAGATCATAAGACACAAAACAAAATGCGAGGATTTCGTTATAAAGCGTGTTTAAATTTTGTTGTATATGGGTCTCAAAGAAATTGAAAGTTTCATGATTCATCAAATGTGATAATTTAAGGTCCAATAACCTTCTTGAAAGTTGGAACTGACCGGGGGGTTTCAAACAGGGTCCGGGGATATCAGGAAAGTTCAGATAAAATAAAAATAATTAAATGTTTACATTCAACAATAATAATAATATAAAAAAAGACACCTAAAAGTACTTTGAAGCTAAGGGTAGCAGCTGCAACGTAATAAAAACGAAATATTCTATAGGGTTTTTTTTACACTTTTTTTTTCCTTTAACTGGACTGTCCGAGCAAAAAGTTTGAAAACCCATGAGCTAGATGACATCACTGTCCAGACAGGGTATCAAATTAACTTCAATAGTACAATTTCTGTGATAATTGACAATTTAAATAAAATAATTGACTAGTTTTAATTGACTTTATATAAAATATAATAAAATATTATATAGCCTACGCTTGAAAAAAAATTGTCACAATACATACCTAATTCTGAATCATGGTCAGTTGAGAAAAAAAAATATTTTTAGCAGCATAATGGTGTAGTTACGGTATCAGCCAGCAGGGACTAACTAGGCAAAACCAGTCAGGAAATTGAGGATGATGATGATAATAATAACTCTCTTCGCAGTGTCCATAACTAAAAGGCACTCCTCTTTAATAGAATTGAAAAGCTGCTCATCATATTTTCATGCCTGCAAATCCCACCCCTGCAAATAACTGCAAGTCAAGCTAATTAGGGGGCAGTTTTAATTAGGCCTACTTTATTAAAATATAGTAAGTATAAAATATAATATAATTCAATGTTTAATATTAAATTATGTTTAAAAATACATTGGTTTAATGTATGCAATTAAATTATTTTCAACTGAATATTTCCTGCTTGAATAATAGTGCATGCCTAATAAGAAGGGAGCTCAAGACAGCAAGTCATGCCTAAATTCATTAAGAGTGTAGATTAGCTGTCCTTTCCAGTAGAGGGAGACATTGTACTGTTGACCTGTACGAAACCAGTGAAAGAAAAGTTTCATAGGATAGACTAAAAAACCAGCAACAAGCCATGTCATTTTATTTTAGTACTTTATTATTGAGTTATAGGCTACTATCGGCAGTTTTCTGTTATTATATTTGTGACTACACGAAAAGCCACACATTAGATGCAAGACATAAGTTTATTACATAAAGGCCAGCCAAAGCTATTATATCTACACATCGCAAACATACATTATATACAATGAAAGTACAATTATTTCCGATAAAAACTTTTAATTGGTAAATATATCAGAAATTTCCTAAATACTGTGATTTTTAAATAGATGAAATGGCAAGTATAAAAGTAAGAACCATTTCCAATCTAGAAACATGAATAAAACAAGTTGAAAATCTGTATTTCAACTTGTGATACGCACTGGACATCTCTGCTGAGGTTTTGATAGAGGAGAAAAGATTTAAACTCTGAAAATATTGGGCAGCATATACATGGTTCAAATATAAAACTCATTGTCAGGCAACATTGGCCACATCTTGGAATTATAAATTATTGATTCTTTAAAAAAAAGAAAGGGGGGGGGGGCAGCTTTGAACAGGACTATAGATAAGCTTTAGGCCACTTAGAGGAAAAATCCCAAGACATTTTCATATATTATAAAATGACATTTATATGAGAATAAAAAAATTCTGAAGGCAACTCCATAGCCACGTTCCAGTTGACCTCTAGCTCTGATATTATGCTGGTGATTTCAGGCAGAAGAAATACTTCGTTTCGAATACATTCAGGGTGAGTACAGATTTGAGGTCTTGAAAGGACCGACTCTTAACTAGCAAGTCCATTTGTATTATATAATCTGAAGCCAAGGAGAAAGACATCACTAAGAAGACATTTGCAAAAGTGCTCAGTATAATTGCCTACTATCCACTAGTTGAGGTTTGAAGTACGTTTTCAGTCTTTTAGCTTTAGATTTGGTTTCTAGCTGATGAAAATGGTAGGCATGGCAGAACCTGAAAAAATAGCAGCTCGGGCAGGGTGGGCTAAAAGCTCTCCAATCAAACATGTCCCTTCCTTGTAGGACTGGGTGAAGTCTTCCTCCCAAGACGAGGCGTACCCTGTGAACAGATGACAGACATAAAAGGAATGATTAAGAGCCAAACATGAGTCAGCTGCAAAATATATAACCATTAGAAAAGACCCTAAACTCTAGCATTATAAAATAAACTGTCATTCTCAGCTGTAACACTGAAACAGGTCAAGATTCTTTATATTAGTTCTGTGCAAAAATATCCCAATTTTTCAAGCTCTTTCAAAAGAAAGACATTTTGAATTATGATCATAATGTACAAATACACAGATAAAATGAATGCATTGCATATCATCTGAATGTGAAAGTGTGGTCACTCACTGGTGATTGTGCTTTGGAGAAGTTCATATGGGCATACAGCAACACTGCTATGTCCTTATGACCCGCTTCCAGAGCAATTGACAGGGCGTTACTCTCATCCTAGGGATAAAAAAAAAAAACATCTAAATGGTCAAACGCTTCATTAGCCTTACTTGCTGTCTCCTAACAATACTGCTGTATGTATCCACTAAGAGAAACGAGTTAGACACGTTATAGAAATATACTTCATGTTCTTTAAACATATTTGGTGGATTATCTAGTTTAAAAGGGGACTCTGCTCACTTACATTATCGCTGAGTGTGGCGTCGCAGCCCGGCTGAGCCAGCAGCAGCTTGACTATCTCGACGTGGCCATGTTCACTAGCGCACATGAGCGCGGTCGAGCCCTCATCGTCCTGGATGTTGACGTCTGCGCCGCAGGCGAGCAGAGCCCTCACCATGTCCATTCTGCCATGACTGACAGCCAGCATCAGCCCTGTCTGACCAGCCTGGATTCACAGGGTCAATTAGATCAGCTTAGACACTTCTAAAGTAACTGTGTGGAAAGCTATTAATCTAGGTTAATGCACATTTATAAACATACTATTTCGCTTATTCTTGTTTGTTATTAATGCTCTTTCAGTGTAACTGTCGGATCACACTGACCTGGCTGGCTTTTGCATTGACATCTCCTTTGCTGAACAGCTCTTCAACCACCCTCATGTCCTTCGGGGCCTCCACGGCAGCTAGTGCTGCTAGCATGATGGGAGTATAGCCCGCCTTGTTCTGCTGATTGACATTGCAGACGTCTGTGATGAAACAGAGGGAACAGGGGAATCAGAGAGAACGCTGAGCCCACCCTTGAAGTAAATGCATTTGGAAGGAAGCCATCTTTTGTGTGAATTTAAGAGATGCAGGCTATTCAGACTCAGAGTCATGGGCTGTGGAATAAGAGAAGGACCAAAGCGGGGCTTCGCTGACTGGCAATGGGGCAAAGATGGCCAGAGGGTCTGAGAATGGAAGCAGACAATCGAGACAATGGGGGCTGCCTGAGTAGAGTCAGATAGTAGAGGAGCACAAAGAAGTTGGGATAATGGGCTTTTATTTTCAGGAGTCGAGGCACCTCATCATGTGGTATTCAGAGAGGTCTTTGGTGCTTTTTGGAGGGGGAACACTGGGAAACGGCCTGATTCTGGATGTGGCTGGAGAATTTGCCATTAGCTTACATTCACCATTCAAAAGTTTGGGCTTGGTAAGATTTTCGAAAGAAGTGTGCTCAAACTCAATAAAATGCTCCGATACCAACAACCAATACCACGCAGCGTGTGCAGTTCAGTGCTTGTGACAGAGAAACAGAACAGAGGAAAGGAGAGCAGAATGGATATATCAGAGAAGGATATGTATGAAGTAAATGTATCGAAATAATAGAACGTTAAACAAAAACAACTTCTACGCCTATAGCTGCTGAGCGCGAGCTGAGAGGCAAAACACACGGAGTGTATTGAGCGCACAGCGGCACAGACACGAAAGCTTGTCGAGCGCACAACCCTTTTTCATTGACATTGCTGGAAATTTTGTAGTTTGGTTGGAAATGATAGCAAAGAAAGTAAAATGAGGAGCATATTACCAACGTTAACTGACGGTAAAGAGAGAGAGCGCACACTTCGGTTGCTTACTTTTGATTGCTGATTGTTCACTCAGCTCACATGCGTCATTTGCATTAAATCTAAATCGTATGTGCAAGTACAAAAATCAACTGTTACATGATTTATGTATAACGAGTGGTTCCCTACATTATTTCAGGAAGGCGGTACAGTAATAGCATGACGTTTTCAATAAGTTTTCTGTGTGAAAACATCAGAAGCGCGCGCCCAGAAAAGCTGCCTTCTCTTTCATGTCTTCTTGTGCTTTAACGGACAAATTCACACAAAATTATGTAAAAAAAATGCCCGTATTGGCAAGTATTCTTGTGAAACATAGTCGGTTATGTCTTAAGTGAATTTAAACAGTTGAAAAAAAATGGTACATGTAAGTATGTTGGATACATGCAGCTCTTAAAGTGACAGCAGCCTAATAAAACTACTGCTGTCTTCGTCCTCAATGTTAATCTAACAACAAAAGACAGAGAAAATCACTCACTCTTGACTGGTTGAGCCCTGCTGAAGCAGCTCTAAATATTAATTGTGCTATTAAATGAAAGACAAGTTGTCTTGTTTTTTAGTTGTCTGTTACTGTTTATGTTTTATAACTGTTTGTGGTTTGTTCTTAATAAAGCTTTGATGATGATGATGATGATAACAGTAGTTCCTACAATACATTTTAACAGGCATAATTTGGCATGAAAATAACTGAAGGAAATGTCTATTTGCTAAGCCAACTAATTTGATTCATAGTGTATTCTTTTGGTTTCTCTTCCCAATATAATTTTTTTTTAAATGCAATGAAAATACAGGTATCGGTACTCCGTATCAGCAAGTACTAGTATCGTATCGGACTCGTTCTGGAAAAAGTGGTATTGGTGCATCCCTAGAATTAACATTCGTATCTGGTGATCCGATCACAAATGCACAGAGACAAATGCACAGAGCTAACTACAGGTGTAAACGGACCCAAAGTGTTTTGTGATCACGTGACTTTATTCATGCCGATGCGTCCCAAACAACCTCAACACACTCCACCTTCACACTCGTCAATCATCCACTGCTCTAAAAAGCTGGCTGTACAGTAAGTGGCTTTAAAAGACAATGTGGATATGTGGAATGTGAGTCACATACTTACCAGCATCCAGCAGCTTTTTTACAATGTGGAAGTTGGAATGGGATACACTGTAATGGAGGGCGGTGTTTCCGTTGCCATCAGCCATATTTACAATGTGTTGTAGCAGGGCAGGGCAGATGCCCCTGAAAGCATTCAGGTAATCCTCCACCATCTCTGCCACGGCCGTCTTCTGACTGGACACACGGAACCACTCGTGCTGCACTGTGTTCACATATGGCCTCTGGAATGACACAAAATGAGAAATAGGATTGAGATCAGAATGTATTATAGGGGATTTATATGAATTGTGCTCTATTGTAGTAACACTTCAACATGGAAGGAATCCCAAAATCAATGTAAAAACGTAATATTGGTAAACAGAAGCAAAACATCCAGCATCTTGTTACATAATTATCCTAATTAGTCTAAATTACATCCACTTATTAGACACATCCTTTCTGAAATTCAGGGATAATACAGCTTTGACTTGAGGCAGGACATAAGAGTATGCCTGTCAGTGCACAGCTGGGTGCAGCTGACCCTCAGACCCTCTGCTCGGGGGTCAGCAGAAATAAGTGTTGATCCAACATTCTTTTACACCACGTTACCCACAAAGAAGCCAATTTCCTTCCCGTTCAGGCGCAGTGAAGCAGAGCATGAAGAAACATCTAAAACTGCAATTTGCTTTGAATCAGTTGGTTGTTTGGCAAGATTGCTGACTTAGCAAAAATAATAATACTTTTTTTTTAAACGGCAAAACTTAAGAAAAGAGAGGATCTCACCAAATAATTATACTAATCTAAAATCACAGATATTATTTTTGTGCACTAAGGGTTTACACAGGGTTATATTATCTTACCACATCTTTACTGGAAAGAGTCTTGGGGTCGCTGAGGTGGGATTTCAGCATATTGCATGCAGAAAGCATCTTCTCATTCAAATCATACCTGGGAAGAACAAAAAAAGCAGTGTTACTAAATGCATGACACTTCTGACTGCTAACCAGTATCAGGTAAAGAACAAAAATGAATTTTTGGAGAACAAACGAAAACCACATTTTGAGGTGGTCAGGGGATTCAGGATTCTGAACACTTGACAAAGATGTAAATGCTAATGTATTTCCATTATCTGCATACAAGTACATAATCTGTAAAACAGAGGTTGTGCCAAAAATAATTATCCATAACCCAAGGACATGTTTTCTGTCATGCTGTATTTTCTTAACGTGAAATAATTTCACAAGAACGTCTGTGTCTTCTGCGCTGTTTTGTGGCTTATTGGCTCTCACAATGTAGAAAAAGACAACAGAGACTGCGGTCTTGTGATCTGGTTATCTGATTTAATGAACAATATCCCGTGAATGATCCTACTGGACTAAACTAGGAATCTCTTATTTCTCTCCCCAAGTCCTCACTCACGTCTCTCTATTATTCTAATTTCAAAGTAGCGATTTAAAACTTAATTTGTTTCTCCCCTTCACTTCTAATCTCTATTAGCATCTTTTACTGTTGGAATGCTTGTAAATTAGGGAAACATAATAGACCACGTCTGAATGTATATAGAACTATCTGGCAAAGTATTTTTTAAAATTAGTAAATGGTTGAAAATGTATAAATGGCGTTTTCCATTTAGCATGGGTAAGTGTGATCAGCTCTCTAACTGATCACATTGGAGACGCATTGAAATGCAAAGTGTAAATGAATTCTAGCTAAAAAATATCCAGAAACTATCCAGATATGAAATAATGTTTATTCCAGGTGGAAAGTGGACTACTTGGAGATTATGAAAAGCATTACTTTAGGACTCTTTCTCATGACTCATGTCAGGCTTGGTATGCAGGATTCTTAACTGATATGATTATACAGAGCTCCCATTCCTGCCTCCAGTGACTACATTCCACTTTTTAAAAAATATTCAAATATTACATTGCAGACATCACATCCAAACTACCTTACATTTTCTTTCTAATGCAAGAGATGCTTGAATTGGTCTACAGTCATAAATGACGCAACACTAACTACGAATCACTTGTTGCATGTGGATCTAAGAGTTACTGGCAGTACTTGCCTCTGCCTTTTGTCCTGGCCTAAATCTTCAGTGTCTCTATCTTCATCCACTGCTTCATTGTTTCGGAATTCTTCTTTCCTCCTTTCTCTCACATTCGCCATCTTGTCTTTCTCCTCCCCTTCATCCTCTGACCCAGAGGAGCTGCTCTCTTCTGAGCTGGAGTCATCGCTCGATGTCGTCTCATACCTAGAGATGGAAAACAGCATGGAGTTGAATCTATGCACAATTACATGATACTCCAGAATACCTTATTCTGACTGTTCAACTGCAGCACTGATTTGGTAAAATAACCACTTATCACTTATTTATTCATGTGCAGGTTACTAAGAATATATAAATTTATACTGTAATGTTGTTGCAGCTTAAGCTAAACTACAAGTAATGTGTCATACTATTTTGTAAGTAGCCATGTAATAAGCTTTGCATGATCACCCTCAAGTTTTTTGTTTTTTTTTGGTTGTATGCCTTACATATAACCAACATCAACTCAGAAATATTTTTTTATCATACACTTCTTCCGTGAGAAATATATTTTCTCCTCTTACTTGGAACGAGAACCTACCCTCCATTCACACCAACAAACTGCAAGTTCTTTTTTGTGCCATTAGGTCCCTGATGACCGTCTTTCTTCATGATGGACTTCAGGGTGCTGTGACTGCCTAGTAGGGAAGAAAAATACAGGCAATCAACAATTATTATTTTATACTGTTAAAGTATAGCTTAATTATTTACATTTTAAATCATATTTTTCCAGGTACAAACAGTAGTAGTCAGGTATTCAAGTCTACATGCATATTTTTAGTGCAACGATTTTAATATAGATCTGTAAAATATTTTGTTTTTTATAGATAAGTAATATTTTGCCTCCACCACAAATGCTGACAGAAATCTACACACCCTATCAAAATTGAAAGAAACACATAAAGCTGACATCATGATTTATGAAATACAGTGTTATTGCTGTTATGGGAAATGAACAAGAAGAATCTACTTTAGCCAGCAACAGCTAATCAGGACCATAAGCTGGAGTTGGCTACATTACTTTTCCAAATCTGACTGACATGTAGAATGTCCAAACTTGTTGTCATTTTCAACAGAAGAAAATATCATCAAGCGCCGCTAGTTCAGAAAAAAAAAGTTTTTGCATATCAAACATGCGTTTAGAAAAAAACTATGTGAAGCAAAAGAAACATCCCGCAGTCTAAAGCTATGGCAAACATGTTAAGTACAGGCTTTGCTCTGCCAAATACCGAAGAGGATCACCGCCCCTCTCCACGGAGACTGAAAAAAGAACAGTTCTGAGAACTGCCAGAACATGCCCTAAAGATGGACACACTCCCTCTGACTGTCTGTATCTCGAACATTGTAGACGATGAAGACACTCATTATCCACGTTTCCCTTATTTTGACGGGTGAGAGCAGTTAACTAAGTTAGTTAACTGAGAGATTATGAGAGTAGTTACCCTGTAACTACATGCCTTGAAGCTGTTAATCTGTTACATGCTCTCCTAAGACAGTCACACAAGGGTGTCTTCATGAAAAAAAACATCCATCAAGGGGGAGTTCAACATGAAGAAGTGGCTTCTTTTATAATGGTTACTCACAGTCTTATAGTATTTTAAGGCGGGACCCTACAGGTGAATAGGGTAATTTTTTTAACTAGCAGATATCACCATGAATCTTTCCCAGTTGATTACCTACATTAAGATGAGAAAAAAATGTATTACAAGTTTTCTGTAATTTAATGTTTAAATAGTGCATATTTAATTAGATAATGCCTAATTTGCATAAATCTGAGTATTGGATAAAGCCAGGTTCAAAATTCTTTTTTCATTGTGTTCACATATTAGATGGGGGGAAAAATTACAGAGGGATTTATGGATATACTTTTGTTATCCTATAAATCAGAATATACTGTCAATAGCCTTAAAAAAAACTATTTTCGCCATGTTTTTTGGAATAAAATGTTATACAAATCAGGCTAGGAATAATATATTTACAAGTCTCTCTGTAAATGTCTTCATAATATAACTAGGTACAAGAATGGAAAGTTTGGCGTATATAGGTGCTACTGAAGTGGAGATTTCGGACTTCGGAGTATGAGAGAAAAGTCATTTTGAGAAAACGGGCTTTAAAAATTTAGCATCAGCCAATGAGATTGAGCATTTAGAGTTAAATCCCCCCTTTTACTTTCACGATTGGTTGCTGATAAAAATAAAATGACCATATTTGGATCCGACAGCATTGTACAGGGGAGAGAGAGCTTTCTAACGGTGTATGTGATGACAGGGTGCAGACAGCGATCGCGGAGCAGCGGGATGATTTAGAAGAGCGCCAACTTTTGATGAATTTATGAGAAATCTAGAGACGCAAACAGACAAAGTGTAGTAAAATAAAGACCTAAATGTGTTTTTCGGACTTTTTTTCACCACAAGTCTGAAAGAAGAGATGTTATTGAAGACAAATATGCCAAAATCTCAAAATTGACCAGTGAAAAAACCCCCAATGTTTTTGCCTGCCTTAAAAAACAACACACTGATTATCAACTACAACTGACTATAACTGCAAAAATATTTACAAATATGTCTCTTGTTTGGTGATAGAACTAGGCATACAGTACCATGCAATGCTGTGGACATTTGCTGGTCCATGCGGCTTTTCTGTGTAGCTGTACTCTGTTCATGCGAGTCGTCAGTATAGACATTTTCTATCCGTGAGACCTCTGTTCTCACACTACTAGAGTGGGAATCGACTGCATTGACCATCTGCGTTTCTGGATAAATGGAACAAGAAGAGACAGAAAAAAGGCAGACATGAGGAACAGCAATATATTTCTGTACATAAATTGCTCGCTCTCAAATTATATGTCCAAGAAGACATTATAATATAGCTCCTGCCAAAACAGAATTGCATGAAAAGGACATCTCAAGATCACATAGAAGTGTGTCAGAATGCTGTTCTTACGGATTATCTCACAGAGCAATGTGCAATGGTTATGATATGAATCTGAATTCAAGACTCAAGATAATCTTCAGGTTTAGATATCAGATGGTCTTTTGTTGGCATGCACCAAATGTAGTAATGTAATAAAAACATTTCAGCAAAAGAATGTATAATATGGAGAATACCTGAGTGCATCTCCTGCTTAATCTAGAGCCAAATCTTATCACAGCAGACATGGAAACACTAAATCTTGGCAGCAATTTTGACTGATCCATTGGCCATAATACTCTGATGCGCATGTAAAAATTCTCTCCTTCATTCTCGCTTTCCCCTTCTCTACAGAGTAGAAGGAATTGTTATTTATAACTTCAGAGCATTCCATAAAAATACATGCTAAAATGCTGGTATTTCTAAATAAAAGATTAGAGAGAAATACAAGACCGCTGGACTAAGAACTTTTAGATTCCTACCATTTTAAAGCCTTCATTCCTGGAAATAAAAACAGTACTTGTGCACATACTTAAATATACTTTGGATATGCTTCAAATGGGACAGTGAAATATTTATCATTATGATCATTAAAATAAAAAATTCACAACAGTTCCCCAGTAAAACCAGACCAGATTAATGAGGTCATTGCAATATGCAAAAAAAGAGCTTTTAAAAATCAGCATAGATGCTTAAACATTGAGCATATAGGGTTTAAGCAAACTGCAACTAACCTTTCACGGTGTGGTCTGATTTCTCCTGCTGCCTTAGGAGGTCCACATTGCAGAGTTCCTCAACACTTCCATACTTCATAACTGAATTGATGGATGATAGTGTAGTAACTAGCTCACTGTTGATGGAGCTAAACTGGGATTGTTGAGGTGGGTCGAATGCATCTGCCAGCTCACTGTAGTTCTGAGCAAGCAACATCTGCTGTTCCTGCAAGAGCTTCTGCACTCTCTCTATGTAGTGATCAAGTCCAACACCTGCCCCAGCCTGTGACTGGACGGGTCCTGCTGATGGCATTGATCCCACAGGCATACTCTTAACTTGGGTCGGGGCAGGAGACTGACAGGGGCCACAGGCAATGTTCCTTGTCTTCTGACCGACTAAGAAGTTTTCATGTATGCTCATGTGGCCAACCCCAGCCTCTTTTGTTTTGCAAGATGCTGACATATCAAGCATAACCTCCTCAGATGCTGTAGTACCTACTGAAACTGAGCGTGTTTTCAATGTGGCCGGCACATCTTTTACAAGACCATCCCCAATGGCTATTGTACGAGTCTCCACTGGTACAGTGCTTACTTGTTTGTCTTTTGAGTATGGTTGTGTATTAGTGCAGGAATCAGTAAGAATGACATTGTCTGTATTGGTTAACTTGGCTATTGTCTCGATTTCTGTGTTTGTGTACTGTGAAGCACACATGGGTAAGACCATGACTCCAAAATCAGTTCTGTGAACATCATCTGTTGCTGAGCTCTGGGTTACCATCTCCTTGATGGGCCCGACCATTACATCCACTGAACAATCTCCACATCCAATAGACCTGAACTCTCTGGCTTGTTCAGCCTCTCTTTTGCAAAGTCCTAAATCTTCGGCCGTTAACTCAGTGTTGATCCCCATTTCACATACACTTAAGTCCACTCCCACACTCCGGTTGCACATCACAACCTGTCTGCCGACACACTGATCATGAACCTCAGCACGTTCTTGTACAACCCATCGCTCCATTGGCAACTCTGGACCCACCAAAACATGCCTTGCATCTGGTCTGCAAGTAATGCCTACTGAATTCATTTTTTGGACATGATTTGTGCTTGCGTCATTAAACTCAAAATGGTTGCCCACACCTTGGCTCTCTGTGGACACTCTGGCCTCCACTGAAGTGCTGTACATCTCTGGCCTAGCCATCATACCCTTGTCTGTTTTTTTTCTCGATCCAGCCACTTGAAGCTGAAGCTTTAGCTTTCCCATCTCCATTTCGTGGGTGGTCTCCTTAAGTTGGACCTCCAGTCTATAGATCTTCTCTTTGAGAGCTTCGATGGTCTGGTGTTGCATCTCGATTTCAGCTTCTACCTCACTGCTCATTCCTAGCATGGCTTCAGTCACACCAACACCTGTGCTCCTCACCTCCTGCTCCGTTCCAACAGCCACATCTCTGCATTTCCCAGGAGACTTTCGGTAAACAACCACGTCGTTCATGTTCTCATCGGCTCCGACACCAATGGACTTGCTCTCACGACTCCACCGCTGGATGTTTTGGTTTGTTTTTTGCTCTGTTTGGTGTAAGCTGTGCTTTATTTCCTCACCATTGTCCTGTATGTTCCTCTCCAGAGCCTCCACCTCAGCTGTCAATTGCCTAAACTCTTGTAGCCTTTGGGTGCTCTGCTCAGTGTTCTCCATCTCCTCAATGTGAAGTTCAGAGCCTGTCCTGAGCTGGGTCAGGGGCTCATACTGATCAGCACTGCCAACACTATAGGAGCGCTTCCTAAAACCTCCACAAGGACCCTGCCCCGCTACCTTGGAGTTATTCATCTTGGACACTAGTTGCCTTTTCTCTTCTTGCAAGACTGATATCTTGACTTGAAGAATTGGGATGGTCTTTACCTGCTCTTCCAGTTCTTTTAATCTCTTTAAAGCCACTACCATCTGTTCTCGAATGTGCTGGAGGTGCAGAGGGCTAACATTGGTCACTGGTGTGGTCATGCCTGAGCTGAGGGGACTGTGGCGGATCGAACTACCCATAGAGGATGTGAAGTAGGGGTTGTACTCGCCATTGCCCAGATGTCCATTATGTTGGAAAGAATGCAAGCTAGGTGAAATCTGGCTTGCCCCATAGGAGCCACTGTAAGAGGACAGGGAACTGGAAGAGCCCATTCCGCCAAAACTGGCCAGTCGCCTGCGAGGCGGCTCGCTGACTGGTGGCTGCATAAGGAGCCGCTCTTGCTCCAGTCGCCTTCGAGTCTCCATCAGTGTTTTCTCCACCTGGGGGTTATGGCGAAGAAGGCGGGGAGAAGGTGGTGGCAGCAAATGCTTGGTCTCAGGGACGTTCACAAAGGCTTGGGGAGCTTCATGAACTTGGGCAGTATGGCCAGGGGGGGCTACCTGGTTCTGAGGCGTGAAGTAGACAGATGACTGTTTGCTCTCATCGCTGTTGGAAGAGGACAAGGAGTCTGTTGAAGTCCACTCAGTCTGGCCACTGCAACTGCTCCGAGGAGGCGGCACGGACCTGACCACTTTTGGCTTCCTCTGGATGTTTAGCTTCTTGATGGTGTTGCCCCGCTCAATGTCATCAACATACTTAAGGAAGTCCAGGTCTAGCTGATAACCATATGGTGTTTCCAAGCAGTAAGGGTCCTTCTCGTCATCATCTTTTTCTGCAAAAAAGAAAAAACAAACACAGAGTGAAATTAGTTATCTACTCATTGTACAATTTATAAAAAAAACGTATGATCGGTCCTTAAAATTACTTAATTTTGAATTGCTACTTTTTTAAGCTTAAGAACAACAACAACCTCGTTCCCCAAAAGGATTTAAACAGCCAACAACTCTAAAAACAGAAATACATTTTGACAGAATGGTTCTTCAGTCTGAGTCCTTGGTACATTAAGTATATTTATAAAGTTTGAAACCAACTCTTAAGGTTGCAGGCACAAAGGTGTGATAACGGTGTGATCACTACTGTCATGCCCTGTAATCATAACAGTGCGAGTCAGTCATTTCAACAGCACTTTACACTTATACAATAGACAAAGAACAGTCAAACCATTAACTAAAAAACAAGTTGAAATTTCCATCTATTGGTTTCCAACACTAAATGTAAAGAGTTATTACACAGAATTTCATGGCAAAACAAACTCCATGTGTTTGCTGAGCATTTGCAAGGTGGGGGCAAGTGGGGGTGGGGTTAAGGGAAAACAAGGAGAGCAAATATTTCTTTCTACCCAAAGATCAATTTGGTCTGATGCAATTGACAATATTTTAAACATTTCACTCACTCACTACATTGCAGACTAGAAATACCTTGACAGAGAGGTAAAAATGTTAATAGTTTCTTTTCAGCAAGAAGCCAAGGAATATCCATCAACAGAGCTTATATCACGGTCCAAATTCCACATCGGACAGAGAATTCCTGTCGTCAGTTAGACAGATTAACTATCTGAAAGCCAAGACACTTTCAGATGATTTAGAGAGCCAGACACAGTGCATTAAGTACAAACAACAAACCACTGAACATTTTCTTGGTACGTTTTAAGGACACATGTAACATGCATGAAAGTTTACTTGACCATGTAACACTCATTCAAACACTGCCTATATAGGTTTAACTGAAAGAGGTTTTGGGGAGGTTAAGGCAACCTAATCCCTCATTGTACAAGCGTCACTTACCCCAAGTCAAACAGCAGTCCTCATGCAGCAGCGCCTGTTCCCTTACAAGCCGTCATAGTTTTATAACTAGAACAAGCTGCAGGCTGCCTCCCCTCACTCACTGAGCACTTTCTCAACCTTCACTCCATAAGGGGAAAAATTCCACTATTGGTGTAAACTTAGCCCAGCTCTGCGCCGCCTGTGATAGGCTAGTTGCCTCTACCAATCATGCAGTACTCACACTGTTTCTTCTGTCTTGCCTCTCTGAAAGTGTTCTTTAAACACTTTGTAACCCCTTAAAACAGTGGTCCATTTTTAAACACTCTTTCCAGGGATGTCTTTGTCATATTAAGGAGCATAAACTCACCAGACACATAATACAAAGTTCAGTTAAGCTTTTGCTGCTCCTTAATGTGAACTATGTTTAGGATTACAGATAAAAACACCAAGATATAGTGACTTTTTCAATGACAATAAAGGTTTACAAAAGTTAGTAGACCAAAAGAGACATTTTTAAATACTCCAACCAAAATAAAAAGCTTTATTCTTTATTTAGTCAAGCAACAATCCTTCAACAGCACTGACAAAACCTCTTTTACTGTACTTGCACAGCAACAATAGCTAGCTTGTTAAGCACACCAGCTAGCTTTGCTGACTATAGCAAGAGCACAACAGCAATGTCATGGAGAGAGAGACAGGCTCGTCTGGTACGAGGAACAGACACTTAGGCAGCTGAGCGCTGACCTCACCGGGAGGGGGGTTGAAAACCTGTGACACTAAATGGACAAGCGAGAAGCAAGGGAAACGCATGAAAGCAGTGTGAGAAACGGCTCCAAGAATAATCCACCCACACTCTATTTTAGCAGTCTAGAATTACACTACCCACCATCAGACAAAAACAGCCTAGAGGATGTTCAGATCAAAATAGTTTATGCTACGGGCAACGTACTGAAGCAAACTTACTCTATGTTGAAAAGAACTTTTAACAGTGTAAGCAAGACTGGTTTAAAGTTCAGCAACCAGCTGGCAGAAAGTTTTTTTTTTTTTTTTTTAAAGAACAAACTGAGACAGTATTTACAGAATAAATAATTTTTGATTGAAACAAAGACATTCACACTCCATCTGTGTAAAATTCAAAACTAAATGTTAGTCCTCTCCTGTATCTAGTGCTGGCTAGGGTTACAATTTATAGTCCTTATAAAATTGATTTAATAAAATTGCCGGGTGATGCAAGTTTTTTGGGGGGATGTGTTCACACTTGGCATCCATGGTTCGATTAAAACGAGCCCTGGTGCGTTTGCTCTGTTAGTGCGGTTCATTTGAATAAGTGTGAACGCTGTCATCCGAACCTTGGTGCACACTAAACAAATGGACCGAGATCGCTGAAAAGATGGATCTTGGTCCGCTTCCAAACGAAATCTGGTGCGGTTCGAATGAAATATGAACGCAACAAGGACCAAAGACATGTAAACAAACCAAAAACGGGACATGATGTCAGAAGATGCGGCCCTAAAAAGGACAGAATGCTCAAGCATACCTGTTTTTTTCTCGTCATAGTCACAATGTTGCCCACCACAGTTCGTTCAAGCACCAGAACAGTGTCTCTTTGCAGCAGATCTTCGTTTGTGTGTGAGACGGAGGGATTCCTGCCGCTGTTTTGACTCCTTTACACATTTTATAAGCTCTTCACGAGTTCTCAGCTGGTCAAAATACAATCATATTTAGGTTACGAACATACAACGAGGGCATTTAGCCAAGCACACAGCATTGGTTTGGATGTCCAATAAGTTCTGTCTCGAAATATACGTAATAAAAGCCAACCAATCGGATTGTGAACATACAGTATCCCTATGCCTTTAGGTTCGGTGTTAAAATGCCAATGTGAACGTGAAGGGGACCAGGACTAAATGTTTTGGTTTTTTTTGTTCAAGACCAAACAAAGCAAGCAAAACAAACTACAAGTGTAAACACACCCTTAAATGTGATTGGCTAAAACCAAAAAGCAAGGATATGGCAGTGACAGTTTCTGACAGGTGGACAAACAAACGTGACATGTGATCATTTGGCATGTCTGTTGTAGCAAAGTTATTTCTGGACAAAATGAGCAGAAACAGCCCCATGTAAATGGGGTTTGTAAAAGGAATGGATTTTGTCAAAATAAAGGGGAAAAAAGGTGTTAAATCCACATTAGGATTGATTAGTCCAATCTGTCTCAACCGTTTAAAAAGGTAGAGAGGAAATGGTTTGCAGAATCCCATGGGAATATTTCTCAAATATGTCATTGTTTTGTGTGTTCACTTGGAATTGCAGATGGACAAGATAGTTCTCTAAATTCTCACAAGACATCCACTTTTGACCAAATGTAACAGTGTCATACAAACAACTTAAAATAGATGTCCACAGACAGCCCTGCTATTTCTGCTATTCCATTCCTGCTTGATCTGTGCACTGCTTTCACAACAACAACAAAAAAGAGATGGACAGAGAAGAATTAGTACAAGTGTGCCTCACAATCTTTGAGTTTAAAAGGGCATGGCTTATCTACTGTCTGTGTCTAACAAATGCTGTCTGACTAAATGTCCAAAGACAATGACATATCAAACAGCTGCTAAATATTTGAGCGATCAGCATTACGTTGTCACCAGAAACCGTGCCGCCTAGCAAAAGTAGAAACATTTTGACTAGACTCTTATCTAAAATCGGAAGTTCTGATTTGTTTTTGGCCTCTTTTATGTTCTGCCTATTACACTTAAGGTCTATTCTAGTACAACACTCCTGAGAGTATTCATTACCAATTACAAACCCCCGAGGACAATGTTTTCAGTTCTCATATAACACAATGAAATCTCGGTGGATCTATCACAGAATTCACAATCACCTTGGGTAAGAGATCTGCTGAATGTTAGCAATGTAGATGCCTATTTGAAAGTCTAACCTCAGATGCCCACATCTATGATGTGGCATGAAAAACAAACTAACTTCATCAATCAGCTTGTTTTGCTAACCACAAAACCTATATGGAAATTTGAGAGATCAGGATGTCAGGAATGCACCCAAGTTATCTTTCACAGTACTGTATATGTGCAACAGGAAAATACAGGTGGTAGACATACCGAAAGGATGAAACGTTTCAAAGTGTTTAAATTAATTTTTGGACTTTTCTTTTGTCAGGTGGTACGACCAAATATTTGTAAATATGTGTGTGTGTGTTTGTGTATATATATATATATATATATATATATTCCTAATTTTATGTATAAGTGAAATCTTAAAGTAACCCTTATAGAGTCTGCAGTGCCTAACACATTATTATTTTGTGGTTGTGCATTTTATCTATATTGATTTATAATTGTTGAATTCTAGTGGCCAGGTCTCTAGTATCTTTAGCATCCGATTTTACTTTTAAAGACAGAAAAATAATCATGCAATACCAGAAAATGCAATCAATACAATAACTATTCATAATATAGATTTCAGCCATTTTTTGACCTATTGTTTGCTGGCTTTGTTATTAAGTATTTACATGGTTCCACCATCTGATGAATATCAGTTTAGCCACCAGATAACATTAATAATGACAGGGACTATGCTGAATACAGAATAGTGTTTTAGTCAACACTCTATTGAAGTAAATTGATCAAAAACAAAATAAAATCACATGACATCACATTCAGATACATTGTAATTGATTGTGATTTTATCACTTTTGTTGTGATTGTTGACCCTTCGCTTACCCCTTAATACCTTAACCCACCCTTAAACCTACCCATACCACCAAACGTGTCCTAACTTTAAACGTATCCCATCTCAAATAGCAGTACAAGTGCTTTGCAAGACAAGTAGGCTACATCATACCAGACCATTTTTATGTGAGTAAATAGTAGTTAAAGACACTTAATATAAAGTGTGACCAATTTTCCTTTACTTGATACGATAATGGCATCTACATTTACTTAAATATTATGAAAATAATTGAAACATCTTTAACTTAAAACTACATTTTAGAATAATCTTAGCTTAAATTGATTATTTAGCTTAAATATTTTTAAAAAAAAAAAATTCATATATTTTTCATATATTTTCAGTCACTAATTTTACATTGGCTTTTACTTGGATGCCTGTTTTAGCTATTGGCTATGCTAGCAAGTTCATACATAGAATTTTTAAATACAATAAAGAATTTTGAGATAAAATAGTATTTTCCAACTTTTATATTGGTTGTACCACCTGACATGGAAAGTGTACCAACCTACACATACTTGAAAGTTTGATCAGTATTTGAGAGACATCTACAAACATTTTCTCTCTGCCACAAGGATCAATTGGGGTCCTCTGAATGCTGCATTTTCATGATGTCATGATTTCATACTGTTATTACCTTATCAATTCCAGGGCCGGCGATTGCTATAGGCGAACTAGGCGGTTGCCTAGGGCGACAAATGTGTTGGGGGCGTGGGCGCCCTCTAGTGTCGCCCTTGGCCTACTTCCCCTTAATCACAGAATTAGAATGACAAGCGAAACAAAAACATGTTTATTAAACATGATCATCCTAAAAGGCGCCCCTCAGCCATACATTTATTTACTTGTCAACCTGATTTTTAGATTGAATGGATGATTATCGTCGATCATTTCCTAAAGGGGCGGGGGTTAGTTGCGTTACGTTACGTTCTATGGTTACGTTAGGCAAGTGCTCGGCTGCTGCGCGCGCTGATCGAAAATGAAGCGGTCTAAAAACCCTCTGGTGCACAGGGACGAAAACGGAGAAAGCAATAAGATAAAAAGAAAGCCCAGTATAGAGGTAAGTGTTCTCATCTCAGCCATTAAGGTGTCAAATGTTCTGGCCATCGGGACTACCGGGAGATTCCCGCGGGGCCGACGTGCTTTTTGGGCCGGGTTAGGAGTGCAAAACTCAATTTCGCCTAGGGCAACCAAAGGGTTAGAGCCGGCCCTGATCAATTCATAATAAAAGAGCCATGTTTGCGGTTATGCCATCCTGACATTTGAGAATATTCCCAGGCAAAAGTTTTCTGTTTTTAGTCTTCTGATATTTATAAAATTGATATATGAGGTTTCAAACTTAAAATTATGCCATAACATTTTATTTTGAATTTCTTATTATCAAAACATCCTTTTAAATTGTTTTCTTAGTCTGTTCATTTGAATGGGCGGTTGCTCCACCTGACATTTTGGGGATTTAAGATGATTTATTATTTGAACAATTTATTATTTGAAAGTACTGAAAATGAATTCAAACTAAATAGGTTTTATAGAATAAAGTGATACATGTCATGAATTTATCAAATTATTTTAAAAGGAAATAATGCACTTGGACACAAAAATATGCACATGTATGTCATTAACCCGGTCAGCTTTGAAACACGCATCTGGGACATTTATACAGGCATTTCAGATTTATGCATTGCAAAAACTAAAAACCCACATCAATGGCCTCCAGATCTTTCCAAAACCAGTTTGTTTCAAACTGTCCAGTGCAATAACAATGCAAGTTACAGCATTACCTACTGTACGGATGCTATAGTATAGGACAGGGGGTGTGATATATTGCCTGGTGGACAACATGTTTTCCACAAAAACCTCTTGTTCAAGACCATCCAATGGAGTCCCTTTCAAAAATTATTAGTTAACTACATTAACAAACTACAAAAGAGCAACTTGAAACCTGAACAAATACAAATGCAACCTTCCTGAACATTTCTTTTTAAACCAAAGCACCAAAACACAATTGACATCAGTAATCCAAGTTACAACACTTTATTCTTAACACTTAATGGCCATTCATTCAAGTCTACCTTTAAATGCCTAGAGCACTGAATATAATACTGTTTTGTCACTTACTGGGACAGGAGTTTGAATGTAGCAGGCTAGCATTACTGGTCTGAGCATATCAGAGTCTTCTCAAACACACACACACACACACACACACACACACACAGAGAAGAGAAAACAGAGGCCCTTTTTCTCACTCTGGCCTGGTATTTCCTGACCCGGCCCATGGAAACCACGTCAGCCTTCCAGTTTAATTATCCCAGAAATCCACGTCATCTTCAAGACTACACTAACAAACACACAGAGCCATTAAACAAGTAACAAGAAACAATGCTGGAACAGATACAGAAACTTCTCTAAGAATACTCCTGCCATAAAAGAACAGAGCAACCAAGAGAAACGATGAACAGATCCAGTATTAAATCATTTATATTAACTAAACCTGCAGAACATCCCAGACTATTGCTAATCCAACCAATATTAGCAGTCAATGAACCAAGAACATCTGAAGGAATGGCTGTAAATTACATGCAGGGGATTGTTGCAGACAATAGGCTTCAAATTACTACAAATACAAGGGCTGTTATCTTATGCAGTATATTATGTAATGATGAGTGTAACTGGACTAAGTTTTCAGACGTGCTGTGATTCAGCTGATATACAACCTTTAATACCACATGAAATGGCTCGAGGAGTACAATTTCCTTTGCTGCGCAAAAAAAGAATGTAATTTTAAATGTAAATATCTGATAATTTCGTCAACTTCCAACACAGATGGCCACAAAGCTAACAGACATTGACTAAAAGCCACAAAACTTCCATTTGAGCTCATGTTTTCGACATTGTACCTAATGTCGAATTCATGTACTCAAATTATGCGCTGATACAAAATATTTAAGCAGTCACGTCCGATCCCAGGCTATAAAAACGCTTCTAAATGTTCAATACATCAATCTGCTTTGGAAGTTTCTACTCTAAATCAGGATGAAACCTTGACTTTGCAGACACATAATACACAAATAAACTGAAAATATGTTTAAAGGTTAATGAGGTACCAGATCACTTAAATAAAGAAGACCATTGTAACTCAGCAGTATTCAAGTACCCGTAATACTAGTGTCCAACAGTTTAGCATGTCCATTAGCCCTTCAATCTTGACATGCTAATCAGCTAGAACTCTAGACTTTATAATGGCACAGCTTGGCAGCCTTGTTTAACACCAAGTGCTCTGGCCTTAGTTTGCTGTGGAGGAGCCATATGGAAAGAGTCCAAGACAACACAAAATCTCCTTTAGGCTATTACTGACCTGAATTTCATTGTATAAATATCAAAGGTGAGGGTTTACTGACACAGCCAACCAAAATTCCAAAAGGAGATACAATATCATAAAGAAAGAAGCTATCTATTGACTGTGTTAGTTTAGTTAAGCTGATTTCCCTAATCTACAACAAAAACATTCCTACTTGACATTTAAAGTACCATTAAAATGACCTTTTGTCAAAACACGCTGGCTACATGGCAAAAAGGAGCAAAACCCGTTAAATCAATTTATTTCCATTGCATCACTCAATATAAAGGGACTGACAAAATAGTTCTTCTTATTACTCAAGTTGTGTCTCTTTCACTTTATTGTCAGAAGGAATGTGCAGAGGAATGCGTTGATGTTGTGGTTGAGTGTTCGGAGCCTGGCAAAGCTGACACGCAATATTTCACAGAATGCTGTGAAAAATCACACTCCTGTCCTGTTTAAGAAACGCAGGACTGTGCAAACATAGCGGGCATGAATCTTCAAACAGAGCACAAAAATCAGACAAAATATGTCTCAAAACTCACAAGCATATGTTCAGTCATGTTCATATATCTGTTCAAATGCTCACCTGGGTCTTCACTTGGCAAAGTTAAAGCTGAAGTGTCTACATTTTTAGATATTAAAATACTTTCTCCTTTTCTATCGCAAACAACCAGCCCTACAAAGAACCACTGGCTCAACCAATAGCGTGAGTTAAGGGGGAGTGTTTGGGGAAACCTGTTTGACAGCAAGTATTATTTTTGCAATTCCATTTGGTGACTCTACTGGTGCAGAAATTACACACTTTAGTTTTAACTGAGAATAATTGTAGGCATAAACACTGATGATTCATTAGCGAACAGAACAGACAATCATGCTAATTAAAAGGGAGGGGTGTTACCTGAGGCATTGCCGTTAACGTGCATGGTTTGGGCCATGGCTGCAGACACTCGTTTGAAATCCCACAGAGAGCCTGAATGCACTCATGCAAATGCCATGCATCAAATCAGCTTGCCATGCAATCTGCAAACTGGACAAAACAACAAAATGTCAGACACAATAGCACAGCATAATTCACAGCATGATACAAATACACATATACATATACAGGGTTTGAAATTAACACCCGCCAACCCGCCAAATGCGGGTAAAAATCAACTGTGGCGGGTAACGCAGTCAAATCACTAGCCAATTTGGCGTGTTAGGCTACTTATTATGTTTACTGACTTTGCTGGGGAAGTCTGTGTAAGCCAAATATGTGCAGATTTAGCGCAAATACTCAACTCTTGAGTCATCATGATATAAATACAGTGTATTGTGCAGAATCTGTGCATATCTGACTTACCTGAATGCACACACACACACGTTACTACGCAACAAATAACGACATCACGCTAGCGGAGATTAAAAAATGTTTGGTTAACAGAAAATACATTGTTATTTTCCAACATCCTACATTTTTTTGATGTTCTTTGTACTGTCTGTCCATCTATCACATTTTTGGTGAAAAGGACGAGGAAGAAAGAGGAAGCTGGAGATGGCTGGATGACAGGATTTTGTTTTAATAAGAAATTAATGTATGAAATCCAAAACTTGATATACACTCACCTAAAGGATTATTAGGAACACTGTTCAATTTCTCATTAATGCAATTATCTAATCAACCAATCACATGGCAGTTGCTTCAATGTATTTAGGGGTGTGGTCCTGGTCAAGACAATCTCCTGAACTCCAAACTGAATGTCAGAATGGGAAATAAAGGTGATTTAAGCAATTTTGAGCGTGGCATGGTTGTTGGTGCCAGACGGCATCTTAGTATTTCACAATCTGCTCAGTAACTGGGATTTTCACGCACAACCATTTCTAGGGTTTACAAATAATGGTGTGAAAACGGGAAAACATCCAGTATGCGGCAGTCCTGTGGGCGAAAATGCCCTGTTGATGCTAGAGGTCAGAGGAGAATGGGCCGACTGATTCAAGCTGATAGAAGAGCAACTTTGACTGAAATAACCACTTGTTACAACCGAGGTATGCAGCAAAGCATTTGTGAAGCCATTTGTAAGTGTGTGTGTGTGTGTGTGTGTGTGAGAGAGAGAGATTGAAAAAGTTAATTTCAAACCCTTTACATATACTATAAACAATCCAAAGTCAATGTGGTGTTCACAAAACAAATCATGGACTCAGATCTGATATAGGTGAGGCCTAAGTGACGCACCTCAGTGTTGCAATTGTGTGCTTGTCTGCAAGACCTTGTGGGCAGTTTAACCAAAACATGAGCTTTTATTGAGGTCATTTAATATTTAACAACAAATAGAACTCTAACCTTCAAAATGTTGGGCATATAGAAAGGTGCCCATTTCGTAGACATTTTGTACCTTATTTATTCCTAAAGGGTCCATATTAGTACTCAAAAGGCACATATTACCTAAAGTGTATTTATTAATACCTATTTTGTACATATTGGTACCCTTGAAAGAGACCTCTGACAGCTTTTGTACCATTTTTTTTCTGAGAGTAAATTTTTTTATACATCACCTAAAAATGTCATCATTTTGAGAAAGTTCAAATTTTGTCATCAAAGCTATCGTATAGAAACAGACTGACAGCATAACACAGTCGCGTACTTCTTCACCTTGTAAGAGATTTGAAATGAAACTAGTTCATTCCAGTTCCAGTGCTAATTTAGAATGCAGAATGCAAAGACGGAGCAACTCGACCAATCAGAAATGTTGGGCAACCAGCTCACTATTCAACCAGTCTCAAACTGTTCTGGTGCCAGAACAAAAACTTGTTTTTGTGTAAAGGAGAAGCTGTTTATATTTACATATTGGAGCATCAGAAATATCAAAAACTAAGATTCCGTATTGCTGGATTCAGCATTCAGTATGACAGCAGCAGATCGGGATTGTTTAAGCAGAGCAGCAAATATGCATGTGTGCAGCAGATACAGTGGTGGGTCTCATAAACCCCTGGTGGAAGAACGGCAGGAAGAGGAACCAGTGGGAGGTCTGCCATGTTCTCTGAAGAACACCGACTTGGGAAGCTAGTAAAAACAATGATTGGACCAGTCCTGAGTATTACGAAACACAGGACGTGTTAAGGAATTTCCTCCATCTCGCACAAAAAAACACAAACACACATATTACAACAACAACATGTCTCAGAAACATACAGCACAGCCAAAGCTCACAGCCAAACTGAGGAATCCACTTAGAAATGTTGTGCAATGTCTTTTTCAACAGTCACCACGACAAAAAGTGCATCGATATTTCTTTTTTATATGAATAGAAGACAAAGGACAGCTTTTCCTTTTCCCCATTAACACAGCAAAAGAGTTAATCAATAAATCACTTCAGTCTGTAAACAATGAGACATATTCAACACTGTGTAGACTGAGTGATTATCTTTCTTAAAGCTAAACAACTGTCTCAACAAAGACGCAAAAATGTACCAAGTTAATTGTATGAAAATATGCATATGTGGCTGAAAGTCAACTCTGAGACTGTCAAAACATGCTAAAATGCTGCCATTAAAATGAATGAATGGCTAACATTAAAATATATATTTAAACGCAGAACGTTTGATTATTTAAAAAAATTCATACAGATTAGTTTGGATCACTTACTCTACAGACAAATACACTTCAAGGATCAGTTCAGATTCAGTCCAAAATGTGTATATACACACATTAGATCTATTCCTGTCCATGCTACGAAGGTGCATGCATGCAGATGTGACAGACTAAAAAGCACACCTACCTTTTTCAGTCATTCTTAAACTTCTTCAACATCTAGTCACAGGGAATGAAGTTACTACGGCCTTGCAGTCACCTATAAGCCAAAGCATCTATGCAACGTGGAGTGTATATTACAGCTAAGATTAGCTAACTTTCTCAGATGTCACAGGTCCTATAAGAGGAAAGGATGTATCCGTCCGTTTTGAACAGATCAGTGACCAGACCACTAACAAGAGACCCTCTGTGTAAAGGAAAATATGTCCCATCAAACAAACTCTTACAATGTTAAGTCCTCTATTGGCACAATGGCATCAACAAGGTTGCTGTTTTAGCCAACAGGGTCAGCCCATTACAGATTGACGTGTAACTGCAGGTAGATCCTTCTTACTGATAGCGAAAAGAAACGGAAAGGCGTGTTTCATCATTTTGTACTCATTCAGTGTCACTCCCTGTTCTCAACACCCTGTTAGCAAAGTCTGTACTTGAATATTAGCATATGAGTGAATCTTTGTGAAAAACGAGGAGAAATGCACAGACAACACATCTGGACATGTGATATGGCCTGTCTGAATCCGATGCCATTGAAATTATAACAGTCTACTGTTAATGGCAAGGAAAGATGTTCTCATAAACTTGTTCCAGGTATGTCAGTGGAATCTTGCCATTAACTCTGTAAAAGATAAAGAAAATACAAGCTCAAAATAAAAAACACATCATTGATAAAGTAAGACATCTGTAATCACTTAAAGCCTTTCTAAAAGGTAGATACTGATGAGGGAAAAAATTAACCACAATATAATGGCCACCTTTAAATTCCTTTTATAAATTTGTCCCTAGGAAGGGGGCTACTCTATGGAAGCTTGTTTCCACCAACAGAATAAAAAAGCTAAGCTAAAAGCTTTTTTCTCTCACAATTGCGAGTTTACATCTCGCAATTCTGCAACAAGACTGTAGAATGGAAGCTTGATTCCGCCACAGAATAAAACATTTTACAAGATAATTGCGACTTTTTATCGCACGATTGCGAGTTAATATTTTAACTTTATATCTCGCAATTCTGAGAAATAAAGTCAGAATTGCGATATATACTCGCAATTGCGAGAAAAGTCAGAATTTCGAGTTTATATATCGTAATTCTGACTGTATAACACAATTGAAGGTTGATATCTCGCAATTCTGACTTTATTTCTCAGAATTGCGAGATATAAAGTTAAAATATTAACTCGCACTTGTGAGATAAAACGTCGCAATTATCTTGTAAAATGTTTTATTCTGTGGGAGAAACAAGCTTCCATACTACACAGTCTTGTTGCAGTCTGTATTTTGTGCTATAAAGTTTCTTAAGAGTTTCATGAAGAGATGATAGGGAAAGTGACACAGGAAATACAGGAATTACACAAGAGAATGTGGCATGCTAGTGGGAGGTATAGCACATCTCCAGAGGTGAGGGCAGGGTAGCATGACGAAGCAGTCATCTGACACAACACTATAGCCAGAAGCAGCATTTAAACATGGAGTGCAGGTCCGTACAAGGCTCTGAATTCAAACACACACACACGCTCCACTGCTAGAGACAGATCTAAAATGGGAGTGGTAAGGTGTATTGCTTTAGAAAAATGCAAACACACCTACTTTCCTTGTCGCTTCTCATTAATTAAAATGCTCTTTTCACCACACCTTCCACAGAATTGGAAGTGTAGTTAAGGCATACATTCATTTAGAATGGTAAACTGGCCACAATTCAAGTTATTCATTGAACATTTCCCTCAATCCTGATAATTTTTTTTAAAAAAGTATAATTTTTTTTTAATAAAATGTACAAAATATTACGCACCACAACAGTTTTCATTAAGAAATATTTATTGAGCACCAAATCGGAATATTAGCATGCTTACTGAAGAATCATGTGACACAAAACTGCAGGAATGGAGACTGAAAAAGATATTTTAAATTGCAAATGATATTTATAATATTGTATGTTTTTACTGTATTTTGATCGAATAAATGCATCTTTGGTGAGAAAAATAGACTTCTTTAAAAAGAAATAAAATAAATAAATGCAAATTGTGTGATAGTAGAGCTGCACGATGAATGAATGATTCAATGACTCACTCATAAAGACTTCACTTGTTTCATTACTGGATGAATTAGCGTTTGTCCATGACTGAATTATTTAATGACAAATACATTTTTAACAGTCACTTGTTGCCACTTACTGGCATAACAACGTAATTGATACAATCTTTATTTTGAAGCATCGAGTTTCAAAAGGTGATTTACTCCATTTTGATCACTAGACAGTGTTTATATCCAAACTAAAACATTTCATCCCAGAATTAATCTGAATTATTGTAAGAGAAATAATGAAACTGCGTGGTTGAAAATACTGTTTGTGAAGCGGTTTCATATCTAAACATGACAACTGCTCTCTCTGGATCAGCGGCAACGCAGATCTGAATGTTCCGCTGTGATCATAGGCTATACTTGTCAAAGATTTAATAGACACAGCCGAATCGTTGACATTTAGAATTAAGATCGCGTGGGTGTTTGAATCCAGATCACAATCTTTTAACGATTATTTGTGCAGCTCTAAATATGGGGAAAAGTATCAGTTTCTCATACAAATCTATCATATGACTTCAAAAGTCTTGAAATACAGCACAGCAGTCATAGGCTACTTGCATGCTTTGTCCATTTTGGAGTATGAAACGCTGGGGGTCCTTTTTATTTTTTCCACAAAACGCAAGTGATATGGGGCGATATGAGATTTTTAATTTCCTTTAAAGCCATCCAAAAAGCTTTTCAAACCAACCGCTCTAAACCCGAGACCACCTATGGAGCCTCATGCGGTTATCCCAAAAATTCAGATAATGGGTTAAAGTAACATGATCTTTACATCCTCAGGGGAAGAGGAGCACAGTCGTTTCGGATATTGCTGTTGTAGTTTGAGGTGGAGCTGCAGGTGTGTCCATTGATAATTTTCAGCAAGGGTCTCCTGGCATTAATAATGTGACGACCTGAAGTCAGAAAATCGAGAGGGCAAGATCACATGCTCAAGTGAAACGATACATTTTATGACCAAACAAGCGGGCAAAAGACAAGTTAAACTTCATAATGCTACTTCCCTTTCAAAACTACTTGCCAGAAACACACTCACATGTACAAACTCCCTTTTTTATCTTTCACACCAGTGTTTAAGAGAGTGGGGGGAAAAAAAACAGCCTAATGTACACTCATAAACACCATTTCCCCTTCCCATCAGCCACAGTCATTATGAAGACAAGAGTTGGGGGGAAAAGGGGGGTTTTCCAGCAGCAACTTGACCATGAAAGCAGGCAGCTGAATTTCATTATAGCGTTGAGCTTTGAATAAGCCAGAACTAAAGAACTTCAGAAAAGAGAGAGGCTGAACACACCTGTGCATTCGTGTTAGCTTCTGGCAGGGGGGCCAAAGGTCTGACCCGGGCTCAAATGCCCCCAACCATTACTTACAACCATGCTGATCCCCCTTCTTCCAAATCCAGCTTCAAAGCTTATAATTATCTTGACAGGCACGGGGGGGGGGGGGGGGGATGGGGGGCTCTGAAACTGCATATCACTTTTATTCTGTCTGGTTTTTCAGCCTAAGCAATGTGAAACCTAAAGAAATCATCTTTACATGCAAATTAGACAAACACTGAAACCCTGGCTGCACTGAATTAAAGAGTGCCATATTGGTTTATTAAATAAATAATTACAATAATCCAGCCACATTTCCATTACCCGGTTCATCTGAATCAAAAGTATCCAGGATATTCCAAGAACTCGACATCAACTTGCTGGAAAAGTCAAAGTCCAACCTCAAACAGTGAGTGCAAACTCCTGCGAGCAGCCGATGCTCTAGACAGCCAGTTCTAAACTGAAGATCAGACTGAACGGTCCCAAACCTGATCTAGGTCAGCTAAATATAAAGAAACCTGAAGAGAAAGGGACTTGATCATAACCACAGACCCGTTCGCATGGGCTGTATACCCTATTTTTATCATTATCACCCTCTTGTCGGTCTGTTCGCCTTAAACAGCGTCCTGTGATACAGCTGTAGATTCACTAGTAAGTGAAGACAAAGTGTTTGCTTATCAGTAACATCACTCAAAGCTATAGCCTCTTCTTGTTTTCATACTCCCTGAAACATAAAAACTGTATGTGCAATATATATGGAATATGTGGAATAAGCAAATACATTGACACTTTTGGAATCAATAAACAACTTTAAAGCTTAAAGTATATTTTGTATGAACACTTTTTAGAACAAATTAGTCTGATTCCATTGTAAGACCATATGAAAAGTCCATTTGTGCCATTCCAAACCAGCTTATCTAGTGTTGTCAAAGGTTAAAGAGGTTTTTGACCTTCGTACGTCATGCTGACAGAGAAATTGGGGTTAATAGATTGTTGTGGAATGCCTTAATGAAAGATTATAGATAAACTACTATTCAAAAGTTTGTGGTCTGTAAGATTTTTTCATGTTTTGAAAGAAGTCTCTTATGCTCACCAAGGCTGCATCTATTTCATTAAATATACAGCATAATTTTTATTTAAAGATTCAGTCCGGGGGTTGGGGTTGGGGGGGGGATGCATGAAATTCAAGCATGTCTTTGAGTCTGTACACATAAAGGAGTCTCAGCTAGTAGGCTATATTGCGTGTGAGGATGTTGGAGGTGGAGATTTATAGCCTTTTCTCACAGAACTTGATATAATTAAACTTATTAATTTGATGGCGGATCCAGAAAGGTTCAAACGACAATCACCAGTGACAACAGATTCACCCGCTGTAAAATGCAAAAGACTTCGTTCGGACTTCGGAGCGGCTACAGAAAAAAAGAGACTGCAACCGGCCCATGCGAAAACAAGGATAATATCTGAATGGCATTAAATGTAGTCACGCAATGCTGATGGTGAACATTAACAATTTGAGAACAAAGTATAATTTGCACGTTTTGACGTGATATGATAACCACATAAAGTTGATAATTACGCAAATAACTGTAATTGCATTTATTGCAAAATTGCAATTTTTAATTTATTTCTGATGGGATGGGAAAGCTGAATTTTTGGTAGCCATTAATCCAGTCTTCAGTGTCACGTGATCCTTTAGAAATCATTCTAATATGCTGATTTGGTGTTCAAGAAACATTTCTTATGATTATTAATCTTGAAAACATTTGAATGGAAAGTTTAAAAGAACAACATTTATTTGAAATAAGAGACTTTTGGACATTATAAATGTCTTTGCTGTCACTTTTGGCCAATTCGATTTAAAAAAAAAATTACTTCATACTTTTGAACAGTATATATATATTATATATATATACACTCACCGGCCACTTTATTAGGTACACCTGTCCAACTGCTCGTTAACACTTAATTTCTAAGCAGCCAATCACATGGCGGCAACTCAGTGCATTTAGGCATGTAGACATGGTCAAGACAATCTCCTGCAGTTCAAACCGAGCATCAGTATGGGGAAGAAAGGTGATTTGAGTGACTTTGAACGTGGCATGATTGTTGGTGCCAGAAGGGCTGGTCTGAGTATTTCAGAAACTGCTAATCTACTGGGATTTTCACGCACAACCATCTCTAGGGTTTACAGAGAATGGTCCGAAAAAGAAAAAACATCCAGTGAGCGGCAGTTCTGTGGGCGGAAATGCCTTGTTGATGCCAGAGGTCAGAGGAGAATGGCCAGACTGGTTCGAGCTGATAGAAGGGCAACAGTGACTGAAATAACCACTCGTTACAACCGAGGTATGCAGCAAAGCATTTGTGAAGCCACAACACGCACAACCTTGAGGCGGATGGGCTACAACAGCAGAAGACTCCACCGGGTACCACTCATCTCCACTACAAATAGGAAAAAGAGGCTACAATTTGCAAGAGCTCACCAAAATTGAACAGTTGAAGACTGGAAAAATGTTGCCTGGTCTGATGAGTCTCGATTTCTGTTGAGACATTCAGATGTTAGAGTCAGAATTTGGCGTAAACAGAATGAGAACATGGAACCATCATGCCTTGTTACCACTGTGCAGGCTGGTGGTGGTGGTGTAATGGTGTGGGGGATGTTTTCCTGGCACACTTTAGGCCCCTTAGTGCCAATTGGGCATCGTTTAAATGCCACGGCCTACCTGAGCATTGTTTCTGACCATGTCCATCCCTTTATGGCCACCATGTACCCATCCTCTGATGGCTACTTCCACCATGTCACAAAGCTCTAATCATTTCAAATTGGTTTCTTGAACATGACAATGAGTTCACTGTACTAAAATGGCCTCCACAGTCACCAGATCTCAACCCAATAGAGCATCTTTGGGATGTGGTGGAACGGGAGATTCGCATCATGGATGTGCAGCCGACAAATCTGCGGCAACTGTGTGATGCCATCATGTCAATATGGACCAAACTCCCTGAGGAATGCTTCCAGCACCTTGTTGAATCTATGCCACGAAGAATTGAGGCAGTTCTGAAGGCAAAAGGGGGTCCAACCCGTTACTAGCATGGGGTACCTAATAAAGTGGCCGGTGAGTGTATATATATATATATATATATATATATACACACATATATATAGCAAGACTCATTCTTACATTGAAATTGTTGAGATAATAGTCATGCATATTCATTTTCATGAATAATCCGAAAACATCTGTGCTACTGAAGAGTCTAATGTCAAGAGATCTGCTAGAGCGAGACACTGACTTGCAGTAATGAGAGTTTTCAAAGAGCTGCTTTTGAAGAAGAGCTGAGAGCTTTCCTTTATAATCTAAAACTATTTACTGATAACAGAAAGGGTTGCATGCGCTAATATAAACAGAAGATTTTTACAAGGACAGCAAAGTTCTGTCAAAGGTAAAGGGCTGACCAAATTAAGTAAAATAATATTTTTTTTTACAATATATTTGATCAAAATAATGGTTAGGTAGGGGCACACACACAAACACACTGAACAAAAGCGGGGGGGGGGGGGGGGTTTAAATGCAAAACTCTTTGCATTTAAAGAGTTTAAAAATTTCAGATCCAGCTAACAGAGATAGTCTGACAGTTTCTTGTTTTGTCTTTCCAATATTATTCTTTCCCCAAAATGAATCCAGTCTGACGTTAGTGACAGGCTGATTTTCAGAGTGACTGAGATAAGAATATGAACCCATAAATCACAGATGATAACTGTAAACCCAGCAAAAGTGTCTGTTATGACTAATTTAACCTCATAGTTCCAGGAGGATCCAACACATAACTTTCTATTCAACTTCTCTTCTCTTTAATAGCAGAAATGTACAGCAGTGAAACACTTACACTTTTGTCTGCTTGCTGTGGATGTATAAACTTCTCTACACAGACTAAATTGGGGTTACAATGCAAGTCCAAATGCAATTTTCTGACAACACTGCCATCTACAGGCTATAGCATTTTTCAAACATACATTTGCAGTAAATGTGTGCAAAAGCAAATACATATCCTAAAAATCCCCCCCAAGCACAAATACAAGAAACTTCATCCATTATCCATGAAATCACCAAACTCCATTAAATAAGCAATTTAAGAAAAAAAAGGAAAGAAATTCATACATACCAAAATAACCCAACAGTTTATTTGTCTCACTGCTCCCATCAGAGGGGAAAAAAAAATACAATATTGAGTCATGTAAAACATGCATGAAAGCACCCGAAGGGAAACCGTTCACTCCACGTAATGCTGGAGAGCAAAACTCACTGCTTCATTTAACAAAGACCCAGCCCTTCCACTCCACAGGGTGTGTGAGGATAGTGGGTAGTCCCTATCAGCCCTCTTTCACTATCATTACCCTCTTTTGTCTGACAGAGGGATGTCTTTTTCTACTCTTATTCTACCACTTTTGGAACTAAATAAAACAATGTGTCTTTTTTTTTTTTTTACTTCCAAACCTATCTCCTCACCTCAGTCCAAGTGTGCATTTGACCAAGGACAGGCTGGAGCCAGTTATTTGTTTAGCTCTCCAGTGGAGCCAGGAAGACTGAGAGGCCCAGCGGCCGTTCTTCTCATGATAAAGAGCCTTGAGAGAGCTGGAGGCCAACTCCCAGAGTTACGGAGTTACGGTCACAGAAAGCTGCACTACCACACTTTATTCATCAAAATACATATCAAATTATAGCGCAGAATTAAGATTAAATTGTTTGGTTCTTTGTGTTAGATAATTGTGTCTAAGCTTTGACCTTCAAAAAAATTCTAGTCAACCTTGTGAAGAAGGAAAAGATAAACATTTTTAGTTTTGTAATCAAACTGACACAAGATTACCTCAGAGGACCATTTATGGGAATCAAATATGAATCCTCAGCTTTCATATGAATAATATGGATCAATTAGACAAGTTAAACATTGTATTCTCTTTAGTATATATATATATATATATATATATTTTAATATTTAAAGTTTTTATATTTAATATTTAAATATTTAGTTTCTAACCTCTCATGTGATTTATTATATTTATATGTAATAATTATATGTAACAATTTATATGTAACAATCTGTATTACACACACGCACATATATTTATATATTAACTTGTCTTTAAGTGTATATTACAATATATAAACAGTTGATGCTACATAAAATTAAAACATTTATAAAATGTATTTACAGAAAATAAATAAATAATAAATTGAATTATATGGGCATACACATTTAATACAATATATTTTCCATATAAATCCATACAACATTTAAATAGTTTTTTTTTTTAATAGTTAAAGAGAAACACTTCAAAATACAACCAGACCACTATTTTTTATATCTTTACAATCTTACAATCTAATATCATGTATATTAAATATAGTTACTGCTAGACAAAATAAAAAAATGAATTCAATTTATTAATTCACAGAATGCTTTGTTCCTACATGCTAATTCCAAATTAAGATTTACGTTTTCAAGACAAAAAAAAAAAATTGGAAACCCAAAGAGCGTTCCTTGTTGACAGACAGGAATGTTTTAGACAGCAGTTACAAAGCAGGAAGAATTCCAACGCTAAACACACCTTGCCAGCCTTAATTAGAGCTGCGTTTAAAGGCTAAAGGGTTTTGTTTGGCTTAACCACTTGAGCTGGCTGGGCTATAATGGTGCTAATGAGAAAGGGCCCATTCCAGGGGGCTGGGAAGAGAGGGGCTGGATTTGGCTGGGAAATGCATGGAATGGGCAAACCTTACTGCTTGGCATACATTGGACATTAACCCTCTAAAAAAAACAATTACCAGCAGAAGGGATTGGTATAAGAAACACATTTCATTTAACCGCTTCAGAACCGTTGGCTTTAGTACAAGCATTCCACCAGGTTTTGTCTGAAATGCGTTAAAAATCAATTTTCCCTCTGCTCCCTCGCTACGAGTCCCTATGATCCTGAAGCCTCCACAGCTGTGTTCCCCTGCCCGAAATCAGCACAACAAAGACCAAGAGCATCCCCTGTGGAAGTTTGGGAAATCATTCATCCGCTATGATTTCAATCGAGAGAGCAACCGTAAAAGAGGCAACAATATGTTTCAGGGAGGTTCTCCGATACGCTTTGTAAAACTCACCCTAATAGATGCCAACAACAGACGCAGGTGAAGGAAAGCAACAATTGGCTTAACCTCTGCTACCAAATCAGCTTTCAGATTGAAAGAGACGCAGTAACAAATTAACATTAATGTGTCAAAGGATCTTGTTAGTGGCCTGATGCATTCCCTCTGAATTAATTTTCTAACCCTCATCCACTGTTTATGCACAGCCATCTGTTGAGCGCTGACTGGACCAGCTGTTTGAGTCTCCGAGTCAGATAGAATCTCCACTAGCCAGTCACTACTCTAGTAGTCTTTTGTCTCCAGTTGTAGATATGGTCCAGAGGGACTTCTGAGGTGATGTCATGTGGCCAAAGATGGCCATTAAATGGCTTCCTTCAGCCATTCATGCTGATATTGAGCGAACCAATATGCAGAGAGCTTATCAGCAGGAACCGAGAGATGCTCTTTAAGGTCGAATGACATGCGGAGTATTCCCATGGCTAATTGATAAGCTGTATAATGTTATCTGAAAATGAAAGACCAGATGAAGGAGCTTGGTGGGAAAAGAAATCAAGTAGAAACCTTAACGATTCTGACACATCAAATGCAGTTTATGAAAAGTCTTAGGTTAAAAAAATAAGAAAACAAAAGAGATACCCAATTCATAGATATTTGCTGTCTGAAATAGGTTAACAGATTTCGGTTGTTTACTGGCAGCAAGTGTGGGAGAGATGTAGATAATGGTGTTGTCACAGTGAAGTGATTTGTCTCACCACACAGTCGAGGAAGAGAAACTGTGAGGATCCCATCTGAGTTAGCCACTGCTAGACGAAGCCAGTTTGAGGAAACCCCCACATTTACACTCTGTAACTGCCATCCAACACACACACACACACTTTTCTACCCGTCCCATTCTCCCCATGGGATCTGTCGGACTGTCAGAACACTAAAGCGTGCTCTGTAAAACCTCTCATGACTAGAACGAATGCACTAGACACAATCTGGCAGTAAATATTTTAATAGCTTCCTGTATAACAACTGAGGCAGGAATAGGCTGAACAATGGTAAGAAGGGGTGCAAGAATACTGTATGGGCTTGCTTAGTCAATCAACAGTAACTAAGATGTTTTACTTTTATTCAGCAAGGTCGTATTAATTCGACAGTAAAGACATTTATTATTTTACAAAAGATATCTATTTAAAAAAAAAAAAAGCTGTTCTTTTAAACTTTGTATTCAAAGAAACCTGAAAAAAGTTTTCAGTTTCCACAAAAATATTAAAGGAGAACTCCGGCGCAAAATGAACCTTTGGTCTAATTACACATTGTTACCTAGTCAAACCGTTCTCTGGAGATTTGTTTTCATGATAATCGAATGGTAAAGAGTTTTATCTCTAAAAACTGTTTAGCCTATAACGCTAGTATAACGCTATATAGGGCATAGAGTCATGGCAAATAAAAATCGCTATTTAATACCACTAACAAGGCTCAAAATAGCCCCACACTAGCACGGTAGCATAATGAGGGTCCCTACCTGCAAACCGAAGCATTGAGAACTTTGTCAGAGTCCAGACAGTTTAAGAGTCCAGACAATAAGAAGATACTTTATAAAGACAGTCCACTTCGCGTATACAGGCAGGAGACATCTTTGAAAAACAGTCTCGACAAGTCAAACTACGAACGCCGATCCAAGTGCCGATCTAAGTCTCTCTTTTTAAAATAATTTTTATTTATTTATTTTCTGTGTTGCGTTCAGTGTTTCTCTTATGCGCTCAGTGCTTTCTTCCGGAAACAACGGACCATATGAGATTCCAAGACACAGTTCAGCTCACTTGGATCGGCGTTCGTAGTTCTACTGGTCGAGAATGTTTTTCAAAGATGGCTCCTGCCTGTATACGCGAAGTGGACTGTCTTTATAAAGTATCTTCTTATTAAACTGTCTGGACTCTGACAAAGTTCTCAATGCTTCGGTTTGCAGGTAGGGACCCTCATTACGCTACAGTGTTAGTGTGGGGCTATTTTGAACTAGCGATTTTTATTTGCCATGACTCTATGCCCTATATACTAGCGTTATAGGCTAAACAGTTTTTAGAGATAAAACTCTTTACATTCGATAATCATGAAAACAAATCTCAGAGAACGGTTGACTAGGTAACAATGTGTAATTAGACCAAAGGTTCATTTTGTGCTGGAGTTCTCCTTTAAGCACGACTAGTCTAGTTTTTTTTTACATTTACAATTTTTAAACATTTACAATTAGGGCTGCCATCAACTAAATATTTTTAGACGTTTATTTAAACAATTAGTTGACGTGTGTATATTAATAAGCCATATAAATCAAAATAATGAGCCTTTAATTGCCTATATACAAAATACATTGCCTAATCAGCGCTCAAGAGCACGCATAAAGCTTGCCATAGCGCACCGGCAAAAGTAATGATTATGAAAATCTGCAAGGAGACTGCGTGAACATTTGAATAACTTATTGATAATGTTTTCTGTGTATTCGGCAGCAGAGATTAAGTCGACAATGCCGACTCGTCATCTGTGCAGTAGTTGATGTGCACGTTTCGGACATAATCTGAGAATATTTGTTTTCCACTTCAATTGGTTGACAATCGCTTGACATTTCAAGCTTTCTATAGATATATTTATTATATCTGTGAGGCAAGTATACACTGACAAGTATACACTTTTTTTGGCACGCTCATGTTCACAGAAACTGAGATGGCAGAAAGTGCATCCTCCTGTTTGTTTAATTTTGCAAAGGCACAACATGTTCTTATTATTGTGAGCTTACACAAAAGTAGACCCCCTGTAAGCACAATATACTTTAGCTGCCTTCTACACTCCACACAATCACTTGGACATGCACCTAATAATAGCGCACATTTGTTTAGGTTAACGTTATTTGGCCAAGTTACCAAAGTACCAAATCAGAACTAAAAACTATATTATTAATAATAATAATAATAATAATTCACAATATCACTTTATTACTGTATTTTAATCAAAGCCTTGTGAGCATAAGAGACTTTCTTTTCAAAAACAAAAATCTTACCAGACCAAAACATTTAAACAATAGTGTATACCAACAATTTTTTTATATCAACTGACATTCACAAAGGCGGTGGTTTAGACTACAAAACAAGAATTAGTGAAATGTATAGCTGTGGACAGCAAAATAATCATTTACCAGATTAAGACCTTGTGTGTGTGGTGCTTTCCCTAGTTCTTTTGAAAGAGACATTATTGTCTGTAAATGGACCCTTATGTGTGCTCAAACTGAAAGGTATAATGAGTGTT